>NC_059338.1:25840000-26477750 GCF_018350155.1 Leopardus geoffroyi
AGAGAGAGAGAGAGGGAGAGAGGGAGAGAGGGAATTCCAAGCAGGCTCTGCACTATCAGCACGGAGCCCGACTCGGGGCTCGATTCCAAGAACCGCAAGGTCATGACCTGAACCCAAATCAAGAATTGGACGCTTAGCTATCTAGGCCACCTAGATGCCCCCCAAAAGACACTTCTGTTCTTTTTTTTTTTTTTTTTTTAATTTTTTTTTTCAACGTTTATTTATTTTTGGGACAGAGAGAGACAGAGCATGAACGGGGGAGGGGCAGAGAGAGAGGGAGACACAGAATCGGAAACAGGCTCCAGGCTCTGAACTGTCAGCCCAGAGCCCGACGCGGGGCTCAAACTCACGGACCGCGAGATCGTGACCTGGCTGAAGTCGGACGCCCAACCGACTGCGCCACCCAGGCGCCCCAAGACACTTCTGTTCTTAATATAATTAAGCATTATAAAAACCAAATAAACATCTTCTAGAAAGGCTGCTTCAGTACTTTCTGGTTTTGCCAGTGTTTATAGATCAGAATCCTGGAATCACTCACAGAGACAGCACAGGGCACCTGGTTAGTGCCCTACCGCTCAAGATGTGGGTCCCCGACCAGCAGCATTAGCATCTCAGGACCTACCCTCACCTACCAAGCTGGAACCTGCATTTTCACAGGATCCCAGGATTCCCATGCATATTAAGGTTTAAGAAGGACTCCTGTGGCCCATCCCCATCAGATGCTTATGTAGGAAGAATCCAAATTCAAACCTCAGTCAGGTTGATCCGAAGGGTCAGGCCAGAGGACCCGTGTGGCAGGTCCATTCGGAACCTATGCACTCTGAGGACTGGTTCCCCCTTTGGGAAAAATTCGTCTAAAAGGGAGAGACGCAGGCACACAAGTTTAATTCCAGGAAATGTTTCACTACTCATTCATTCAGCAATTTATTTAGCATCTCGTGTATACTCTCAATAGAATGACAAATAAAATCGATATAAAGAATTGTCCCTGTTCTCCAGGCATATGCAGTCTGGTAGGGATGCCAGTGGCTATTACAGAGTTAAGGACAGGGTGCCTTGAAAGCACGTGAGAGGGCAACGTTCTCAGATGTTGGCAGTGGCCGTGGATACCTCTCTGGAGAAATATCATCACCGAATCCCAGACGAGCGTAGGAGGCAGTCAAAAGAAGGGAGAGAAAAGTGGCTGAGGCTAAAGGAAAATGCCTTCAGGCCAAGGGGAGATTAGTATGTGAGAGACAGCAGGCAAGTCTGAGGAACCCCAAGGAAAATGAGGGGCGTGGTGAGAAATGGGGCCACAGGGAAGGCAGGATTCAAATCACAGAGGGTCTTAGGGACCATACTGAGGAGTCTGCACTTTACTCCTGAGGCTAAATCCAGACAAGAGGAGGGCCTCTAAGAACTAACAATCCCTGCCTCTCTGATTGTCCAACCAGCTGATTGGACCAACCCAGTTGGTTCCCAAGGCTTCCCTGCCTTCCCTTGAGAGCTAGGGACAGAGCGCTTCTTAAAGAGGCGGCCCAACCAAAGGAGCCATTTGTCAAAACCCCTATGTTGGGGCCCTGGCCCCACCAAGAGCAGGTGGCCCAGCGTTTGTGAGAGGCGGCACACTGTGACATGCGTTTCACTGCGTGTGCTCGAGCTGAGGGAGCAAACGTAGCAATGTTAATGGGAGCAAGGATGGCCAAGCAGACATCGGGAGACAACTGTGTGTGCTCATGCGAGCTGATGTGGGGCACCTTCGTGGGATGCCCAGGGAGAGAAGGAGTGACCACGGTTGCCCAGAGCAAATAGGGACGGGGATGAAAGGAACCAGTTAAAACCACTGAAAAGATACTTGCCTTGTTTTGTGAATATGATGTGACCTGAGTAGTTCATGACCCTCTCTGGAAGGCTCACCTCCCCATGGTAATCTGGGGAAAGTGCGTCTGGGGAGTGGGGCTGACTGTCCTCCCCGGACCAGGGTCCTCACTAGGAAACTGCCACCAAGCCACCAAGCCACCAAGTTGACTTCAGCAGAGGGCTGGAGCAGAGAAGGCCACTTTCCCTGTTGCTGCCCTGTCCCCACATTCTCCATGATGGAGAATTACACAAGCTGTGTGACAGGCTTTTCTGAAATTCCAGACATAACGAGGAAGCTAAGATGTGGGCAGGAGAGAACGGAGCCTCTCTGGGTGCCTTTCCCACCTACCTGCCCCCACCCCACCTCCAGCTCCACACAGATCCAGCAGAAGCCATGACATTGAGATGTTCCTGACCTTGGGCCAGCTCAAATTCCCAGGCAGGACTCCCTCCCCAGCTAGTCTCAGAAATGGGAAGGGGCTCTGTCTAGAGATCTATTCTCTTCTTATCGAGAGCAAACTCCCAGCCATCAGGATGTTGTTGTTTTCCAACCCTCACAGCTCGTCTGCCTTCCCTGCAAATCCTGGGGCTCCTTGGGTTGTATCTTCATCATCTCTGGATCTCTTCTCAAAGTGCCGGCTTCACTGGATGCAGAATGAGCCCGCTTCCTTTTTAAGCCGTTTCCAACCCAAATAGGCACGTGAAACCACAAAACCCATACCCCAGATTTGGCCTCCTCCTTATCCCTGAGCGAGGCTCCTAAAATGAGCAAGCTGCTGCTAAAAGGCATTCCCAATCAACCTCATTATGCAGTGTTTACCCCCGTAACAGGCTGCCACTCCCAGAGCATCGCAGTGCTCCTTCCTGTAAATGTCACGACCTACCTCCCAGGAAGGGGAGGCTCTCCCCCCCACTGGCGAGCCGTTGACGGAGCACTGGCTGGCGAAGCAGAATTCAGCTAATTGTATGTCACACCGGGCGCTGGGTTGCAGGGCTGTGTTCTGCATATGGGGCAACGAGGCCCCTTCTATCACATGTGTGCTGTTAAAATCTCTACGCAGCCAACATCCAAGCTGGCAGATGGAAGAAATTCTTAAAGGCTCTATTTCTGGTTTTCGACAAAGAAACACTGTGCTACCACCTCTTAAAAATAATTGGTTAAGTACCAAGTTATTTTCATTGCCACAGTCATAAATAAAGAAGTGCTAGACCACATTATTCACATCCGTAGCGGCTGATGATAATTCCTCATGCAGGGAAAAGGATTATTGACGTTTGGGAGGTTGCCTTTTCTTGCTTTTTTTTTTTTTTTTTTTTCCTCTCCCCTCTCTCTTTCCTTCTCTCCCCAAGCCACACCCCCACCCCCAGCCGAGAAAAGTCATCGATGAGAGTAATGTGAAGGGGCTGATGTTTTTAAAATTAAACTCTACTCTCTCCTGAAGCAAGAAATGATCTCAAGACTAAAATAAGAGCGTGCCTAGCCAACGTAGCATTTGATCCTGAGGAAGATTCCCCAAAGAAACCTGGATGGCAGAAAATGAAAAAGAAGCCAGTTAGCTTGCGTTAAGCCCCCTGTAACTTTTAACAAGCTTGCCCAAGAAGAAATGAACCTGTTAAGAGGGCACAGAACGCCAGGGCTCCCAGGCCGCCTGTGTAGGCAGGATGCTCACACTTCCTTCCGGTGCGTTTTGGCAAGGCAGGTGAGTGCAGGGAAAAATACGGGGAGGTGCTGCAGGGGTGGAGTGGGAGAAAATATACGTGCTAATTAGTATGGTTACTGGGAGCTCTCTCTTGGCATTACAGGACCACATTCGCTGTGAAATAATGGCTCCCGCGAATGTTCTCATGTGTGTGGAGGGCTGCGGGGGGGGGAGGTAACCTAATGAATCAATCTCCAGAGAGCCAGAAGGGGGTTATTCTAGAAACACTCAGACACGAATGAGGGCGGCTCTTCTCATTTCCTGGCAACGAGAACGATGTGACAGCTACAGTTTCCTAGAGAGCCATTGTTAAAATCCTCTTTGGAGTTCAAGGATTCGCTAAAAGTACGTGGAGGGGACAGAGTGAGTTTGTCTTTTTTTTTTTTTTTTTTTCCTTTTCTGGTTGTGACTGTGTTAAGGCCCTTGGGAGGGGGCTGGGCTATTCCACAAGACTGATGATACGGAGCAACCCCTCCGAGGGGCAAGCCAGGAGGAGGGCAAGTTCACACCCGTGTGAATAAGGTTCACCCTGCTGCTATGAAGAACATGTCTTTCCCACTTATACTACTGGGGAGTGGAAATCTGGTCTAAGAAGATCAACGTGGAGGAAAGTGCCCTGAGCAGGGACTGAGAGGGTCCGGGTTCCAATCCCGGCTCTGCCCCCAGCCGCTTGTAGGAATGGAGAGCTTTCCTGGGGCTTCAGTTTCAACCATAAACTGAGCACCAGAATTTTGAACCAGAAACCAAGCAATGGTGAGCCTTGAAGACGTTGTGCGAGGTGAAATGGGCCTGTCACCAAAGGACAGACACTGTAGGACTTCCTTCCGGGAGGTACCTAGAAGAGTCAAATTCACAGAGACCGAAAGTAGATTGGTGGTTGCCAAGGGGGAGTGGAGAGTTGTGTCGTGGGTACAGAGTTTCTGTTCGGGAGGATAAAAGGCATTCTGGGGGATGGATGGGGATGATGGTCGAGTAGTGGTGTGGGTGTGCTTAGTCACTGAACTGCACACTGAAAAATGGTGCAAATGGTAAATTTGATGTATACTTTACTACATTTTTTTAAAAAAGAAAAAGGAGGGGTGCCTGGGTAGCTCAGTCGGTTAAGTGTCTGACTCTTGATTTCTGCTCAGATCATGATCTCGGGGTTCCTGAGTTCAAGCCCCGCATCAGGCTCTGTGCTGACAGCTCAGGGCCTGCTTGGGATTCTCTCTCTTTCTCTTTCTCTCTGCCCCTCCCTTCTCTCAAAATAAATAAATAAACTTTAAAAAAATAGTAAAAAGAAAAAAGAAACAAAGCAATTATCCACAGCATTTGCTCACAGTCTTGGGGGTCTCAAACTCACACACCCACCAGGGCCACGCAAGGTGTATAAAGGGAGGTGTGGGCCCAGCAAAGTGCAGAGCTCACATCACGCCAGAGGGGACAAGTGCATCCCAGGATGTGAGATCCCAGGGTCAAGGGGTTTCTCTTTATTGGAGTAGTGGCGGCCATGCAGATTCTAGAGATTTCCTGTACTGTATCTCACTTATAACTCCAGTACTGCAACTTGGCAAAAGAACACAGGCAGCTTTCTGCATTTGCCAGCAGCTTTATTTAAAGGTGGGACGTTGCTTGCAAAAGTAGGCCATTTGGAGAGGTGTAGGAAACACATCGCTAATCATCTGCCAGTCTACTTCTTGCTTATACCAAATCCGGTAGCAAAAAGGAGAAATGTGGGCATTTCCTTAGGCTAGGATTTCTACAATTAATTCTCAGTGACAGCACATATGTCTCCTGCTTCTGAGAAGCCATCAAAAGGTTCTTTTTGATGTGATATGCCCTCCCAAAGTGGGGGAGCAGTACTGCTCAGATGAATAGATCTGCATCCTCAGCAAACCTGGCTCACGATGGAAGTTTGCCGCCCTGTATTCAACGAGTCTTCTGTCCGTCTTCCCTTGTGGTCCAGCGTGACCTTAAGCCCAGTGATACCTCACTTAGCTGGCCATTTTTTTTTTCAGATAAACTATTGTCTGCCTCTTTGAAAGCAGGGGCAATTTGCCTCCAGTGAAATATCATTCTGCTGAAATTTACAGAGAGCCTATTAGTTGCCAAGCCCTGTGCTACAAACTGGGCTATAATGACACAGAAGCCCATGACCCAGTGGGGAAACCAAAGACACAGACAGAGGAGTATACCTTGTCCAGAGTGTGTCCATGGATGCTGTTTTGGTGCTCGGCCCAGATTTCCTTCCGTGGCCCAGTGTGCCCCCCGCGACCCTCCCTGCCCCCTCCTCTGCTGGGTGGGCTGGCTGCTGAAATCTCATGACCCCTCTTCCTGAGAGTGGCCCTCAGCTGCTTAGGGCCACTTCTCCTGCTCAGTTTATACCCACCCTGGGCAGCCCGCAGCCAAAGACTAACTGACATGGAAAAACGAAAGGCCGGCCCCTTGGCGTCAAGGTGGGGAGAGGACAACTCTACAATTTTATTTATGACCCAGAGGACCCCACCCGCCCACACATCCACCGGGAATCAGGCCGCGGCTGGATTTTGCCTGGCTTTTCCCCTTCATCCTGCTTTAGAACCTTACAGACCTTTCTGAAGAACCCTTCTTAAAAAGTCATAGGCCCCAAGTGCCTATCTCAGGCTCGGCTCCTAGGGAACCCGGCCCATGGCAGTGTTATGGGGACCCATATTTGGTAGAATCTTCCTGAAATGTTACCTAATTCTTTGCCTTTTTTTAAAAAAAGTTTTAATGTTTATTTATTTTGGGGAGACAGAGAGACAGAGCACAAGCAGGGGAGGGGCAGAGAGAGAGGGAGACACAGAATCTGAAGCAGGCTCCAGGCTCTGAGCTGTCAGCGCAGAGCCCAGCACGGGGCTCAAACCCACGAAGCATGGGATCATGGCCTGAGCTGAAGTCCTACGCTTAACCGACTGAGCCTCTCAGGCGCCCCATACCTCTTTGGCTTTTTAAGCAAAGAATCTTAAATATAATTTTGCGTATATGGAAAGGTTTCCCCCTTTTGTCTCCTCCTCGGTAAAACGAGGGCCTCCCTGCCAACTCTTATGTGTCTCTGACCTCATAACCATGAGCGTCACCTTGGGGATGAGTGGAAAGAGACTCTGTAGCTGCTGATTGCCCTCCTGTTGCTCTCCTTGGATGTTTCTCTCCTCTGTTTCCCAAAGTGACACAGATTCTCCCAGCTTGTTTGGGGTCGAATCATCCCAAGCCATCCGATGCTCCAAGAACAAGCAGTCAGATGCGAGAGCTAGGATGCTTAATCAGCCGTGTTTACGGTCCAGGCCGCCAGGCTGGGGCGGGAGGAGGGCTGGTTTTCCTGGGATCAAATTCCACAAACTGCTCGCAGTGGTACATTTTGTTCACACAACTATTGAACTGGTTAAACAACCGCCTGACCCCGGGATTGCTGGCTGAGAGCCCGGGTTTGGTCTTCTTATCTATCTAACAGGAGCCTCCCATGCAAGAGTCTTGGCTGGGCTGCCTTGAGTCCTAGTAAGGGAGCAGTTTTCTTCATCTTAAAGGCCCAGCAGCTTCTGGGCAGATCTGATCTGGCCACGCTAGTGGAGACGGAGCAGGTCCTCGGAGGCTTGCACGACGCAAGTTTGGACTGAAGGTTCAGAATCATTCCCACACAGGTTCCCCTGATCCAGTGGTCCTCAACCTGGCTCCCCATTAGAATCACGTGAAGACACAAAAATAATAAAAGAAGCCAGGGACGAATCCATGGTTCAAAGAACAAGGCATCCACGTTTGAGACATAGAAAGACTATGCATGGGAAAGTTGTCATTCTCTCTAAAAAATAATCTAAGGATCTTCCTGTCCATAAAGAAGCTGGGGGCAAAAGCAAAAAACAAACAAAACAATTGCTTAAAGAGCTTTTGTTTTCTTTTATTTTTAAAGTTTAGAGAGAAAGAGAGAGAGAGAGAGAGAGAGAGAGAGAGAGAATGCCAGTGGGGGTGGGGCGGAGAGACAGGGAGACACAGGATCCAAAGCAGGCTCCAGGCTCTGCGCTGTCAGCCCAGAGCCCGACGCGGGGCTCGAACTCACGAGCCGCGAGATCATGACCTGAGCTGAAGTCGGCCGCTTAACCGACTGAGCCATCCAGGTGCCCCCCCCCCCATTTTCTCACCTTTAAAATGGGAGTTCAAATAAGTCCCCCTCCCCTGCGTGGGCTCTGTGCGGTAGATAATATATGAGAAATACTTTGTACACGGCACGTATTCAAAAAGCAGGGCGTCTTATTAATGCGGGCAGTGTTTCTTTTGCCCAAATTGTGAGTCCTTTAGTTGGTGGTCTTCTCGGCACCGGTAAGCCTTTCTCCATTTAAGTCAGACAAGAAGATGAGAAGAAATTTCAACTGTTAAAGTTGCTACTCTGAATGATTTCTTTTTTGCTCTATCCTTTTTTTTTTTTTTTTTACAGTATTTTCCAATCCTCGCATATGTGCATAAGCGATTGTGTTCTCACAGCATCACTTGCACGTGTAAATACAAGCGCTTAATGTTCAGGGGTTCGCATTTAAATGATGGAAAAAAAAAACCCTATGTGGAAGCTAAAGAAATTTTTCTTGCCGTTCTGGTCCCAGTTACCCCTTTATACCCTCTTTTCCTCGGTCCCACACCTACCAACGATGTCTTCATAGCATTCCACCCAAAGGGTACGACGTTAATATAAATAACCCCATGCTGAGTTTGCCATGAGACCTTTAACCAAAGTTGAACCACGGGTGTTTTCTGGTTTTGTTTTTAATTTTGAGGATTGCATTTCGACAACTGAGAGATATACTTCCTGATTTTGAAATGCTGTATGGAATGATACAGCTGTTAACTCCCTTAAAGGTACGCACAGTCCCATGAAGCTTCCGAAGCATACTTTTGTACAAGTTAAGGTGCTAGAATGAAGCGTGGTCCGTGGTCACACAACAAGTTGGTACTGACCCAAATTTAACAGCCTAAGTTAATGCTAATTAAAAGCTTATCGTATGCCCAGAACTGTGCTAAGTGTTTCACATGCATTATTTCATGTACTTCTCTCAGCAACCCTGTGAAATAGGTACTATAATAATCCTGAGTGTACAGATGAAGAAAAATTGAGACCCAGAAAGTTGATTTACTCAAGATCAAATGAAGAACTGGGATACAAAAACCCATATCTACATGATGCTACTGGCTTTGCTTTTTTTTTTTTTTTTTTTTTTTTTTAGGTTTGTTTAGAGAGAGCGGGAGAGGGGCAGAGAGGGAAAGAAAGAATTCCAAAGAGAGAGCTGTCAGCACGGAGCCCCATATGGGGCTCGATCCCACAAACCGTGAGACCATGAGACTTGAGCCGAAATCAAGAGTCAGATGCCCAACCTGCTGAGCCACCCAGGCGCGCCACAGCTTTGCTCTTAAAAAACAAGAAAAATAAAAAACAAAAACAAAAACAAAAACTTTAGAGAGACAATTAACATGCCATCCAATTCAACTATTTACAGCGTACAATTCAGTGGCTTTTACCAAACAGAGCTGTGCACTCCCGACTACAGTCAGTTGGGAACATTCTCATCACCCCCAGAAGAAACCCCGTCTGTCAATTGATGAATAGATAAAAAGATGTGTCAATGGAATGGAATATTATTCCAATACAATGGAATATTATAAGGCAAAAAAAAAAAGAAAGAAAGAAAAGAAAAGGAAAAAGAAATAAAGTACCGAACAAATGATTTTTTTTCTTTGTTGCTCCTGTTTCTGGTGTCATAGCCACAAAACAGCTGCCTGACTATAGTTAGCGGTGCCTCATGACATACTTAAAAGTTGCTAAGATGAGGCGCCTGGCGGGCTCAGTCAGTGGAGTCTGCAACTCTCAGTCTCAGGGTTGTGAGTTCAAGTCCCACGTTGGGCGTAGAGAGTACTTTAAAAAAAAAAAAAAAAAAAGTAAAATCTTTAGGAGCGGGGCCTGGGTGGCTCAGTCTATTGGGCGTCCGACTTCAGTTCGGGTCATGATCTCACAGTTCGTGAGTTCGAGCCCCGCTTTGGGCTCTGTGCTGACAGCTTGGAGCCTGGAGCCTGCTTCCGATTCTGTGTCTCCCTCTCTGTCTGCCCCTGCCCTGCTCATGCTCTCTCTCTTTCCTTCAAAAATAAATAAACATTTGGGGCGCCTGGGTGGCGCAGTCGGTTGGGCGTCCGACTTCAGCCAGGTCACGATCTCGCGGTCCGTGGGTTCGAGCCCCGCGTCGGGCTCTGGGCTGATGGCTCGGAGCCTGGAGCCTGTTTCCGATTCTGTGTCTCCCTCTCTCTCTGCCCCTCCCCCGTTCATGCTCTGTCTCTCTCTGTCCCAAAAATAAATAAACGTTGAAAAAAAAAAATTAAAAAAAAAAAAATAAATAAATAAACATTAATTTTTTTTAAGTAAATAAAGTCTTTAAAAAACGTTGCTAACGGAATAGATCTTAAATGTTATCACCACCAAAACAAATGGTAATTATGTGAGGCGATGGAGGTGTTAGCTAATCTTCCTGTGGTAATCAGTTGGCAATATATACATATCATCACTTATACATGTGACACTTACATATGTTGTATGTCAATTGTATCTCAATAAATCTGAAAAAAATTGCTTAATCCAAGGTCACGAAGATTTATCCCTCCGTTTTCTTCTAAGAGTTTTATAATTGCAGCTTTTACATTTAAGTCTTTGGAGCTTTTACTCTTAGCCACTATGCTTTACTGTTTGGTGTCTGAATAGACACAAATACGTCCACAGCCCATGGAGGAGGGGGGAGCATGTAATTAGAACTTGGAGGGATCACTGGATTTTAATGATCTATGTTTCTCCTTTTTAAAAAAAAATTTATTTAAGCTGTCTCTACACCCAATGTAGGTCTTGAACTCACAGCCCTGTGATCAAGAGTTGCACACCCTTCCGACTGAGCCAGCCAGGCACTCCCCTCCAACTATCCTTATAATTAAGAATTAAATCACTTGGTCATGCCCTAAATATATTGGTTTACAAAAGCAATGTACATGCCCGTTTCCATGACTCTAATTCAACCCTCCTGTCCCCTCAAGTATGCTACTTGGACAATCTTCAAAGTAGGCCAACTTCCTCGTTCATAGAACCCCTCACCCTTGGGGCGCCTGGGTGGCTCAGTTGGTTGAGCCTCCAACCCTTGGTTTCGGCTCGGGTCGTGATCTCGAGGTTCGTGGGTTCAAGCCCCACATCAGGCTCTGCATCAAGCTCTGTGCAAACAGTACAGAGCCTGCTTGGGATTCTCTCTCTCTCTCTCTCTCTCTCTCTCCCTGCACCCCACCCCATGTCCTCTCTAGCTCTCAAAATAAATAAACATAAAAAAAAAAAGAACCCCTCACCCTTTATCGAAATCAGTTGCTTGTCAATCTGTTAGGCTATAAGGCAAAGACTTTGCTGTTCCTTTTCATCAACATGCCCTTGGTGCCTAGCAGGTGCTCCGCAAAGCACCGTAGAAAGGAAAACTGCATGGCGTCCTTCTCTCCCATCCCCCCACCTGGTCCAAACCCATTTTGCAGTCTGCTGCCAGATCAGCATTCCAAGCGCTGCTCTGATCATTTCACTCCCTTGCTCAGAGGAGAGCTCTGCCTCCCCCCACCTCCCCTCCCCTCCCCTGGCCTTTTGGTACTCGCAAGGCATCTTGGGAGCTGGTCCAGCTGAGGGTGAAATCATCTCTGCCGCTGGCTGTTTGAGCAGAGTCACAAGTTGCTGAAGCCCTGTAAACCTTCGTTTCCCCACCTGTAAAATGGGCGCTGCCTTCGTAGAGATCGTTGCAGTGGGTAACAAATAACACATTTTTTTTTTAATTTTTTTTTTCAACGTTTATTTATTTTTGGGACAGAGAGAGACAGAGCATGAACGGGGGAGGGGCAGAGAGAGAGGGAGACACAGAATCGGAAACAGGCTCCAGGCTCTGAGCCATCAGCCCAGAGCCTGACGCGGGGCTCAAACTCACGGGCCGCGAGATCGTGACCTGGCTGAAGTCGGACGCTTAACCGACTGCGCCACCCAGGCGCCCCACAAATAACACATTTAAGCACCTGGAATACTGCAGGGACTTGACCTGGGAGAGTGGTCGTTTGCTCCTGTCACAGGATTACCAGATTTAGTAAATAAAAAATACAGGATGCCCTTAGGTAAATCAGAATTTCTGATTAATGACAAATAAATTTTTAGTATACGTATGTAAATATTCAAATTTAACCAGATGTCCTGTATTTCATCTGAAAATCTATGGTCAGTCTGCAAACGTGGATCTACTTTGTCTCTGCCTGAATGCCCTCCACTCTTCTTCGCCCAAATCTGACACCCCTTTGAGGACCTGGGTCAAAGACCACCTCTCTTACTAGGTGTTCTCTGGCATTCTCAGATAACTATGATTTCTTCTTCCGTTCCACTCCCGAAGAGCAGACCAATCATGTGTCACTTAACACATGCCTCCTTCCACTCTGGAGATGTATGTCCTATGTTGTTTGCTGGTTTGTTGTTTTTTAAAATGTTTGTTTATTTACTTTTGAGAGAGAGAGAGAGCGGCAGAGAGAGAGGGAGACAGAGAATCTGAAGCAGGCTCCGCACTGTCAGCACGAAGCCCAACGCGGGGCTCAAACTCATGAACCATGAGATCGTGACCTGAGTCCACATCAGACGCCTGACTGACTGAGCCACCCAGGTGCCCCTAAGTCCTGTGTTTTATACCCTCAGAAGCCTAGAAGCTTCCTAAGCACACAGACCATACCTGACCTCTGGTAGACCATTCCTGCTTTGTGCTTGTGAGGTGCCCGTTAGCTATTTAAGTGAGAAATATGAGACTCGATTATCCTAAATCAGAGCGACTTTCTCTTTTCATTTTCAGAGTGGGTTTCCTCCCACTTCAATCCTGGAAATCAGTGGCACATGGGCATATGTGGCTTTTAAGAGACTTAATCTGAAATCTTCCAATTTAGGAGAAAAGGGAGAAATGTTCATCTTTTCCTCCCCTGGACAAAGGAACAGAGCTTACGCAAAAGAAAAAAAAAAGACTTAACTTTGGCAAACACGTTACAAAAGAATTATTACAGCATTAAACGAAAACGCCTCCATGCGAACAAAGTTCCCGTTTCTCGCGTGTGCAGCAGACAGCTGTATTTCTGAATCTCTTTGAGTAGGTTTGGATTGAAAAGTGGAAAAATGAAATCTCCCGGGCACTATTTGCCAAGGGATTTGCTCCCTTCCTTTGTCTGTTGTGCGAACCCTGGAGTGGCTGAAAGCTACCCATTTTGTCTCTGGGCTCAGGCGGAAGGGAGAAATCTTTTCCAAAAGAGGCCGTGAGATGGCGGGGCTCCCTGAGACAGGATTTGGGGGAGGACAAAGGAATCGTGTGGGCATCTTATGAAGGGTGTCTGGATGGGGGCTCTGTCGTTTGGGAGGCATCTGCTCCCGCCATTTGCACATCTTACGCTAATTCTCTACCGACTGCTGCCTTGCCTCGTGCTCCCTCCTGCCCACTTCGCCCGGCCCTCCCCGCCGTGCCCTCTGATGTCAGGCCCCCTCTTTTACTGCTCTAATTCAATGCCTTCTAATTGGATGCTCTGCCTGGCTAATGGCTTCTACCCAACCACAGGGCTGACATTTACTTACTTGATTTCCACCCCTCCCTGTGCTCTCTGGCCTTCTTTGTGAGCAGAGCTTAAATTAGGCAGGATTTCAGATCCCGCACCTTTTTTATATTTCAGCTTGGGCCTCTTTCTTTTGGGAGGGGAGGTGGCTGAGTAGAGAAGAGCCTTGGAAATAGACCCTGGGCTGATCAATCCTGACACCTGCGGATAAAGCCAGCTTTGTGACTTATCTGTATCCCAGCACCCCAGCTGACTCCGGGCTGCCTTCCTTTGTTTGCTTTTTAACCTGGACCCCAGCTTGCTAATTTCAACCGGAACACGCTGTCTTAACTTCATCACCTAATATCAGACCACTGCCAAAAGAGTCGTTTTCATCATCGGAAAGGTTCTGGGCTGAGCACCAGGCCTCCTCGTCCCCAGGATTTCACACGGGGAACTGTCATTTAGGGCTACTGTCCTCTTAATGGCCACCTGTGCTCCACGGTCCCGCCTCTTCCCCTTCTCTTCCCTGCCCCCGGAGGTGAACATCATGCCAGAGCCTCCAAATATTTGCTTAGAACGGATCATCACAAATTGAGTCTCACATTATTCTCAGATTATGGATTGTGGAAGTCATTTATTGATAGGCATCGCCCCACAGGACAAACAGGGATCGGCAAGCTTCCCTTTGGTTTGGGGCCGTTCGGCAGCATGGCACCAATCTCCAGCCTCACCCAAGCAGCTCTCCTTTAGGCAAGCGGTTTGCCTGTGGTCTGTAATCTGTCTCCAGGGATCAGTTTCACTTGATTCTTAATTACATTCTACTTTCCACCCCCTTCAGTCACCTTACACACACACACACACACACACACACACACACGCACGCACATGCACACCCCTTCTCTTTAATTGGGCCGTAGCGATCTCTCAGGCGTTTCTAATGTGGCACACAGTTCTGATGGACAGCTGTCACCCCGGGCCAACGCTTCATTAGGTGTGACAGCCTGCAGCCAATGGTCACCATGCCACTCTGCTCAGGGGCCAAAGAGCAGCTCAGAGGGGAGTCTGGGAGACAAAGGGGTAGTTATTGCAGAGGGGCCGTGATGATGACGTGGCTCCTGGGACGGATGTTTAAAGCAAACCAGAGTGCCATTCGCTCTCTCATACGAGGTTATGAAACGAGGAGCCGCGTCACTAACGGCAACTCAGCTACCCAGATGTTGCCTCGGCAGCTGAGAAATTGATGTTCAAGCCACAGGAAACATCCAGAATATTTTGAGTCTCCACAGGCGGCCCGTCACCTACATCATCAATATGGCCTGTGCATAATAAGCACCCCCTCCCTAGGCAACCCTTCTCTTCAACTTCTATCATTCACTCTCCTTCCTCTCTTTATGGGGAGAAGGCCAGTGCCTAAGAAGGGAGTGAGTATGGGGGTGCCTGGGCGGCTCAGCCGGTCAAGCGTCTGCGTCTTGATCTCAGCTCAGGTCGTGAGTTCCAGCCCCGTGCCTGGCTCTGCACTGACTGAGCGGTGTCTGCTTGGGATTCTCTCTCTCTCCCTCTCTCTTTGCCCCTCCCCTGCTCTCTCTCTCTCTCTCTCTCAAAATACATAAATAAACTTAAAAATAAAAATAAAATGAGGGCGTGAGTATTGCCTGCATTGAAATGTTCGTGACTGACAAACCTAGTTACCTAAACTCACGTAAAAATCCGGGTGTCATTTATATACAGTCAAATCCACAGTTGGATGGTTTTTGACAAACGTTTATACCCTTAGAGCCACCCCATCAAGTATGATCTCATAATTAATCCTCACATTTAACTCCCATGAGACAGACCGGTGTTACTATCTCAGTGTTATTGCTGAGGAAACAGAGGACCAGGAAGACTGAAAACAGCAATAACAATGGCCGTCACTATATGCCGGGTGCTGTTCTTTTTTTTTTTTTTTTTTTTTTTAATTTTTTTTTTCAACGTTTATTTATTTTTTGGGGGACAGAGAGAGACAGAGCATGAACGGGGGAGGGTCAGAGAGAGAGGGAGACACAGAATCGGAAACAGGCTCCAGGCTCTGAGCCATCAGCCCAGAGCCCGACGCGGGGCTCGAACTTCCGGACCGCGAGATCGTGACCTGGCTGAAGTCGGACGCCCAACCGACTGCGCCACCCAGGCGCCCCTGCCGGGTGCTGTTCTAAGGGCATCAGACACATTCCCCCCTTTAACCCTCTCCGAAACCTCACTGGTCCCATGTTACAGACGAAGAAACTTGCCCCTGGTTTCACAGCTAAAGAGTTGGGGGAGTGGATATCTGGTGTTCGGTTTACATTCTTACCCCAATAGTACCTGCTCAGAGAATACAAAAATGTTCCCCTCGTTAGATCCTCTTTTCCTCCAGAGAGACGATTGCCCTCCCATCCCCCCAGCCTCCCCATCCCCCCAGCCCCCCCCCCCCAACTCAAAGTCCTAGAAAGGAGAAGCACATGTACCACATCTGTGTCAGTCCTGCTCGCCTGCTTTCTCTCTAGTCTAGACGCTCTGCTTAACTTCATGGACAGGGGAAGCCAGGCTTAAAAGGCAGCCTTGTTTTTTTTAATCCCTTGAAATACTGGACTTTTCATCTAAGAAACTTCTGCGAGCCATCCCTCCAAGCAAAGTGATCCAAACTGCCCTGAAGGGTTCAGCCTGACCCGGTAGAACGCCTCTGGCCTCGCCAACGATGCTGAGTGTTTCTGAGGGAGGTGCTTACCCTCTCTGAACGCTGATGCCCCATCCAAGCATGGAAAGGCAAAGGTATGCATGGGTGGCTATTTGGGGCACAAAAAGGTCACCCCACCACCGGTGCCTTTTGCCCACAGCCCCCCACCCCCACCCCAGAGGGAGGAAACCTGCCATAAATGGACTAGGGCCAAGGTGGGCGTTTGCCCGGTGCAGAAACGCCCTCCCCACTCTCTCTTGCTTCCATTCTCTCCCATCTGGCAGAGGAGTCCGGCTCCCTAAATCTTCTTTTTGTTGGTTAGTTTCCATGGCAGTTATTGTCTGTGTGTGAGAGCGTGTCCGCCCCCTCACCCTCTCCCCTTCCAGAGTGGGCCCTGGCGGCTCAGGCGCGGCCGCCGGGGAGGCAGGCAAAGACGCCAGGGCTCTGGCCAGTGTGCTGGGGTCCTCTCGGTGGGGGGTCAGGCCTCCTGGAGCTCAGGGGTCCCCGAGCCTCCCTCCGTGCGTTTGGGGTGGGGCTCTCTGCAGCCGGGCCCGACTGTATCCCAGCTCCTTGGCCAGAGGCAGCAGCCGTGGACTTGTGAATTGTGGAAGAAGCCCTCAGGACCCTGGGGATCCTAGGAGGAGCCTCGGAGCCAACCCCTGAGGGACCCTCTGCAGCCCCTTCCCCTCCTTTGTCTTTGGCAGATGATCACCTGATATCCTTTTTCCCCCGGGTCAGGTAAGTTTCATTTCTATCTGTCTGTGCCGAGTGGTGCCTGCCGCTGGGGAGACAGGCAGTGGGCTAACGGGGTGGGGAGGGGGGTTGGGGGGATGGCTCGGCCCAGACAGGCTGGCAGGAGATGGGGAGAGTGGGGAGAGGAGAGGGTCTCAAAGCGCCTTTCTTCCTCAGCTGTGCCTCTCCGGCTTTGAAGTTCAGGGCTCCTTCCCAGCCGGTTTTAACCCAGATAGTAAAATGCAAAGATCAGTGTCTAGGGCACAGAATGACTGACATACAGCCAATATCCAAGACTTCTGGCTTCTGGTCTGAATTCAGTTCCGGGTATTCAATATTGACTACATACAAGTCGTCGTGCTTGGCTCTGGAAGAGCAACACGAATGACCCGCGACACGGTTTCTGCTTTTAAATGCTCTCCATCTGGTGGGAATGAAAGGACGTCTACACAGATGCGTACGAAGACTCCCGGGTCAGGCACGCTGGGTTCGGTACCCTACTGTGGATGCATGACCTTGGCCAGGTCACTTAGCCCCTCCAGTCTCCGTTTCCTCACCTGTAAAATGAGGATGATAATAGTGCCTGCCTTCCAGGCTAAATTCCACTTGCACACACTCATAAAATTTAGGTCAGTTCATGACAGTAACAACCGCCATACGCTTGTTAACTATTATTACTGTTATAGAAATTATAGGGGCGCCTGGGTGGCTCAGTCGGTTGAGTGTCCGACTCTTGGTTTCAGCTCAGGTCATGATCTCCGGGCGTCACGGTTTCCAGCCCCGTCTCAGGCTCCTCGCTGGCTGTAGGGAGCCTGCTTGGGACTCTCCCTCTCTCTCTCTGCCCCTCCCTCCCTTGATCTCACTTGCTCTGTCTCTCTCAAAATAAATAAATAAACTTAAAAAAAATGTTTTCAATCCTATAAAATGTGTAAAGAATATCGGGGATGGTTATTACCGTGCAAGGCAGTCATTGAGTACTAACACAGTGGCGCTTACAGAAAGTTCTATGGGAACACGGGAGAGCTTACTGTCACCTGCAGGGATAGGGTGAGGCTCCTGGAAAAGGTGGCATTGAGGCCGAGCCCTGAAGAATGAGTAGGATTTCGACACGCAGGAAGGAAGGTATGCAGCAGAGAAGCACTAAGCCAAGGTGCGGAGGCAGGAAAAGAGAGGCCTCCTGGCCGCCAGCTCAGTGATCACCTTGCCTGGGGCCCAAGCACGGAGCCTGGTCAGAAGCTGGGCGGCACTTTGGACTCCCCAGCAACTTGGGGCCAAGGGCAAGTTAGAGACCCAGGCTGGGAGCCTGAGACCAGGGTCCGGGTCCTGGCTGAGCTCCCACCTGGGCGCTCTGAGGCTCTTCACCTGCTTCAGGTTTTTTTCCTCACCTATGAAAGGGGAATATTGGAACTTGACTTCCCTCCCAATCTTACTTACTATCGTGACTGACCATCGCGTGGGAATATGACGTTTTAAATCAGTAGGTAAAATGCAAAGTCCTGTTCTTCAAGGTGAAAGAGAATTCGTGGACCATCTACACGGCTCTGGGGGAAATGCAAAGGACTAAATCATTTAACGAGGAGGCTTGTGAAAATCATCTAGTACAATGCCTGACTCATAATAGTAGCTGAATGATCTCTTTCATAATTGATTGGTTGGTGGACTCACTCATTCAGTCATTCATTCAGGGTTCTTGGAGTACCCACCGCAGGCTCGGTGATGGGAAAGAGGTGTGCCCAAGACAGGCATGGGTCCTGCCCTGAAATGCTTACAAGCAATTCACGAAACTGGCAACCTGAGGGTGTCCCTGTGTCCCACACTAGCAGCTTCCGTCCCGCTGGCTGTCTTCTGGCTTCTTTCAAGGATTATTGCTGTGAGACAATTGCTGTGGATTATTGCTGGGTTTTTTTTAGGTTGATTTTAGGCTCCCAAGACGCTATCCCCATGGGTCTGCAGAACACCTCCTCTCTGCCCTCTGCTGGCGGGGAGTTGTAAGTGCTTCGCAGTAAACAGCTCAACGTCCATTGCCCCTCCACACCAAGCGTTCCGTCTGCCTTCCATCACCCCTGAGATGAACTGAAGTGCCTTAATATTTAAAAAAGAATGAATCGGTAATTAGCACCTTAACATTATATCAGGGCCATTCCGGAGGCTTTCTATTTAAATGCAAATTGAACCTTCCTGAAGAAAAGCTAATAAGTGATGAAAATAGATAGCAAGAGAGGAGGAAGCAGGCAGGAGGAGGGAGGAGGGGCCGATGTGGAGTCGCCACTGGGGCCACTTTGCTGCTGCCTGTGGACCACACTCCCCTCACCCAGAGACCAGGCGCGGGGCACCTGAGGAGAAGTCCGGGCACCTAAAGCCTGAGTCTCAATTCCCCTCTTTGTTCAGGGGGCGGATCTCCAAACCAGCAGCCACTTGGGTGGGCCCTTCCGGGGCTGCTGGAGGTCATCTCAGAGTCATGGTGGCCTGGAGAGGATACGGGCTTCGGCTACAGCCAGACTGGGGGTTTGAATCCAGGATCCTCTTCTGAGTAGCTATAAGATCTTGGCCAATTTCCTAGTCCCTCGGAGCCTCCGCGCCTTCACAACGTAAGCGGCTGTTAGTGCTCGTTCCTCTCAAGATTGCTGTAAAGATTATGCGATAAACAGAAAAACGTGCCTGGTATACAGTAGGTGCCTAACAAATGTTAGTTCCCTACCCTTGTCTCGAGATCTTGCTGGACCAATTTAACCGGTCAAGGTGAGAAGCAGGTTCTCAAGAAAAAGGTGGCATCCATGCTTTCCCTTCAAATAACCTAGGCGAGGGGTCGGGGAACACCAACACTTTCTGTAAAGGGCCAGATAGTAAATATTTCATGCTTGGCGGGCCATATGCTCTCTGTTGCAACCACTCCACTGCACCGTTGTAGCGGGAAAGCAGCCACAGACACCACACAAGTGAATGAGCGTGGCTGTGTTCCAATATAACTTTATTTATAGACACTGAAATGTGAATTTCATACAACTTTCATGCATCACAAAATATTTTTCTTTGGATTTTTGTCCCCCCCAAACATCTAAAAATGTAAAAACCGTTCTTAGATCACTAGCTGTACAAAGACAGGCGGTGAGCTGGGTTTGGTCTGTAAGTAATCGCTCCCCGAAGGTTTGACAAGAGACCTTCACCTGTGATTTTGTGGAGTCTGCACCAGGGGACCTCTCAGAACATAACTCCTAAGGCTGGGACTCATGGAGAGGGACGGCATCCAAGGAAGCAACGAGCCCTTTCTGGGCCAGGACCACCAAGGACAAAAGGACACATAGGGTCCCTGGTGGTGGTCTCTGTCGGGGTGCCAGCCATTAGGTCAGGGCACGAGTACAGGTGTCATTCTCCTTTTTCCCAGCGATGTCCAGGAAGGAACCAGTAGCTCCTTGGGCACCGAGCCGGCCAACACATTCTCCTGGTGACAGGCCCGAGCCCAGCCTTCGGACGAGGGGGAATGTGACACCTGAAAGAGATCCAGCCTGGGAGCCTGAGACCAGGGTTCTAGAAGGGGGTTCAAGGGCTCAGACCCTGCTGCTCTCTCCCCAACCAGGAGAGCGGTGAGGTTCCCCGGGCATCTCAGCCCACCCCAGGAGCGCCTGCTGGTAAGGACGGGCAGGCGCTCCGATTCACCCGAGACTTGGCCTGTCTCCCCCCTTTCCTGGGCTCTCTGACATCTGTCCTTAGAGACACACACAGAGCGCCGTTGCAACTAGTCTGCCATGCCTCCCCACCTCCTCTCTGTCTTTAGCACAGAGAACACAGGTCACCACACCAGATGGCAACCTCACTGTTGTGGCAGATTGCCGGGCTCCCGGGAGAGGTGGGGGTTAAAGCAGAGCACTGGAGGCTGTCTGTTCCACAGTCCCCACCCCTCTTCTTTAACATGCCTCCGCCCGGCCCCTTCTCCAGAACCTCTGGGGAGGAGGGCCTGTGTGCGTGCACGTGCTTGTGCACATGCATGTACGTGTGTGCGCGCGTGTGTTTGTGATGTGAAGCAACAGGGAATAAGGGGAAGGGGTGAGGAGAGGCCGTGCCAGAGTGAAAGCCACTCTGTACCTCTGTAGAGGACCGGCCCCTCTTCCCAGCTGGAGGGTGAACTGGACCCTGCCTCTCTGGCACCCATCAAGGGGCTCTTGGAGGTGAGCAGAGGCGTGGTGTGGAGAATGAGGCCTCTCTGTTTTATTTATTTATTTTTATTAAAAAAAATTTTTTTTTAACATTTATTTATTTTTGAGAGACAGAGCATGAGCGGCGGAGGGGCTGAGAGAGAGGGAGACACAGAATCCAAAGCAGGCTCCCGGCTCCGAGCTGTCAGCCCAGAGCCTGACGCGGGCCTCGAACCCACAAACCGCGAGTTCATGACCTGAGCTGAAGTCGGACGCTTAACCGACTGAGCCACCCAGGTGCCCCTGCTCTGTTTTAGAAGCTGCCCTTGGGCCTGGCTAGAAGGGAGAGGCCAAAGAGGGGCAGGGCCTCTGAGGGTGACTGTTCTCACCTCCTGGCTCTCTAGTGTCATCTCACAGCAATCCAGCCTGTGGGCCCCCCACCGCCCCTTCCCAGCCCCATGAAGGGGCCAGAGCCTTGGATCCCATCAGGCTCAGACAAAATGGTGCTAACAGGCAGAGAAAGAAGGAGAGGCGGGCCCTGAGAAACCCTCCTCCCAAAGTAAGTGCTAATAGCCAAATAGAAGCTAGTAATGTTACTTAGCAGGTGAGCAGCCTCCATCTGGAAATAAGGGGAGCCTCTAAGGAGTGGCCCTTTTCTCTCCTGGGTGGAAATGGGATAACCGCCTCACAGCCCAAGCTTTTGTCCTCCAGATAAGACAGTTTTGCCCCTGGGAGGCCTGGGGGGACTCAGTCGGTTAAGCTTCTGACTCTCGATTTAGGCTCTGGTCATGATCCCCAACGTGCTTCGAGAGAGACCGAGCCCCCCCTCAGGCTCTGTGCTGATAGTTTGGAGTCTGCTTGGGATTCTCTCTTTCCCTCTCTCTCTCTCTCTCTCTGCTCCTCCCCTGCCCTCTCCCCTCCTCCCTCTCAAAATAAATAAATGAAGGTTTTTTTTAAAAAAGATAGTTTGGCCAGGATGAGGGACCCCAGCAGGAAGTAAGCAGGAGAGCTTACTTCTGGTTACTTCTGCCCCTTACTTCTGCCCCTCTGTTGGCAGAAGGCTGCGATCTATGGGACTGGGGGGAGTGGCTGGCCTTGCTCACTCGGAGCCTGTCAGCAGGACAGCCAGCCCCCCTTACCTCGCCCCTCCCGCGCACACACGCGCGCCCTTCATGACAGGCAGGCTGGCCCATCTGCCAATCAATTTTCCTTGCTGATTTCCTAGCCGAAGCAGCGGGGCTGGTGTGTAAATCATTCAGAGCCCTCTCTCAGCTCTGCCAGGACATGGAGCTCTTTTTAATTAAGAAGAATGGAGGATGTTGCTGGCTCTGGAAATGGCGATATTAACTTACTAATGGGCATTTAAGGAGCCGTGTTTGAGTGGCTGCTGCCTTCCCAGCCTGCACCCTCCGCCCCTCTGCAGAGCCGCCCAGGCCCCCACAAAGGCTGTGCTGTCCTCTGCATTAGAAGGGTCAGGGTATAAGCACCGCCCTCCCGCCACCTACATTGGCCCCAGGGATGAGCCAGGCTCCCGCTTGGTGACCCGGGACAAAAGGGCACATTTTCGCATTTATTTAAAAAACATTTTTTTATGTTTATTTATTTATTTTTGAGAGAGAGACAGCATGAGCAGGGGAGGGGCAGAGAGAGGGAGACACGGAATCTGAAGCAGGCTCCGGGCTCCGATTCAGAGCCCGACGCGGGGCTCGAACCCATGAACCAGGAGATCATGACCTGAGCCGAAGTCAGACGTTTAACTGACTGAGCCACCCAGGTGCCCCCATCTATCTATCTATCTATCTATTTTTAAGATATCTTTTTTTTTTTTAAAACGTTTATTTATTTTTGAGACAGAGAGAGACAGAGCATGAACGGCGGAGGGTCAGAGAGAGGGAGACACAGAATCTGAAACAGGCTCCAGGCTCTGAGCTGCCAGCACAGAGCCCGATGCGGGGCTCGAACTCACGGACCGCGAGATCATGACCTGAGTCGAAGTCGGCCGCTTAACCGACTGAGCCACCCAGGCGCGCCATCTATCTATCTATTTTTAAAGTTTATTTTGAGAGAGAGAAAGAGAGAGAGCATGTGAGTGCGCATGAGTGGGGGAGGGGCAGAGAGTGAGGGACAGAGAGAATCCCAATCCGTTCAGCCCCAACGTGGGGCTTGAACTCATGAGCCATGAGATCATGACCTGAGCCAAAAGCAGGAGCGGAAGGCTTAACCGACTGAGCCACCCAGGCACCCCTCATTTTTGCATTTAGAGGAAAGGCCAGAAGCAGGACGACTTGAACCCTTGAGTCCTCTGCCTCTTATCCTGGCAGCCTGTGGAAAGGCCACAGGCTCCCCAGAACTGTCAGGACCCAGCAGGAAACATGGGTAGGCCTCCAGTGGGTGCCCAGTGCCCACAAGGAGCCAGCCTGTCAGCAAAAGCTGCAGCTGTTGCAAATGAACAGCCGAGCCAAGCAAGGGCCCTCACTAAGTCCCGTCTGATGACTGAACCTGGGGTAGCTGGCGGTGCCCGTGAGCGCCGATGGAGCCAGACCCCTGCGTGTGTGCCACTCAGAAGAATGTGAGGATGTCCACTCTGGGGCCTGCTGCTTTGTCACCATGGCTAAGTGACTCTTCCTGTGGGACTTCACACCCCGGATACCCCTCAGAGTAAAGAACACCCAGCTGGGAGACACCTCAAGCCCGCTGTGCTCTTCCTCTCTCTCCCTTCTAATTTGACAGACTGGTCCAGAGGTGCACGGCCCAGTTGGGGCAAAACGTGGCTGGAACAGAAGTCTCCTGGCTCTTGGTCCCGTGTCTTACCTATTTCCAGTATCTCCCAGGGCAGCCACGGCCTCTCCTCCCACCTCATGCTGCTCTTTTCATTTTCTGAGGCTCTTGGGCCTCTGAAGTTCTTCCCTCTTTATAACCCAGATCCTCAGGCTTTATGCCAAGTCCCATTTCCTCTTACGACCTCCTCAGTCAGCACAGGGCAGGGGCCGAGGTCTTTCAGAGAAGGTCTCGCTTGCTCCTGTCCTTCTCATCTCTATGCATGAAACAGCAGAGGAGGGGGCAGCTTCCTGACTCTTCTAAATCATGCAGCTCCTGAGTCTGAAAACCAAGATGATCCCTTCCCCCCATCCCACCATCACATACCTGAGCCGCACTTTCCATCAGATGCACCCCTTAACTGATACCCACTGAGTCCCTCTGGGCCCCACGCCCCGCCCCCCACTCTGCCCTGGGGGAGGAGGGAGCAGGAAGGTGGCCGATTCCGCCGCCCATCTAGTCAAGGCTGCAGGGTCAGGAGGAGGCCATTCCTCGGGACCCCAGACTGCCAACCCCAAGGTGGCAGTGCCACGTGAACAGATGCCGATTATGGTTCTGACTGCCGGCACCTGTGTCACATCATCTCCAGCCGAGTCCTCTGGAGCCCTAAATCCTTCTTCTGGGCTGCTGTTGGGACGGGGCGGGAGGACGCCCCAGGGAGGCTTTTCGGTGTGGGGGAGGAATTTACCCCTCCCTCGGTCTACAGGCAGCCTCAGTTCTGATTGGATGAGCCATCGTCACTTCCACCCCCTAAACACAGCCAGGCTTCTGGTGAGGGATGAGAAGGTGATTCTCTGCAGGAAGGGCGACAGCTGTTCTCCAGATCAGAAAGCAATTTAGTTAGTGGGAGAGATTTCGGTGAGCTCAGAGGGTAGAAATCCCGTCCGAGACGTAGGCCCCGACACGGTGGGGCACAGGAGCGTGGGCCCCGGTGAGATGCCTGCTGTGTGAAATGGGCACCTGCTGTCTGGGCTCACCGGTCTGGATACGCAGAAAGTCAGGGTGCAGGAACTTGTCGTCACACAGGGAGGAAAGAAGTCTACTCGTTATAGACTACCTCCTGCATGCCCAGCATCTGCACCAGGCATCTCTTTCCGCCCGTAACTCTAGAAAGTAGATTTTCTTATTCCCCTTTTCCCAGATGAGGAACTGAGAGTCAGGGGTATAAGTGACTTCTTCACGGTCACACAGCTAGAGGGGCCCGAGGCAGGATTCAGACCCAGTCTGCCTGATGCCAGAGTCCACACACTTTCCCCTACCCCATGCCCTGTGAGGCACTGCAGACAAAGAACTAAGGAGAGAAGGTGATCCCGGCCTCCAGGAGCTCAAGATGCATCTTTCCAGCCCTCACCGTACCCTGCAGAGGGCGTCCAGGTGCGCCCCCCCCTCCCCCCGACAGGAAGGTAAACTGTATTTCCGAGGAGGGAGAAGGAGCTGTTCTAGCTTCTAATAACTAAACAGCTCCCCTCTCCTGTCTCCCCAAAATGTACCCTGCACCTGGGATTCCCCCAGTCCCTTGTGGCCCTACCTACCTCCTCCATCCACGGTCTGCCACGCCGGGACTCTGCTAGTTAACGGGGACGAAATTGTCCCTACCCACCCTCAGCTTCCCCACGAGCTACCCCAAGGTGGTGACGGCGGGCCCCTGCTGAATACCTAATAAACCCAGTCACTACCGAGTCAAACTGTGCATTGTATTCTGTATAAAAGAGACTGTACTAGATCCTAGGTGCAACTTTAGAAAAAAAAAAATACCGAGTGACTCTTTCTGGAGCTGAGCACCCCTTCAACAAGTCTGACGCAGCAATATCACATAAGAAAGAAAGACTCCACAGTACCAAAGGCTTTATCATTAGAGGCTTTCATCAACTTTCCTTCCCCCGCTTCTCTCCCCTCCCCGTGCCACCTTGTGACCAAGGCAAAGAGTCAAAGCCTTTTTAAGAGAGAAGAGAAACCCAGGCCTGATGCGATTGCAAGGTCTCAGAGCAAGAGGGATTTGGGTTTGACGTGAGGAAGAACTCCCCGACAGGGAAATGGCCACCCTGTGGAAGGGGGTGGTGAGGAATCAAAGGGGTCACTGGACTCCCCGCCTCTGCTCGGTGCCCCTTCAGGCCCCAGCTGGGTGCACTCTGCCCAGGCATGGAAACCGCCCGTGACTCAGGGAATCTTAAGTGGCGGTTGCTAGGTTACAAGTTTCCTCAATGTGCACTCAATGTAAGGATTAAAGGATGTCACCTGGCTGAGAGGAAGAGCCATGGGGGAAGGAGTTGGGGAGATGGAGAGAAGCCAGGACTTCCAGAACAAGCAATCAGGCCACGACCTGAAAGGCATCCTATTCTCAGTACTTTTCCAAGGGTCTGAGTCCCTAGATCCCGCGGTCCTCATGGAGGGCGGTGCTTGCAGAACATGAGCGTTAGGCTGGAAGGGGGCCTATTCTGGGATTGGGTTCCAGTCCTTCCCCAGTTATGTTGCCCAGCACACAATATGGCAATGGGCAGAGCCGTTGCCGGAACCCTTTGGGGGCCTGGGCTCCTTCCTTCAGTGTAATTGGACAAGAAGCCGGAAGCCAGGTGACAGTTGAAAAGCTTGGTGTCCTTAGGAATACACAATTCTTTCATTTGTGATCTAACTGTGTTAAAGTGGAAGAGGGTTAGATTTGGAATTCACAAACTAGACCCTGGTGTTGGCCCTCGGACGGTCGTAAGTCCGTTACTTCACCTCACTAAGTCTCAGCTGCCTCACCTGTGAAAAGTGGAAACCGATACCTGCCCCCGTCATCTTTCCCAGGGTTGTTTTAAGATTACGAGAAAATGGATGTGTGAGGACTTAGGTCAGTTTGATGAGTTCTGCAAACACAACATCATATGGAACTGTGTACAACTGCTTCGGAAGCTGCCCCAGCTGCGGTGGGTGGGGACTCCAGGAGCCTTGCCCCATTGCTTTGGTAAAAGGCTCAGTAGACAAAAGAAGCTGAAGACGGGTCCCCCACGAGACCCTTTGAGGAAGACCTATGGCTTTCAGTCTTCCTACTCACCCTGTGCTGGTCTTCTGAACACAGTTCAAGTTGGGGGTCGAGGATCTGTTCCCTATTCCTCCGGGCAGATTGGGATCCTTGGGAAGAAAGAGAAACGGTTGGCGTTTCCTGTAAAACTTCATTAATTCAGACCACATTCTTTTGGAATTTATGAGTTCTTACTGAATAGAGAAAACAGAACACAACCTTCCTCTGAAGGTTCTAGAGGTGCTTACTGTGTAAGCACAGAGAATTCAAACAAAAAAAGCAGTTCAATTTCTAAGCCAAGAACACAAGATATTAAGATGAGTTGTGACTTCTGTTTCTCACAGGAAGTCATTTCTAAACAAGGGGCAAAAGTTTGTATTTGTTCCGTTTCCCTTTTTCTGCATTTTGTTGATAATAGTTGCTGGCCATGGTCTTAATAGCGATTTACCAAGCCCTTGCTATGTGCCAGAAACTGAACTGTTTTACAAACAGTATCTCATTTAATCCTCACAAAAATCTACCAGGAGCCATCCATAGCATGAAACACTACTCAGAAATTAAAAGGAATGACCTACTGGCGCAAGCAACAACCTGGATGAAACTCCACAGAATTATGTTGGGGGCGGAGGTGGGGTTCCTAGTCAATCCCAAAAGGTTACATACTTTACGATTCTATTAATCTAACTAATCTATTCTTGAAAAGACAAAATGAGGGAAATGGAGAACAGAGTAGTAGTTGCCAGGGGTTGGAGAACAAAAGGTGGGAGGGAAGCAGGTGTGGGTATAAAAAGGCAACACAAAGAACCCTTGTCTTGTGGTGAAAATGTTCTGTACCTTCACTGATCAATTTCCATATCCTGGTTGTGATATTACTGTACTATGAGTTTTGCAAAATGTTACCTTCGAGGGAAACTGGGTAAATGGTGCTCTTTCTTCCCCCTGCATGTAAATCTACAATTTATCTCCAAATAAAAAGAGATGAATTCAAATAATATAAGGAAATTGGGGCTCAGGGTGGTAAAACAATTTCAGAGCCAGAATTCAAACTCAGGTGTCAGACTGCCAAACCTGAGCGTTTGGAGACTTGACTCTATTCAAGGGAACCAAGAAGAAGGAGGACCCCATCGGCCTAGAAGTCCATTAGACCAGGGGACCCACGGGTGTCATGGGCTGATGTGTTACCGGGGGTCTACTGTCCTGAAAAGGCTGAGAATGTGGCTTGGAGAAACTATTTGGTAAGCCCTGTGGGTTGGTGCTGAGTGCCAACATTGAACGACCGGGTTTCCCCTTCCCAAGGTGTGTGAAAAAGGGATGAGAGAGTGTGTGTGTGGGGGGGGGGGGGGTCCCCCTATGTGTTTGTCTATGTGGGTGTCTCCAGTTAGGAATCCACATGTCTGTACCTTTGTCAGTTACTCCGTGAATATGTCAGTTTCCGGGTGAGAGAGGGTAGGGTGATGTGCAAGTTCTGCCTACGTGTGTGCAGGTCGGTGTATACGTTATGTTTGGGTGCACCCGGGGCAGGTCTCCCCGGGTCACACCCACATAACTTGTTTCTATGAGGTTAAACCATTTGATAATACCTCCCCCAAAGCAAAGCTGACTGTTGAGCCAGCCTGTCACGAACTGGGTCTGTGTACTGTAGATAAACTGGGTAATTGGACTCTCCGCCTCTTCATCCAAAACAAACACTCACAGACCGCCCACCCCCACGCTGGAAGGAGTCTGGTTCCTGTCATCTGGGTACTTGGCTCCAGTGCCCCGCCTCTCTGACCCTGTAGACAAGGTGAGCGTCTCCCCGAGGGGCCCTTCCCCTCCCCCGCGGGCGGACGCTGCCAGCGCTTATGTAAAGAGGTCACGGCCTGCTCCGCCGCCGTCGCCGGGCGCACGCGGCTTCCTGCACAGGTGTGGCGGCTGCGGGCGGGGATGTGCGTGGAGCAGCCTGGCGGGCCTCCTCCTCCCGGGCGGCTCCGCTTCTCCTTCGCGCTGCTCGTTCCTTCTCCTCGTCTGCATGTGTGACAGCGGTGTGCGGGCTGGGGAAGGACAGCGCGCCCTGTCCCCAGCTCCCCGCAGCCCTGGGGGGGCTCCCCGCTCCCGGGTGATGCGCTGTCTACGCCTCGCCGCCGCGCTCCTCGGGCCTGGCTGTGTAAGTGGCGCGGGGGCGTGGGCGGGAGGGCGCGGGCAGGGGAGCGGGGGCGGGGGGAGAGAGGCGGCGGCGCCCGGAGGTGTTAACTCCTTGTTCCGCCGGGAGGCTGCCGGGCGCCGCGAGCCCCGGAAAGCCCCCGCCCGCCGTGCGCCCCGCGGGTGTCCGAGCCGCCGACCGGGAGGGGCGGGGGACACCGCGCTGCGGGGCGCGATGCCGCCGCGGGGTGGCGCCCTCGGCCGCCTTCCCTTTGAAGTTGGCCAGGACCTGGGAGCCGGGAGCCAGCCCGCCCCGCCGGCGGTGCGAGGAGGCGAGGGCGCGGGGCCCCGACCGCCCTTGATTCGTCCCATCCCTCCCGCAGGGCCAGGCGCGGACGCCGCCGGACCGCGCAGTCTGGAGGGACTGTGAAGCGCTGGCCGGCGTCGGGGCCCTTGCCCCGGGGTCGGGCGGGAGCCGGCGGACGGGAGCCAGATGGAGGCGGCGAGAGGGGGCGCGGAGTAGCGGGCGGCCCCCCGGGCTCGCACCTCCGGCGGCGCCGTGGCGCTCCGCGGGCACTGGGGCGCGGCGGGCGGGGCCCCCGGGGCTGCCATGGAGGTGCCTAACGTCAAGGACTTCCAGTGGAAGCGCCTGGCGCCGCTGCCCAGCCGCCGGGTCTACTGCTCCCTGCTGGAGACCGGGGGGCAGGTCTATGCCATCGGGGGATGTGACGACAACGGCATCCCCATGGACTGCTTTGAGGTCTACTCCCCCGAGGCCGACCAGTGGACCGCTCTGCCGCCCCTGCCCACGGCCCGGGCCGGGGTGGCCGTCACCGCCCTGGGGAAGCGGATCATGGTGATCGGGGGTGTGGGCACCAATCAGCTGCCCCTGAAGGTCGTGGAGATGTACAACATCGATGAGGGCAAGTGGAAGAAGAGGAGCGTGCTGCGTGAGGCCGCCATGGGCATTTCTGTCACGGCCAAAGGCGAGTGGGGCCAGGGCTGAGGGAGGGAAGAGAGAAGGGCGTGGGGGACCACGGGGAGAGGGATGGGAACTAACACTGAGTTGGGGGCCCACTGTCACAATCCTGATCCCATTTGATCCCTACAATAGACACGGAAACTAGAGACCCACAGGCCTTATTTTACAGATGGGAAAACAGACTCAGTAGGTGAAGTGTCTAGTAATTTCATGGGATGCCAGAACTCCACTCCACCAGCCTCCTGCCAACAAGCTGGGCAGGCCTGGCCAGAGAGGAGAGCTGGAGACTTAGTGCAGGGTCTCCACAGACCCCTTCATTCAGCAGAACGAGGAGCCTCCCACCCATAGCACCTCATCCCCTGAAATCTGCCTTCGAGGGACACCACCTCCAGACACATATTTGGGGTCCTGGGGGTGTTCACTGCATCCCCGTACCATCACTAGGCCCCTCTGGTGGGGCTTTGAGGCCTGATTGCGGGGCCTTTCCCACTACCCTCAACCTCCCCTTCTGCCTCCGAGTCTCAGAGATACTAGTGAATGGAGACTAGAATGTTCCTGAGGGTTGTGCTCCTACAGCACCTCGCCCAGGTTCACAGTTCTCAAGGGGTGCATGCAGGGACCACGAGGTTACTGGATCTTCATTTCACTTTCTCAAAACCCCTCATTCTTTCTCCTTGGTCCCGGTACAGCCCAGAGCGTAGAGTGGGCTCCAAAAGTTCTTTGGCCGAAACACAAAGGGTTTTATGGGAAATGGTCCAACAGGAATTAGAAGACCCCAAGTGCAGCTCAGACAGACAGCCTCGGTGGGATGCAACCTTCCCTCCCTCTCTTGCAAAACCATCCCATTTGCCTGTGGGGTCTACTGTAGATCAGGAGCCAGGATTTCTGGAGGGTCTGCTGTGCCCCTGGCACATTTCCAGGTCCCAGGGAGGAAGGAAAGAGGCAGAAGGTCTGGCCCCTACCTTCAGAAGTCGGAGTCTGATCAATGAAGGTGACCAGTGAGAAACTCTAAGCCTGAATCCCTCAGGGTAGTGGCCAGTGAGGCCTCCACAGGCCATCAGTAAGGATAAGAGCCGGAGGGCCCATGGGGAAAAAGAGGGAAAGGGTATTCCTTTGTTCCCAGGCTTCAGTAAATGGTGCTGAAAGACAGAACTAACGTTTATTGAATCCTTACCACGGGTGCTTTATATATTTTAGCCCCTTTGATCTTCAAAAACCTATCTGATGAGATAAGTGCTATTATTATCCTCATTTTAAAGAGAAGCAACGTGGGGCCCAAAGAGGTTAAATAATTTGCCCAAGGTCACACAGCTGGTGAGTAATGATGGAGTCTGGGCTCTTAACTGTGGCATTGAATGGGTTCAGGAGTTAGTTTAATAAGCTTTCACATGCCTGTGTGGCAGACACGGAAGCAGAGGCTGGGGTCACAGATGACCAAATTCTCTATTTGGAAGAAACCGACAAGGATTATTTCCATAACGCATGGTGAACAGGGTGAGCCGGTACCTTGGGCGGTACTGAGCCGGTGCTCTCAGCCCCGCTTTGCAGTTCAGGGACACCCAGGCGAACCCGAAGGGATGATTAAGAGCTGGCACAGGAGCAGTGGTGTGGCGGGAATGAGGGCTGTCGGCTGGACGTGTGTTTCAGGTGACACAGGGATGGGAGAGGCGGAGCTTGTGTAAGGGAAGTCCTTCTAATATTAGCAGGCCAGTCTCCTGGCCGCAGGCTAAGGTTAGGATTTTTTTTTTTTCCTTTGTTCAGTAAGATTAGAAATAGTACTCAGTAGAAGGAAATAGTAGTCTCCCTGCAATTCCCTTACAGAATAAAGGTCTCCTAGAGCTGGAAGCAGTGAGGACCAGCTACTGGGAGATAGAATCCCGGGCAGGGGTGGGTCCCTGGGAAGAAGAGTGGCTTGTGGGCTGGGGGAGGAGGGGAAGCTGTGTCTCTGATAGGCTGCAGGAGGCACTGGGGTGAGGCCCAGGGAAACGCGGGTGCCTCGCTCATCCTCTCTGATGCCCTGTGTCAGGGGTGTGCCTTGAAAGGCTACCTGCAACCAAGAGCAATAGAAAAAGGGAGAGAACTCACTTCTCCTCTCAGAGTGCCCAGCTTACTGCCCTGGCAGGGTTCCTTAAAGGGGCCGCTTTTCTCTCCTCCAAAGCCTCACCCTCATTCACCCCTAACCCTATCCCATCTAGCTCAGGATGTCTTCTGGAGCCCACAGGCCTCCTCATGTGTGAAGGAGGATGGCATTCCCCCACGGGGATGGCAGACAGAGAAAGAATCAGCAGCAGTCCAGGGTCCCACAGGGCCGGCGACAGCAGGGCTGACCTCATTTCCAAAGGCTCCTGCTGGGTCTGGAGAGTTCCAAGCAGGGAGTGCCTAAGGTACAGGCCACTATTGGAGGACATCAGAGGATTACCCCTCCTCTTTGGCATCCCCTCTGGCTGCCCAGGAGAGAGGAGTGTAGAGGGGACAAAACCCGCAAAGGGTTGTCCAGGCCTCGACTCCACCGCAGTCTACCCTGTGAGAGGCTCCGCCACGGGCTGGACATCGAGGCGTTCAGGCCTGACATGGCTTCAGGCTCAACCATGGCAGAGACTCTCCATGGTTCCGTCAACCTCACCCTGGCACAGCAGCGGTTGGGAACCTGGCCTGGCCTCCGTGCTGGTGTGCAAGGGGTTGATGGGGCCTGGCCTGGTAGGTCATTACTGATGGGCCTGTCTCATAGTGTGCGTGAGCTGAGCCAGGGGTTGTGTGTGGCCTTTCTCCTTAGATTACCGAGTGTATGCGGCAGGCGGGATGGGCCTGGACCTCCGTCCGCACAACCACCTCCAACACTATGACATGCTCAAGGACATGTGGGTGTCACTAGCGCCCATGCCCACCCCGAGATATGCTGCCACCTCCTTCCTCCGAGGCTCCAAGATCTATGTGCTAGGTAAGGACAGGTTATCTGTCCCATATCTATCCCTCCTTCTCTCCCTTGGGTCAGTTTCCACAGGAAGCGGTCAGTGTCTGTGTGCTGAGCATCTCCTTGGGGGTAATCACCGATGCCTTACCCCGCAGGGAGCTCCCTGTGTGGTTGGGTAAATGTGGAAAGGGGAAGCCCAGCCCCCCGCCCTCAGGGATTTACTCTGGCCCAACCCCCCTCCCCTCCCCCTCCCCTCCCAACCCTGGTCTGGCCTCCAGGGGGACGACAGTCCAAGTATGCAGTCAACGCCTTTGAGGTTTTTGACATCGAGACTCGCTCCTGGACCAAGTTCCCCAACATTCCCTGTAAGCGGGCCTTCTCCAGCTTTGTGACCCTGGATGACCGCTTGTACAGCCTGGGGGGCCTGAGGCAGGGTCGGCTCTACCGGCAGCCCAAGTTCCTCCGGACGATGGACGTGTTCGACATGGAACAAGGTGAGCAGGGCACCAGCCTCTAGCCGCCCACCCCCCTCTGGCTGAGTCCCCATCCCATGCGCCCGCCCAGGCCGCTGATCCAGGGGGGTGAGCCTTTCAGGGGTCCGAACAGCCCTCTCCACTCAGGCCTCCTCTTGGGATCGCATTCTCTCCTCTGGACAGGGCTCCTCTGGGTTGGCTGGTTATTTTTATCAAAGCCTTTCCCATTTTCTCTTCTTACGACATTGAGGCAGGGCGCAGTGAGGGAGGGCTTTTCCAGCTTTTTACCGATGCAGACACAGAAGGATCCCGACTCCCGCGCTCACTGCCTCTAGTTAACCTCCTCTCCAGCTCAGAGACCTTGAGAACAGAGGTTAGAACAAGGTGATTGGTTGTAGGGGATTATGGTTCCTTGGACTGTAGCAAGCCTGGGAGAAGGTGTAGAGGCCCCGGAGTGCATCATTTCAAACAGCAGGAGGCGTAGTTTATGCCCTGAGCACAAAGCCTAGATGGGGTGGACGCCCACCCAGGATGTGAGCCCTGGGGACTCGGTGTGTACTTGGTGGGGGAGGTCAGCGTCTCACTCTCTCTAAATTTATCCTGCCGTGATCCACGGCCCACAGGGGGATGGCTGAAGATGGAACGCTCGTTCTTCCTCAGGAAGCGGCGGGCAGACTTTGTGGCCGGCGCTCTGAGTGGACGGGTCATAGTGGCCGGAGGACTTGGTAAGGATGGGGCTCCCAGGCTGTTACCTGACACCGTGCCCGAGCAGGAGAAGGCACCGGCTGCCTGCGCACTGCCTGCCTACCTCGTTCTCCCAAATCATTCAAAAACCCCTCTTCCCAGCTGGGCTTCACAAACCCATGGGAGCGGATTTTTAGTAAAAGGCAAAAGAGAGGCAGGAGTGACTAGAAACTTCTGGTAAAAGCAGAGGGTGAGGAAAGAAAGCCTTCCTCTGGAGGAGACGGAAGGACGGAGAGAAGGCAGGAGGGGCAAAGTGGCTGTCGGACACGAGCAGGGGCTCAGGGTAGGGAAGGAGCGTTTCTGCAGCTCAGGAACTAAAGTCCCTTGGCTTCTGCTTGTGGATTCCAGGGGGTGGGGGGGGGGGGCGCTGCGGGGCATGGATGAGGGGCTGGACTTCTTCGTAAGGTCCGGTTCCCTTGGCGCTTTCAGGGAACCAGCCCACTGTCCTGGAGACAGCCGAGGCGCTCCACCCCGGGAGGAACAAGTGGGAGGCCCTCCCCACCATGCCCACGCCCCGCTGTGCCTGCTCCAGCATTGTCGTCAAGAACTGCCTCCTGGCTGTGGGGGGCGTCAACCAGGGTCTGAGCGACGCAGTGGAAGCCCTGTGTGTCTCTGACTCCTAGCTCTCAGCACAGCGCCTGTGCCCCGGACCGGATCAGCCCACACTCCACAAGAGGAATGGTCTCGTCAAAGCAGTGTGGGCGACTTCCCAGGATGCCAGCTCCTGTCAGCAGCTAGTGAGGTCAGGCCCCGGGGTTCTGAGGGACCTCCCTCCGCCTCCAAACCCTACCCATCCCAGGAAACCATGCGAAGTCCCAGGGACTCAGCCAGCCTCCAGCTGGAGGCCAGCTGAACTCTGAGGAGAGTCCCCGCTTCCTGCTTAGGCAGAGAAAGACACAGGAGTACTGGCTACCTCCCCTTCCTGTGAGTTCCACCTCCCCCCGTGTCCAGGGTAGGGGGTGGGCAGGGCCGAAGACAGCTGCTATCACTGTCCTCTCCCCAGCTCTGAACTAGTTTGAGGGTCCCTCGGGATGGAAAACGGAGAAGGTTCGCAAGGAGTCCCAAACCCCTCGCTTCTCCCTTGGTCTATATCCCTTCCCCATTTGGTGGTCAGCCGTGGGCCTGCCCTAGCCCCCGTCCCCTCAGCAAGAATTGGCCTTGGAGTCAGGTTCACAGGGACTGGTCCAGGTCAGTAGCCTCGGCCAGGAAGGACCCGTGCCTCTCGGGTCCTCGACGGGAACGTAACGATGGGGAAGCAGCAGACGCCCAGCCCAGGCTCTGCTTCCCGCTCGTCCCCTCGCTCACTTTCTCCTTCCGCCACCCTCCCCTCACCCTTTTGTCACCCGCGGCCCCAGCGCATTTCTGGGCAAAACCTTCTCATGTACACTGTGGCATCCAAATCCACGAAGGATGGATTAACTGCACTCTGGTTAACAGCAGCAGCACAACAATTAAAATCTATATTCCTATTCTCTCGGGTACCTGGTGCAGGGGTGGGGTGGGTGGGTGTCTTGATGGGTAGAGGGGACCCCATGAAATAGTCCCTCTGACTGTCTCAGACTAAATAGGGCCCCAGGCGACCAGCTGTTGTGGGTTCTGCCTCCAAAGCACCTCCTGCCCGGGTCACCTCACTCCCAGTACAGGGCAGCCCTCCTCGGTGCCTAGACTCCTCTGTGTTAGGGAAGGCTGACCTCTTCGTGCCTGGCCTCAATTCACTCAGCCGAAGTTCACTTCTGTCTTGCCTGAAGTTGGACGGGGATCGCTCACTGACTTGCCGTGAAGGACGTGTCCCCTCCTGGCTCATAGAGTGCCTCTTTCTGATTTCCGGTTATTTTGAAAAGCTGTGCCAGCACGGGGACTACAAAGAAAAACCTGCCCCCCCCCCCCACCAAGGGCTGTGGGGGAGTTAGCACTTCCTGTGTGATGGTGTCATTCATTCTTATGAGGCAGGAACAGAGGGAGCCTCCTGGAGGAAGCGACTCTGCCCCTGGGTCTTCGAGGGACAGGGGTGTTTGTCCCTTCCTCAGGCCCCAAGGGTGCTGCCCCCTGCTGGCCCAGCCTTGCCTTCCCACCCCGGCTAGAGGCATCCTGTGGCCGGGTTCCTGAACGGACTGGGAGGAGGGGTGTCTTCTTATTGCTTCTGGAACCCCGTATTTCGGTTCTGTTAGCTGCTGAAGTAACTGTTAGAAGATCCTGGAGGAACCACAGATCCTGTGAGGGATGGAACAGCATGTTAAGGAAGCCACTCCAAAGTCCAGCCCTGGTCTGGTCTTCCCCTTCCACGTTACTTCTGCGCCATCCCCTTCCATTCTCCCTGAGAAGAGGGGTCCCTCCCCACTTTCCAAGAGGAAACCAAAGCCCCATATGTGTGTGTGTGTGTGTGTGTGTGTGTGTGTGTGTTGGGGGAGAGGGCTTTCCAAGCACACAAAATGGTACCAGATCTGTGGATGGGACTGAAGGATTCTTAAATGGTTGGAACCTCAGGGGTACAGCCAGTCTGAAAAAAGTTCTTCCCATTATGAGAATGGGGGACTGGCCACTAGAATCTGTGAGGGCCGCTAAGAGCTGGAGCTAGTATCTGCTGAGGACTTATGTCTTGGAGGTCCATTTCGGGGTGCTTCACCGAGCTGGGGAAATAGGGAATGTCAGTGGTAAACCCCTTGGTCTGCACCTCATGGTGCCATGGAGGCAGCTCAGGATCTGGGGTGAGATGGCCTGACTCCAGGCCTCCTTCCTCCTCTCCCCCCATAGGCTTTCCTATCACCATCCCTCCCTGGAAAGATCCCTCCCCTCCTCTCATCTTCATTTCCCAATCTGTATAACAAGAGCGATGATGATGCCATCTCACAAGTACTCCAATCCTTAGATCAACTTTACGAGGTAAGCAGTTTCCCATTTTGCAGATGAGAAAACTAAGGCTCGAAGAGGTTATGTAACTTGTCAAAGGTCACAAGCTAGGAAGTGACTGAGCCATGTCTGATTTCAAAATTTGTGACCACAGCACCGCTTTGCCTCAAATGAACTAGCATACAGGGAAGGCGAGGATATCAGCCGCGCCGCACCGTGTAAGGGGTTCCACATGCCAAACCTGGAAAGATGGAGACTCTTTTCCCAAGGAAGGAGTCTGAGCATTAACAAGGAAAGAGTAGAAAGGGCTCGCTAATAAGACATAAACGTAGGGGTGCCTGAGTGGCTCAGTGGGTTAAGCTGTGGACTCTTAAAAAATTTTTTTTAATGTTTATTTTTGAGAGAGAGAGAGAACACATATGTGCACGCATGGAGGAGGGGCAGAGAGAGAGGGAGACCCAGAATCTGAAGCAGGTTCCAGGCTCTGAGCTGTCAGCACAGAACCTGACGTGGGGCTCGAACTCATGAACCGCCAGATCACGACCCGAGCCAGAGTCGACCGCCTAACCCGCTGAGCCACCCAGGCGCCCCTAAGTGGTGGACTCTTGATTTTGGCTCGCTGTGCAGAGCTTGCTTCGGATCCTCTGTCGCCCTGTTTCTGGCCGTCTCCTGTGCTCGCTGTCTCAGAAATAAACGTTAAAAATCGAAAAAAAAAAAAAAAAAAAAAGAAGAAGAAATGAGCATATTTCTACATTTATATCCCAGGAAAGCTCCCTTCCAGCTTTTTCGTTCCGTTGGCTGTTCCAAAGCATTGTTTGACATTCAACACCCATTACGTGCCTGGCACTAGACGTGAGTTCCCGCCCTCTGGGCAGTTGCAATCTTAGAAGGGAGACAAGGGACTAAATCTGCATTTCCATTTGATGAGATAAGTGTCGGGCCTTTGCTAGTGCAATCCAGAGGTACCCTACCAGTGGTGACTAGGCAGCAGAGAAGGACTGCGGGTGTCAGGACAGGTTTCCAGAAAATCCCAAACTGCACTTTGAAAGAAGAGAGAGACCAGCCAGGCAGAGGAGGATGACCCCAGGCTTTGAAGCAAGAGAGATGGGCTCAAATCATGACTGTCGTGTGCTGATTGACTATGGATATGTTGTCAACCTCTCCGAGTCTGTTTCCTTATTTGTAAAATGGGCAAAATAATTCCTCGCTATGAGAAAAAGAGCCCCCCCCGCCCCCCACCCCGTAAGTAAAATGATTCGTGTATATTAGGTGAGTAGCTGACTTGTTGTTGTTGTTGAAGGAGAGGTAGGGGCATTCTCAAGCCAGCTGGGAGAAAGGGTCTGGCTTATTTGGGGTACGGCTTGCACATCGTGGAGATTCTAGGGGCCGGAAGTGCAGGCAGGGCAGATCAAGAAGGGCCTCGCGTACCTTGCTAAGGAATTTATCCATATGAGAAATTGGGAGCAGATTAAGGATTTTAAGCAGATGAGCACCACGATCAGATTTGTGGGATATCCCAAGGTCCTCTTCTGAGGAAAATGAAGGAAGTGAAATCACCAAGACACCATCTAAAACGAGAATCCCTGTTGGGGTTGGAGTCCTTGGAAAACATGGGGGCCAAGCTCCCCAGGCCTTCTCTGGAGGAAGGTCCATTTGCTGGGCAACCAAGCTCCGGGGGAGGGGGGGTGGTTGGGACCACAAGGAGTAAAAAAGTCTCTCCCCTCCATTGCTTCATTTTCTCCAGATTTTTTTTCCTAATAATCACTTACACTTGCGTTGGGCTTTCTGGCTGGCCGAGATCTTACACGGGAGGTGGGGTAGGGTTAGCCATTTCCAACGCCCATATTAAAGAAGAAACGGAGACCCAGAGAGCCCCTGTGGCTGACCCATGTGGCACAACTTGTAAGTGAGGGGAGGGAAATTCTAACCCAGCTCAGAGGTGTGCAAGATGCCTCCGAGCTCTGCAGTAAGGGGAGTGGCTACAAAGGTCAGTCATCTATCCATGTCCCCAGGTGGCTACAGGCTGGACCAAAGCCTTGAGCCAAAGGCCTCCAGCTCCGGAGAACTGGGGTTATCCCATGGATGAGATCAAAGAGGCGGGCACATCAAAGGACCCAGGCAGGGACCCAGGCAGGTTGGGCAAAATAAAAGCTGCCATTCGCATTGGCTTCCTAAGCCTGCCCAAACAAAATGCCATAACCTGGTGGCTGAAAGCAACAGAAATGGATTCTCACAATTCTAGAAATCTGAAGTCAAGGAAGGGGGCTTCCTCGCCTCTTCCTAGCTCCTCGTGGCTCCAGAAATCCTTGGTGTTCCTTGGCTCGTGGTCACACGACTCCAAGCTCTGCCTCTGTCTCCACGGCCTTCTCTCCTGGGTGTCTGTGTCCACGTTTCTCTCATCTTGTAAGGACACCAGTCACTGGATTAGGGCTGTCCTAATCCAGTATGACCTCGCCTTAACTTGATTACATCTGCAAAGACCCTCTTTCCTGAAAAAGTCACATTCACAGATATCAGGGGTTAGGAGGTCAACATACCGTTTGGGGGGGGTCCCAGCTCAACTCAGTGGATGCGGTGGATGGACGAGTGAGGCAACAAGAGTCCCCTGAAGACTGAGCTAATCTAGGAAGGCTTCCTGGAGGATCCTGTTGTTATAACTGGCTCCCAAGGGGAGGGAGACTTGGGGTGCCAAGTGCACCCAGGAGTGGGGAGTGGTGTGAAAAGAGGTCAGGGGGCAAAGAGGTGTCTGTGCAGACCTCGAATAGCAGACTGATGCCTCAAGAAGGGTTCGGGGAAGGTCAGCTTAAAAAGTGTGATGCCTCGCCCACCCCCACCCACAGTGCAAGGAGTGACAGGGCGGAAGAGATGGTCTCTGGAGAGAGGATGACAGGACAGCTGGCTGCAAGGGCAAAACACCTCCAGTGTCCTGTGTTAACTCATGCCCAGTTGGCATTCTCCATCGTGATATGGCCCTTTGTTTTAATGCTTTACATGATGGGCTGTTTTTCCAAATATCCCAGTTCGGTTGAGCTCCCAGAGAGCTGTGGGCCTGGCTCAAAGGACCCCCAGGACCCATGTTCCGGATGGTGGAAAGCAGAGCACCAAGAAGCCATTGTCTGCAGCCCAGAGGCCCAAGTGCGCCTCTTCCCAAGAGCGAGCTCTTTGTAGGTCATGTGCAGTTGGCATTTCATATCAGAGGAGTTTCTTGAGACTTCACCCAGCATGCTCTGGGGCAGCCAGCCCCCCAACACACGTGCTTCGTGCTCACAGACCCCTCCCAAATGCCCACTCATGTTTATCTCACACACTCACATACCCCTCACTCTTGCACAGACACCTTTTCCATGCACATTTGTGTATTCACACTCACATGATCATCACCCGTGCTCACACAACTCACACAGCTCACTTTTATGCCTCGTGCTGGCCGCATCTCTTACAGCGTACCTCCCATTTCCATGCGTGGAACACACGTAGACACACTTACCCAGTCACCTCTCACACCTATACGTATATCTGTTCACACACATGTACGTGCTCTCATGCCTTGCACACACTCGCACACTTGGCCCCGGTGCCCAGGCTCAGAATCCTTTTATTTCTTTATTTTTAATTTGTATTTTTTTATGTTTATTTATTTATTTTGAGAGAGAGAGAGAGAGAGAGAGTGCACGAGCTGGGGAGGGGCAGAGAGATAAGGAGACAGAGGATCCGAAGCAGATTCTGTGCTGTCCGCCCAGGGCCCGATGGAGGGCTCGAACTCACAAACTGGGAGATCATGACCTGAGCTGCAGTCGGACGCCCAACCCAGGCGTCCCCTCTCAGAAGCCTTGGACGGTGGAAGGTGAGTTGCTGAAATGTCAGGCCGTCTTCTCCAGGGCCAGGTCCCCTGGGGCTACGGACTGTTCAGGACCTTCCTGAACCTGCGCGGGTTTGGCATAAAGGCTGGAGGGCCTCTTGCGCCCTCATATCCCTGTGAGTTTGGGAAAGACTGGGGTCAGTCTGTTCTACAGATGGGGAAACCGTGACTTCCACAAGTTGTCATGAGCTCCGGAAATGGGGGAACCCGCTCTTTCTCACCTGCCCTCACGGACTCGGCACCTAGTTCATGGCCGGCACAGAGCCAGCGCTGGATAAACACGCCTTGAGTGAGTTTAGGGGATGGTTCCTTTAGGGGAAGAACTGGGAAGACTTTCCTAGAGGCCCAGTCCCAGTTTCTCATTTAGCCCGCCTGGACAGTCCTGACTCCCGAGACGTTTTGTTTTGTTTTGTTTTCCCATGCAAAACCTCCTCCAAAGAGGAAATATTTGGCAGATGATTCAGAGGGTCAGTGGGGTGAGGGGCTGGAGGCGGGAAAGTGTCTGAAGACTTCATGCCTCAGGTGACACCTAGAGTTGATAAGTTTTCTAGGAGGTTCAGAGAGAAGTCTGTCTCCCTCCAGCCTCCCTCCACCCTCCACACTGCTGCTGTGGAGACAGGGGGGTGAGGACGCCCAGGCTTGCAGCTGGTGGCCTACTTGGGCTCTGGCTGAGCCATCCTGGCTCCTCCTCGGGAAGGTGTGGCTGTGCCCTCAGGGCTGGGGACTCCTAAGGCCCCACTCACTGTCTCCCAAGGTGGCCTGCCCTGCCCTTCTTTTCTGGAGAAGAGAAGGAGGACTTTGGGGCGCCCTCCCTCCCACTCAACAGAAAATGTGCAACTCACATTCTTAAGGGAATTTGTCAAGGAATAGTAATTTACACATCCCTTTCCTAGGCTCCCCTATCCAGATCCAGTGTCCCCATCTATGGGAGAAGGGGACTGGACTGGAGCTGCCCTTCCAACTTGGTCTCTGTTCACCTCAGACCTCTGCTTCCAACACCTGCAGGAAGCGGGCTCAGCCCTGGTGACAAATGACCACCCCACCTTCACTCTCCTCATCCACACACCCCACAGGCTAGCCTCTCCCCCATGCCCATGGCCACCATCTGGGTTCACACGCTCATCCTCCTGCATGAAGACCACATCACAGCCTCCCCCTGTGGCTGTGCTGCCCATCACTCTCCTCCAGCCCACCTGCCACATCGGTGCTAGAGCCCCTGCACTTTCAGAAATCTTTCTTATTGGGGCGCCTGGGTGGCTCAGTCAATTGAATATCCGTCTCCTGATTTCAGTTCCGGTCATAATCTCTTGGTTCGTGGGAATCGAACCTCATGATGGGCTCTGCGCTGACGGCTCCCTCTCTCTGCCCCTCCCCTGCTTACACGAGCACACACGCTCTCTCTCTCTCTCTCAAAATAAATAAATAAACATTAAAAAAATTTTTTAATGTTTATTTATTTTTGGGACAGAGAGAGACAGAGCATGAACGGGGGAGGGGCAGAGAGAGAGGGAGACACAGAATCGGAAACAGGCTCCAGGCTCCGAGCCGTCAGCCCAGAGCCCGACGCGGGGCTCAAACTCACGGACCGCGAGATCGTGACCTGGCTGAAGTCGGACGCTTAACCGAATGCGCCACCCAGGTGCCCCTAAAATTTTTTTAAAAAGAAATCTTTCCCATCTCCAAATCCAGGTGTCCTTACAGAGCTTAACATCCCCTCTCAGCTTCCCCAGCCCTTCGGGTGATTTCTAGCCTCAATCTGGGCCTCTGAGCCCCTTGACAACAGTCCCACCTTCCTGCCACCCCTCCTTGCCTCTGAGCAGGGTTCCTGTCCCTTGTGTACCTGGTGAAGGCAGCCACCGTCTCCACACAGCACCCCCATACACAAAACTTTCTAGATTCTTCTCAGGACCATGACAATGCCATCCACCCTTGGAGGCCCAGAGCATCACAGGGTGCTGGGTACACACTGTCTAAATGTATAGCAAATAACTGAATAGAATACATGTGTAGCAGACAACTGAGTTGAATGAAGCCAGAAAATCAAAGAGCCCAGAGACAGCACTCTGAGAGTAACCTTTACAATGCTCCCTCTTCCTCTGAGCCCAGCTACAGCCTGTGGCTGGCACAAAGAATCCAGTCCAGGAAATCAGCAGTATTTCAAATCCCCTTGCTTAGGGACTGGGTCCCCTTTCCCTTTGCAGCAGGCTCTGACAGGAGGAGTAGGTCAGGATTAGGCCCTTCATAAGCTGTGGGTGACAGCCAGCCTAGTAATCCAGGCTTGTGATAACAGCCTCCAGCACCAGACTGTGCTAATGTCGTTCAGGGCCAAGAGAAATGCGGGCTCCTGCCTTCCTTACCAAGGGTCAGGAGCTAATGACCCAGCTCAAGAATGTGCTTTGTTTGGGGTTTACATTCCAGGATCAGCCTGGGAGGGCCAAGGCTCAGGGTGCCAGTGGGAGCCAGGCACGGGCAGGGAGGTGGCACCGGGCAGACCTTCCCCTCTCCTCCCTCCTGGGCGTACCTCCCATGCCCTAACCTTCCTGGTTCTCTGTGGACCTCCATGAGTGTAGGATGGCAGCTGTGGAGGCAGGACAAGGAGGAAGAACACACTCAGCCCCTTCAAGGGAGCAGCATTTAAATGGAGTATGTAGGAAGAACAAATATTGTTAAAATGTCGATACTACCCAAAGCAATCTACATATTCAATGCAATCCCTATCAAAATAACACCGGCATTCTTCACACAGCAAGAACAAATAATCCTAAAATTTGTATGGAACCAGAAAAGACCCCGAATGGCCAAAGCGATCTTGAAAAAGAAAAACAAAGCAGGAGGCATCACAATCCCAGACTTCAAGCTCCACTACAAAGCTGTAATCATCAAGATAGTATGGTACTGGCACAAGAACAGACACTCAGATCAATGGAACAGAATAGAGAACCCAGAAATGGACCCACAAACGTATGGCCAACTAATCGTTGACAAAGCGGGAAAGAATAACCAATGGAATAAAGACAGTCTCTTCAGCAAGTGGTGCTGGGAAAACTGGACAGACACATGCAGAACAATGAACCTGGACCACTTTCTTACACCATACACAAAAAGAAACTCAAAATGGATGAAAGACCTCAATGTAAGACAGGAAGCCATCAAAATCCTCGAGGAGAAAGCAGGCAAAAACCTCTTTGATCTTGGCCGCAGCAACTTCTTACTCAACACGTCTCCGGAGGCAAGGGAAACAAAAGCCAAAATGAACTACTGGGACCTCATCAAAATACAAAGCTTCTCCACTCATCTGAGGACGAGCTTGTCTCATCTGAGACAAAAACAGATGAACATAAGGGAGGGGAAACAAAAATGATATAAAAACGGGGAGGGGGACAAAAACTTAAGAGACTCTTAAATATGGAGAACAAACAGAGGGTTCCTGGAGGGGTTGTGGGAGGGGGGATGGGCTAAATGGGCAAGGGGCACTAAGGAATCTACTCCTGAAATCATTGTGGCACTAGATGCTACTAATTTGGATGTAAATTTTAAAAAATAAAAAATAAAATTAATAATAAATAAATAAATAAATAAATGGAGTATGATGTACTGAGCTCAGAGTCACGGGACCTATCACCATAAATGCCCAGCCACCAGGGAGCCTTTAACAGTGTTCAAAGAGCCTCCATGTTCCAGGTCTCCTTCTATCAATTAGAAAATGAGGTGTAATGGGGCGCTCGGGTGGCTCTGTCGGTTAAGCGTCCAACTTTGGCTCAGGTCATGATCTCATGGTTCGTGAGTTCGAGCCCCATGTCAGGCTCTGTGCTGACAGCTCGGAACCTAGAGCCTGCTTTGGATTCTGTGTCTCCCTCTCTCTCTGCCCCTCCCCTGCTCACGCTCTGTCTCTCTGTGTCTCTCTCTCAAAATAAATAAACATTAAAAAAAAAAAAAAAGAAAGAAAATGAGGTGTAGGGAAACAAAGCACCTACCCCAGGTCATGTGGCCAGCTAAGGGTAGGGCTAGGTGTAAAATCCCTTTCTCTGACTGCCCTTTTGGGGCTCATGTACCCCTGGCCTCATGTACTTTGATGGCCTCTATACCGCAGGATCCTGTAGCAAAGGTCCTGTCTTCACAGGATCAGTGAAGGATCAATGGTGGATATGAAAAGCGTTGACCCTGTAAAGATGAGGACTTCTTTCTTATGTCCTATAAAAACTTTTACCCCAGTCATAAGCATAGGTGCCTCCCGCCCCACCTGCAACCTCACAGCTATGGGAGATACACAGCTTCAGACACTGAGAACAGCACATAGGAATGAGGGGCAGGAAAAGAGAAGGATCAGTTTGGTTTGCCGTTAACGATAGGGTAAGAAGACCCTTTCCAAATTACTGCCTAGAAGCCCTGGACTAAATCCGCACAAACAGCCGCCCACTCCACCTCCCAACTCTTAGAATATCCCTGTTCTGGTTACAACACCAGCACTGAGAGTGGTTCTCAGGCCCTTCCTCTTCTCCCCCAAGTCAGGATCCCTCCTCTCCTTTCCCCAGCACAGAGCTCCTGCCTTGGGCAGTTTCAATGACCACTTCCTAGCTCTTAGCTTATCTTAACAGTCCTGTGTCCCAGATGAGATCAGCTGTAGCTCAGGGAGTCTGATAAGCCCCTTACTGTCATAGCGCGCGCGCACACACACACACACACACACACACACACACACACACATGAATCTCTGCCAGAACTGGGGGGGAGGGGACTTGAGAGGACCAGGGCTCAGCAAACCCCCAAGCAGACATAGGGAATCATCACTCTGACAGCTTCACCTCTTGTTTCACCCCCACAGAAAGCCCACAAGACAAGTATGAGGCACATTTCAGGTCGGGTAAAGTATGACATAGAGAATCAGAGTTTACTGGAGACTCTGGGCAAATCAAGTATTCTCTCTAAGCTGAAGTATGATGGCTAAGAGTGCTATTTCTGCAGTATGGAGGTTCCTCAAAAATTAAAAACAGGACTACCCAACCCAGCAATTGTGCTACTAGGGATTTATCCAAGGGATACAGGTGTGCTGTTTTGAAGGGACACATACACCCCCATGTTGATAGCAGCACTATCGACAATAGCCAAAGTATGGAAAGAGCCCAAATGTCCATCGATGGATGAATGGATAAAGAGGATGTGGTATATATATATATATTGTCCATTGTATTAATAATCAAAATTAATAATCAAAAAGAGTGAAATCTTGCCATTTGCCACTACATGGATGGAACTAGAGGGTATTATGCTAAGTGAAATTAGTCAAATAAAGACAAATATCATATGATTTCACTCATATGAGGAACTTAAGATACAAAACAGATGAATAGAAGGGGAAAGAAGCAAAAATGACATAAAAACAAGGAGGGGGACAAAGCATAAGAGACTGTTAAATACAGAGAACAAACTGAGGGTTGCTGGAGGGGTGGTGGGCGGGGGGACGGGCTAAATGGGCAAGGGGCATTAAGGAAGACGCTTGCTGGATGAGCACTGGGTGCTATATGTAGGCGCTAAATCACTAGAACCTACTCTTAAAATCATTTTGCGCTATAGGCTAACTAACGTGGACATAAAAAAAAATAAGTAAATAAATAAATAAATAATTTTTTTTTTTTTTTTTTATAAAGGTAAGGGGTGCTGTTTCTGAAGGCAGATTGCCTGGGCTCCAATCTGACCCCATGACTCGCCAGCTTTATGACACCGCAGTTCTTGAATTTCTCTGTCTCAGTTTCCTCATCCGTGTCATGGGGGGAATCACACGTCAGCACCTACTTCACGGAGTTGTGGTGAGGATAGACCCCATTTATGCAGTGGTCAGCGCACAGGGTGTTAGCTATATATAAAAGACAAAAGTTCTTGCCCATGGAGTTGCCACGAGATGAGAGATAGTCACAGCCAGTGAGTGGCAGAATCTGGATTGCCAGATTCCTGAGCCAAAACATCATTCCAGCCCCGGCGGTGGGAAAGGGGGTGGGGCTCCTGAGTGTCTTGTAGTGATGGGATGACCTCCCAGGTGGGCAAAGAAGGGGAATGACGAAGATTTCAAGTGTGTCCTTTCTTAGACATTACAGAGGAGTCACAGCAGAGTCGAAATGGAACTCAGAGCTGGTTTATGCAAATCCCTTTTGAAAGAGGAGAAACTTCCTCGAGAGAGAAAGTCCTTGGCCATGACCGCAGTGGGTGGGTTGGCGGTTAAAAGAGGAGCTGGAACCCAGGACCCCTGACTCTTCATCTGCATGAGCTCTCCCCGCCACTCCAGGCAGGAGACAGGCAAGCTTTCTGGTGTGGGGACAAGAGCTAGGGTCAAGCCTCTCCCGGGCCTAACCTGTGAATGACATTCCATTTCCCATAAGAATCCAGCAATCCGGGGACCGCTTTCAGTGTTTGCTGCGCACAATCCCCCCAGGCTCCTGGTAAGGCTTACAGAATTTAGATTGTGAGCAGCTCACCATTCCGTCGTGTATTTCCAGAGCCCATTTGGGCACCACAAAGCAATGCCATCCTTAGGAACAAGAGCTACGATGTTGGACTGATAGGGTTGGCCTCTCAGCTCTGTTAGTCCCAGCTATAGCCAGGTGGTCTTGGACATAACACTGTATCTAAGCCATTCAGAACCAGGGTTGGCTCAATAAATGTTAGATATTCTCATATCTATTATTGTCGTCGCTCAGTACATATTTATGGAATGAATGAATGAGGGAATGAATGAACGAACGAGTGATTGGCTCATTGCAGGAACGATTACCTAAGCAGGACAAAGCTTGTGGTCACAGCTTTGGGCATCCCATAAAGCTTGCTAGGCTTAGGCTGGTCAGAAGAGAGCAGCATTGAGTCAGGGATCCTAACTTGTCAGCCACTTCCAGAATTTACAACCAACCCTCTCTTTGGACTCTCGCCTCCTGATCTTGGAGGGCCACTTCTAACACACAGTTCCTATCCAGACAGTTCCACCAGCCCCTGAGAGGGGAAGGTCGGCACCTTCAAAACCAGATTGTCCACTACCTGGGGGTGACTGAGCGCTGTCACCTGTCCTCAGAGCTCCGGGGGAAGAAAATATAATGGTTGGGGTCTCAGGCTGGAAGGGCATGATGAGTTGGGCCCTCCAGCCTGCAGTAGCTCTTTTCCCAAAGAAAAGGAAAGATGGGCTCAGACATCAATACTGAGATAAAGCCCAAGGGAGGAGATGCTCTAGGGCCTGGGAGCCCCCCTAAAGCTCATCAGATCCAGAAAGTGCTTGGCTGGTCCTTTTCTACTCTTCTTCCCCGCCCTCCCCCTCCCGCACCCCCGGTTCCCCCCCCCCCCACCCAAAACACACTCAGTATCTCCTCCAATCGTCCACCCTGACCCCATCCCTGAAGGCTGTTCCTCATACTTCTTCCTTCCAGGCCCACCTGACCCCCTGTGAGGCCCTCCCTCAAACCCCTGAGCCAGAGTAAGACCCACGCTTTCAGCCTCACATGGCGCCTTGCACCTTCCCACCATCGGCCTCGGGTTATACAAGAAATTGTGCATTTATCTTATTTCTTTTACTAAACTGTATACTTCCTGGGAGCAGAGAGCTAATTCTTAGTCACCCCCCCTCCACCCCAAGGCTCATCTTAGATGTGTTTCTTTTTCAAAAGAAATGCTTCACCCCTCACCCCCAAAACATGGCCTTGGTGTCCCTCACCTGCTCACCCACCAGCACCCTGCCCTCCACACCCCACAGAAGTCCTCACTCTGAGCCACATTAACATCTGCTTTCACTAGTCTAGACTCACACAGACACGCATGCACACAGGTTGTAAAGTGTGTCTGGACTGGCACAGACACTTGTTTCTAATTGCTTGCCCACTGTGGCATCTAGTAGGCCCAAAGAACGGTTTTCCCCAGAGCCCTTCAGACAGTGATCAGTGACAGGATGTGGGGGTAGGTGGATAGGCTTCCCCTTCCCAGGATGGGATGGTGGGGAAGCAGGACTGACATGGCCTAGCTCAGCCCAGCTTTCCAGCCACGTCCGAGCACATGACCCAGGAATGTCCTAAAAATCTGCAGCAGCCGAGGCCCCTGACATAATCAGATTCCCTGTCAGGGAATTCTCACTCTGCTGCGACAGACCAGGTCTCCCTTTAAGGAATCTGAGAGTTGAGTTTCAGCGGTGAAGCTCATTTCCGAGTCGCAAACTGTTCCGGTTCTGTCTGAGTCTGTGTCTGCCTGCTTTGCCTGTCTCTGTGAACAGACAGCAGCCAGGTCCGCTCATCATTGCTGTCTTGTAGTCCCCCAGGGGCCATCAGGCTGCACCTGGCTGGAACAGGGCAGATCTCTTTTCTCTGGGGTCTTTGATCATGCCTGGCTTGCCCCCTAAAGAGGGATTCACATTCTGGTCAAAGGAAGCTGAAGTGGGGCGGGGAGGGCCCAGGAGGCGCAGGAGATCGACTCCCCACGGCCATGGCCAGTTCAGCGGTGATGGAGGAAAATCAATCATCTATAGATGCTTTCACTTTAGTCTTTGAATCACATTGCATGTATGTTCTTTGGTTCATAAGCATCCATTGAGTGCCTTTTGGGGGGCCTAGCCGTGCACTAGCAGTCTTGGGCATATCTGGAAGAATTCATAGGAATCTAGATTAAGCCTGCAAGGGACACTTAGGCTCATCTGTATGATTCTTTCACCTTGTTTATGAGGAGATGTTGATTCATCTGGCCGTCTCCCACTCTTCAGGTCTCAGCTTAAAAGGCCCTGTCTCTGAAAGCTGCCTCTGACTGACCTCCTCCTGTCCAGGCTAGGGGCTCCCTCCTGTTATACACCCCAAGGGCATTCCATTCTTCTCCCATCTTGAACACACCTTCCTCTGGCTAGGATTTGCTTGTTTATTTCTCACTAGACTGAGAATTCTCTGAGGGCAGAAACCATGTACGCCTTGTCACCATCACGTATATCCATAGGCCCAGCACCTAGTGGGCCCCCTTATTTGTAGAGTGACTGATTACTGTGATTGGTAAAAGGTCACAGAACTGGTTGATGTCAGCAGGACTAGAACTCAGGTCTCCCAGTACTCAGCCCTGTTCATTCTCTACTACTACCTGTGCTTCCTCTTAAGAACTCTAGTCCATCTGGATGGCCCCAGCCAGCTGGGCCCCCAGGATGGATGGAGATCTCAGGGGACACAGGTCAAGGGAACTGTTACCTAGGCCTTGTTCTAATTTCTCAGACGATTCAGAGCAAGAAGGGAGGCTGGCAGAGGGAAGAATACCAAATTGGCTGCCACCTCCCATGGCCCTTCAGATTTGGGGGAAGGGAGGTTGGTCTCCTGCCTAAGTGGATCCTCTCTAGCTACAAAGGATGTATTCTCCATCCCTAACACACACTAGAAAGGATCAAAGGATCAGTGGAAATAGGAAAGTGGGCAGACACTAAATGCAAAATTCAGTCACTGGGGATGTAGTCCTTCTTGATCTTGATCTTGATCTTGATCTTGATGTCCTGAGTACACAGCTGGAGACACAATCCTCCTGGGGGTCTGAATCCCAGCCCTACCATACTCTCACCGGCTGGATGGCCTTTGGCAAAATAAGACCCACTTCAAAAACTGCAGTTAGTGTGAAGACACAAGGGGAAATGTCTCTTTCTCCCTATTACTCTTCGCATCTAGAGGAAGGAGGACAGACTATGGATAGTTTCGTTTCTTTGTAAATGACAGTGCTCCAGGCCTTAAATACCAAGCCAAATCTCATGACCTACCAACCGTCCTCCTGACTCTGAAATCACAGAGAGGAAAACTTTGAGGGGACAGCTATACACAGATTTAGGGAACACAAGTTAAATAATAGGATTGTAATGCATTTTTTAATGGATGGGTGTTTCCCTTTGTCTGCTCCAACTCCTTCCAAAACTTCAAAAATTCCTCTACATCTTGAGGGAGCCACTCAACCCTAGAAGCGTTCTTTGATGAAGAGATAGGAACTTTCCAGAACCACGTTTCTGGGATCCAATCAAGGTAGATCTAACTGAAGACAGGTGAAGTGAGAACCCCGGAACAGCTCTCCACTAGCCCTCCCACTTGGCTGGATTCAGTCTCCATGCCTCTCCATTCCCCCTTCCCCCCTTATAGTCTTAAAGAAGTGATCCAGTGACTTCATAGACTTTTGGCTTGAGAGATGCAAAGTACTCAGATGGAGAAATACTTTGGTGACATCTAGAACTGTCAGATTGCCCCTTCATAACAGAGAACACAGTACAGTGGAAGGACCACAGGTGGCTGTAACTAGGACAGGGTGCCACTCGGAAGCAAGAACAGTTCCAGGGCCCTTCAAAAGTTCCAGATCCCAGTAGTACCCACTGATGTCCCCTATCCCCGGTGCGTGTCCCTCCGGGGCCCAGGTGGGCGGGGCTCCCCTGACACCTTTCCCGGCCTCGACTGGGGGAGGAGCCGGGGCCGGAGGCCCGGGAGAGCCAATGCGGGACGTCCTGGTCACGCACAGCCGGCGAGCAGGCCAATGGACGCGCGGGGGGGCGTGGCCAGGGCCTCCGGCTCGAAGCGTTTATAACAACTTGGAACGCGGCGACTTGCCGCGCGTTCTGCTGCGGCTGTGAGTTCCCAGCCCTGGTGCGGGACGTGTGCCCCGGGCTCTACCTCTCCCCTCGCAGCACGTTCCCCCTCCGCCCTCGCTCACCATCCGGCCGCCATGGAGCCGTTGGCTTTCCCCCGGCGGCCCGGCCCGGCTCCTTCGGCCGCCACCGCCCCGGCCACCGAGCTTGCCCGGCCCCTGCCCGACAGGCTCATCAAGTCGCCCAAGCCCCAGATGAAGAAGCAGGCAGTGAAGCGGCACCACCACAAGCACAACCTGCGCCACCGCTACGAGTTCCTCGAGACCCTGGGCAAGGGAACCTACGGGAAGGTGAAGAAGGCGCGGGAGAGCTCGGGGCGCTTGGTAAGTGCGGCTCCCTCTCGCGGCGCGGCCGGGCGGGCGGGCTTGGGACTTGTCCGCGGGCGGTGAGGGATGGAGGCTGGGCCAGGGGCTAGTGCCTTCCTCGGGGCGGGGGGGATGGCCAGCATTTAGCCTTGGCCATGCTGAGGTTGCGCGCGCGCGCGCGTGTGTAGTGGGGGCGGGGGCCTGGGGTATCCATTGCAGATATGTCTGCCCGTGATTGTAGGGACAATGGTCGTAGACCTGGGGATCCCAACACTAGCCAGCATACGATGATTGCCCAGTAAGTGAGGAGGACGGTTGAGGCAGGGTGCCTAGAGGATAGTGCCCTGTCTTGAGATGAGAAAACTCCCCAAAGAAGAGGAGACTTACGTTGAATTTTACTTGGAGCAGACTGTCCAAAAGAGTGGAATGGGAAGAGGAAGTAGAAGGTGCCAGATCATAGGATGGGTTTAGTAAATGAGTGTGTGGTTGAATGAATGTATGAGGTCCAGTTTCTCAACTCAGTTCTTATAATCTGGCAGCCCAGCATACCGTGGGGTTCTGCACTGGGGTGGGTGGGAAGTAAGCTTGACACTTCGGTCCTTTCCAGCTCTAAAATTGACTCAGAGTTTCATTAGGATGCGTCTTTTATTCTGGGAAATGTGAAACAAGGCTCTGGTGCAAAGTCTACTGTGCCCCAAGATACCTTTGGGTGAGAGGCCTTTTCAGAAACCTGTCTAGTTAATTTACGAGAGGGGCGGGTATAGGCAATAGAAATAGTAGTAATCTGTGAGACCTTGAGCAACTTCTCTCTATACTCAGTTTCCCCTTCTGCAAAAACAAACAAAACCCCACAGCCTCCCTCACAAGTTGCTATTAGAATTGAATGAGATACAAACGTGAATTTAAATTGATCCTGATACATAGAAACTGCAGTCAGAACTGATACTTATATCCGGAAAGGCAAGCCCTGAAAGGGTAGCAAATTTGCCAAAAGTGAGTTAACAAACTTGCACTTAACATGCATAGGAATCACCTGGAGTGCTTCTTTTAAAATACTTATTCTTTGGTTCCACTTGCAGAGGATTTTATTCCAGAGGTCTAGGACGGGGCCAGATAACTTGCATTTCTAGCAAGGTTTTTAGGGCAGGTGATCTAGGGACTGACTGTTTTGCCACCTTCCAATGGGTACTGGTTATGAGACATGCATGTGTGTGTGTTTGTCTGTGTGTCTGTGGTTTACCCTATTGGCTGTGGGAACAGTCACCTCCCCAGATTGTTTGCTTTTGCAGCCAGTAACTGGTTTGAAATTCAAGAAGTCATTTCATTGGTGAAGGAGAGTGGATGCTGGAGAAAGGGAGTGGATTATGGCCTCATCAATAGGACCGAGTATGTTTTTCCTGCTAGGGCCTGGCACTGTCCCCAGTTGCCTGCTGCCAGGTTACAGCTATTGGGCAATCATGTACTTCCTGGCTTTCCTTTTCTCTTTCTCTTTCTATAAAGTGTGAGGGCCCGGTGAGGCTCCAGGCTTGAGACCACTGGGCTCAGGCTTTGTCAGGCGCTCAGCTGGAAAATAGACAGGCTGGGCTGGGGGACTGGGGTGGCCCAGAAACTGGGAAACTGAGATTGAAGTTGAGATCCCATCAGACTCTTGACCTGGGTCACTGTATGTGCACCTGTGTGTGTGTGTGTGTGTGTGTGTGTGTGAGAGAGAGAGAGAGAGAGAGAGAGAGAGAGATTGATGTCATTGATTCTGGAATGAGATAAACCAGCTTTCAGTTTTCAAACCTCATTGGCTGAAGCAGGGATTCCAGCTCTTATGACATCAGAACAGAGAGAATTCAGAAGGTACTCCCTGGCCTCCCGCAGGGGCCCCAGGTCAGTAGGAACGGGGTCTGCCCTGAACTTCCCTAATCAACAGACCACTTTGTACTTCTACTGGGAATGTGCTCAGGGTCTCCCTCTTCCTTGGAGGAGAGCTGCCTGCTGTGCTAGTGATTTCTCAGTTCTGGAGAGGAGCTGTCTTCTCCACTCCACCCCCATCCCTGCCTCTTCACTGTCCTCCCTTAAGAGAGACTGACCTTGGGGCGCCTGGGTGGCTCAGTCGATTGAGCATCCGACTTTGGCTCAGGTCATGATCTCACAGTTCGTGAGTTCGAGCCCCGCGTGGGGCTCTGTGCTGACAGCTCGGACCCTGGAGCCTGCTTCGGATTCTGGGTCTCCCTCTCTCTCTACCCCTCCCCCACTCGTGCTCTGTCTCTCTCTCTCTCTCTCTCAAAAGTAAATAAACATTAAAAAAAAGAGAGAGAGAGAGAGAGAGAGACTGACCTGGTGCCTCAGGATCTTCTGTGAGGGAGAAGGACACCGGAATGGCTCAGTTCATTGAACTGAGGCAATTCAACAGAGGCTGTTGGTGGGGACTGGATTCAGAGAAAAGCCTGCTGGGTGACTCCCATCCCAATATTCTCTCTACCTTTCTAGCATACTTCCCCTTCCCAGCCTACTTAGATGAGATTATCAGGGGCCAGATGGGACCCTCCAGAGGAAGGGGTGGGTGGGCAGGACTAATGGCTACTCCAGGAGGGCATCAAAGGAAAAACAAATATTTGCCCTGGATCTTCTAGTCTCTGACCACATTCCTGGTATCCAAATGACATTTCCTCCTGTGACTCTCCCAGTTCCCCTTACCACCCCTCCCCTCAAAAGAAAAACACCTGCTGTGGGTCCCTGGAATGGTAGAGCCTTTGGGGTGATCTGCATGGCAGTCTTCTCTCCAAGGGGTGCCACGAGGAGCATTAGGGGAGTCCAAGTGGATAGCGATCTGGGACAGAGATGCTTCTGTGTCTTCTATATATTGGACTGCTGCATGGCGTTTCAAAATGTTTGCAAATGACTGGGCTGGTCTGATTCCTTCATTGACAGTTGGGGAAACTGAGGCCCAGAGAGACGATGGGGTTTGTCCTGTGGCTGGTTAATGGCATGCCGGCGACGCGGGCTCCTGACTTGACCACCCCAGGCCATGGATGACCAACAAGGAGTCTTGGACTTGGAGTTGCTTTGAGCTGAGCCCGGGCTTCCCTCCGTGTGCTTTGTTATTCCAACAGCTAGCCCGGGCCACCTTTCCCAGAGCTCCAGGCAGTGCTGAGGGTGGGAACAGTCACTGGGAACTAACTCCCACCCCCACACATGCTGACTATGTCGAGGGATCCCGAGTGGGTGGACTACTCTACATTCCTGGTTTTTACCTCGTCGGGAAGGCTGGGCAGCTCAGACTCAGACCGTAAGGGCTCCAATTCGGACTCTCTCACTTACCAGCTATGTGACCTCTCTGCATCTCCGTTTCCTCATCTGCCAATGAAGGAATCAGACCCTGTAGCGGGGATTATAATAATTCCTGCCTCGTGGAGTTCTCAGAAGATTACATGAGATAATGTATGTAACATGCTCAGCATGGCAGCTGACACACACACAGTGTCATTATCCCAGCCAGGCTGGCTTTGCTTGGCCCTCCCCTCTCCTGGGATACCCCATCCTGGGTCTGTCCTGCCCTGAGCGAGAGAAGGGGTTGTGCTGAGCTTTCCTAAGCCAAACTACTTTGGTCTTTGCTTTGTTCAGAGTCCTCTCCTTTAGCCCCAGCTCCCAGAGGAAGGCTCTGCCTGGCCAGCTGCCAAAGGCCTCTTCTGCGTGACGCTGCCCTCCCAGCTTCTCCTGCACCTCCCTGCTCAGCAGCAGGGAGGGAGGCTCCGGCTGCAGGCGACTCTTGTCCTTGGGCTTTGGCCAAACCACACAAGAGGGCTGAGCAGGGAAGCGCCTTGCCTGGCAACCTGGCAGAGTGGGCAGGAGGGTGGCGAGGAGGGGGCGGGCACGGCATGGGGTTCAGGGGAGGCGGCTCAGTCTCCCTTCGTTCCTAGAGCCCTTTCCTGCTCCCTGCCTGGTTCTCTGGCAGGCTTGGTGAGATGGTGAGCCACCCCCAGACCCATCCCCACTCTGCTCGGGCCAGCCCAGCCCGGCCTAACCTCCCCTCCGTTATCTAAATAGGTCATCCTCCAGCTCCTTGCCCCACCTCCCAGATGGCAGCTGCTCTGTGCAAGGCCAGAGAGGAGTCAAGGATCTTGGCTCCAACCCCTAGTGATAGCCATGACCGGAGATGCCCAGCTTGCATCCTTTCTCCTGGGACCGGGGACCAGCACCTGCACATCTTCTGTTTCTAAGGCCTTTCAGCCATCCTCTCCTACATCCAGGTTATTCCTGATCTGGGTTCCTGCAGGGGAGGCGGTGCTTAACCACCGGAGCCCCAACTCGCATCTCCCCCGGCAGGTCTGTGGGTCTCTAAGTGGGACGGGGCTGCTGGTGGCGCTGCACGGGGCCCAAGGCAGGGTGCGAGGCATTCCCTTCTCCAGGGGTGGGAAGCAGGGAGCTAGAGGCAGGGCAGGGCACCTGCAGGGAAATTTTGTCTTCCAAGAAGGCCGCTTCTGCAGGCAACACTTCCATCTTGCACTGTAGTCCCGCCTCGGTGCGTCAGGGAACCTTGGAAGAGTAGTGTGCCTTTTTGGACTTCAGTGTTTGCCATTTGCAAAATGGGGTGGGGCGTGGGGAATAAGTCCTGCTCCCTTCGCAATGTGGGCCAGCATCTATAGGACTTTTTGCCCAGGCAGATTCACATAGATCTAGCCTAGGGCATCGAAATAAACCTGTTACAACAATCTTTGGCCAGAACCTTCCTGGCATAGTAGCTGGTGACCCATTTCTGAAGAACCTTAGCGGAAAATGCTACAAGTTGGAAGGGAGCTTAGAGGTCCTGATGTACCAATTCATGAATGGTTCCTTTCTTTCTGGCCTTTGCACAAACCTTTCTCTCTGCCTATAATGCTCTGTTGCCCCTCCCTACCTTACCACCCCCTGCTCCCCCTGGCTTGGCCAACCCCACTCATCCTTTAAGAGCGAAAACAAAGTTTTCTCCCAGAGATGGTTTTCCCTGTTCCCCCAGGCAAAGAAAACTCTTGTCTGCACTCCTGGAGCCCCTGGGCAGGCAGGGACCTCAACTGTCCTGTTCGTCACCCTAGACTGGCATGGATTTAATTACCAGTCCTCCCCTTGGGCTGAGGGCCTTGGTGCAGGAACTATCCATATTTTGTCTAAATCTCTAACACCTAGCATAGCACCAGGCACATAGTAATTCTTAGCAGATGTTTGAGGAATAAATAAATGCCCTTTCATTTTTCAGATGAGGACATTAAAACTAGCCACACTAGTTAACCAGCTCATTTAAGTGACTTGTCTTGAGTTGCGTGGTGCCATAGGGACAAATAAGGATCAGATACCTGATCTGGCACTCACTTTTACATTATCACATAATTGTTGCGCCTGGATTTCCTGCCCCCTCTGAGTAGGCTGGCGACATAACATGTCATCTAAACTCAGGTACGTGGGGAGTAAAAGGGGCTCTAGTAATAATTATACCAGGATGAACCAGGATTATCTCCAGGCATGTGGCCTGCCTACCTCTGGGTGATCCATTCAGCAATTGTTACCCTCCTCCTTGGCTCTAGTTTGTTTTAATTCTAGAGAATGGTTGCTCAACCAGCTTGCAGATCAGAACAAAGGTCCCTCAAATTAGTCCTTGTAACTGAGACTGACTCTCCACCCGTGGAAGAAGGGCAGAAAATCCTATCTGGGCACTGGTCACATCAGTCAGGGATCAGCCCGATGACTTAGCCAATAACTATTTATTTGTGATTTGTGTTCACCAGTAAACAGTTGTTGAACGCTTTCTGGATGCCGAGCTCCTTCTAGGCCTGAGCTGTTGCTGCATCTTCTTTACTATGACAAGCTGGACAGCACATGGCTAGGGGCCTGTCCTGTGGGGCAGGGATAGGTTGGGCAAGAGTGGCCCAGCCCTACCAGGGCAGTGACACATCGCTCTGCTTGGAGGCCTGATGACTTACCTTGTTTCCTTCATAGGAAGTGCTAACCAAGCTGTAGTCTCCTAGGACCTAATGGGGATAACTTGAGGTGGGGGGATGTGGGGGTGTCACGGGGGTCTTTGACCTGGCCCTCGAGGCCCAAGTGGGCTTGCAGAAGAATGGAACTGTTCACTGAGGATGAACAACTCTGAGTTGGAATCCTAGGCTTCCAGAGTTGAAAGAAATGGATCTTGGGGCTCAACTTCTGTGTTCTCTATCCACTCAGGGATTCCTACTGCTGCTCAGACCCCTTTTTTTTGGGGGGGGGACCTCATTTCTTTTAAAAAAGGTTTTTTAATGTTTATTTATTTTTGAGACAATGCAAGAGACAGAGTGAGAGCAGCGGAGGGGCAGACACAGGGAGACACAGAATCTGAAACGGGCTCCAGGCTCTGAGCTGTCAGTCCAGGGCCCGACGCGGGGCTCGAACTCACGAACCTTGAGATCATGACCTGAGCCCAAGTCGGATGCTCAACCGACTGAGCCACCCAGGCACCCCGGGAACCTCATTTCTTTTAGGCTTTATCTTTGTTCGATCTCTCCCCCCCAAGCCTGTAATGATTTATCTCCTTGTATAGGTTTGTGTGTACAGTTGTAATATGCCTAGTTCTTACATATATGTGCATCTTAAGCTCTCAACTATTTGTTTCATTATCTAGTTGTGTGATTTTTATGTGATTTTTCTTTTACTGTCTATTAACACAATACTTAAGGCCCTTTATCTGAAGAGCTCATACGACTTTTATCTACTGTCTGATTTTTAAAACAAGGAAGTTTAGAAAAGAACTAGCCCGTAAAATCTCCCCTTCAGGGAGAGAAAGGGGTATGGAGAGAAGGGTGTGCAAGAATGATTCTGCAAGTTGACTCCTCATAGTCGGAGGAGGATTCAGGCCCTCACCTCCCCATCCCCACCCCTCCGTTCAATTCTCAGCCAGAGATTTTTCTGCTTGGCTCATCAGGGTGGTTTGGAGCAGAAGCGGGGGCGGGTCGCAAAGAAAGGCGCTGAGGTGCAGCCCTGTCCCCGGCAGCTGCAGCGGGGGCCTCTCTGGTATCGTGGGGACGAGGCTCCCTGGCGACAGGTCCCTCCTGCTGCCATTGTCCTCCCTGCTCTGCTCCGGGAGGGCACAAGAGCTGGGCCTCCCCTCTTTCAAGGATGCAGCTCCAGGGGAGGAGAGGGGCGGAGGGCACGCCATCCCTGGCCCGTTGCCGGGGTGACCGGGCCTGGCCATTGTGCGCAGCTCCCCTTATGGGATTAAGGCTGTTCCGCATTCTTGTCCGATGGGGAGCGCAGGCCCGCTCGGCCACTGTCCCTGCGAGCCGGAAGCCATTGTCTGCCTCCAGAGCCCTGTGAAAGGGTGGATTAGAGGCCCCTCCCCTGGAGCTTGGTTTCCTTTTTCTCCCTGTCTCCTTTTGAACCTTGAGGGGAGGCGAACCCTCCCGGGAAACTGAATGGGGAGCAGTTTACCTCGGTCTGTGCCTTCAGATTTTTTCACAACGTGTCCACCTCCCCCCACCCCCCCAAAAGGAAGTCCTGAATTTACCATTGGTGTCCTGGGACAGGACTTGTCAGGAGCTGACCAGCCCTGTGACAGCCCTCCCGGGCCCCTGCCCGGCGCCCGAGCCACCACCACTTCCCCCCCCCCCCACCCTCCCCAACCACGTTTGGACAGCTCATCTCACAGCTTGAGAGCAGGAACGCACCTTACACCTCTTAGTTCAGCCTGTGTTTCACAGAAAAGAAAACCCAGGCCCGGAGCGGGGGCGGGACTTGCTCCCTTGGGGACAGCGACAAGAGCTCGGAGGTCTCCCCCCCACCCCAACTCCCCTGGCGCTCCCCAGGCCCGAGCCATCTGCACACACGGAAGGGCCCTTGTCCCTCTCCTCTTTTTGTCCCTGCGGCTGCTGAGTGGGACAGAGCAGGGAAAGGACAGAGACTCCTCAGCGGCTAAGAGTCCTGCTTACCAGCGATGGCATCTGGCACTTCCTTCTCCATTTCCTGTTGCCTCCGCCCTTCCTGAACCCACCGCACTTAACCAGCCTGAGGGCTGACTCCTTATATGGTGTTTTCACCTTTGCAGCGGAGATTGCCAAGACCAGACCAGAGGACGCTGTCTTGTTTGTTTGTTGTTAGGAGAGGGACATTCCTGCCCTCGACTGAAGGGATGGGTGTTTTTTTGATAATTTTTTTTTTTTTTTTTTTGTGGAAAAATATACAGAACATATAATTTGCAGTTCAGTGACCTGTTAGGCACAATGACAGTGTTGTGCAACCATCAGCATTATCCGTTTCCAAAATCTTTTCATCACCCCGGACAGAAGCTTCGGACACATTAAACAATAAGCTCCCGGCCGCCCCCACCTCTACCCCGACCTCTGCCATCCCCCACCCTGGTAATCTCTAGTCTACTTGCTGTCCTGTGCGCGTGCCTATTCTGGTTACCTCGTATAAGGAGAATTGAACATTTGCACTTGTGTGTCTGGCTTCTTTCACTTAGCATTATGGTTTCAAAGTTCATTCGTGCTTATGCCCGTTAGTAACTAATATGACTTTGAACAGGTCATTTCACCTCTCTGGGTACCGGTTTTCTCCACCTATATATGAGGACGATGAAACTCTGTGCCTGCCTCTCAGGACTGTTGGGAGGGCCGGCGTACTTACTAATGCAACACACACTTATTCAGTGCCTACTGTGTGCCAGGCACGACGCGTGGCCTCAGGGATCCAGTGCTGAGCAAAACCAGCCCCATCGTAATCATGGCGCCGTATGGTAAATTTGCTTTGTAAATCACAAAGCATGGGCCTTACAGATGCAGGCTGTACTTTCCTTGTTCATCTGTGGACTCTGGGTGAGGTCATTGGCCCATACGCCTCCCTGCTGTGTAGACTGCACCCGACCCAGGTTTAAACCTTCTCTAGGGAAGGTGCTCTCCAGCCTCTCTGTCACCTGCCCTGGTGAGGGATGGAATGGCTTCCCTGGGTGCACGCAGTGGACTTCTAGCAGCGACAGGTGGCCAGGGGCAGCACTCCCAGAATATCTACGGATGCCTTTATCTGCCAAAACCTTCTCCTCAGTCTCCTGCATTCTCTGTTCCCAGGTGGCCATCAAGTCAATCCGGAAAGACAGAATCAAAGATGAGCAAGACTTGATGCACATTCGGCGAGAGATTGAGATCATGTCATCACTCAACCACCCCCACATCATTGCCATCCACGAAGGTACAGAGGCAGGGCATTCGAAGCAGTGTGTGTGTGTGTGTGTGTGTGTGTGTGTGTGTGTAGGAGCAGTCAGAACAGGACACAAAGAAGTGGAAAAGACCCAGACTTTAGAGTTGGACAAAAGGTGGATTTGAAACCCAGCTCTATGACTTTGGGCAACGAATTTAATTAGGCTCTGGGTGGGCCTCAGTTCCTCATGTGTAGACCGGGACAGTCCCACCTACATCACAGGGTAGTTGCAAAGATCAAATTAAATGTCACTGTGTATTTAGCTCATGGGAGGAACTCCGTGGACCGTAGGCTTTCTTGTTGTTATTAGGTTTTCCATAATTGAACACTACCTCCCCAACCCGATGAGATCCTTAGCATCCTGGGGGAGGCTGGAACGAACGGAGAGACCTTCACCTGTCTCGGGTGCGTGGGTGTTATCCTTCACACGTCCCAAGAGCCGGCCTTCTAGAATCTGACCTGGGCTCTGAACCATTCCTGCCATGGGGCCGGCTCCTACCTTTTCTCATCTTTCTTAGCCTCCTCTTGCTCCGACATCAGTGCCGGCTTTCTACTCCATCTGCCCTGCTCCCTGTGACCCAGACAACAAAGTGAGCAAGAGAGAGTGATGAGTAAAAGAGGGGGAGCACCCTCCCACGCACACCTGTCTGCTTCCAGCCTTTACATAATATCGGTTAGATGAGAAACCAGCCAGAACAGTAGCAGCGGGAGGGAGGGAGGGAGGAGGGGAAGCCTGCGGCTTTGCCCTCTGTCTGAATATTCCTGGTGGGAAGTAAGACAGAAGTCTCTTCTCTTGGGTTCTGTTCGTGGAAAGACTAAGAGCAGAGCCACCGACATGGCCCCGTGGCCTGAGCCTGTCTCACAGGGATCCCGGGCAAATGGCTGAGGAGGCTAATTGTATCTCTCTGTATTTCCCCCAGGGAAGAGTGGGTAGATGACAGAGTATTGGTTAAGCCAGGTTGAGCTTGGTGATTGGGCAGAGAGAGTGTATGTGTGTGAATTCTCCCCCACACCCATACCTCCAGCTACGTCTGGGAACTGAGTCTTGAAGCTTAGTCTGTGGACTTGCCTGCACCTCAGATTCTGTGATTGTAGGGGTGTCACAGTTACTGTGTGACAGGCAGGCCCCTCCACCCCATTCGTCCCCTGCCAATCTCCGGGAGATATGAACCAGGGGAAGGCTCCAGTCTTCGGAATCTAGCTGCTCTCCAGGACGTACTCTGGCTGGCTCTTGACCTCCAGTTGCATGACACAAAGATTGTACGCACCCTTACAGGCATATGGAGAACCACAGCAGTAGGATCTCATCTAGGTACCGCCCCCGGCCCCGGGAGATTGGGCCACCATGCGTCAGGTCCACGCACTCATGTGGGAGTGGAAAAAGAGCACAATCCTGCTGGCTCCTGGCCATGTATCCAATAGCCTGGCACCTGGGATCCCTCTTGGGAGAAGCCTGCTCTCTCAGCTCCTTGTCACAGGCTAGACAACAGTGCCTCTGGGGCTGGCTGAGCAAGCCAGACTCCTAGGACTCGTTCGACACAAAGATGCAATGTCACGGACATACATGCTCTGACACATACCCAGCCAAAGGGCCAGTTTGGTGAACCAGTCCTTCCCTACCTTTCCAGGCGGCTAGAGCCAGGGCAAAAGCCTGAGCGGCTAGAGCCAGGGCAAAGCCTGAGTGGCACGTGAGCTTGGGGGAGGCCGATTGCCAGGAAGTCAAAGATGCTGAGGGTAATAGATATCTTATCTCCGCTTTCCATGGTACTGTGTAGTTCACAAGCCACCTTCCTATCCCTTTTTATCCCTCTTCTGATCCTCAAGGCAAACATTATTATGGGAATTATTTTTCAAGTTTATGCACGAGGATATTGATCGTAACTATGACAGTAGGTACGATTTATGGAGTGCTTGTTTCTATATCAGACCCTACGCCCGCCTGCTCAGCCAGCCCCAGAGCTATCACTGACTTTCATCTATTTCTTACCCAGTCCTGTGAGGTTGCCATTATATCCCGCTCTTCAGATGAGGAAATTGAGGCACCCTGGTTGAAAAACTGGCCAAAGTCACCCCGCTGATAAGTGATGGGGCCAGGATTCAAACCCCAAACCTGTATTCTTACTGATGTATCTAGAAGAGATTTGCCCGTGGTCATAAGGCCAAACAGTACCAGAGTTTGAGGCAGAGAACCTGACTTTTCATTCTCATCCATTGATTCCTGCCTTCCTGGGAAATTTGCAGGGTAGTTTTAAGATTCCTCAAAAGCCTGAACTTCCAAAGAGAAGGAGGCTAAGCCAGTTCCCTTGGCCTTACCTCGTGGTTCCTGGAAGATGGTGGGAGCTTTAGAGGCCCCTTTTCCTGCTCTTACCTGCCACTGTCCCGTCCCGTTGGCAGACATCCCTGGACAAAGGTCCTGTCTGGTTTGGGGCCAGGGAGGCGTGTGTGACCCCCCACCCCTCCAGTGGGGAACAGTGTACTCTGGAGGGACCTCACGTTCCTGCCTTGCTCTGCCCCAGTGTTTGAGAACAGCAGCAAGATTGTGATCGTCATGGAGTACGCCAGCCGGGGCGACCTGTACGACTACATCAGTGAGCGGCAGCGGCTCAGCGAGCAGGACGCCCGCCATTTCTTCCGGCAGATCGTCTCGGCCGTGCACTATTGCCACCAGGTGAGCGACCTCCTGCCGGTTCTCCAGGGCTGGTTTGAGCCAGAGAGATTCCATGACCCCTCCAGGATCCCGCAGGGAGACAGAAACAGAGGCAAAATTCCATCTGGACTCTGGGCCTCGGGGATGTTGGCGTCTCTGGCTGACTCCCTCGGGAGTGGAGGGGCCTGGGTCTGTTGCGCTGTGTTCCAGTGAGATGGGTATCCCTCGCCTGCCTGTGTTCCCCCAACTTGGCCCCCTTTGTGTTTTCCTCACTTTCCAGGCGAGGCCTTCGTGTCGTCCTGTCCCTCCGTGGCGACCTCTCCCTGACCATCCTTCTGCCCTTTCTCTTTCAGAATGGGGTTGTCCACCGTGATCTCAAGCTGGAGAACATCCTCTTAGATGCCAATGGAAATATTAAGGTGAGCCCCGCTGCTTGTTTCCAGCAGCTTCCCTGCCCCACCACAGCCTTTCTGCCGAGTGTTTATCTCCAAGTGCTTAGGGGACTCCAGAAGGAGTTGAGCAAAGCTGAGACTTAGATGTTGGTAACAGTAGAGAACTCAGCCGTCATCCTTTCCAGTACCTCTTTTTATGGATGAAAAACTGAGGCCTCAAGATAAGCGGTGACTTACTCAAGATCCCATGGCAAGGGAGTGGCTGAGCCTGGGCTAGAACCAAAGTCTTCTGACTCCTCAGCCAGTGCTCTTGACGTCCATAAGGCCAACTGGAGTCGAGATCCAGGATCAGCCTTTGCACATAACCTTGGGACTGGCAGGGAGAGAGGGTCACAGCCCGAGTTCTCCCCACCTGCCTGCACGCACACACATGTGCACATGCACACGCACATTAATCTGTCGCAGCTGGGTAGCCCTTTGGTACTTTTCTCCATAGACCACGCATCCCGGCACCAGCTTTCTGCCCCCTGCAGCTTCTGAATTCCCATGCCTGAGTGGTTAAGCTTAGGTCTGAGAGGTTCATGCTGATGAGATAAGCTCAGCTCTCGGGGCTAGAAGGGGGAAATGGCAAGGGCTGACCCCTGCAGGTACCTGGGAGGGCTTTGATCCTGCACTCGGACACTCCTCAGAATCTTCCTGAACCCAGGACACAGTCCCTTCCCTTCCGTGACCCTTGAACTCATGCCCTGAAGCACCCTGGCACTGAGTTCATTCCCCTTACCCAGCCAATTCCTGGAGCCGGGTGGGGCTTTCTTTGATGCTAAGCAGGGGGAGGGGAGCCAGAGCCAGTAAACTCACGTAACCAGACAGGCACGAACCTTCCCATCTGTACCAATCATCTGCGTCTTTATGGGCTTCAAATGGTAACTGCTCGATAAGAGGCCAATAAAACTATAAATGAAGAAGCCAGAGCTTCATAAACAGCCCCTCCCCACCCTGGGCACACATGACCCTCTGCTGGGGGTGAAGAGGCCAGGAGAAGCAGGGCATTGGCCTCTGCTTGTATCTGAGGACAGTTAGGGGAAAGGGTCTCCCTGGGAAGTAAGAAGACGGGCTTGGGGCCTCTCAAGTCCGCAGTATCAGATGGCTCAGGGAGTCCTGGGAGAAGATTCCTTTTCCTGAGCTCTGACCACAGCTCTGATCTTTGTTCTGACTTCGCTCTTGCTTCTTAGCTCTACTGGGCTGACCCCAGGCTCCTGCCACTGTGTTCCCGCCCAGATCTGGGCAGAGATGAGCCCTCTGTTAGGAAGGGCAGGCCAGGCCTCACGTGGTAGTCACTGATGGGGCTGGCTTGCTTCTGAGGGCCATGGGGTTGGCATGAGAAGTTGATTCTCTCTGTACATCTGGTAGACCCTTCCTTCAGTTAGTAGTTGTCTGTTGACTCCCATCCATGGGTCACACCTGTGCGAAGAGCTGCAGGAGGGGGAGGGGCAGAAGGAGGTGAGCACGGGGGACATACTGACAGGACAGTATGAGGAGGAAGACTGATGAGCAGGGACTACAGCCAGCCATTGGGCTTTGTGCGAAAAGGAGGTGTCAGGGGAGGTGGGCTTGCCAGGTCAGGAGGATGTTTATAGGCAGGAGAGTGCATCCCTGGAGTGGGGTACAGCATAAGCAAAGAGGCCTGGGGAGCATTGAGGACCCTGGAGGCCCCACACACCTAGGCATTCCTCATGGACATGACCTCCGCAAGGCTGTCTCTTGCAGGGCCTGAGCTGTGCTCAGGGGGCAGGGGGCATGGGCACACTTTCCTCCTGCGAGGGCCGGGGTTTCCCTGGGATCGGGAGAGGGGCAGGCTAAGAGCTGCAGAACAATCCAGGCCTTGGTATGACCCCCACCTGTGTTTGACCCGACCCTACAGATTGCAGACTTTGGGCTCTCCAACCTCTACCGCCAGGGCGAGTTCCTGCAGACGTTCTGTGGGAGCCCCCTGTACGCCTCACCTGAGATCGTCAACGGGAAACCCTACACGGGCCCAGAGGTGAGTCTCTACTCTCCACCCACGGCCTGCCTCGGCACCCCCTGTGGCTCGAGATCCTCTCAGAGGGGTGGGCTAGCTTTCCAGCTTCTTCCCTCCTTCCAGAGCCCAAAGCTCAGCCCCCTACCCTTCAGTGACTTGCCAGGTCCTCACAAGAACAGTAAAACTGGGACAAGAACTTATGTCTCCTGACCCCTGGTCTGGTTCTGTGCCCCCTCGCCCTCCGGGTTCCCGTTCTCTTTCCTGGCACCCACCCAGACTCCCTGGAGAGGCGGGCGCTCTCACAACCACCCCATCCTAGCCCAGAAGGGTGACCTCACCACTGCTCTGGTCTGTGGCTGCCCCTCCCAAGGGCAGGCAATTGACCACACCTTTCCTCACGAACCTCAGTCCCTTCTACAGTGTCACCAGCTTTGTTCCTGGGTACTACTAGAAGGAGGTGGTCCTCAGGTGCCCCAGCCCCTGAGTTCTCCAGCGTGTATCCCTTTCTTCTCTGGCGTCGCCACAAGCCCGCCAGCCTGGGGCATGCGGGCATCCTTGCTGACACTCTCCCTGTCTCTCGCCCGCCCTCCCTCAGGTGGACAGCTGGTCCTTGGGTGTCCTTCTGTACATCCTGGTCCATGGTACCATGCCCTTTGATGGGCAGGACCATAAGACGCTGGTGAAACAGATCAGCAACGGGTCCTACAGGGAGCCGCTTAAACCCTCTGGTGAGTGAGAGGCGTGGGTGTTCTCATCCAGGCCCCGTGTGTCCCTCCCTAGCTCCTGAGGCAGGAACCAAGTGGGGGCAGGGAAGTAAAGAAGATGACCCACTGTCGATGGGGGTAGCTCCTCACCACCCCCTCCTGCTGTCATCTCTCTGCCTCCAGGGTCTGTGACCTCCGAGAAGGAAGGGGTATCTCTTCTCTCCTTTGTGAGATGCTATATCCTATTTGGGAAGGGCTTCTGGTGGTTGAACTTGGACCATCTTTGCTGCAGTTTCCTCATTTCCACCTGCTTGAGTCCTCATCCTTGGAAGTCTCTTTGTCCTTTCACACCCAGTGGAGAAGGCAGGAAGCAGGGTGTGAGAACCTTGGTTTCCTCTTAAGCACAGTCTCTACCCTCAGGGTCGCATTCAGCCAAGAGAAGGAGAATACACTAACGTACAACAAGGCTAAAGAAGGGCCAGGGGGCGCCTGGGTGGCTCAGTCGGTTAAGCTTCCGACTTCGGCTCAGGTCATGATCTCACTGTCTGTGAGTTCGAGCCCTGCGTCGGGCTCTGTGCTGACAGCTCAGAGCCTGGAGCCTGCTTTGGATTCTGAGTCTCCCTCTCTCTCTGTCCCTCCCCTGCTCACACACACACACACACACACACACACACTGTCTCTCTCAAAAATAAATAAACATTAAAAAAAAATTTTTTTAAGAAGGGGCCAGGGTCCTGGGGGGTCGAGGGATGGAAGAAGAAATGGGCAGAGTCAATCCCTGAAAGCTGGAGGCTGTGGGGAGCCACGTGGGCTGTGGCGTGTACGGAGCGCAGGTGGGAGTGGACATATCTGACACAGGACTGAGAAGCCTTAGCGCAAGTGGGGGTAACCAGTGAGAGGGGCTGCGGGGTGCCCGTTCTCGTGGCTGCCAGCCTGAAGCCCCTGTCTCTTGCCTTCCAGATGCCTGTGGCCTGATCCGGTGGTTGTTGATGGTGAACCCCACCCGCCGAGCCACCCTGGAGGATGTGGCCAGTCACTGGTGGGTCAACTGGGGCTATGCCACCCGCGTGGGGGAGCAGGAGGCTCTGCACGAGGGCGGGCACCCTGGCAGCGACTCTGGCCGGGCCTCCATGGCTGACTGGCTGCGGCGGTCCTCTCGCCCGCTCCTGGAGAATGGGGCCAAGGTCTGCAGCTTCTTCAAGCAGCACGCGCCTGGAGGCGGGAGCATCGCCCCAGGCCTGGAGCGCCAGCATTCACTCAAGAAGTCCCGCAAAGAGAACGACATGGCCCAGTCTCGCCAGGGGGACCTGGCTGACGATCCCTCTCTCCGTCCCGGCAGGGGCAACCTCAAGCTGCCGAAGGGCATTCTCAAGAAGAAGGCACCAACCTTGTCAGAAGGGGCAAGGGCAGACCCCGAGCCCAGCCTGGGCCCTGCGAGCCCAGGGCAGGCCGCCCCCCTGCTCCCCAAGAAGGGCATCCTCAAGAAGTCTCGGCAGCGGGAATCTGGCTACTACTCCTCTCCGGAACCCAGTGAATCTGGGGAGCTCCTGGACGCCGGCGATGTGTTTGTGAGTGGGGACTCTGAGGAGCAGAAGCCCCCCCAGGCCTCAGGGCTGCCCCTCCATCGCAAAGGCATCCTCAAACACAATGGCAAGTTCTCCCGCACAGCCCTGGAGCTCCCAACCCCCTCCACCTTCGGCTCCTTGGATGAACTGGCCTCCCCTCACCCTCTGGCCCGGGCCAGCCGCCCCTCCGGGGCTATGAGTGAGGACAGCATCCTGTCCTCTGAGTCATTTGACCAGCTGGACTTGCCTGAACGGCTCCCCGAGCCCCTGCTGCGGGGCTGTGTGTCTGTGGACAACCTCATGGGGCTTGAGGAGCCCCCCGCAGAGGGCCCTGGAAGCAGAGGCCTGAGGCGCTGGTGGCAGGACCCCCTGGGGGATAGCTGCTTTTCCCTGACCGACTGCCAGGAGGTGACAGAGGCCTACCGACAGGCACTGGGGGTCTGCTCAAAGCTCAGCTGAGGGTGGGGGGGGGGGCGCCGCCCCATCCTGGGTAGGCTCTAAAATGCAGCTGCACCCTGAGGGGAGACCACCACCGCCCCTGCCTCCTGAGACTAGTATCCTGGCCAGGAAGGCTGAGGTGGTTTGCACTTGAGCCCTAGAGAGGGCTGGACGGGAAGTGGGCAAGTCAAGTGCATTGAGGGTTCCAAGTCTTTGGCCCTGTGGAGCAGAGAAGAGAGTAGAGGGGAAGCTAGTAGAGGGAGGAGGGGAAGGCCTGTGGCCGAGAGTCCGGGTTGCCCGCTTCTGGTTCGCACAGTAGGGCCGCAGACACCAGGAAAGAACACTCTCTCAGTGCCAGTCTCCTTTCTTGCAGTAAGTTTTGTGCGTGGTGACTTCCTGCTAAGGTGGGGAAGGAAACTCCTCAGATACAGGTCCCATCCCCATCAACCACTAAAACTGGAATGTGGCGCCCCCGCAATGTGCCTGGGGCGTCCTGGGAATGGTCTCCTACCGTGTACCCTTCCTTATTTATCTCAACAGTAAGAGAACCCAACCTTTATCTCCTCGAAGGTTTTCTCCTCTTTCCCGTCCTCCAAACCCGGCCCAAGCCTCCTGGAGTCGCTGCTAGGGATCTAAAAGACTCAAAAAGGCTCAGGCTGCTGCTATCGGACTTCATCTCAAGGGGCCCAGATTCCCCTGGACCCCACCTTGGACCTCGAAGACTCTGAACCTCTCTGGCCTCCAAGCTGCTCCTGCTACTGAGAATGGAGTGTCTATTGCTCTGGGCTTTCCGGACCCTGGGATGCCCTTATTTATTTTTATGTGTTCAGCCCTGTGTTTTTAAAAAAGTGAATCTAGCTCTTTTCAATAATGTGAATACTATGTTCTGGGGAAGTCCACTGTGATGCCTAAGTTTTGTGAACAGGGAGATATTTTTGCAGTGATTCCCTACTGATCATGGGGGGAGGGGATCAATCACATGTCCCACTGCACTGTCCGGGAGGGGGTCTCTGGCTCCCTCCCACCATGCCCTGATTCTGTCTACCTGATGGTCCCTCTTCCCTTCCACCGTGGCTAGAGAGAACCCCTGCATTAAAACCAGAACCGTGGTTGGAAGATAGCCTCTGTTGTTCTGTTTGGGCAGGTGGGGTGCAGGCCTTCGAGCCTTCTCTTAACCCACATTTCCCCTGGGCTGTCATAGGCGGGAACTGGGGCACCTGCTTAAAAAACAGCAAAACACAGGGGCGCCTGGGTGGCTCAGTCGGTTGAGCATCCAACTTCTAACCGGCTTCGGCTCAGATCATGATCTCACAGTTCGTGGGATCGAGCCCCGAGTCGGACTCTGTGCTGACAGCTTGGAGCCTGGAGCCTGCTTCGGATTCTGCGTCTCCCTCTCTCTCTTTTCTTCCCCTGCTCTCACTGTCTCTCTCTCAAAAATAAATAAATTTTTTTTTTAATTAAAAAAAGAAAAAAAAAAAGCAAAACGCAACAACAAAGCCCAGCTCTTAGTTCCAAAAGGCTCCCGTGCTGCCGCCGTCCGGGGTTCTAGCCTGTGGAGCACACAGGTGGGAGAGCCCTGGACGGAGGTTCCCACTTTGGTCTTCCTCTTCGACTTCAGCCCTAAGGGAAGGGCTGAGTCTGCTGCATCATACAGCCCTGCTCCCACCCCTCCCCCAGCCACCTCTGTCCCCCGCCCCAAGCTTAAAGACCACCCCTCTGCCTTTATTCTCTCCCTCCAGAGAAACCCCCTTTCCTCCAGTGCTGCGCGGCTGCTACCCCTCTGGCCCCCACCGCCAGACTCCGCCGGGACATAAAGAATGCTTGGAATGCCCCCCTCGTAGGCCAGCCCTCTCGGCCCCCTGCGGAGCATTCCCCAAACGCCAGCTCCATTGAGAAACTCCCGGGCTCAGCGGGGCCGGGATGAAAGGGAGGATAAGGACAAAGTGCAGGCCGGCAGCCGGCTGGCTCCGGCTCAGGCGGGCTCCCTCCCCCCTGCCCAAGCTGCAGCTGGCATTCGCTGCTCCCGACACCCCCCTCCCCCGAACATCCCCAGTCCTGGCCGGCTGCATGGCACACCTGTCCTGTTGGGGTAGAGCATCTGGACCTTAGTGTCTCCTCTTTGCATCCGGGGGGGGGGGGGGGCAGGCACAGTCACTGGGTCTGGGACAGAAGCGGGAGGAGGCAAGGCAACGACCGGGTCAAGATGCGAGAGCAAACAAGAAGGTGCGTAGGCTTACAACGGGGGTGTTTCGGTCTGGCACCCCGGAGGTCCTACCGAGTGCTGGGGCTCTGGGCGAGACCCTGGATGACACTGGCAAAATAGAAGGGAGCGTCTTTCCCCCTCAAGAAGCATGGAGTTCAGCTATGGAGTTGGCTGTGCTCACTTATTCATTCAATTCTGGAATCCAGCCCTATTGTGTGCTAAGCTCTGTGGAGGACAGAACTGCTGTGTCCCTGGTGCCACACTTAAGATCCCAGCCTCAAGGAGGTTGCAGACTGGCCAGCAAGCTGGCATGCATAAAAATACATAAAATTCAGCAGAAAAATTGTTGTCAGTTCAGCTAAGGTCGACAGGGAGTTTGGATGACGGAAGAGAATTGCAATTAAGAGATAATAATTGCGCTACCGTTTATTAAGGACATATATATCAAGCACTTTATGTCTGTTACTTGATGCTCGCGATGGCCTCGTTAGCTCAGTGCAAGTTTTATCATTCTCATGTACAGAAGAAATTGAGACTTGAAAACACGAAGTGACTCGCCTAGCTAGCAAGTGGGAACACCAGAACCCAAATCCAGATCTGCGGGATGCCAAATCTTAGCGGGGTTGGGGGGCTCATCGAACCTGTATCGGGCTGGGAGGGAGATGGGCAGTGAATGGAACTACAGATACCTATTGAGCATCTATTATATGCCAGGCTCTTTTCCAGGCACAAGAAATCTGGCACTTCCCTCTCCCGAAGTGCCTTCCCCCTCACCTCCACAAGCCCCAAAAGGGAACTGAGAAAAAAGGGGGTGAGTGGGAGTGGGGAGAAGCTGAAGTTGGGGGACAGGATGGGAAGGGAGAGGGGAGGCCACAGAGGACGGAAGGCAGGAATGTGGGGGAGAGAGAGGCCACAGCGCCTGCAGCCATGTCCTATCAACATATCTGGGAAGGGGGGTGGGGTGCCTAGAATTTCTGGGAAGGAGAGGGAACCCAGAGGTGGTTGGTCCTGAGGTCTTTGTCCTCCTTGGGGTCCGTTTGCTCAACCTCTTCTAAGTAGACATGGTAGGCAGGAGAGGGAGTGGATATGGGGGAAGCCCGCTGGGGAAGAATCTAGGTGGGAGAGAAGGTCTGTTACCACAGCCGCAGAGATATCAGACTCTGGGCTGCAGATCCCATGCTGCAGGGCCCTTCTCCTCACCTACCAGGGAGCTTCGTATCAAAAACATTCCAGAAAGCAGGCTCGGAGAGATGACGCTGGGCCCCTGGGGCAGAAGGCTGGAGCCCTAGGAATATTTAGTGCCACATCAGCGCTTCCGGAATGTGAATAACTCAGACAACGGACTGGGGAAGGGGGGGGGGGGGCGCGGGCGTGACGGAGGGGGGCGGGGGAGGGGGAGACTCGGAGAGACAGGAGGGGCCTTCTGAAACCGAGACAGAAAAGTCTCCGTCAGAATCCTGTCCCATTCTTAGCCCTTCCTTGAGGCAAGTCCATCCCGGCTGTCCCTGAGTGGAAATCCCCTTTGCTGGGGACAACCGAGGCTCCTCTGTGTGGAGGGAGGGACACCCCCCTGGCCTGTTGGCCTGTCCCCACCATCAGGACGGCCCCCTCTTAGCTGCTCCTTCAGCTCGTGCAGTGGGGCTGCCTTGGGCCCTCCTGGTGGACTCACATGAAGGGGAAATGGCAATTCAGATGGGTGGGGGGCAGTGGTCCCTCTAGAGCCCTCCTTCAGCAATGCCTGTCAGAATCTGAAGACTGACAGCCAGAGCACGTCTTGAGGACCGAGGTGGACCCAGGACAAAGGATTAGCTGACGAGTCTGGACATTTTTAGGCAAGAGAGGGCATTTGGGGGCATCGATTATGGGGAACCAAATAATAGAAGACAGGGGTGGTCTTCTGAAAATGTGGACACACTCACAGGCCCGTGGCCCAAAAAGCAGGACCAAGACCAGTGAGGAGGGGCTACCGAGGCACGAAATTCAGTTAGATAAGGCAGTCAGCTGCACAGTGTGTTCGCTCATGCCTTCCAGAAGTATTTACTTGCCCACAACATGCACTGTTTCAGGCTCTGGGGATATGTTCGTGAAGCACATTGACAAAAATCTCTGCTCTCACGGGGCCTTCCATTCTCGTGGAAGAAGAGAGACAAAGCAATAGGTATAATAAATAAGTTGGGGCGCCTGGGTGGCTCAGGTGATTAAGGGTCCAACTTCGGCTCAGGTCACGATCTCACAGTTCATGAGTTCGAGTCCCACGTCAGGTTCTGTGATGACAGCTCGGAGCCTGGAGCCTGCTTCGGATTCTGCTTCTCCCTCTCTCTCTGTTCCTCCCCCACTCACACTCTGTCTCTCTCTCTCTCTCAAGAATAAAGATTTAAAAAAAATTTTTAATATGTAAATTATACAGTATGATTACAAGTTAGAAGTATTAGGAGAAGAGGGGTGGAGTACAGGGATGGAGGGAACAGGGAATCACATTTTAAATGATGAGAGAAAGCCTCCCTGACAAGGTGGCATTTCAACAAATACCTGAAAGGAGGGGAGGGAGCTGACCATGTGAATATTTGGGGGGACAGTGGGAAGGGGTAGGGAAGAGCCAGCACAAAGACCTTCAAGTGGGAGCGGGTCAGGCAAATTCTAGAAGGGCCAGTGAAGCTGGAGCAGAATGAGTGAAGAAGGACAGAGTGGGAGAGATGGGGTCAAGAGAGGTGAGGGAGAGTGAGGGCTCAGATCACATAGGGCCCTGCGAGCCATCATACAAGCTACGGCTTTTTGTTTTTCAGTTTATGTATTTATTTTGAGAGAGAGGCTGGGGGGGGGGAGGGGTGGGGGGAAGGGTCAGAGAGAAAAGGAGAGAGAGAATCCCAAGCAGGCTCCACACCGCACAAGTTTGTTTGTTTGTTTAAAGAGTAAGCGGGGGAGGGGCAGAGAGGGAAAAAGAATCCCAAACAGAGAGCTGTTAGCAAGGAGCCCATCAAGGGGATGGATCCCTTGAACAGTGAGATCATGACCGGAGCCTAAATCAAGAGTTAGACCACCGACTGAGCCACCCAGGTGCCCCCAAGCTATGATTTTTATTCTGAGTGAAATGGGGGGGCCTATGGGAGGTTCTGAGCAAGGGGAGGGAGTGGCATCATCTGACTTTTTTTTTTTTTTTTTTTTTTTTTTAAGATCTTCTAGCTGCTGGTTGAGAATAGCTGGGGGGGGGTGGGGGTGGGCGGGTAGGAGTCAACACCATAATTTTTGGCCTGGAGGGATGAAGGGATGACGTATGCACTAGCTGAGCTGGTAAGAGCCTGCAAGTGGAGGGCTGTAGGGAAGCAAGGGAGCACGAGGACTTCAGTGGAGATAAGAGATAGAAGGAGTCTGAGATTTGGGAGAAAGTTGTGAGTTGGGCGAGAGATAGAGACTTAGGAGTTATTGCTACAAGAAGCCTCTGCTTGGGGCACCTGGGTGGCTCAGTCGGTGAAGCATCCGACTTGGACTCTCAGGTCACGATCTCATGGTTTGTGAGTTCGAGCCCTGCATCAGACTCTCTTCTGTCAACATAGAGCCTGCTTTGGATCCTCTGTTTCCCTCTCTGCCCCTGCCCGCTTGTTCACACACACACACACACACACACACTCCACTCTCTCTCTCTCTCTCAAAAATAAATAAACATTAAAAAAAAAAAAAAGAAATCTCTGCTTTGAGTGTAGACTAGACAATCTGTGGAGTCCTGAGTTGTAAAGATTCTAGGATTGTATTGAATTGGAGGGCAGGTCTTTCCACAGCTGATGAGTTAACCATGAGCTTGAAAGCGGGTGGTGGGGGTGGGGGGGTGACATGTGTGGTGCTAAGCTGGGGAGGCAGTTTTGCTGGTTAGGATCAGCTTTCTCCTCCTGAGGAGGACCAAGGGCTTTCTCTTTGGGCTGAGGGAGAAGGTTGGAGGGAAAATGTCCTTCACAGAGCTGAACCTTCCTGAGACTCAGTTTCCCCATCTGCACAATGAGAGGGCTGTACTCGGAACCGCACATCTTCAAAGGCTTTCACGGGTTTCAGAAGACCCTTGGAAATGTCGCCCTTGGGCCAGGGCCCTGCCTCTGACATTGGCAAAGGGGGTGCAAGTCGCCCTGTCCAACCAAGGCCGGAAGAAAGAGCCAGCTCCCTGACTGCCAGCCCCCTTCCTGTGTTTCAGAACTTCCTGCTTCAAATCACAGGGGAGTTTGAGCACAGCCCGCTGAGAGCCAGGGAATCTGTATTTTAACAAGACTGGCCAGTGGCCCGAATCCCACTGGAGTTTGAGAATGTACTCCAGGTGAAGGCCCTTAAACTACCTCGAGGGGGCTGCTGCCTTTAGAGGAATTTCACACCGCTGGGCAGGCAGCTTCTCCCTGGAATACAAACCTTTCTCCCTCATTCGGCCTCCTTCTGGTTCTAAAATTCTCCCCTCGCTGGAAGTCCCCATCCTTTTCAATCATCTCTTCCCCGGTCTCTCCTGCCTCCAGTCCTCTCCCAGGGCTAATGCCGCCTCCTCAATGTTACCCTTTCAGTCCCAGCCGAGGTGTTTGGGTCAAACTGGAGGAATGAGTCATCTTAGGGTGGGGGCAGGGGGCTTCAAGTCCATAAATGGGCAAAAGCTCTGATTTCAGCTTTCCGTCCCCAGGAAAGGGCTCGTCTCTCCCTTCTGTCGCCCTCCCCCAGAGGAATTCCCCAGAGAAAAGGAAGGCGTGGGAGTGGGAGGCTGGCTTTGACCAATGGAATTCTAGAAATTGCAGAAGCTTTTTAGGAGATAGGTTCCAGTCTGACTCAGCTTCCCTGATAAACAGACACTGCCGGCCAGGATTTTCCCAGCCCGAGAGGCCAAAACCTCATTTCCGGATGGAAGTATCCAGCTCTGCCTCAGCACCACCTCCTTCCTAACACATCCCTGCCCTCTCCTCACGACGAGAATGCGAGCTCCCGGCGGCACTGACCTGAGCTTTGCACTGCGGGGCCTCTGGATACAGCTACCGCCGCAGGACTGGCCACACGCCCCACCTGGAAGCTGGGGGAAAGGGTGCGATGACCTTTCACAGCTCCCTGGCTGGACTCTGGACCACCCTCCTGGCTTGGCCCGCAGTGTCTCTCAGCCTTCCTGATCCCCGGCTGTGATCACTGCTCTGTCCACCAAGCCGGCGGGTCCTCGATGGGTAGCAACTTCATACCCAAAGCAGGCCAACCACTAGCATGGATCTTCCCTCTGTTAAGGGACACCACTGTCTCTGCCTGCCAGCCTAGTGCCCAGTCCTCTGGGAATGGAAAGGCCACTGGAGAGGCCAGGTGGGGCCTGAGGAGAGCTGGGTGGCCCGTCAACAGAGCCTCACATGGCGGCCGAGTCTCTTTTGAGACCTTTTCACCATTCGGGGGCTGGCTTACGCTTTGCTGCAGAAACCTTGCTCACAACAGGTGCTGGACAGTCTGGGGCAGACTCACAAGGCTCCGGGAGATGAACAGATACCATCCAAGTGCCAACCCGTTGATTTATAATGAAAAATAATGACTGCTGTCAAACCCACCAGACCCCTGGGTTTGCTGCTGGACACCTTTACTGTGGGCAGCTTCACACAAGGGAGGCCACAGTTCGGCGGGAACGTAACTCAGAGAGCGTGGAAGCTGGGCCAGGAATGCGGAATGGTTTTCACAGCATGCCAGGCTCTCCTCTGCCAGGATACTCTGGCTAATCATGAGCAGGACACCCTTCCCCCTCGCACGGCTCTGGAGAGAGCCCCCCCCCCCACACACACACACACCCCTAGTGCCACGGAGACAACATCCCCAGCTTAGTGCATCCTTTCTTGAGGCACAGGAGAACACACTGTCGTTATTTAGAGAGTCACTCATAGTTTACTCCCGCCTATCATGCTGCTGCGGGGATTAAATGAGACAATGCGTCAACACACTCTGGAAGGGATACCTCATCAAAGAAAACCCAAGGAGTGAGAGTAGGTACTCAATAAATGTTTAATGAAGGGCCTCCGCCTGCTTTCCCAGCCCCAGCCCCTTATAAAGGGGAATCTGATCATTAAATCAGTGAAAACCCATCCCCTAATAAACCCATCAACATGTATTGAGACCTTACTGTTGTTCTAGGTGCCACGGAAAATACAGAAGCAATAAAGGGACGGTCCCCTCCCTCAAGGAATTTCTATATAATAAAGTTGAAGCTATAAACTAGCACCTACAGGATGATCGTGAACAGCACGAGATAAGTGTGCCAAGGGTGTGTGTCTGGCACAGAAAAATCTTAAGATACTCAAGTCCCACTGGGTTTGGTTGTAAGGGAACCACTAGTATGGACGAGGGATAGACCACCAGCTGGTTTGGGTCCGCACTCTTTGGTCACTAGGTTCGTCAGTAAAGGGATAAGTCCTGCTGACTGGGGGCTCGAGGCGCCTCCGTCCTGGGGGCAGGCTGTCACTTGAGGTCACCCAGCTGAGAGGTGAGAGGTCAGATAGCTAGACTCACTCTCAGCTACCTCTCACGGGAAACAACAGGCAGGGTCCCAACGAGCAGATGTACACCCAGGAGGGACAGGGGATAGAGCTGGTCACCTCCCTCCCTTGCCAGCCCTGGTTGGGGGAGGGTAGGGCAGCAAGAGGAGCCTCATCAACCCTGTTCCCAAGGAGCCAGAGTCACCATCAGCCTCATTCATTCTTTTCTCCCTGCCTGGAGGGGTTTCCCTCCTTAGGATGCTTCTCAGAGCCCCAAGCCCTGGCAGAGTTACAGCTCTCTCCCAGCTGAATCAGCTTGCTCCGCTTGTGTCCCATGCCCGCGTGCCTGGAGTCAGCATCTCACTACGTCCAATTTTTCATCCCTAGTGAGGTGAGGGACCCAGCCTCAGCTTCCTCCCACCCCCACCGCTTAGCTCAGAAAGAACCAGCTTGGAATCCCATCCGATGATGGGTTCGATGTCACCCCCTCCCCACCCCAAATTAATTTAAGGGGCAAAAGAGTTGGTACTGATCATCACTAAGATCTCTGGTGTTGTTCTAGAGCCCCAGTTCTCACAGCGTGGTCCTGGGAGACCCCTGGGGGTGTTCCCCAAATCCCTTCCAGAGGATACATAAGGTTAAGCGGTTTTACTAATAATGTGACAACGCCGTTTACCTTTTCATTCTCTTCTCTAGTAAGTATACAGAGGAATTTTCCGGGGGCTTCAGGGTATATGATATCACAACAGACTGAATGCTGAAAGAGATAGAAAAATCTGATTTTGTACAACAATGTGAATGTACTTAACACTGTGAACTGCACACTTGAAAATGGTTAAAATGGAAAAGTTTTGGTTATGTATTTTTTACCGCAACTTAATTTTTTTTTTAAGTTTTAAGAAAAGAACCTAGCTCACTTTCATGAAGCCAAACATTAAAAAAACATTTGCAAAGGGTCACCTGGGTGGCTCAGTCAAGCATCCGACTCTTGATTTTGGCTCAGGTCATAATCTCACGGTTTGTGGGTTCAAGCCCCGCATCAGAGGCTCTGCACTGACAGCTCAGAACCTGCTTGGGATTCTCTCTCTGCTTTTCTCTCTGCCCCTCCCTGGCTCACCTGTGGGCTCTTTGTCAAAATAAATAAATAAACATTTAATTTCAAAACCAAAAAACAAAAAAAAAACACTTGTTGGGAGCCTGGTGGCTCAGTCAGTTGAGCATCTGAGTTCGGCTCAGGTCAAGATCTCCGGTTCGTGGGTTCGGGCCCGCGTTGGGGCTCTGTGCTGACAGCTTGGAGCCTGGAGCCTGATTTGGATTCTATGTCTCATTCTCCCTCTGCCCCTCCCCCATTCATACTCTGTGTGTGTGTGTGTGTGTGTGTGTGTGTGTGTGTGTGTGAAAAAGAAATAAACATTAAAAAAAAATTTTAAAGATCGTTTTCTTAGAAAAAAACACCAAAAATGTAGAACAATGCCTCTCTTCTCACTTTTTTCTGTTTGTTTTGAAAACTAGAGTTTATTTTTATAAACATGTTTCATTTATATAAACACGTAATGAGTTTTTACTGTTACTTTTTAACCGTTACCTGAAAAATAAATTAACAACTATTTTTAGAATTTCTGTTTTAATTTCTAATCTGGTAAACATCAACTCACCCACGTAAAGGCGCTTCGAGTGTCCTCAATAATTTTTATAAATATAAAGTGATCCTGAGGCCAGAACACTTGAAAACTGCTGCTTTCAGAAGAAGGCAGACAGCGGCTAGGGCTGCCACAGAAACTACAGGACGCCTGGTTGCATTTGAATTTCAGATAAACAACAAATAATTTCTTCGTGAGATACTGCCTGGAGCATGCTGAACTAAAAAGTTATTTGTTTACCTGAGATTCAAGTTTAAATGAGCCCTCTGAATTTTTATCTGCTAGATCTAGCAACCCTGATGGCAGGGAAAATTTAGGTTAGGTTGAGAAGAATTTGGGCCAGATACTGGGATTCTGACCCAGGAAAGCGGGAAGAATTCCCTATTCTGGACAGCTTTACGAAAAGTGAATGTGTCCCTGGCTTGTGGATGCGCGGGGCCAAGGGTTACAGCCTGAAGGAACAAAGGATCTGCCTGAAGCGGGGCCCCAAGACTCACCCCACCCCCTCCCGGAGACCCAGGCAGCTGAAGCGCAAAATCAGTAGAAAGTGAAACGTCTCTTAGGTTGTTATTTGAAGGGGGAAGTGACATGCGGGGGGGGGGGGGGGGGGGGGGGGGGGGGGGCGGGGGGAGGGGAGGGTGACGGGTGGGTGGGGGCAGGAGAGGATGTCAAAAACAAGAGGCAGTGAGGTCATTCACCTCTCCTCTCCCCCGGAGCTCTGCTAAAAATAGTTGAGCCTGAGGTAGAGTCAAGGGCGGTCAGGTGGCTGGGGGGAGGTGAACTGGGTGGGGCTGTGCGGAGGTGAGGCTGGAGTGGCTGGGGCTTCAGGCCAGGTGGCTGGAAGACCTAAGAAGCATATCTGGGGCTGGAAATAAACAGAGACAAAGAGCTGGCCTCAGGAGCAGCCCAGAGAAGGCCCCTTCCCTCGAACTCTAAGAGAATGGAGGGAGGATGGGCCAGGGACGAGTCCCTCCGCCCGTCAGCCTGGGGGAGCTCTAAGAAGCCCTTTCCCTTAAGGGAGGCAGGTGTGCCCCAGAGAGAAGACTGGCGGGGAGGTTCCGGGTCTTTTAAGTTTTCTTTAACACGTAGTAGGCATCTACTGTGTGTCCTTGACATTCTGCCCAGCCCTGAGGATCCTGGATTGGAGAAGATGTGGTTCCTGCCCTCCGGAGCGAGCCTGGAAGTCCAGTGGAGGGGACAAAAGCAGAAAACCAATACAAATTCATGAATTCACTGTGATGAGTTCATAACTGAAGGCCCAAGCAAACCTGAGCCCTTCCCTCAGCAGCTCCCCAGCCCTGGCTCAGGCCGTAGACCTAGGGAGGACAGAGAACTACCCGGCTGCCTTCAGGACAATACTGCAGGCTCCAGACCCCCTCTCGGCCCCGGCAGCTTTGCCAATTGTTTGTTTGGAGCAAAGAGAAATAACTCGGTTTGGGAAAGAACGTAAAAATGACATTCTCCCTGGAGCCTTCTCCCTCACCCATCACAGCCTAGGAAAAGCAGTTAGATGCATTTTCAGAGGGTTTGAAAAGACTATCATTGGCTTTTCATTAAGAGAGAAGTGCGTGGGGGAGTGGGGCTGGCCTTTGACCTTGGGGGTTTGGGACCCAGCTTGAAATCTCAGAATGGAGATTTCATTTCTGGTATCTAGAGCTTATTGAACCAACATGGACTGAGCCCCTACTGCCTGGGGCCAAGGTGAAATACTGAGTCCAGTGCTCCCACCTGCTAGGAGCACGGTCCTTACGGGCATCAGATAGTGACCAGGCAGTGCCTGAGTGGTTCTAAACACAGGGCCGGGTGGAGGGAGCAAGGCCCTCTGCCAAGGGCCACTGGGGGAAGCTTCTTGAAGGGTGTGAGCTGGGCCTTGCAAGCTGAGGAGTTTTCTGGGTCATGTAAGGGGGTTTTAGGAGGCAAGAATTTCTTGGCAATTTAACACTGACGTCAAATAGTCAAGTCTGGTGTCTGGATGTAAACCTCATGCACTCAGATGCACTCTAGCCTGAGCCCCACTTCCCCCCCACCCCCGGCACATTTTATTCTCTGGGGTGTGTGCTCCCTGCCAAGTGGGGTGTCTGCACTCACCTGGAGGGAGAGGAGGGGGCCAGGGCCTCTTTCTCTGCCCCTTGGGTTCCTAAGGTTTAGGTTCCGGGCCTGCTTTCTGCCCTTGTCCCTCCCCTCCTACAAGTCACAGCCTGGCAGCCTGACCCTTCTCTGCCTTTGCCAGGAGGGCGGCCTTCTAGAACCACAGCTCATCACAGAGGCTGGGACGAGGTGTGCCTCTGCAGAGCAGTAGCAGGGGCCCGCTGGCCACGTTCAGGACCCGTCTCCCCAGTAGCCAAGTGTGGCTGTTTCTCTGTTGTGTCTTCCCCACCGGCGGGCAGACTTCACTGGGTTTCTCTGAGACGCCATGTTGGTAGGAAAGTCCAGTACGGCCCTGCCCAGACTGGCTGTGTGACCTTGAGCAAGTCACTGGATCTCTGTGGGCCTCGACCTCCTATTTGTTCGGTCATAATCCTTACTCTGGGTTTGTCTCAGGCAAAGGATGGGAACCTGCTCTGTGAGCTGTCAGGCACACAGCTCTTGGAATGTGCCCTAGGCCCCACAGTCTGTACAGGGAAACTCAGAGTTTATTTTTCAGACATCAGCTTCCAGACGGAGATCCCTGACCTGGAGTCCGGCGATGGTCTGTAGAAAGACCTGGTCCGATTTGCAGAATTTAGGAGTAGGTACATTTTTCCGGGTAGAGAAAGCAGTTTTCCATCAGGCCCTCAAGGGGGTCCCTGAGTAAAAACCTGTTAAGAGCCACTGCCTGAGGCTTGGGGGTTATCTGCCAGGGAACCCCCTCACAACCAGGCAGACAGAGAGGCTGTCACACCCTTGGAGGCAGCAGTCATGCAGGTCGGGGTGACCTATGCGTACTCATCCAACACGAACGTGGCCAAACAGCCGTATGTTTCCAAAAAGTGCCAACGAGGACTCCAAGTTCAATGCAGGCCAGCCAGACAACAGAGCTCCTGAGATTTCCATTGTGCCAGTCTGTGCGGTGACATTTCAGTACCTCTCTATGCTGACCTGGCCTTGGCCGGAGCCCCATGCCCCATTCTAGACACCGTGTTCCAAGAAGAACTCAAATAAATGGAAATGTTTCCAGAGGACACAGGCCAAACCGTCAAAAGGTTTTAAAACGAATCTTAGGAGGAATAACTGAAAACTGAGGGTATTTGGCTCAGAACAAAGAATTAGAGAATAGATGGGGATTGGAAGTGAACATTAAATTCCTGAAGTGCTGCCTAGTGGATGCTACAGGGGGGCAGATTGCAATTCAGCAAAAGGAAATGCTTTCTAATAGTGAGCTGTCTTTCACGAAGCAGATGGACTGGGATTCCTCACCGCCCCACATATTTGGCCTGCTGGAAGGGAATAAATTGCAGGTAGAGTGTAAGCTCTACCCCAGAAGGAGATGGAAAAATAACAATGACCACTCAGACACTCAGGGACAGTGGGTGATGCCCTGGGGAGGCAGGGGGCGGGAGAGCAGAAGAGAGCAGGTCCCGTGGCCTCTGCTGGCTTTCACAAAGGACTCTGCTGTGGTCAAACCCTTCCATCCGAGGACCCTGATGTAGGACGCTGCGCGGAGCAGGCTGGGTAAGGAGAGAGGAAGCTGGCAACTGAGGAAGGCTGGTCTCCAGCCCCCTTGGAGGACAACCTGGGCTGTCAAGGGCTGGGCCAAGGGGTGGGGCTGGGAAGATGGCTCATGGGTGAGTCACCCATGGCCATTGTCTGCTCCTGTTCCCTCTGGGGGAGGGTGGCTGGGGGAGACAAAGCCTCTGGCCAGCTAGGCCTGTGAGGACAGGCTCCCTACTCCTGTCTTCACAGTGGGCAATCAGAGCTTGGCTCCCTGGCCCTCCTCCCCCAGGAAGGCAGGGCTGCTGAGCTGGCATCGGATGCATGTTGGGAGGAGGATGTCCAGCTCCCTGCTAAGGGCTCAGGGTGGTCACGCAGCAGAGCCAGAGGCACGGCCTGTGGAAGAGGCCGCCCTGCCCTGCCTGGCACAGCCGAGGAAGCTGGCAGGTTTGCCCCTGTCTGGTGATCGCACCTGAGCCGGAGAGGCGCTCCCTCCCTGCCGCACCCTTCCTAAACTCCTTCCAAACCTGCTCTCACCTAGCAGGCCTGTCGAGCACCCCACCCTACCTCAGGGCCCCAGGGGAGCCTGGGAGAGCGAGGCTAACTCGGGGTCGGTGTCCACAGCGGCCACCCCTGCCCCTCTCCCGTGCCCGGTCTGGTCCGAGGAGCAGGGCTGGCCTCCCAGCCCAAGTCTGGGCCCCCGATGTCTCCTGGCTTTGGAGGTCACAGAAGCACAGATGACAGACAAGGTTGTTATACATATGGGGAAACTGAGGTCCACGGAGGCAGACACATGTGGCAGTGGGGAGGTGGCGTGCCTCCTGGCTTCCCCGTGGGCCCCGGACCCAAGTCAAGGTGTTCTGGAGCATAGGGGCAGGGCTAAGAAAGGAGTTCCCCGCGGGGGCAGCAGCAAGGACTTTGGAGCCAGACAGACATGGGTCAGAACCCCGGTTCCTGCCCCCTCCCGCCAGCAGGACCCTGAGAGATGCCTGGATCTCACTGAGCCTCAGTTTTCTGAGCGGTGAGACGACAGGAAATATCTGTCTCGCGACGCAAAACGTTCCACATCTTTCGTCTCATTAACTCTCAGAGCAGCACTTTGAGGGAGGCGCTGTTCTCTCCCGCCGATGAGCAACATGAGAACCAAGGGGCCCGGGGATCCTGGCAGGCAGTAGACCCGCAACTGCTCCCAGGGCCACGTTCTCGACCACTCTGCCGCACTCTGCTGTCTCCACGGATGGCTGGGAGAAATGTCGTGGGGGAGTGGGCCCTGCCGGGAGCAGGGAGCAGAGCCCCATTCCTGGGAGGGGGAAGATAGAGGACGAGGGGCTTCTCTGGCTGAGGCGCCAGGAGGGTCCAAAACAGAGGCAGCTGAGGGGGGCTGCTCTGAGGCCAGGGACCCACCCTGAGGACCCTCACCTCTGCCTGTGGCCTTGGGTGAGTGGAAGGGGAAGGACTAGAAGTCTCGAAGCACATGAGGGCAGGAGACAGTGAGCTGGGGATTGTGTGCTCACGGTGGCCTCTTGGTGTCCACGAGATGGGGGGGCTGAGGACAAATGCATGCCAGGCTGCTGACCATGCTTTCTGCCAGACAGAGGGTCTTGAGGGATATTTTTACTCTCTACGCCCCTCTATTGTTTGCAGTGTTTACAATGACCGTGCATGATTTGAAGTGTCTTATAAAGGAAGCATAAGACTGGGAGACCAGGGGCGCCTGGGTGGCTCAGTCGGTTGAGCGTCTGACTTCGGCTCAGGTCATGATCTCGCGGTCTGTGAGTTCGAGCCCCGTGTCGGGCTCTGTGCTGACAGCTCAGAGCCTGGAGCCTGTTTCAGATTCTGTGTCTCCCTCTCTCTCTGACTCTCCCCCGTTCATGCTCTGTCTCAATAAATAAGCGTTAAAAAAAAAAATTAAAAAAGAAAAAAAGACTGGGAGACCATATGCCAAATGCTAATAGTGGAAGGGACCACCTGTGGTTGGAGTTTCCTTGTTAAATTTTCTACAACAAACGTGTATTAATGTTTTTATTTATTTTTTAGAGAGAAAAAAGAGAGAGAGAGAGAGAGAGAGAGAATGAGACGGCGAGCAGGGGAGGGGCAGAGAGGGAGACACAGAATCCGAAGCAGGCTCCAGGCTCCGAGCTGGGGCTCGAACCCACAGACCGCGAGATCATGACCTGAGCCGAAGTCGGACGCTCATCCGACTGAGCCACCCAGGTGCTCCTACAACAAACATGTATTAATGATACTCAGAAAAAAAAAATTTTTTTTAGGTTTATTTATTTATTTTGAGAGGGAGAGTGGGAGAGGGCGAGGGGCAGGGAGAGAGGGAGAGAGAGAGAATCCCAAGCACTGTCAGGGCGGAGCTCGACGCGGGGCTCAAAGCCATGAACCGTGAGATCACGCCCTGAGCCGAAGTCGGACACTTAGCAGACTGAACCACCCAGGCGCCTCTAAGAAAAAAAGTTTGACATGAAACGACATCTGTAACATGTCTCAAGTCGCAAGTTGCACGGTCCAAATACAAACCCCTGCCACGATGGAAGTGTTCTCTATCTGGGCCGTGCAACACGGCAGACACCGGCCACACGTGACCGCTCAGCACTTGAAATGGGCCGCCGAGAAAATGAATTTCTGATTTTGTTGAATTTTGACCAATTTAAATTGAGTTCTAAGCAGCCCTGGCTTGTGAGGTTCCAATGAGACCGAATGGCGATGCTGGGTCTGAGGAGTAAGCTCTGTCATCACCCAAGCACGCCTGGGGCGGGCGGGGAGATTTCTCCCCAACCCTCTCTCTCCTGCCTGGCTTCAGAGCTTCCTCTACTCAGGCGGTAGTAGGGGCCCCCTCCGCGACTTTCCGTCTTTGACCGTGTCCAGAGCGGCCGGATGTGTGTGTCATGGTGGGTGGGCACCTGCAGGTGAGAGCCTAGGCTCAGCACCGCCTCCCTGTGGCGACCTTGAGCCGTCACCTGCTGTTTCTGGGCCTCAGTCCCCTTATCTGTATAATGGAAGTATTGGCCGGACATTCCACAAAGGCCCACGGCCCTTCACCTAGCTGCTGAGGTCACGGGCTAGGATCACGGGCAGGGCCGGGTGCACTGGCAAGAGGGACTCAAGTAAGTCAGCCAGAAGGACTTGCTGGCCGGAAGGCTTATGAGGTTCTGGGTTGGGTGAAAAATATGTGACAAACGATGTGTCATCGAGTGCAGAGAGCTTTGCCAATCCACCTCCTCTCCGGGTTACCTGCTCTTCCTTAGCCCCTAATTCCATTTCAGCAGTCACCAAGCTGTATTGTCACTTGTCTGTTTTTGTCATTCTTTCGGGATAGATTTCGAGATGCTCCAAGAGAAAAAGTCTGTGCGGCTCTCCCCGGCATTCTCCATCTGTCGCACGAAGCAGATATTCATACAGGTTTGATGAACAGGGGAATGAATGGTTCTTTTGGACCCCCCCTAGCCTGTCCCCTCTGAGACTGAACATTCCATCACATTCTGGGGCTTAAATAACCCGGCTTTGGGAAAGCATAGAAAAACATAGAAAGGCAATGAAATTTGTTTAAGTTTTGTCTTCCATTTCTAGCTCTTTGAAAGTGTTTTTTTTTTTCCCCCTCAACTCCCCCCACCCCGCCCCCACCCCTAAATTTATCTTTTTCTGGCAGAGTAAAGAAAGTGTCCAAGGGGAGAACCTAATTCATACTAAGATGTGAATGGCTCAAGGCTTTGTTCTTCCTCAGGTTCCCTGCCTACTTTTGCACACGAAGAAGCAATGCTTCACCCAACGGTGGGTGTCAGGCTTTGGCAAGCCCAGTTCTGTCCTGGGTCTGCCATTCACCAGCTGTGTCCATGAGTAAGTTCCCCTCATCCTGAGGCTCAGTGTGCTCGTCTCTAGGGTTTGCCACACTCTAGGGTTGAGGTGAAGATAAAATGAATCAGTGCACACAAAAAGCATTTGCTAGCTGTCAAGGTCCTAGACAGAAAAAGGGCAATTGCAGTCAAATGGCCATGACTTTGGGCCAGGGTGGGGCTTTCTCCCACCCTCAAATCATACCCGAATAGACCATGGCTGTGCACGGAAGCCACGTCCTTTTTAATCGTACAGCTGCCAAGCAGAGAAGAGAACCCTGGTATCTCTTTTGTCTGTTGCCCCACCCCTGCAGGAGGAAGGATGCCCCATGGGGCCAGCTTGGCTCCTCTCACTGCCCTCCAGACACCTGGGATCCCCCCCACCCCCCCCACTCCTGGACCCCTGTGGTGGTTAGAGCATGGGCCTGGCTGGCTCAATCGGTAGACACACACCACTTTTGATCTCACGGTCATGAGTTCAAGCCTCAGGCTGGGTGTGGAGCCTACTTAAAAAAAAAAAGAAAAGAAAGAAAGAAAGAAAGAAAGAAAGAAAGAAAGAAAGAAAGAAAGAAAGAAATAGCGAACATGGGTCCCGGACCTCTCGTTCCTCCCTCCGACCCTCTGTCAGCACACGTTCCCGCTCACAGACCTCACCCGAGCCAAGCAGGGAGCCTGCCCTTGAGTTAGGCTCATGCAGAGACGCCTTTCTGGATCTTCCCAGAAACTCAGGAGCCACATGGACCTCTCCATCCTCAGTTCTCCGTTCGTGTGGCTGTGGGGTCACTGAGGCCCTAGAGAGGTTACGTGACCTGCTTGGTGTCACAGAGCACAGCTGAGTGTTAGCCCCCACGCGTCGCGTCAGAAGTTCAGGGGTGAGGGGTCCCTTTCCTCTCTGAAAGATGCCCTCATCTCTGCTCCTTCCCAGTGAAGTGAGTGGACTCAGAAGCCCCTTCCCCAGTATCCCGCCCTCCGAGGTGTAGGCTGGGCAGGACTGATGCTTGAGCCACATATCCCTTCACACCATGGAACGATGTCTTCTGCCCCACCTGCAAGCCCAGGACCTGGCCCAAAGCACCGTGCTGGAGGAGACTCGCCCTTCTTGCCTCTGACCCACACCGCAGTGCTCTGAGAACCCTCCCGAAGCTCTCCATGAGACTGACGCCCTCCCTCCCTGGACCTCCCAACCCCGGCCCCCACTGCAGTGTTTATCTCTGCCTGCTGTGTTTCAGACGTGTGTGTGCGCGAGTGCGAGTGCACACGTGTGTAAGGGTGTGCGCACGACGGTGTGTGAGAGTGTATCCACATATGTGAGCGTGCGTGCGTGCACGTCCGTGCGTGAGTGTGCGTGCACGTGCGTCCCCAGTAGTCTGAGCTCCATCAAGGCATGGACCATGTCTTTCTTCACCTACTGCTCTAAACCATGCTTCTTGGATTTAGCAGAGCCAAAGTGGGGTTGGTTTGGAGGCCACACACCTGCGCCTCGGGCCGCTAAACTATGACAGAGCTCTGAGACCCAAAGAAGGAGAGGGATGGGACCTGTCCTAAGGCCCTTTCTCCTAAGCAGCCATGTTGCACCTGTCAGGTCTACCCATCCTCGGCTTGACCTGACCCCCCCCGGCTGAGAAGATGAGGACGAAGGTCCAGTTGGAGACACATAACAGGTCTGTGTTGGTGACTTATCTCTTGCGCGAGTTCACGCGATGCCCAGTTTCGTGGGAAACCCTCTCCTCCTCACCTCCACCCCGACTCCGGGTGCTTGGAGCTGACCTCAGCCAGAAAATGGGCAAGAAGACCCAATTCCAGGTAAAGTGGGTGCTTTCTCACATGGAGCTAGGGACCCAATAGGGTGGTACCGAGCAAACTCAGCCTTCCTGAGGGAGACCAAAGAACAGAGCCCCCAGACGAGCCAGAGAGACCCAGATCCATCCAAAGCATTAACTTCGGGCTCGTCTCCAGTGATCTGGAATTGCCGTAGGAACAACCAAACTAAGGCAACTGGAGCCTTTAGCTGGGAGGTGGATGAACAGCAAAGCCTAGGCACCAGTTTGTGGAATCCCTTCCGGGGACCTTTGGAAACAGCTAACTTGGCAGATGGCTGCCCGGAGGCAGGGGCATGGTGGAGGTGGCCTCTCCATTACCCCCGGGCCCCAGGAGACCTCATCTGGACAGTTGGCCTGGGGAAGGGGGAGTCAAAGGCAGGGATGGGCTGCCGGGGGAGGGACAGCGTTCCCCGGAGGAGCCGGAGCCGCGTGTGGGAGGCTGCTCTGCGTCACCTACCTGGGCTGCCCTTCTGGCTGACTCAGGTCCTGCCTGCAGGTCTGGATGTGCTGGGGCAAGTCCCAGCCTCCACTCCCTCCCCAAATGCCATCCCAGCACACTGGGTGGGGGCCGAGAGCTTTCTCCATTTTTATTTGGAGGTTGACTACAGCCCTTCAGGCTGAGGGGTCACTGCCAGCCACCTTTACAAGCCCTGCCCAGCCCTGCCCAGCCCTGCCCACAAGGAGGTCAGAACCCTCCCTGCGGCCCCCAGATGGTCCAGCGGCAGCCTTGCAGGTTATCTCCCCTTGGGGAGACCTGGGGGTGGCCTGTGGCAGGCACCCACATCCAACATCTCCTCTGAGCCTCGTGAAAGTCCTGCCACTTGGGCAGCACGAACACCACCGCATTTCAGATAAGGAAACTGAGGCCCACGACCTCACAGGCCTCAAACCTGGGCCTCCTGATGCTGACGCCCGAGCCCATACCTGGCCCACGGGCCAGAGGAGGGAGGGCCCCGCGTGCTCATACACTTATAGGCCCGGGATGGTGGCAGCAGGCCTGGGCTGGGCAGGCAGGCCTCATCCTGTTCTCCCTCAAGCTGGGGCCTGACCCCTTGGGCCTGAGCCGGCTTTGTCTGTAAGACTTAGGTGAAAGGCCTCTGGAATGAAGAAGGTTCTCTGCTCCCGGGAAAGGGGAGCCGTGAGGGCCTCTCCTGGGCTGTCAGGGATCAGAGGCTGACTCCCCAAGTCACCCTCAGCCTGGAAAGTTTCCGCAGGCTCTGCCTTACACTTCCCGGGCGGCTTCTTCCACACCCGAACATCCCTTGGGGTCCAGGGTGAAGAGTAATCACAACTGCCCTGAGTTAGTCTCCGATCACCTTCCAGGTACTGTACCGAAGTCTTGGATGTGCAGAATGCCCTCTCTCTCACACCCCAGACCCGTGAGCCAGAGGTCACTTGCACTCCTACTTGCACGAGGCGCTCCAAGGGCAGCTGGAGGCTTGTCTGAGGTGAGTGGCGGTGCTGGGATTTGAACCCAGGTTGTCAGGCTCTTAATATCGGGATCTGGACCGCACTTAATGGCCCGGCCACTGATGGGGAAATGAAGCCTGCCGCGAGGACCTTCCAGGCGCCCCAGCTACAGTTTCATATTCTCCCAGTTGTCTCCTTCTCCCCCCTCCCTTCCCACCTCAGAATCAGCCCAAGAAAACTGGAGCAGCGAGGGTTAAGTCACCTCCCTCTGCCGGTGGTGCTGTCGGTGGTGCTGTCTTGCTGTCTGGCCCGGAAAGCCAGCTGCGTGCGGGCACTGCGAACACGCTAGCTCCGGGCCAGCCTGGCAGGTGCAGCTGGAGGGCAAAAGCACTGACTCCAGGCCGAGATGCGGGGCTGGGGCCTGCAGGCCAGATCCTCCAGGAAGGAGCCTGCTCCCCAGCACTGTCCCTGCTGTCTGAAGGAGGCCGGTCCCCGGTCCCCTGCAGGGTGGGCGGCCCTGTGAACCCCGGTGGGAGAAGGAGGCAGGTCCACGGTGGGAGCGATTCCCTCCCTTTTTACAGAGGGAAGAGAGGCTAGACACAAACAAGGAAGTGTCGGTGACCATCAGAGGAACAAAACCCAACTCCCAGCCGGGACAAGGCAGGGCTTTCCTAGCCACCTCCCTGTCAATAGGAGGCCTGTGTAGTTCCAGCCTTTCTGCAGATGCCTCTGGCCGGGGCGATCTGCCCCCTCTTCTTGGACTTGCTGCTTCAGTATCAGCAGAGAATGATCCTCTGCCCTCCCTCTTCCCTCCTCCCTTTCAGTGGGGACTGGGGCTGGCAGCGACATTTGAGAGCCAATGCAGGGAAGGCACCTGACCTTGGGGAGGAATGTGGGAAATGTCTGCAGCCTGGAGCAGCCACCACCCCCCCCCCCCCCCACACACACACCTGGGGCCCAGGAATGTGGCCCCCATGGGAGGAGTGTGTGTGTGTGTGCGCAGGTGGGGTGCAGGGCCCAGAGTGCTAAAGTGTTGGAGGGCCCCATAAGGTCACCTGCTGAAACTCCTACGTGGTCACAGAGGGTGAAGATGAAACTAAAGCCTGCTCTCCTTGAGGCGCCACCATGGCGCTCTCTCTGATCCCCTCAGGGAGTGCTCCCTGACTCCTAGAGCCCCCTCGAGCCCAAGGCCACAGGCACGACTGCAACTTGTGACTTCTCAGACCCGCAGAACCACAGAATGTCAGAGCCCTTTGAAATCAGCAGCTACTGCGTCCACCCCCCATTACAGATGTGGAAACCGAGGCCAGAGAGGCTAAGGGAATTGGCCACAGGTGCACTAACTACGGGCCAGGACCCTGGGGTGGGTGCCTTTCCCACACACCCCCTGCACCCAGCCTCCTCCTCTCACTAGGAAGATTCAGGTGGTACTCACCGCCCCCCCCCAAGGTCTTACAGGGTTCCTGCTGGGAATCCAGGGCCTTCTGTGAGTGCCCTTAACTGCCAGGGTTGGGAGCTGCAGCCACAGGGGCAGAGGCTGAGGCCTGGCCTCCACGCTCAAGGCTTCTGGTGAGCAGGTGATCTGTGCTCTGGCTGCACAGCATGATCAGGCCCCGGTAAGTCCAGCAGATGCCTCTCTTTGGGACTGAACCCCGAGGAAAGGGTGAGTAAGGACTCTGCTGCCCTCTCGTGGCCACACCAGGCCTGGCTGCTGCTGTCTGGGTTTGGGGCTGTTTGTCTTCTTCAAGCCCCAGAAAGCAATCTCCCAATCCCCTCCCCCTAGAAAGTGCTCTGGGCAGCCAGAGGGGTGGTATCACCTCACTTCCCTATCACGGAGGCCAGAGCTTTGGCTGCGCAAAGTAGGACGGGAAGGGTGCACGATGGCTTATTCAGGGATGGATCCTGAAGGAAGAAGGGCTCAGGCCAACAGGGGAGGCCCAGAGTGTTACCCAGCATGCCTGGGTGTGGGGAGAGACCCGGTGGTTTCCACGGGGATGGCCTCATCAACTAACACTAGACAGGATGCTTTGAAAATTGAGAGGATATTTATTTTTCAGGAAGGTCCACCACAGCTGACAGGCACTACCCTCCTCCGCTCGAAGGGATTTCTCTTTTGTTTTGCGAGAAATGCCCTCTCTTCTTGGAAGTGCCCGTGGGAAGGCTGGGATGTGAAGAGAAACCATACACAACACTCCAGAGCCTTAAAAAAATAAAGCAACAAACAACCTCCTCCACACAAATACACACATACAAAATAAACAGATGTATAAAAGAGAGGCTATGCTCCTCCCGTCCTGGCTGAGGGGTGCTTTGGGAGAGTGGGGCTGGGTGGCTTCGCCCCCCTTCCCCTAGCCAGGATTATCCAGAGGCGAAATGGTATGGAAGTGCCCAACAGCCAAGAAGAAGGCCCTGGCTTCCGAGAGAGGACAGGGGCAGGGCCTCTCCCTCTCCCTGGAGCTCAGGGGGGACAAGGTACAAAGGAACAAATAAATAAATAAATAAATAAATAGAACCCAACATGCTCCCAGAGGCCTAAGGGCTTAGGCTGAGGCTCGGGGGGCCCCTGGGGCCTGTTTCCCTGAAAAGAGCAGATCCAGTGACAGGCAGAAAGAACAACAGGGAAAACACAAGTCCAAAAGCTGTACTCCACCTGGCCTCCAGAGCCTGCGTTCTTCATATCCCGGGAAGGGCCCAGCCCAGAAGTGAGCCTCAAACCAGCTCTGGAGGAGCCAGGGGTGGACCGAGCCTGCCCTCTGGCCCGGCAGGTGCCCAGAGGCTGGGGGGACCTGCCCTCTCTCCCTGGCATTCTCTGAGGCCAGCAGAGCCCCACCCCCCGCTTGCTGTCTGGCCTTCACCCCCGACCATCTCCGCAGGAGGGAACTGTGGATGTCTCCAGGTTGGGCTCTTCCCTGGAGGGATGGGGCGTGGCCCTCTCCTGCTCCTCTTCTTGACCCTCCTGACTTGCTGCATCCTGAGTCCGCTGGGAGAAGTCCTTGTGTGACTGTAAATAATCAGAACGGTCCATCCCGGTGTCCTCCTCTGCTCCATTTGGCCACGGATGTCCTCACTGTGCCCGGCCAGGGCTGCGCTCGAGGCTCCCTTCAGGCCAACAGGGAGAAGGCGTCAGACAGAAGCAAGAACAGAGAAGGGGGCAGGAGCTGCTGGAATGGACAGTTTGGGCAGGAGGCCAAACCAGACACACGAACAAGTTCAAGGGACTCGGGAGTCCCCGGGTCCCTCCTGGAGAAGCGTGGCCATCTTGGGGCCGGGGGGAGCACGGGGCAGGGGTGGGCTGGCCGCTCAGCTGGGCAGCAGCACGTGCTCCAGGAGGTAGGTGAGGGAGTCCCAGTGCTTCCAGAGGAGGAAGAGGACGAGGACCAGGAGGGCGGTGCTGGTGATGCGCAGGCGTGTCTTCATGAGGGGCGTGATGAAGCTGGCGATGGTGGACACGAACACCAGCAGCACGGCCATGAGCGCCAGGATCACGTTGATGAACTTGCCCAGCAGAGCCCGCGCGTTGGCGTTCTCCACGCCCTCCAGCTGCACGACCTGCTGCTGCTGCTGCTGCAACTCCAGCTTGGTGACGCGGGTCAGGCAGGACTCCACGGCCTCCTGCGGGGGGAAGGGGCGCGTGGGAGCTCAGGGTGGGCTGAACCCTACCCGCCCCTCAGAGAAGGTGCCCGTGCACAGGGCGCCCCCTGCAAAGGCCAGGCAGGGGCGGGGGGGGGGGGGGTGGTCCAGGCTGATCGGCTGCAGCTGGGGGCAGTGCTTTACGACGTTTTAGGGAGGATGGTAGAAGACGGATGTGGTTGATTCGTGTGTGTGCGGGGAGTGGAGAGGGGACACACAGCTGGCCCAATCCCCTGGAGCTTCCTCTCCAGGCAGCCTGGAGCCCGCAGCTCCCGATTATTCATTGGCAAGGCTGCCATCACAGAGCTGGGGGCATGGGCGGCCCTCGCCCGTCGGCTCGCACAAATCCAGCCTCGGGCCTGCCCAGCTCCTATCTCCGCCCCACACTGCCCTCTCCAGCCACGCGCCCATCTGCGCCGCCAGTGGACCCGCCTGTGCCCATCACCCCCCACTTGGTAAAGCCCTCACCCTCCGGCCGCCGACAGCTCTCTCAGCACGTCTGGGGCCTCCCCGGGGCCAGTCTCTGGTCGTACCTGGATGTCCCGAGCCCTTTCGTAGGACTGGTAGGCCACCTTCTCCTCCATGCTGGCCAGCTCCTGCTTCAGGTTGGTCATTTCATTCTGGTGAAGCTCGGTCAGGTCATTGAGCTGTTCTTCCAGCCGCTCGTACCTGGCAGAGGGAGAAGGGGTGACTTCAGTCCTGGCCCCCTGTCCTCCCTTCTCTCCCCAGGATCAATTTCGTTCCTCAAAACACGCAACGCGTTCAGTCCCCTTCCAATTTTAACAGCAATGACAACGAAAGCTACTCTTTATACGGTGCTGCTTCCAAGTAGGCATTGTGCCCAGGCTTTACCCACGTTATCTCCCAGGATCCTCACCCCCCTCAACCCCACGAGACAAGCACTAGCATCATCCTATTTCACAGATGAGAAGCCTAGGACAGAGAGAGGTTAAGGAACCTGCCTAAGGTCCCACAGCTCATGAACGGAGGACTCAGGGATTAAACGCCTTCGGCACGAGCCTGTAAGCCCTGGACTGAGATGCTCTCCTGGTCACCAGGGACACGGCGACACAGCGACACGATCCCTGCTCTGCAGGCACAAAGTATCAAAAGGTGACTCTCATGTGGGGGTAGTTAGTTTTCAGGCAGGGACCCCCCCCCTCAATTTTCTAACCCTTCTTCATATATATGAAGAAAAAGGAAAAGAGCTAATTAAGGAAAAGCTCGCCGAGAATCCCAGGGAGCAAGTGACAACCAAATGACACAGGAGGGGCACTGAGCAAGAGGGCGCGGAGCAGGTGGGGTGGGGAGGGGCCGGAGACTCCAGCCTCTGCCAAATGTTTAACCTGATGGTGCCAGAGGTTTACATAGTTTGACTTTAGAGGTTTGGACTCGTCGAACCTTCATGAACCCTAGGAGTAGGGATCTGTGTTATTGCCGCGCCACAGACCCGGAGAGCAGCTGTGGGGAGCACGAAGTACTTTGTTCAAGGTAAACAGGAAAGAGCAGAGCTGGGCTTTGAACCCAGGGAACCTGGCTCGAGAGTCGGTGCCGTCAGTCCTTCCGGAGGAGAGGCCATGTAGCTGGCCGTGTCCCTGCCTCAGTTTCCCCCTTCTGTACACGGACCACATAACCATCAAGCAGGGATGTTCAGAGCTCCTGAGACAGGCAGAGCCTTCTCTCCATCGGCAGGTCAGGCCCCCTAACCCTATCTCCCAGCCGCTCTGACTCGTCTGGAAGAAGGCCTCCCGGGGCCTCTTCTGGCTCCTTCCGGCAGCCTCGGACCCTTCTATGTGCACCTCCACCTGCCTCCGCCAGCCGGAGTCTGAAAGCCGTTGCCCAGCCGCTCCGGCTGAGGCCCGGCCGGGCAGCGGCAGTGCGGGAGGGGTGGCGCCTACCTGTAGCGCTCCTCCTGCAGACACTGGGTCATGTAGGTGTAGTCCCTCTGCAACTGAGCCTTCAGGTCCTCCATCGAGTCCTCCAGGTGGGACTGTCCCTCCTTAATCTCCCGCAGCTCCTCCAGCAGAGCGTCCAGGCTTCCGGGGGCCCCGTACAGTGTGTTCGACTTGGGGCTCCCTAGCGCCCCCACCGGCCCAGCCCCGGAGTTGCTGCCCGCCCCGGCCGAGCTGGCGCTGGCACTGGAGCACTCGTCATCGCTGCCGTACTTGGGGCTGGACACGAGGGTGGCGCTGCCGCTCAGCGCCCGGGCCGCCTCCTCGGGGGGCCCGTCCTCCAGAGGGTCCTTCAGGTGGGCGATGTTGTCGGCGCTGCCAAACTTGTTGCGGATGAGGCTGGCGAACTCCCGGGGCTTGGACACCACCGCGGTGTGGGTGGCCTGCGAGAGGCCCGAGAGGCTGCCCTTGACGCCCTCGACCACGCCGCCCCCGAAGCCACTGATGCCCGCGCGCACGTTGGCGCCCACGTCCTTCAGGCCCTGCTGCATGTCCCGCAGCACGTCCTTGGGCTGCCGCGAGGGCCCGTTCAGCTCTATCTCCTTCAGGCGCCGGCGGTAGTGCTCCAGCTTCTTGTGCAGCTGGGCGATGGTCTGGGCCGACTTCTGGTTCTTCTTCTCGAACACCTGCTTGATGCGCGACACCTGCTGCTTGTCCGCATTGTTGGCCAGCTTCAGGTACTCGGCCACGTTGTCGTCCCGCGCCTCCTGCTCGATCTTGATCTGCTCGGTGATCTTCAGGATCTTCTGGTGCAGGTGGTCGATGGCAGCCTTGGTCCGCTGGGGGTCGGGGGCCCCGTCCGGCACATCCAGGCTGACGGGACCGTCTGCATCACCGTGGCCGGGGCCGCCGGGGAGGCTCAGGGCCACAAGGTCTCCCTTGTCAACCTGGGGAAGGAGGCAAGAAAAGCAAGCGTCGGTAAATCGTGACACTGTGGGAGGATACCCTCCTACGTCCGTGGACACCTCTGGCCTTGGTTTCTCTGCCTGGGAGATGGATGCAGGAGGAATAGAAAGCTTCAGGGCAAGAGCCCCCAATAACCACAACCGTAGCAGTATTCCTTTACGGTGGCCATTTGGTGTTAAAATATTTTACTTCTGGGGCGTCTGGGTGGCTCAGTCTGTTAAGCGTCCGACTTCAGCTCGGGTCATGATCTCACAGTTCGTGAGTTCAAGCCCTGCATCGGGCTCTGTGCTGACAGCTCGGAGCCTGGAGCCTGCTTCGGGTTCTGTGTCTCCCTCTCTCTCTGCCCCTCCCCTGCTCGTGCTCTGTCTCTCTGTCTCTCAGAAATAAATAAACATTGAAAAAAAAAAAAAAGATTTTATTTCTAAGTAATGTCTATACCCAACGTGGGCCTCGAACTCCCAGCTCCGAGATCAAGAGTTACACCCTCCACTGACCGAGCCAGCCAAGTGCCCCTACCCATGGCCAGTTTTGAAGGGCTGTCCCAGCTGCGATCCACTTAATCCTCCTAACATCCCTAAAATGCAGTCTAGGCAGATCTGGCCCTCCTTTGGCCCAGAGAGTTCAAGCAAGTTGCTCAGGGACACACAGCCACGAAAACACAGAACTTCCAGCCCAGAGGTCTTCTTGCTCCATCACACGGACCAAGTGTGCCTGAGGAGAGTCACAAGACTGACTTCTCAGAGACAAGACAAGCTGTCCCTCTGGACTCCACCTCCCCCAAAGGCTCCTGCCTCAAACAGGCCTCTCTCCCAGAGCTGGCCAACGCCTACACTTTGGCCCTACGCAGGCACAGGAAGCCTCCCCACCCGTCCCACCCCGGCTTTCCTAACGCAGTTCAGCAGGTCCCCTGCCTCTGGGGATACCCCTTCCAGCCCCTCCATCACCTTCCAGCTCTCCTGAGTCGTCAGCAACCTCTTCCGCTTCATGACGGCGGGAGCACCCGGCCCTGCCCGCTCTCCCAGACGCTCTCCCAGACGCGGGAGAGGAGCACAGCCCCACCCACCGTGCTGGCCAGGTCCTGAGGAATCAAGTCCCAGGAGCAACCCCTGGGGGCCAAGGGCAGCAGAGACCAGTCTGGGGGCCTGAAGGTAACAGGGCCTGGCTCAGGAGGGGGCAAATGTGCAGGACGGAGCAGACGGTCCCTTTCCAAGCAGCAGGCAGGCTTCCCAAGCGCATGAGGGTGGCACAAAGGAGAAGAGAAGCCGAGAAAGGTTGGGGGGTCGGGGTGAAAGGAAGGGAAGGTCCCAGGAGATAGGAAAGATGAGAAACCGCGGGGTCAGAAGAAAGCAGGCAGGCCTGGAGTCCTGCTCTCCCAGGGCCGCCCCCCCCCCCCCGCACCCCAGCTGCTGGAGGACCTCTCTGTCCACAGCTGAGTCCCCTGTGTCTTATCACCATGCAAGAACGGAAGCAGCAGGAAATGGCTCAACCCCATGTATTTTTACACACAGCACACCCCAGGACGGCCGGGTCAGATCCTTTGCTCTTCATGTGTGTGGGGCGGGATGAGGTACAGGTGGGGGAAGGGGTTATAAGCGCAAAGCAAGTGGCCCGCTTACCCACACCAGAACTGGAAGCAGCCTGTGCCAATTACAGGCAGAAGTCACTGGACCCGGTTTCTGCCAAGGTGCAAAGTTATTGCAAAATACTAGTGAAAACAACAGTCCTGCCAAAATCAAGAGCCGGGGAGGGGACGGGGGCGGGTGGCTCCTCTGTGGGCTTCCTCTGGGGCCTTTCCAGGTCACAGTTCTGCTGGGGATGCTGGGGACAATGCCGATCGATCCCTTCTCCAATCTCTCCTAAAGTCAGGACTTGCCCCTTACATTGGCTTTGGGTCTCCCTTTGTGTCCCCTGGCCCTCCCTCCAGGGGCACATGTCTTCAGAACCCTGCCTCTGAATTTCTGAACTTGCGTACCAGAAGAGCCAATTCCACAGCCTCCCTTAAATGATCTGTCCCTAGGTCTGTCATGCCAGTGCGACTTAAAACCCCGTCCTGCAGTTAAACCCCTTCCTCCTGTGCTATGTCCTGCAGCGATGAAACCTGTCTCTCCCTGACCCTCAGTATCCCCACCTGAGAAGGGGGATAATGCTATCTACTCTCGGGTCTCTGTGAGGGTTACACAAAATGATGCCTAGCAAGCACTTAGCCCAGTGTGGGGCATACAGAAGGCACTCATAAATGCTGTCTGGATCCAAGCAGCACAATTCAGGGGGGCAGGGGAATGCAGTTTCATTAAGAAATTACACCAACCATGGGGCGCCTGGGTGGCGCAGTCGGTTAAGCGTCCGACTTCAGCCAGGTCACGATCTCGCGGTCCGTGAGTTCGAGCCCCGCGTCGGGCTCTGGGCTGATGGCTCAGAGCCTGGAGCCTGTTTCCGATTCTGTGTCTCCCTCTCTCTCTGCCCCTCCCCCGTTCATGCTCTGTCTCTCTCTGTACCAAAAATAAATAAACGTTGAAAAAAAAAAAAAAAAAAAAAGAAATTACACCAACCATGGGGCGCCTGGGTGGCGCAGTCAGTTAAGCGTCCGACTTCAGCCAGGTCACGATCTCGCGGTCCGTGAGTTCGAGCCCCGCATCGGGCTCTGGGCTGATGGCTCAGAGCCTGGAGCCTGTTTCCGATTCTGTGTCTCCCTCTCTCTCTGCCCCTCCCCCGTTCATGCTCTGTCTCTCTCTGTCCCAAAAATAAATAAACGTTGAAAAAAAAAATTAAAAAAAAAAAAAAAGAAATTACACCAACCAGGGCCACCTGGGTGGTACAGACAGTTAAGCCTCCGACTTTGGCTCGGGTCATGATCTCACAGTTTGGGAGTTCGAGCCCCATGTCGGGTCTGTGCTGACAGCTCGGAGCCCGGAGTCTGCTTCGGATTTTGTGTCTCCCTCTTTCTCTGACCATCCCCAGCTCACGCTCTGTCTCTTGGTCTCTCTCAAAAGTAAATAAACATTAAAACAAAACAAAACAAACAGTGTAGACCTAGGGTCCAAGATTGAAAATTCATTCATAAAAAAAAAAAGAGATTATCCCTACCAGTGCACTCAATATTGATACTATAGCATAAATATTGAACTACAAAAAATTAAATTCTCTAGGAACACGATTTTTAAGATTAAGCAATCTGGTCCTCTTCTGAGGCTGCTGTGCTTCCAAAGAGGCTCAATTCTCTTTCTCCCTCTTTGGGGGAGAAAAAACATCCAGAAGGTGAGTTTTGGGTCTGAAACATGGCTTGATGCTCGGCCCTCGGCGGTGCTCGGCTGTCTCTATAATGAGCAGAGAACCTGCCAGAAGGACTAGGAGGGGTATGCAAGCAGCTAATGAGACAGGGATGCCATGAAAAGTAGAAGTGCTTTGGGACCCCGAGGGACTATAAAATAGCAACTCTCCCCCTACCTTGGCTTTACTCCGGCAGCTTAGTGTCTCTCCTCCCTTGATTTAGAGTCTGTCTAGCTTACAGATGGAAAAGCCGAGTGGAAGCTGGCTGCGAAATCCCCGGGAACGAGAGAACAGACATTCCTGGGAAAACAAGCTGGGGCCTAACGGTGGGCTGGAGTGGCCTGGGGCTGGGCTCCCGGCCCCCTCACCTGCCCCTCTTTCCTGCCCTGGGGCCCAGACTCGAGCCCGGGGGTCCCTCAGCAGGACACCAGCTCCTTGCTGCCCCTCCACTGGCATCTGCCACACCTGGACCCCGCTGGGCGCCTCCAGTCACAGAACACCCCCACCCTGTCCTCCTCCCCCACGGAGGAAGGCGGGGGGTTCTTCATGCCTCCCACCCCAGGACACCCCCCCTCTCCCCATAGCACCAGTGGCCCTTCAGGACTGAACCACGACAGAGTGGCTAAAGGAAAGAAAGCCAAGGAGGTGGCAGGCAGCAGGCAGAGGCACCAAGAAGGAGAATACTTTAACAAAGGAAGGAGACTTCAAGCATAAGATGACAAAACTATGAAGGACGGAAAAAGCAGAAGAGGGGAAAGAGATCTGGAAAAAAAAAAAAAAAAAGCACACACACACAATAACAAACAAAAAAACCACAAGGAAAAGCAATGAGCCTGTGGCATTATTTACGATAGCCAAGATGTGGAAGCTGGCCCAATGTCCGTCCATAGACGAACGGACACAGAAGAGGCAGAGGACGTGCATAGGGGAATAGTACTCAGCCATAAAAAAGAGTGAAATCTTGCCATTTGCAACTACGGGGATGGAACTAGAGAGTATAAAGCCAAGTGAAACAAGTCAGAGAAAGATAAACACCGCATGATTTCACTCATACGTGAAATTGAAGAAACAAAACAAACAAAGCAAAAAAGAGACAAAAAACACCGACTCCTAAATACAAAGAACAAACGGGTGGTTGTCAGAGGGGAGGTGGGGGATGGGTGGAACAGGTGAAGGGGATTAAGGGGACACTTATCGTGGGGCGCCTGGGTGGCTCGGTCAGGTAAGAGCCCGACTCTGGATTTCGGCTCAGGTCATGATCTCGCAGTTCATGGGATCGAGCCCGATGTGCTGACAGCACGGAGCCTGCTTGGGATTCTCTCTCTCCCTCTGCCCCTCCCCTCCTCGCATACGTTTTCTCTCCCTCTCTAAAAATAAACAAACTTTAAAAAAAGAGTATGCTTATGATGAGCACTGTATCATGCATAGAATTGTTGAATCATTACCCCGTACACCCTGAAACTAACATAACACTATGTGTTAATTATACTTCTATTAAAAATAAAAAGAATAGCACGGAGACAGGACAGAGAGCCCATGCAAGGCAATGGAAAGAGCACCAAATTTGGAGTCAGACACCAATTTAGAACCCTAGCTCTGTCCTTCACTGGCCACGTGCCCTTGGGTATGTCATTACTTTACTCTATTTTCTCACCCGGAAACGGGAGGGGATTCGACCTACCCCCAAAGGGTTGTCGGGAGAATGAAATGAAACACTAAGTGAAGGCAACAATCGGTATAATCTCAGGGCATACAGCAGGTGCTCAAAAACAAAATTAAGTGACACTTCATATTCACTAGTGTGGCTGTAATTTTTAAAAGGAAAATAACGGGGGCGCCTGGGTGGCTCAGTCGGTTAAGCGTCCGACTTCGGCTCAGGTCATGATCTCACAGCTCGTGAGTTCGAGCCCCGCGTCTGGCTCTGTCCTGACAGCTCGGAGCCTGCAGCCTGCTTCCGATTCTGTGTCTTCCTCTCTGCCCCTCCTCCACTCATGCTCTGTCTCAAAAATAAAAAAAAAAACATTTAAAAAAAATTATAAAAGGAAAATAACAAGTGTTGGCAAGGATGTAGAAAAACTACCACAGGTATTCATACCGTGCTGGTGGGAATGTAAAGGGGAAGTCCCTGCGGAAAACAGTTTGGGGGGGTCCCTTAGTTTGGGGGATTTGCCGTAGAATTGCCACATGATCTCGCAATTCCACTCCTGGGTATATAGCCAAAGGAATTAAAAACGGGTATTCAGGGGCGCCTGGGTGGCGCAGTCGGTTAAGCGTCCGACTTCAGCCAGGTCACTATCTCGCGGTCCGGGAGTTCGAGCCCCGCATCAGGCTCTGGGCTGATGGCTCAGAGCCTGGAGCCTGTTTCCGATTCTGTGTCTCCCTCTCTCTCTGCCCCTCCCCCATTCATGCTCTGTCTCTCTCTGTCCCAAAATAAATAAACGTTGGGGAAAAAAAAAAAAAAACGGGTATTCAGGCACCTGGGTGGCTCAGTCGGTTAAGTGTCCGACTTTGGCTCAAGTCATATCTCACAGTTCATGGGTTCGGGCCCTGCATCGGGCTCTGTGCTGACATCTCAGAGCCTGGAGCCTGCTTCGGATTCTGTGTCTCCCTCTCTCTCTGCCCCTCCCCCACTCACGTTCTGTCTCCCTCTCAAAAACAAACATTTAAAGAAAAAAATTTTGTGAATGGGTATTCAAACAAGTAAGTGTACACATGTATTCATAACAGTACTTGTCACAATAGCCAAAGGGTGGACACAACTCATTTGTCCATCAACCAAAGAATGGGTAAACGAAGTTGGTACATCCATACAGTGGAACATCATTGGGCCATAAAAGGAATGAAGTCCCACCGATACACACGACAACGTGGATGAACTTTGAGAACATCACGCAAAGCAAAAGAAGCCAGATGCAAAAGGTCACGTGCTGAAGGATTCCTTTTATATGAAACGTCCAGAAAGGTTAAAGCCATAGAGACAGAAGGCAGATTAGTGGTGGCCAGGGGCCGGGGGGCAGGGGAGGAGTGGGGAGCGGGGAGTGGCTGCTTAATGGGTCTGGGTTTCTTTTGGGGGTGATGGCAATCTTCTGGAGCCAGACAGAGTGGTGATTACAAAAAGCTGGATGTAGAAGGCCAGGGGTCCTCCCACCTGTTGGTTCCGGCCACCGCTCCAACCAATGTCCTATTACAGGGTTGGTCTGTGGGAGGGTCTCCTGGTCCTTCAAATCACTGTCTCATTTTCAACCGAGCCAGAGCTCTTTCTAACTCACTCCCAATCCCGTGTCCTGAGGCCGGGTACAGATCCCTCAACCCCTGGTCAGTGGTGGGTGAAAACTCCCTGGGTCTCCCAGCTGGAGCACGGCAGCGAGTGGGCAACAGAGGCACCATTGCTCCTCTCTCCAAATTGTCACAGAGTTTCACTTGGCCCAGGCCACTCAGCCCTCTGTCCGTGCCCAGCAGCCAGCACCACACCTGGAACTGCGGCCCCAGCATCATGGCCTTCCCACTCCACTCTCCTAGGTACCTGACCCCAAGACTGATCCCCGTGCGTGGGCCAGGCAAATTCTTACAAGGAGAATGGTGGAGGGAGGGCCATGCTTCCTTCCATGATGCCCTTCCATGCCGGGCAACCAGGGAGGCCATGTCATGCTCTCCGCTCATGGTACCTACCAGCCGGGGCTGAGGTCACAGACCTTGTTCTAAACAGTGACTGAGGTCCAAGAAGTCCTGGTGAATGTTCTGGAAGAGCCAGAGATGGGACGTTGTCTTAAGTGTCCAGGGTCCAACCTTCCCACTTCCCCTCCCTGCTTCCTGCACCCAGAAGCACCCCCTCCACGTGGGCTCGCAGAGCCGTGGACTCCCTTCCCTGTCCCCATCCGGCAATTCCGCACGAAGCCGGATTAGGCATGCTGCCAGATTACAGGAGCCCTGGCTCCTGGGGGCCTCCCAGGGCTCCCACCTCCTCCCAGGCCTGAGCTCATGGCCTCTGTTAACCCGGGGCCCTGCCATGGGGGCAATGGCTCCCCATCTTGCACACCAGCCCAGCCGCCCAGATCCCTGAGGCCGGGAGCACACAGTATACTCTGTAGGGACAGAAAGCATCCAGGCTTTCGTGAAGCTCTGTGCAGGGAGGAAAAGGTACTAGCTGCTGTGAAATGTGGAGTGTGGTGCTATTTCTCGGCAATGGAATAAATTCCACCTGTGCTCCCAGGTTCCCACAAGACTGCAGAGGGCTCCCAGCCTGACGCCCCTCCCCAGGGGACAAGCAGCCCCTTCCTGAACTTACAAAGTACTCCTGTTAGGGTCCCCAGGGCAGGCTGACACAGAAGATGAGGACTTCCTGTCCTAGGTCTCTGCTCAGGAAAGCCAACACGAAGGTCGCTCTTAGACAGACAGATACACACACACACACACACACACACACACACACACACACACACACGGAGAGGGGAGGGAAGGAAACAAAGAGTTTTGGAGCTTCTTTGCTTCCCTTTGGGAGAGCAGGGCAGTCCCTGTCATCCTGGGAGAGGTGGCCTTCGGGCTCCCTCCCAGGGCGGGGAACAAGAGGGTCTGGGGTCTGGCCAAGCAGGTTGAGATCCACATGGGATGTTGCTCTTGAGCAGGGCCTGGGCTTCCAGCGGCTAAGAGCCCAGAAGGCCAAGCGTGATGGAGGCTGTTGAGCCCGCGTGACTCAGCAGAGGTGCTTCTATCTGCTGACTTCTGGCCCCGTGACTCTGATTTGAGCACCCCTCTTGGGATAGAGAGCACTCAGATTCACTTTTTCTAATCATCCCCAGAGGGAAAGGCCAGGGCCAGGATGGAAAGGAACATTCATGGCCAGCTAAAATCCTTCTGCCTAAAGAGGCCGTTTGACCTTGCGGGGAAGCTGGGAGGAAGGGACCTGAAGTCTCCCACACCAACTAGATATTTCAGCCAGAGCCAGAAAAATGACCCGAAGCCCCGGTCCTGGAGGCAGGGGCTGCCCCCATTCTTCTAGATCAGCAGGCGCAGCCTGCCGGGCTGCTGGCTCTTTCTCTTCCTGGTGAGGAGGTGGGGGCAATTTGCGGTTTCTTGCTCGGTCCCAGCTCTGGACACCCCATCACAGCTGACCCATGCCACCTCCCACCCCCACGTGGGAAAGGCGCAAGGGAGGGGAGAAGGGGAAGGTACCAGCCCACCCAGCGGTTCCTCCGGTGCCAGGGAGCCTAAGCGGCTTTTCTCCGGAGGGCAGGGAGGCAAATGCTTAGTCACTTAATGGAGTACACGTGGGGCAGTATGTATACCCGGGTCTGTTCATGGGGGGTCCAGTGGGGTGAAAAACTCCTGCAGCAAGGCCCCAGCCCCTACAAGGGGGATTCGAGAGGTAGGAGCCCGAGGGCCCTGGCTCCTCCCTGCAGCACCCCATCCCTTGTGGCAAGGCATAGGCCCTCAGCGGCTTTACAGAGAGTCCCATGCTGCCACCTGGGATTTCAGAGTGCAGGGCACAGACACCTGAGGAATGCACTCGCTCGCCCTTTCAGACAGCACCTGCGATCTCCAGGCAGATGGGCACTGGGTGGAGGCTTCCATCAGCCTTCCATGCAGCCAGCAGGCACCCACCCCTGCCCAGACTCGGGCCTCAGGGCTACCCTCTCCTCTCTCTCCCCCAGCCCTCGGCTTCCCGTCCCTGCTGACAGGCCCACCCATAGGTTCTGGCCCAGTCTACACCTTCCTCTCAGCTACCACATTCCCTGCCCTGCTCAGAACGATGCCCTTTTCCACACGAATGTCCTGCACACTCTGCCTCCTCACCCCCACAGGCTCCTGCCTCGGGGCCTCCTCCGTTCTCCACCCTGCAAACTCTCCAAAAGCTCCAGGCGCCCAAGCACTTGGTTCCTTCTGGACTCCCCACCGTCCACCTGGGGTCAGTGCTCACGGGACCCTCACACCCCGCTCTCCCTGTCCAAGTCTTTCTGTAGACAGAAGCGACCACATCCAGGCACACCCCGTCCACTTAATTGCACACCAGCTCCTCTGGCCCCAAGAAGAGTGACGTACGGCCTACTGGTTTCTAGAGGCTTCTGAGCCAGGGTTCACCTGTGCTTCTGCATAAGACTCCTGCCCCCACCCCCACCCCAGGAGCCCTCCCGGCACTCCTCAGCCTACACCTGAAGGCCTGGTGTTCGCCCCCTCCACCCTCCCACAGAGAGTTCTCTGTAATGGAGAGGGGGCTACACCTTGAGAGACCAGACGGTGAGCACAGGCCACCTGGCAAGCAGCACAAATGGCTTTCTCCCATCCCCGCCCGGTAACCTTCTCCCCTTCCACCCACCAGGGGCCTCACCTGTGCGGGTCCCGTTTCCCGAAGCCGTGCCGGTGACGGGGTGCCAGAGGCTTTGAGGCTCCAGCTCTCCAGGGGCTGGGCCAGGCCCCCGGGGTCGCAGTCCCTGGGCAGCACGGGGCTTGCCAAGGGAAGCCGGGGTCTGCGAGCAGGTGTGCCCAAGCTCCCAGGCTCTGCAGCTGCCATCTCCAGCCTGAGGCCCAGCCTGGGGATTAGGGACGGATTGCTCTGGGAGATTTCCCCTGCCCTGGGGCTCACAGGCTTCTCCTTCCCATCTGGGAGGAGACACGCAGGATCACTGAGTGGGGAGACCCAGCTCTAAAGAGGTGCCCCCGCCGCCACCACTCTGCCCATCCCCAAGCCCAGCTGTCGCCACCATGAGTTCAGTGTGCATGAGGACACCCAGGTGTGACAGGCAGCACCTCCAGCCCCCGTGGGGGGTGCAGCACATGGAGACATGCGTACCTGCGTCACTCATCCACCTAGTGCAAGCCCAGAAATGCCTCCCACCATCAGAAGCCCCCCTGACAAACAGAGGCACAGTCCACTGGCTCCCTTCTTCACCTCCTAAAGGAAGTAGGGCTCCTGGCCAGGATGAAAAGGAGGTCTCTGGAGCCTGGAGGGGACTTCTTGTTGGACCCTAACACAGCCAGCTCAGCCTGGAGTACCCTACCTCTCTCCCTTCTGCCCCGCTAAAGCCTCCATCACTCCCAAGCCATGCTCCCTAGCCAAGAACTCCCTGGAGGGATCAGAATTCAGCCAGCATCACCTGGGGGACCCCCGCAGCTCTGAGATATTCTTCCAGAAATCCACTCTCTGCTCAGACACCACTACAGCTCCTTCTCCACTGGCTTCTGCTGCCTATTCTCCGCTCTCCTCCATGCCCCATTCCCCCCCCCCCCCCGCCCCCCACTGCCTCCCTCCAGCATGGCCCAGGCATAAACACCCGGGATCAAACACAGATGGCAAACTCACAGCAGTCCTTTCCTCCTTGGACTTCATCTGGACAGTTCCAGCAGGAAATCCTGTGAGTGGCCAGCAGAGGGGGCCAGAGGGCCACAATTGAGGCGAGCAAGCTCTGAGCAGGGGTACAGGAGGGCCAGCAGAGTTGAGGGCCCAGCTCAGTCTCTCAGGGAGGCTTCTGAGGCAGAATCACCAAAGACACGGCTCCTGCACCTACGTGAGCCAGGCGAAGGACTCGGGTTTTAAATACTCAGGGTCCACACGTGGTAGGGTGGTCCCAAGAAGGTGCGAAGAGATAAGAAGGTCCCAGCCGTATCTGTGGGGCCCAATGCCAGGGCGTGCAGCCAAAACCGAGAGTAGGAGTCCCCACACCCTGGGCTTGGGGAAACCTTACAAACATTAATGGTGGCCGATGACTTGGGGTTTGTGAGGACAGGAACCTAGCAAAAGCACATCAACAGGTCCCGATTTCTGGGGGCCAGCTCAGCCATGTGCAGCCCGGGACATGAGGGTCAGAGACTACTTCCAGCACCTCCCAACATTTGTTCCTCTCGCACAGTGGTTATGTGCAAACAGGTCTTCGGTCTTACTTCCCCGAGGAAGGCAGGAATCACATCTTAAACACGTCCGAGCCCTTCGCTGGGCCTAGCGTGAGAATGACCCTCCCTGGGCTTTCAGAATGATTGAATGACCTATCTCACGGGGCTGTAACAGACAGTCTGTCTATTGCAGCTTTGTCCTAGGCATCCAAACCACAGCCTGGTCTTCTCATACTAAGACACCCCTCCTCTTCCAGAACTAATGCCAAGCCTGTAAAATAATATCTAGGACAAAGTATATCGGGACCAAAATTTTTAAAAGCGTGTTTTTGCACTCATTCTTAACGCAGCCTAGATGATAACATTTTGGTTACTTTATTTTTTTTTTTTAATTTTTTTTTTTAACGTTTATTTATTTTTGAGACAGAGAGAGACAGAGCATGAACGGGGGAGGGGCAGAGAGAGAGAAGGAGACACAGAATCGGAAGAGGCTCCAGGCTCTGAGCCATCAGCCCAGAGCCCGATGCGGGGCTCAAACTCACGGACCGCAAGATCGTGACCTGAGCTGAAGTCCGACGCTTAACCGACTGAGCCACCCAGGCGCCCCCATTTTGGTTACTTTAAAATGATCGTCCAAAGACTTTTTTTTTTTCCTTTTTAATGTTTTTCAATGTTTATTTTTGAGAGAGGGAGAGAGAGAGAGACAGAGTGTGAGCTGGGGAGGGGCAGAGAGAGGGAGACACAGAATCCGAAGCAGGCTCTAGGGTCTGAGTTGTCAGCACAGAGTTTGACGTGGGGGCTCCAACCCACAGACCATGAGATCATGACCTGAGCCGAAGTCGGATGCTTCACTAACTGAGCCACCCAGGCGCCCCAGACTTTACCTTTTTCTAAATCCACGGCAGCTCTTACTGATTTTTTCCTCCCGTATTTCTCATTGTAAAAGTTTTTGGGTTTTTAGAAATATTTTTCTAATGTTGATTTATTTTTGAGAGAGAGCAAGAGTGGGGGAGGGGCAGAGGGAGAGGGAGCGAGAGTCCCAAGCAGGCTCTGGATTGTCAGCACGCAGCCTGTCGCAGGGCTCCAACTCATGAACTGTGAGATCATGGCTTGAGCCAAAAGCAAGAGTCAGATGCTTAACCGACTGAGCTATCCAGGCATCCCTAAAGATTTTATTTATTTATTTTTTTCAACGTTTATTTTTGGGACAGAGAGAGACAGAGCATGAACGGGGGAGGGGCAGAGAGAGAGGGAGACACAGAATCGGAAACAGGCTCCAGGCTCCGAGCCGTCAGCCCAGAGCCCGACGCGGGGCTCGAACTCACGGACCGCGAGATCGTGACCTGGCTGAAGTCGGACGCTTAACCGACTGCGCCACCCAGGCGCCCCGCTAAAGATTTTATTTTTAAATAATCTCTACACCCAGCGTGAGACTTGAACTCACCACCCCAAAATCAAGAGCCATACGCTCTACTGACTGGGACAGCCAGGTGTCCCTGCAAGTGTTTTGAACTACTTAAGAAATTTTACTTGGAACACATCCACAACAAATCAAACAAGCCCTAAGTATATACACATATTCTTAAAGTTTTCTTTTTCGAGAGAGGGTAAGTGGGGCAGGGGCAGAGAGTGAGGACAGAGGATCCGAAGCGGACCCTGCGCTGACAGGCTGACAGTAGACAGCCCGCTGTGGGGCTCGAATTCACGAACCGTGAGATCATGACCTGGGCTGGAGTTAGAGCCTCAACCGACGGAGCCACGCAGCTGCCCCTCCCCAAAAGGCGGTCATTTTAAAGCCCTTATTTTTTTAAAACGTGTCAAGTCAAATTCAGCATAACGTGTAGAAGCACTTCAAGAAATGTTGGTGGAATAAATGAAACAAACAGACCTCTCTCCCCCGCCTCCCCCCTTTCTAGGCTCCACCAAGCTAAGCTGTGCAACCTTTCCTCTCAAGCAGAACAGAAGGTGGCAGTGAGCAGGAGACCAGAGGTGGGGAGAGCCCTGGGGCTCTCTCCTGAGCTCTTTCCCTCCCTGGACTTCCCGATGATGAAGGCTCAGGAGCACCAGAAAGAGGTTCCTGCAAGAGCACACTGCACCACCAAGATAACCTTGAGGAGAGCCCCCAGGACACAGGCAGCCAGGGGTCTCCCCGATGGGAGGGTTCGGCTCCTCTCCTCCAGGGACAACCACCCATCAGCACAATAACTAAACAGCAGGAAAAAGAGGGGAGGAGCTAGGGGTGAACCGGTAGTCTGCTAAGAGAAAAGGAACAAACAGGAACCAGGGGGAGGTGTGCCAGGCAGGCCAGGGGGGAGAGAGATCCCTTTCCCTCCAGAGTCTGCTCTTGTCTTTACGTGCATGAAATGTTCCCAGACCTGCCAAGGCCACGGAGCTTCCTGTCCTGCGGGTGGGAAGCAGGGAGCCCAAGGCGCCGTGACTTGGGATGGGGAAATGTTATGTGAGCCCTGGATTTGGGTCTCAGTTCCACAGTTGCTCTGGGACCTCAAGCTCCCACACGCCCTGAGGCTCAGTGTCCCCAAGTGCAATGGGAGGGGGGAATGGAGGGCGGCGGGAGGGGGGTGGGGGGTGGGGCTGAAAAGCCCTGGCTGAAGGGGGATGTATCACAGGAAGACTCACCTAAGCCAGGCTCTGTGGGTGAGGGCTACCTCTCTCAGTGGCACGGCAGAGGGCCTGCGGTCAGCGGCCTGCCACAGACCTGCACCCTGCCACTCGCTGGCCTCGGCAGGCCCTGCGTGTGCTCCGTCACAGCTGCAGGAGGAGGCACCAGGGCCTACAAAGCAGCAGCCTGGAGGAAGAGGCCTTAAGGAATCAGACCCACGGCATCAGGAGGTAGGAGGGGAAGGTGAGAGACTCTCCGTAGCCGAGCCTCAGTTTTCCTGGCTGCAAAATGGCACGCATGCTCATGAACTCCCAGGGCTGCGGTGAAGATAAACTGGGAACATGCCTGACACACTGTCGGTTTTACTGAACAAGACGACCAGCACCGAGGCCCCCTCGCCACACGTGTATGTGCACGTACACGCACACACACACCACACGCTACTTGGGAGACTTTGCCTGGGACAGAGAAAGCCACAAAAGTGGCTGCCGAGAGAGTGGCAGGTGGATGCGGAAGGGCTACAGTGAGCAGTAAGGCTGGGGGCTTAGACAGCACACGAGCCCCAAGGCAACCTCCTTCTGCGAAGAAGAGGGTGCCCCTGAGAGGATGCCATCGCGTGTACCTGCTGTTAAGTCCTGGCCGTCCCGCTCCCCTGCCATCACCCCCTCTGGCCTGACGGAGACGCAGGCCCCATGTCAGCCAAGGTGGGGCGGCCCCCGTGGCTCGGGCCCACGAGCGCGGGCAGCTGGGCTGGGCCAGGGGTCTGTGGTCGCACTGCCCCCACCCTCCCGGTTAGCCTGAGCCCAGGGGTGACGGATGGAAGAGGACGCTGGAGGGAAGCCCGGATAGTCGCTGGGCTCCGCTCAGTTCAGTCTCCTCTTCCTCTTCTTTGAAGTTTCAGGCCAGGCCCCTTCTTCCCCTAATACCGTCAGTTTCACATTTTCTCTTCATCTTCTCCTCTGGTTATCGTTCTTCAGCTCCTCCCTTTTTTTTTTTTTTTTTTTTTTTTTAACGTTTATTTATTTTTGGGACAGAGAGAGACAGAGCATGAACGGGGGAGGGGCAGAGAGAGAGGGAGACACAGAATCGGAAACAGGCTCCAGGCTCTGAGCCATCAGCCCAGAGCCCGACGCGGGGCTCGAACTCACGGACCGCGAGATCATGACCTGGCTGAAGTCGGACGCTTAACCGACTGCGCCACCCAGGCGCCCCAGCTCCTCCCTTTTTTAATCTTCCTACTTACTCTTCTTTCTCTTAGGGGGGGCAAAAAAAGGCACAAACCACATATTCTGAAGGAGGGGAAACCTGAGAAGCCATCGGCTTTAGAAGCTAAAGACAGCTAAATTTAGCAGCTCAGAATAGAAGGTGAGGCCTTCAAAATCTCACGCTCCAGGTGCGCTGTGAAAATCTCCCAGTTAGCATCCCTCCGTGGCAGGCTGCTGCCTCTCTAATGCTCACCTCTTGCAAATAGGGCTTTGGGAAGCGGTCGGCACTCAGAGTCCTTCCTCCAACACTCATTTGTTGACCCGACCAGAAGATGCATCTTCTTAGAAACTCACGTTTCTCAGCAGAGAGCTTCTTCGTCCTCCCTGCACCACCCCCGCCATGAAAGGCAGGAGGGGAGGAAGATTCATAGTCTGCGGGGTGAACTACAGCAACCAAGTGGGCATGTTTCGTAGGAGCAGGTGGAGAGGCTTGGCCCCACGAGCGGATAGAAAAGGCAGACAGAAAAGGCCAGAATGGAGAGAGCTGGGGGGTGACCAGCACGCACACACCAGGCCACCCTCCAGCTGCTTCCAGGGAGGGAGAAGGCCATGTCTCCCACCTGGTGCTTTTCCACCCGGCTGATGCCGTGGACACTCCTACAGGAAGCCCCCTGCGGGCAAAGTCATGAGCCAGATGCTGGGCAGTGGAGAGAACGGCTCATCTTTGGCCTCTTTTAGGAAAATCAAAATGGGTGACAGGTGGATAGAAAAAGATGATTTCAAGCCTTTCATAGCCACTCTGTTTCCTTGGTGGTGGGGGCGCTGGGGACAGGTGTAGGAGAAAGTGACCCAGAGAGGAAGCAGCTTCTTTTTGGGTGGTTTTTAGGAGGAGAGCACCCCCACCCCATACTCTTTGCCGAGAAGAATTTATTTTTTTAATTTTTTTACATTTATTTATTTTTAAGAGAGAGGGACAGACAGAGTGCAAGCAGGGGAGGGGCAGAGAGAGAGGGAGGCGCAGTACCCGAAGCAGGCTCCAGGCTCTGAGCTGTTAGCACAGAGCCCGATGTGGGGCTCGAACTCACGAATCGTGAGATCAGGACCCGAGCCGAAGTCGGACGCTTAACTGACTGAGCCATCCAGGCGCCCCTGCCAAGAAGAATTTAGAATGATTCCTTTCTAAAAGCAGAGGGTTGACATGCAGAACTCTTGGGGGTTCCTGCTGACTCCAGGGCTCCTCACTTACATGAGCTGCCCTGATTAAACAAGGAACACAAGCAGCAAAATGCTGTTCGACTGAGTGCCAAAGCCAGCAAGGCTCAAAGGGACACGACCCGCAAGTCCGAGGCACGTGCCCGCCATGCCACCGGGCCCCTGAGAAGTCAGTAGACAGGCATGGGGCCCAGATCATAGCTGGCTCTGCAGCCGCCTGCTCAGGCCGTGAAGAAACCTTATATAATGAAGTTAATATTACAGAGCTTTTCCAGGGCAGGCTTCACCTTTCCGGCCACCCGAAGGAGGTCACAGTATCACTTTGGATCTGTTGAGCGTCTGCTGGGCATGCTTAATTATTCACTAGCTAGGGATACTGGCCCAGCTTTGGGGTCCCAGTAGCAGGGTTTCTGCAGAGGTGGAAAAGGATGCAGTGAGAACTCCCCCATCCAGACTTGGGTGAAGGTCAAAGAGGACAAAAGAAGTAGAGGCCTGAGAGTTGGCCTCTGCAGGATGTGGGAAACAGGGGCTGGCAGGGGCCAAGAACAGTCAGACGCCCCAGCGCCTGTCACTGGGGAGAGAAGGGAGGTCGGAGAGGGCGACAGTTTCCAGAAGCATCACTCATTGCCTCCAGCCCCCACACTGCAGGGCAGGACAGCCCTTGGCTCCTGGAGCCCAGCAGGAATGCGGCCGGGTGTATGTATTCATCACTGCTTCTGTGTCAGAGCCCTCTGCCCTGTGGCGTATAAACAGAGAAAGCTCAGACTGCCCATGAGAAGAAAGAGGCAGAAGCGGGGATCAGGTTAGCGATACTAGATATCCATCGCCTCATCTGGCACCAGAGGGAACCGAGATCATGTGTCGCAACTCAGGGATGTGGTGGATACAGGGAGGAATGTGCACGGTGGCTGGGGAGCCCTGTGCCAGCTCCCTTGACCCATGCCCACACCACCAGCACTGGCTCCTCGCCGTCTGGAACGGGATGACAGAGAGCTCCTCCTGCTGCTGACTCTTACCGGCTCCGGCGTGGGGCTGATAACCAAACCTGGAGCACACCTTCCCCTGGGGTGCATCTTATGGGCTCAGGGTCCCAAGGGGAAAGGCTGGGGACTTGAAAGTCTCCCACCCGCATCTGGGCTGGAGTCCTCACAGACTCCAGGAGCTGCAGAGAGCCACAGGGTCTCCCATAAGGTTTTGGCCTGAGCTAGGCCACAAGGGGGGCTGAAAATGCAAGAAACTGGGTCTTGCTAGGTAACTTGGACATGATCTAACTTCACCACCCCGCCCCCTTACCCCCCCCCCCCCGGGGGGAATTCTGTACTTCCAGAAGCCAGGGCTAATCTGGAGAACAGGGGGAATTTTCTATCTAGAAAGAAAGTCATGGATGTCAGTGGGGAAGATGAATAAAGGCTAATTCTAGAAAAGCCAGGTCCTGCCTGGGACAACTAACTGAGCCCAGGATCCTGCTCTAAAAGAGAAGGCTGTAGCTCATGATCTCTGGGGCCCAAGCTTTAGGTAAGGGGCAGAGTCCTCACTGTTTAGCCCCTCTCCTGATTGGACAGGACCCCTAAAAGGCAAGGTGCTTCTCCTGCATATGAGGACCGCAAATCAGACTAAAAGAAGAATTTGATTTGCCAGGTGCTACAAGATATACTGCTGTGGTGGGGCCCGAAGGACCCAGGAAAATAGTCTTTTTTTTTTTTTTTAAACATTTATTCATTTTTGAGAGACAGAGCCCGAGCAGGGGAGGGGCAGAGAGAGGGAGACCCAGAATCCAAAGCAGGCTCCAGGCTCCAAGCGGTCGAAGCTGCTTCTGGGTCAGAGCCCGCTGACACAGCACAGAGCCCGACGCGGGGCTCGAACTCACGAACCTCGAGATCATGACCTGAGCCAAAGTTGGACACTTAACCAACTGGGCCACCCAGGCGCCCCATGTCTTTAATCATTGAGACAGGAAACAATGGTTCACGACAAATCACAGAGCTGCCCCGTCTTGGCCTGGCGAGCGGCTGGCTGCCTCTGGTTCTCTGTCCACCTAAGGAGCCTTTGCATGCGGAGAGGAAGAGAAAAGACGAGGGGACGAGACAGAACAGAGAAGGCGGCTGTCCTCCCCAGCAATTGGGTAGGAGTTCTGGCTGGCACAGACGCGAGTGTATACATGAATGACTGAACGGGCAGAGTGTCATGTGACTCTGAAGGTAGATGTATTTGTGTGGACAGGCCGAGGAACGCAGCGGGACCCTAGGGCAGGGCCCCTTCGGCCTCTCGTGTAACCTGGCCTGCAGGCTCAGACACACGAGGAAGCCCCCCAGATGCATGGTCTGGCCTCCCCCAGCCGCTGAGGGGTCGGCAGGGCAGCCCCACCCACCTCTGACCCAGCAGGATCTCAGACGTAAATAAACCAGGCTCCTTTGGCACCTGCCAAGATCTGTCTTCTTGGCAAGAGCCTAGGGCTAAGGGTGGCCCCTCGCTTGCCATCCCTCGGAGTAAACAGGGGTGCTTATTTATGCCGGGGCAGAGAAGAAAAAATCTTGTTGTCGAGTAAGTCTCGTAGAGCAGTATATGGAAGAACAGGATGTCCAGAGTCTGCTCCGGTTTAGGTGATGAGCTGAACACCACTCGTTTCCCTGCCTGGAGCCTGGAGATAAGACCTCCTGAGGCCACAGGAAGCATCCAAGCGTGACACGATCTCTCCACTCTCTGCACCTCACCGTGTGCACTCGGCCCTCTCTCCCACCCTGCCTGCCCTGGTTCAGCAGGGGCAGCAGGCTGGCCTGTCAGTAAAAGTCCTGCCACTGAGCACCTCCGCGCTGGTCTCCGAAGGCTGTCTAGACACCTTCTGCGAGCTCTAGGCTCCCACCCGCACGCTGTTCCTTGTCCTCAGAGGCCACCAACCACACCACACAGAGGGGGAAGGGCAACCAGGGCAAGGCCAGGAGCCAGCCTGGCAGGGCTGGCCATAAACCCAGTGCTCCTGCATTATCCCCCTCCCGAGAGCCTCCAGCTGGGTGCACCTTGCACAAGCCTGGAAGTGGGGAGAGGAACATGGCAGCAGCTTAGGGAAAATTGTGAATAAGACCAAGAGGAAAGCAATGAGCCAATCAGATGTGGAACAAATGAGAAAAAGGGAATATATGCCTCTGATCCCTGCAGGGGCTAATCTGGTCCCTGAAATGCTGGGAGCAGGACACAAAGGCAGGATGGGAAGAGTTACTAGGTTTCTCTGAGAGTACACATTTTCTCAGAACTGCTGCTCAGGAGAGGGAGAGAGAGAGGGAGAGAGAGAGAGAGAATAAACACTCATCTGCTGGGGGACACTCAACTCCACTGTTGCTGCACACGTAACCAGTGGTTCCTGCTGCAGCCCCTGGGGCCCGAGTTTCCCAGAGGTTAAGGCTACGTTACATACAGATGGAGAACCCAGATGTCACCTGCATTCTCTGGGCACCTAGGGCCCCAGTGCCCCAACAAATGATGACAATTTTTTTCGCTTTATAGATGTCAGGCAGAGAGAGTAGCTAATTTGCTCAGTGCTATACAAATAGTAGAAAGCAGGATGGTGGGGCGGAGATGGGCATTTGTTTTTGCTTTTTTTTTAAAAAGAAAAAAGTTCATTTATTTATTCTTGAGAGAGAGAGAGAGAGAGAACGCATGTGTGCATAAGCAGGGGAGGGGCAGAGCGAGGAGGAGAGAGAGAGTTCCAAGCAGGCTTCGTGCTTTCCGCACAGAGCCTGACGTGGGGCCTGATCTCACGAACCATGAGATCAGGACCTGAGCCAAAATCGAGAGCCCGACGCTTAACCAACTGAGCCACCCAGGTGCCCCCCGATTTTGCTTTTAGGGGAAATCATTTAAGGCACAATGTCGAACACAGCTAACTGGAGGGAACAAATGATAGCCAACAATGTCACCAAGGCTGAGCTGCCTCCCAGGACCATGAGCCCCTATCTGTTCCCCTGCTGTCCTTGGGGCTCCAGGTCCCCTGCTCTCTTCGGGTGGGGGCTGGGCGAGCCTCTCCATGACAGCTGAGGAACTATAGCTGCCTCCAGGCTGTTCCAGTAACTCAACCCCCGCCGGGGCTGCTCTGGTCCGAAAGCCAGCTGGTGAGTTCCAAACAATGGCAAGGGGTGTGGGTAGTGGGGGAGGCTTATGAATTAAAAATAGATGCTAGTAATCACCAGGGAGCTTGCAGAGAGCATGCGGAGCATTGTTTACTAGAGAGAAGAATACCTTCTATTCATGCCCAGACCGGGGTGGAACCACCACAGCTTCTCACACCAACCAATGGCCTCTGGGTCTGGGGGAGTCAGCTGACAGAGCCGGGTTGGCTGGAAGACCCCCTTGCTCCTCAGGAGCTCCCCAGGCCTCGCCTATCTCTGGAGGAACAGCTACAGGGCTGGAAAGCTGTGTCACTGAAGGGGGAATGGCACCCCAGCAGTAAAGTCACCCTCTTGGGCCGAGGCAGGTCTGCTCTCTATGGACACTGCATCACGTGACCCCTGGTGCTTTCAGTGACCTCACATCTGTTTGGTCTTGCGAACACGCTCGAATGTGGGCTCTAGTCTCCTCTCTGCCATGAAAGTAGCTGGGTGTCCTCAGGCAAGCAGTCTCTTGATTCCTCTAGGACTCAGTCTATTCATCCGGAAAATGGGGATAAGAACACTTGCTCTGGCAACTTCACAGGGAGGTTGTTCAGATTCACTGGGCAATACATATGACAGAGTTGGGGAGAGCTGAAAGTTCTAAATAAGGATATAAGACAGCCATAGGAACAATCATGTCCCCCAGGGCACCGTCCTGCCTGGCAGCTCGCCCAAGAGCATCCGGCCCCGGTCTTTCACCCCCAGCAAGAGAAGAACCCCGGCTGTCTCGGGGCCAGTGTCCGCACGAGCCACGTGCAAAAGCCTGGGGAGAAGCTTCCCGGCTGACACGCCCACCCCCGCGCCCCCCAGCCCCCTGCATTCGCGGTCAGCAAACATCAACAACCCTTCACCAGCTTCTCACGGGGCCAGCCACCCGCCCGCTCCGTCTGCTCAGGCAGCCAGAGAACACAAGGTTCACATGCTCCTCTTCATAAAGTAGCTGTGGTACTGGGGACCCTGGCCTGGCAGGACGGTTCTAATTTTATTTTTCAAGTGTCTTCACTGACTCAGCACTGAGAGGTGGGTCCGGCTGCAGCTGCACGCAGAGCACCTGTTCACTGTGGCCCGGTAAGCTGCTTCATTCTGCTGGCCCCTCTGGGGTCTCCATTCCACAAGCCCTCTCAGCCAACACATGCAGATCTCACTCTGGGAACACACTCTCCACAGTTGAAACTGGGGCTTGCAAATGGTCCGGTGCCATCCTTCTAAATCCCATCTTCACGCCGACAACTCCCAACTGTATGCCTCCAGCCTGGATCTCTCCCCAGGACTCCAGACTCATACATCTGACTGCCTACTTGGCATTTCCATGTGGATGTTTAATAGCTGTCTCAAACATAACAGGTCCAAAACCCAGCTCCGCTTTCTGCCTGCCCCCCCCCCCCCCGCCACCCGCCACGGCCCCTGCCAGATATCTGTTCCATTTGCCTTTTTTCCCAACTCCGTGAATGACGATTTCGTCTTTCCAGCTGCCAGGCCAAAAAGCTGTGTGCCATCTTTGCCTGCTTTCACGCTCCACGTCCGTCAGAGGTGGACGTGGCCTGATCTCTGAAGCAAATCCAGAATCCAGCCACTTCTCCCCACCCTTACCACTCCCACCCAGCTGCAAGCCACCACCGCCCCGTGCCTGGAGTATTTCGACAGCCTCCCGGCTGGACTCCGTGTTTACACCCCGGCTCGTAGCCTGTTCACACAGCAGCCAGCGTGGTCTTCTGAAAAGGTATCACTCATCTGCACAAAAACCTTCTAATGACCTCCCATCTCACTTGGGAAAAAAGTCAGAAGCCCCTTTCCTGGCCCATGAGGCCCTAGGTGACCCACAACTCTCCCCACCCATCTTTAAAACCCCAATAAAACCCAAAGTGCCTCAACCCACTATCTGCTGTCCTGTCTCCCCGCACGGGCAACACATGCTGCCCCCACTTCCACCAGCTCCGCAATCCACTGAAACGGGTTTCTTGCCGGTTACCAATGACCCCCTCTGCGTGTGCTGCCTGCACACACTTCCATACCCAGATAGGACCTGTCACTCCTGCCCTGTTTCACTCTTTTGACTACTCCCTCCTCCTGCTTCAGGATTCTCTCTCTCCATGGTGACTCCTCTGTGTCTGGCTGTTCTGTCCCTTTTATGTCACATCTGTCCTCGACTTCGCGCTCACTCGACGCGTGCCCTTCAGGGGTCTCTTCTATACCCATGATTTCAAGCTCAGTGCTGACTTCCAGAGTGCCAGCCCGAATCCAGACCTCTCGCCCATGAACCCGACTGCCCGCTGGAGCTCTTTAGTGGGACAGCTCCCAAAGGCACCTGCAACTCAACGCGTCCAAAAGTGAACTCATCACTCTCCTTCCACAACCTGCTCCTACTTCCGTGTTTCCTCAACTAGAAGATGCCCCATCTGCGAGGTTGGTAAGCCAGAAACCCTGGAATCATCCTCTCCTCTTTCCTTTTGTCTTCCTATCCACTTTCTCACCTGGCAGTGCTGATTCCAACTTCCAAATGTCTTCCGGATTTGTCTCCTCCTTTCCATCCTCACTCCTGCGGCCTAGACTCCTGAAGCAGCTCCAAAACCGGTTTCCTTGACTCCACTCCTGACCCCCTTCCCGGTCTATTGTCTACACTGAGATCCAGAGGGACCACTTCCTTCCAGCTTCCTGCCTAACACCCATGGACACCTTCACACTACCTGTGTAGTCTGGCCTCTGCCTACCCGTCGGTCCCCCACACAGCTGGATGCTGTGACCACAGCGAAGTCCAGGAGGACCCCTGTGCCAGCTCGCGGACTTCTGTACATGCTACTCCCTCTCCCCCCCCCCCCACCCCTTCCCCCTAGTTCTTTCCTGGGCTAACCTGTACTCCTTCAAGGCTCAAGTCAATGGCTTCCTCCAGAAGGTCTTTACCAACTCCAATTCCCTCCCCCTGCTCCCAAAGGCCGCACAGCCTCTATCACAGCCTTACCATCTTATTCTGTCCGTTGCCCGTCTGCCCCCCACCTCTATTCAGTAAGCTCGTGAACACAGTACCTCGGCTTGTTCATTCTTATGGCATTAGCAAGCGTTCAGTGAGCACTTGTCATATGAACAAAGGAGTGAGGACAGAACTTCAGAAAGTGCCAAACTAGCTTTTCTCCTTACCCTTACCCTCTCCTTACTCCTCATGGCTTCCTCTCCTATCTCCTTTGATTGGTAATAATAATAAAAACGATACTGTGCCAGGCTCCATCCCAGACATTCATACATACCTGAACCCATTCGAACCTACAGCAACTCTACTGTTACTATCCTCGCTTTCAGCTGGGGAAACTGAGGTACACAGACGTTAAGTGACTGATGCAGCTTACTAAGTGCAGAGCCAGGGCTGGGGCCAGCCTGGGCTCTGAACCAACTGCGGTACTGCTCCTTGATGGCCTGTTTAAGGTAAACAAGCCGGAATTAACATCGGCCTGAGCAAAACCTCATTTTTGAAAACCCCTGAGACAAAGAGAAACGAACCCTTTGGGGATCATCTCTTGCCTTGGGTTTGGTCCAACCCCGCGGACAGTCCTGTGGGCAGCAGGGTGTGGGTACCCACCCGGCAGGGCCCCCAGCTGAGCCCCCCCCGCAGGTCCAGAGGCCCCTCCGCGGATGGCTCTCGCTCCCCAGTGCCTCCCCGCCACACCGAGGCCACGCCCCCTCGTACCCCACCTCACCTTATCGCCGCCCTCGGCCTCCTCGGCCAGGAGGTACACGTTGCCGCCGTCAGCCAGCAGCAGGGCGGTGTCGGTGGTGGAGGAGGAGCGGGGGCGGCACTGGTGCTGGTGCAGGATGGCGGCCAGGCTGCTGTCCTGGGGGGCCTTGCGCAGCAGGTGGGGGCTGCCGCGCTGGGGCTCCAGGGAGCTGCTCTTGGTGCGCCGGCTGCCGCCCCCGCCGCCGCCCCCGCCGCTGCCGTGCAGGCTGGCGCCCCGCTTGATCGAGGGCCGGGAGCGGATCTGCTGCAGCACGCGGTTGAAGGCGGTGGGCCGCGCGGGCAGGTCGTGCAGGGACATGGCGTAGGAGACGCGGTGCATCTCCGGGGAGCGCTCCTTCTCGTCCGGGGAGTCATGGTCGGACATGCCCTGCTGCTGCTGCTGCTGGGAATCCTGAGACGTCTGATGCTCCCTCTCCCGAGACCGGCGCCGGCTGTGGAACAGGTGCTTCAGGCCGTGGCCAAACATGGAGCCCTCTGAGAGCTGCTGGATTTTCTTAACGGGGAGAGATGAAGAACCCTTATGAATGGAAAGCTCTGGAATGCCCAGTTGTTGGGGACAGAGGTGGGGGGGGGGGTGTGCTCTTGGGAGATCACTAGAGCTACTACAGCTGTCTGAATCTGGAAGATCCCTGCGAATGGCCTGTCATGCCTAAAAGGGCACCTTGCAGGAAGGTAGCAAGCAACCGTGACCCAGTCTCTATTCCCCAAGAAATGTACCCCCACAGCCCTCCACAGGACATTCGCGATCAACACACGATTCAGGGTTACTGGTCATGCGATCTTGTGACTAGTCTGAGGCTCACGGGGTTGTATCCTTCTGGATCGATTCCCGCCACCCCTGCCCTCCGGTCTGTCCCTCCTTCTAAGTTCAGTCCTCTTTCGAGCTGCGCTGGCTCTTTTAGACCACCAGGCAACCATTTCCAAAGATGCCTTCTTGCGGTGCTCTCTGAGAAGATCAGGGTCAGACCATCAGGTTGTACTGTTGTAGAAGACGTTGCTGAATGCTTACCCAACACGTGTTCCCCGTCCTTACCAACCAAACGGCCTGGCCTTCATGCCCCTTGCTAAAAATTCTTATACTTCATCAGACTCCCTTGCAGCTAGGAGTGACATGTGACAGCTCTAGCCAATGAAAAGCAAGGTGAGAGTTTCTAGCAGCACTTTTTGCTTTCCTGATAAAGCTCCTGGCCCTTCCTACTTCCTCAGGTCTGGAATGTAGTGGTAATTCCTGGACACATAGCTGCCGTCTTGCAACCACAAGATGACTGGCATGATGGCGAAGGGCTACACACACACACACACACACACACACACACACACACACACACACGGCAGACTGGCATGATGGCGAAGGGCTACACACACACACACACACACACACACACACACACACACACGGCAGAGCCGCGAGCGACAGGTTTGGGAACTTGATGCCAAAGCAGTTCTGAATGCCCATCTTGGGATTCTGGCCACATGAAATAAATAAACCTATCTTTGTCTACAACACCGTACCTATCTTAGCACGCTCTTCTGTTATTTGCAGCCAGTCTCATTCCTGATGTAGTTGGCAATAAAAGAAGTTTTACTGGAGTTTCCAGGTTGGTGGATACATCCATGCCAGGAGGATGGTGTACCCCAGTTCTACCGGGACAGAAGCTCCTGCACTCGGGACCCTTCTGGACCTTGTCCCATGTATATTTCTCCATGTGGCTATTCATCTGTATCCTTTGTAATACCCTTCATAACGAACTGGTAAACAAAAAATGAATAATAAACATTACTTCTATGGGCATGCCTCACAGTGCAGTCAGTAACGTGACCACTTCTTCAGCATCCCTATCGGAATGAGGTATCTAAGTCAGTGTCTTTCCCCTCAGATTGGAACGGACCAAAGGGGCCCTGGAGCCCAGTGCTGCCCTGGCCCCAGCCTTCCCTCTCAGCAATGCTGCTCCCCAGGCAGGACTGTTCAGGCCAGAGACGGACAGCGTGCCTGTCAGGGGGCTGGCTTCTTTGGCCAGGCTGAGCCCTAGGCAGAGAGCTTCAGAGCCAAGAGAGGGCTGGGCCGTGTGGGACCAGGTGAGAAGCCACACTCTGGAACTCCTAAGAAGAAAAATTTGGAACCTGGCCATTTGGGGCTCAGTGAGCCCCAGCAGGTCCTCACTTGGGAGGAACAACCCATAATCTCATGAGCCAGCCTCATTTTTATCTATTTTTAAATATTTATTTTGGGAGAGTGTGAGCATGAGCAGGGGAGGGGCAGAAAAAGAGGCAGAAAGAGAATCCCAAGCAGGCTCCTCGGCGTCAGCACAGAGCCCAAGGCGGGGCTCGAACCCACGATCCGTGAGATCGCGACGTGAGCCAAAGTCAGACGCTCAACCGACTGAGCCACCCAGATGCCCCTGAGTTTTCTTTTCTTCTTGAAATAAACTCACAGACAGAAAACCTTAGACCATGCAGAAACCAAGAAAAAAAAAAAAAAACAACCCATGTTAGATGTGAATTAGCTGACCTGGCTCTTGTTTTTTTATACCTCAGGATTGTATGTGGAGACAGCTGCACTGACCTCTGGGTGTCAGTAACTAAGCTATTGTAAATTTGTGTAAAAGTTCAGGACTTTCAGTTGTGGCCTCATTTGAGTCTCCCCACAATCCTCAAAGTAGGCAGCCAGACAACCTTCCATTTTACGGACCAGATATGTTACATCGGCACAAGTCACCATGGGCTCACGGTTTACAGTTTTCAAGGGGTTTTTTTTTTCTTCTACATGATCTCACTTGATTTTCCCGGACACTAATAAAAGCAACAGTAGCAACATCTCCACTCGTAGATGAGGAAATGAAGGCAACCACCATTGCTTCTCAAGAATTTAATTCTGGGGCAGCCCCAGAGACATTAGGTTACACAGTGTGAGGCTCTCCCACGGGAGTTACTGTCCCCGCAGGGCCAGCCTGAGGCAGGGCCAGGAGGCCCCCCTGAATCTGCTCCGGGCAGAGCCAACATGTCCAGGGCAGACGGACAGGGGAGCGCACTCTGCCATCAACTTGGAAGTGGCCAGATCCTGTGGCCTCCAGACCAGGGACGGCCAGGACGCTCCTTCCTCCTGAGGCCCAAGCTGATACCAGACCTCCCTCCAGGCATCATGGATGGGGCCAGCTGGCTCTGGCATTTGCCGAGCTGCTCCTGTCAAACAGTCATTACATATTACAAACTGTCCTCCCAGCTTCCCATTCCAGGTCTCTCTGTCCTCTCCCTACCACTCCTGACCCAGCTTCTCCAACTCGGAGGCCCATCTTCTGTATCTGCTCAGGTAAAAAGAGTTCCCTTCCAAAGACTTCACCGGGTCCCAGAGCTCTGAGCCCTGGGAAACAGGCAGAGGTGTGTGGACAGCGGCCACACTGTCTGCTAGATTGCCTTGAATCCTAAGATCCTTGGTCAATTTATTTGAAAATCATGCAGCATTTTTTAAAGTGCTCTCCAATCTATGCTGTCATCCTAACCTTAGGAGGGAGAACGGGACAGGTATAGATCAATTGTCTCCATTTTGCAGATTAAAAAAACTGAGGCACAGCACAGTTAAGTGGTTCATCCAAGTTACATGGGCAAGTCCCCCAACTTCTAGTCTAATTTACCCTCACTGGCTCACACGCTGATTCTAAGACTAAAGCAGATGTGGTAGTTACATGCATCCCAGAACAGTATCAGAGGCAGGATTACAACAAACCTAAAAAGGCCTGGGCCAGGGGGAGTCGGGTCCCCTGAACCGTAATGGCCGATGTGCCCATGCCACATTGTAGGACTTGGGTAAGGGCTTTAACCACGGTGGGCCTTCATTTCCCCTCTTCCCCGTCTGTTCTGAAGGTGAAGGAAAGCCCAGGATGGTGACTGGCTGACCACAGGACCTTTGCTTTAGTAGTACCGAGGAGTCTGCTAAAGTCTATGGTAGGCGTGAGGGGAAAGAACAAAAAAGCAGCCAAAGAATAATGAGATGGGGGTGTTGCTCACTAACAAAGTGCAAGACAAGAGAGCTGGGTGACCCGTGAGCTGGGGTGCTTCTGCATATAGGCGTCCAAGAGGAGATGGTTGAGAAGTTTTGACATAACGTGGTATTTAAAAAAAAAAAACAAAAAACAAAAAACACAGCTCAGCACATACACATAACCAGCCACAAGTTTTGGAAATGAGGAAAACCATGGTGACTAGCTTGAGGGAACTTGGCCACCAACGCAGCAGAAAGCGCCACCTGTTCTGACTAACAGGTTCCAGCTCCTAAATGTCACTTGCTTTTCCACATTGACTTTTGCTTTTCCCCAGCTGCCAGGAACAATTGTGGTGGCCAAACGAAGCCACGGATTAGGAGGAGAGAGCCGAGATGTTTCAGAGTCAGGGGTGAGGCATAAACAGAGCTCTCCGGACCTAGTAGAATGAGCGAGAACTGTCCCAGAACAGCCCGGAGGCCAGCAGTTAGCCAGAAAGGAGAGCTTCCAGGCCGGGGGCCGACACCTGGGGAGGGGGAGGAGAGGGTACTTGCTGTCTCCTCCCCCGGAACTATTTTTAAGGGCAGAAAGGACCCCCTCTCCTTAGGGTGCTGTCATCCTCTCAGGAAGAAAGCATGAGCTGGATGATTTTTGTAAGATCCTTCCTGAGAAGTTTGTGGTGTCTCAACAGGCTTCATCCGTTTTCCTCCCTGGGTGTGGGTCCCCCAAAGGGGAAGTTTGCTCCAAAATCTGCAAACACAGCTGCATGAGATCAGAAGTAAAATGCTTTAGGGTACAGCGTCTTTGGCACCATCTGGTTAAAAACAGCCCAAAGCAGGGCGCCTGTGGGGCTCAGTCAGCTAAGCGCTGGACTCTTGATTTTCAGCTCAGGTCACGATCTCACAGTTCATGGATTCGAGCCCCGAGTTGGGCTCAGCGTTGACAGTGCGGGGCCTGCTTGGGATTCTCTCTGCCCCCCCCTCTCTCTCTGCCCTTCCCCTGCCCCATGTGCACGCTCCCTCTCTCCCTCTCAAAATAAACAAATAAACATTTTTTAAAAATAGCCGAAAGCAGCCTCTGATTCCTACAGGTCCCTGTGTTCTTAACTCCCAGAAAAGCTGGATCTTAACAAGTCATGATAACCGATAGCAAATTATCCCAACCTGGCAGCTGAATGCACATCCCTTCCTCCCACCTGGGTTCAGAACTCCCTCCGCCCCACCACAGCCTCGGGTGCAGGGGGGTGACTGGGTCACCATGAGCCTTAGCAAGCCTAGGTCGCCAACGTTCCTCTATTTATAGGGTCTCTATGGAAACAGGGCCAGCATTAGAGAGCTAATCGCTGTGAAAACCCACAGAGTCCTACTCTCAGGATACAAAGTGGATTGAGGAAGTCTCCAATTGCCCTTAAGAAGCCTTGGGTGGGGGGCCTGGGGCTGGGAGAGGGAGCCTTGCCCCAGGTCTGGCACCGACGAGGACAATGACGGAGAGAAGTGAGTGGTTGCCAGCGTTCAGGCCTGTCTGGGGTTTCTGTGAGAAACACAGTGATGAAAGATTTTTGGAATCATTTTTTTCTCCCCCAGCATCACAGCTGACACTTAAAAAAAGGCAGATCTCAACACAGGGGCAAATGACTTCCCCATTCTGAATTTTATTTTAATTCCTCCTTCCTTTATTGCTTAGAGAATTCTGCCTGGTGCCAATGCAAGTCTGGGAAGGCGACCGCCTCCCCTGGGTCTTTAGGCAGAACTGACTCGACATATACCAGCCCGGAAGATTTAAAAGTTGCCCGTGTGGTGCGCCCTCTCTCCGCCTCCTCTCCTCCTACCCACCCTTCACTGCCTGCCCCCTCCATCAAGCCATCCCCCACCAGGTCTCACTGCCCTGCTCTGAATTCCAGAGAGCTCATTATCTGCACCGCTCACCTTGCAATTAATCGTGTGCCTTGTGACACGGCTTCTAGTGCTTTCTCAAACTGTTGTCCAACTTTTTACCTGCTTATGGACAGACTCCTCAACGGAGGGCGAGAGTTGTATCATCTATGTCTTTGCGTCCCTAATTTTACCTGACAATTGCTGCGTGATTATTTATTTTCTGAGCGGAAACTATCCAAGCCTACAAAACCATCTTAAAAGAGGACTTAATCCTTAGACGATGACCTTTTCCGAAGACATAAAATGCTCAGCCAGGCAGCTTGTGTCCAACCCAGATCCCTCCTGCTACAGTTCAAAGTCTTATCTCAGCGCACCTCATCCCGGTAACGGCCAAGGCTGAACTGGCCTGGAAGGAGATGAACAGGGACCCAGGAGCCTGAACGTGTTTATCATCTTCACACACAGTTGGGGTCAGGGCTCAGGTGCTCACAGCCAGTGTTGTTTTCCAGGGTGGACACGACTCAGTTAACTTGGCTGGAATGAGGAAGCCTTTCGCCACTCAATTTGAAAAGTAACCTATTGGGGCGCCTGGGTGGCGCAGTCGGTTAAGCGTCCGACTTCAGCCAGGTCACGATCTCTCGATCCGTGAGTTCGAGCCCCGCGTCAGGCTCTGGGCTGATGGCTCAGAGCCTGGAGCCTGTTTCCGATTCTGTGTCTCCCTCTCTCTCTGCCCCTCCCCCGTTCATGCTCTGTCTCTCTCTGTCCCAAAAATAAATAAACGTTGAAAAAAAAAAAATTAAAAAAAAAAAAAAAAAAAGAAAAGTAACCTATTATTTTTCTCACGCAATCACAAAACATACCTGCTATCCCTCAACAGCTTTGTTCTAACTTCGTAACATGGAGAGAGGCTTACGCGTCTGGCTGATAACGGGTGGACCTTGTCCAGTCCTGGCCGCGTTCTAAGAATGCACCCTCCTGGTCTATGAGGATTTCTAAGGCAGGGGCCATCTCTTAGAAGAGAGATGAAAACAGGGAAGAATTTTGAGTTGGCCTCCAAAACTACCACTGGGAAGCCAGCTGAGCTTTTCCCCCAGCTCCCGACACTCACACTTTTTCTTAAAACTTCCACCTAACATCCAGGTCTTAGGAGATGTTTCAATTCCTTGTTGAGGGTGACAGTCTTGTTAGCATGACTGGCAACGAAGGACAATTAGATCCACAAAAAAAAGAAGTACGTTCGGCAAACACTGAGCCTGCGGGACAGTTCCCACTAGAGCCACGAGGGCAGCTGGGAATTTATCTAGAACCCGATATGTGGCAAGAGAACGGAGAGCTCCCTTTGCCACGTGCTTTCCCATCGGTCACCAATTCCTCCGGAGCCCACATACAGGGCTGCTCTGAATATTACTGGAGGCAAAGAGGAGTGGGGATGGGGCTGTCCTGGGCCTCTCGGGACCCTCCACCCTCTGCACCTTAGGTGCAGGTGGGGTGAAAACCAGGGAACCTCAGCATTTTTCACACCCCTGCACTATCCCTGACTATTTACAGGGCTGGGAGAACAATTGTATTCTAGTCAAAAAGGACACTGGCCCCACGAAGCCCTTGGCACTTGCCACTTCACTTCCCCCATTTAGAAAGCCCCTCTCCTTTTTTTTTTTTTTTTTTTAATGTTTTTATTTAGTTTTGAGACAGAGAGAGAGACAGAGCATGAGCAGGGGAGGGGCAGAGAGAGAGGGAGACACAGAATCCGAGCTGTCAGCTCTGAGCTGTCAGCACAGAGCCTGACGCGGGGCTCTAACTCACGGACTGTGAGATCATGACCTGAGCCAAAGTCGGACGCTTAACCGACTGAGCCACTCAGGTGCCCCAACCCCTTTCCTCTTCTTTGGTAATTAACATTCTACCCTCTCTTTATTATTTTTTTATTTTTTATTTTTATTTTAGAGAGAGAGAAAGCACACACAAGCGAGGGAGAGGGGCAGAGGGAGAGAAAGAATCGGAAGCGGGCTCCACGCTCAGTGTGGAGCTCGACAAGTGGCTCAATCCCACGACCCTCGGATCACAACCTGAGCTGAAATCAAGAGTCGGATGCTTAACCCACTGAGCCTACCCAGGTGCCCCCTACCCTTTCTTTAATATCTTGCTCTAAGCCCACCTCTTCCGATCGACCCCATATGTTTCTGACTCCACTGCATGATGCTCAAAGCACTCTTACACTTAGCTGTGCTTTGATGGCTGATTTTCTTGCAAGCATTTCATCCTGTTTGGCTGGGGGCTTACCTGTTGCCAAAGAACTAATTTCCCCCTCCCTTGATCTTACATCTACTGCAATCCTACTTCCCTGATGAAATCTATCCCAGGGGTTCAGCCCCTGCGTGAGACTGAAGGAATCTTCATGCCTGAACATATCACTCCTAAAGCAGAAGTAGGAGAAGGCATGTGGAGCCATACTCTACCATCAGAACCCTCCACTAGAATCCCAGAGCACACACGCTCCTTCCTGTGAAGTAACTCGTCTTCTCCTCCACTGACGCAGTAGAGAAACTGAAACCCAGAAATCTGATCAAGAGCCATGGTCTTAAAAAAAGGGGGTGGGGGAAACAAACAAGGGGTGCCTGCTGGCTGGCTTAGTCAGTAGAGTACACGACTCTTGATCTTGGGGTCGTGAGGTCAAGCCCCACGTTGGATGTAATGCTTACTTAAAAAAGCAAAAAAAAAAAAAAAAAAAAAAAAAAAAGTCAAAAAAAAGAACAGAAAAACAAGCAAGGGCTTCTTGGGAATGTCAACGTTCTCTTTCTCGACTCAGATAGTAGGTAAAGGGGGTGTCTGTTTCGCTGTTGTAAACGATACGTATGCGTTTTCAGACACTTTTCCAGACATGTCTTATTCACACTTTAGAACAGCGCCTTTCCCACTGAAGGGGTTCGGTACCTGTTGACCCATGATCCCTTCCCCAGTGGACTCTCTATGGGAGGGTTGAAGGAACCCGGGCCATTTGGGAGAGGCTCAAGTACCTGTGAGCGCCAATAAAGGTGGGGAGGCCGCAAGGGGAACCACACAGGATTCGGCCGGGACTTTCGGCCAGCTATGTGGCTTCTAATCATTTTTTCTCATCTTACTCTGAACAGGCAGGGAGGCTAGTGCATGGGGTGAATGCAAGACCATCAGCTGGAACCCAAATGAATCTAAAGTCAAAAGCACTTCGAGCCAGGACTGTAATAATGGGATTCCAGCGTACCCCCTTTTTTCTTCTGGGAAAAGTATTAACAGTGCCCAGAAATCCCTGGGGAAATTATCCACAGGGGCTTTTGTGAGGGGAAGAGAACATCAAGGGAAGGCCTCTGGCCCCGCACTTTCAGAGTCTCCCTTTCAGGAAAGGCTCAATTGCTCTGGCTGCACAAGGGGAGGGAGAGGTGGCGAGGCTGGTGATTTCCTCCTTGCCTTGAGGCTTCTGGAACCCAGGACAGAACCAGCTGACTCTTATGCTTCGCCACTCATCCCAGGCCTCAGCAACAGCAACCACCCACTGTAGTTTTAACAGGAACGTGTGGCCCGTGTCCCTTTCTGCAGTTTCCTCTGAGCTCCTCCCCACTCCCTTTTCTCACTGGAGCTGGGTTTCCTCACCAGAGAATTCCAGTGTACTTTTTGGTCAGCTAACTCTCTCTGTTGCCGGCCATCCTGGCCTGTCCTCCCGACTAGCAGGGAATCTGGTAGTGGCAAAGGACTTGATGATGATGACAAACGACTCGAGACATGAACTGAAGTGGTTAAATAGGAATCCAAGCCACGAGTGGAGGGAGGGGGCAACGGGACTCTGGATTGTTGGGCTCCTGTTGTAGGGAAGCCACGTCAAGTGTGCTGAGGAGCTAAGAAGGCCCCCAAAGTACCCCCATGAACCTCCTGGGGGGCAATGTCCATTTGCAGGTGATTTTTCAGTAACAATTATATAATTGCTCCTTTACGATTGCTGTTTCACTATTTTTCCTTCTTTTCATTGGCCCTCCAACCCCGTAATTACAGGTCCCAAGCCCCTCCAGCAGAAACTTACAGCACAGAGTCATATGCTGCACAACACTGAAAGGAGGCCAAAGGAGCCCCTGAAACCTGTAGGTGCCACTAGTTAGGGCACCATTCAGATCTATTTGTCAAAGACTAAAATCCACCCCCCCCCAACCTCCATGGAGGTGCTTCAAAGAGCCTTTTTTTTTTTTTTTTTTTTTTTTTGCCCCTTTCTCAAGATGATTTCTTCCAATGCATTTAATCTATCACAATGCCTGAAGCTGTCACAAGAAAACAGAAGTGGGACTAAGGGACCAAAAGTCTCCATCTCCAAAGTTTAAAATGAAAACAAAAGCAAGCCAGAACCGCTGGTCGCTCTAGGCCAGACACAGGTGTTACAAAAAAAGTTAAACTTGCCCCTTTCTGGTATCACCATCAAATCCAAACAAGTCTGCTTCTAGCCAGTGTTAGAGCCAGTCATGGAATTTTTCCATCATTGGGAAAACTGTGCCACCATTGGTAAACAACTTTTTCCAGCATTGGAGACCAAGTTTGGACACTTCAATCTTCCTATTCCCTTTTCTGAGAAAAAGGCTCAGAAAAGTTGAGTGATTTGCCTGAGAGCACACAGCAAATCAAATTTCGATGGCCCAGTCCTTATCTGGTTCTGAAGTCCCTACCTCGTAAACATGTTTTGATAAAGCAGACAGAGATAAACAGGAAAGGGCTCTGCTCATCTCCCCATCCTCCTACTGAGCAAGCAGCAGCTATGTTTTCTCCTCCTTGCTGCCAGCCTGGGTCCACATGGCTGTAATCTACCTCAGTGATATGTTTTGGGGAGAGGGCGGTGAGGCTCCTTTTCTCACATCTGATCTCAATTCTGCTTCAGGGAAGTTCAGGGGTTAATATCAGGTGTAGAGTTGTTGCTGCATCTGCCTGACCAGAACGAGGGCGTCACACACACACACACACACACACACACACACACACACACACACACACACACTAATAAAAATAAAAAAGACAAAGAAGAGAGAGAGATGATAGAGGAGGGTGGAGATGAACTGAGCTTTCTTAAGGCAGCGTTTTCGACAGAGACAAAGACACCGCAGCCCCCACACCACAACCAGCCCACCCACCTTCCTCCATGTAGGCAAGCGGGGGATATGAATGGGGCTGGCAGTTCCCACTGCTGGCCTGCGCTGGAGAGTGGGGGAGTTTCCAAGGCTGCTTCTCATAAACTCAGGGCAAGGGTCCCATCTGGTCAGAGAATCAGGTTTTGCTGGCCAGACTCCTCTGGATGGGCCCAGAACGAGGCTGAAGTGTGCAGCAGAAGGCTCACCTCCTTCCCACATCAACATTAAGGGCACCCATTTCTGTTCATTATCTCACTTAAAATAGGAACCACACCTCCTGACCACACAGGGTGGGCTCAGAGGTGACATCTGGGACAGGTGCCAAGGATGCCTCCTCGGGCCTGACGAAAGAACAAACCTCCCGTGCACAGCCTACCCAATGGAGCTCATCTTTAGACAGAAGGCTTGCCCCAAACCTCGGAACAGGGCACCTGCAGAACAAGAGGTCACATTCCCATAACTGCCACAATTTTTTTTTAAAGTACACACAAGGAGCTAGCTGTCTCCCTTTCTACCCCTCCCCGAGGCACACAGACAGGTAACACACCCAGGTAAGAGCACACTCACCTGCGCTCTGACTTCCTGACTCTGAGCTGCTCAGGCCAAACGAGGAATGTCATTGGCTTATTCTGGTAAGCTCCTTAGTGGCTGCTGCCATAGGATACGGGCTTTATTTAACATAATGGAGTCCTTTTGCTCCCCTAGCCCAGACCTTGCACCCCCTCTGGAGACTATCTCTCCGGAGGCATCAATCTCCAAGGCATCTAAGTTCCTTCCTTGGGCTGACATCTCGCTCAGCCCCGTGGTGAGCCGGCTTGCAAATCCTGAGCCTGCAGTCCCTGTGGCAGCTCCAGCAAAGGCGCATTATTTATCCCCGCTTCTCTTTTAATTAATATAGAGACATATTCAACATAGCTCGATAATTGTGTCGGCAACCGCAGGCCGGAAAATAAAGGGCTCCCAGCTGCATGTGATCGGCTGTTTCGGATTCTGGTTCTAACTGCCGGCTCAGCATGTGTGCCCCGAGCCAGCCCAAGCACCGCTTGGCCACCTGTCAGTTCTCCACCCTGGGGGTTGGTTCAGCAGGCAGGCAGGGATCTCCAAGCACTAGCTTAACCTCTGGCTCCACCTAACGGCAAGAAATCCACACTCCCCTTTCACAGATGGGCAAACTGAGCTTCATCCAGGAAGGTCCCAAAAGGAGGAAACTAATTCAGCAAAGGAAACGAATGGTCCTCTACTTGGCCTCCCACGCTGCAATTTTCTTCCCCTGCCATCTTACAGGAGGGAAAGTGATGTCAACTTTTTAGTTAGCATCTTGGAATTCTCCAGCCCTTTGTCTGCGAACAGCACTTCACACACATTATTCAAACAATCTCGGGTGGGTGAGTCACTAGAACGTCTGCTGAATAATGAGGAACAAACACAGAGGCCTGAAATGGGGCTGAAAGACGGAGGCACAAATGGTACCTGACGTCCAGCCCGGGGTTCTGGCTGAACATCCTCTCTGACCTTTGCCTGGCTTCCCCATCACTTTCCTCCTGTGAAAGCACTTCAGCGTGGGGCGGGGAGAGCTAAGTCGCCGGCTGGGCTTGCCAGGGGAAGGTCTGCGCTCACCTTTAAATCAGGAGGCTTGCTTCGGGGCCCCGGGTTCGGCGCCGCGGCAGCGCCGGCATCTGAAGTTGGCCCGCCTGCAGAGTTAGCACCCGTGGCCTCCCCAGGCCGGAGGTCCGCGCCCGGCAGGTGGCAAGCGGCATCTTCCAGCCCAGCTCCATCCTCCTCGCCCTGCTGTTGCTGCAGCTCGTCCGATTTGCACCTCTTCATGGTGTATGTGGGTCGGCAAGGGGAGTCTGTCCTTCCAAGCGCGCCGTCTTGGGGGAGACCGCACCCCTTCTTGCACTCAGAAAACGAGGCCCGGGGTCTGAATTAGTAACGAGGGAGGGGTCGGCGGGTCACGATTTCTTGAATTGAAAGATAAATCAGGATGAGGGAGGGGCGAGGACAGGGAGCCTTGGTTACAGCCTGGAATAGTTCATTACGACCTGGGGAGCGGAGGCAGGTCACAGTCGAGGCTGGGCAGCAGGAGTCCTTGGGCAGTCATTGGAGCGGGAGGAGGAAGACGGCCCCCGGCCCCCCCAAACTTTCTGCTCCCGGGCGCCGGCTGGGCGGAGGGGAGCCGGGCGGCACGGCGCATCCCTCCCGGCGGGCCGGGCTGCTGGGCGAGGCAGGGCACCGGGCAGCCGGCGGGGCAGGTCTTTGGCTGCCGCCCTCGGCTCGGGCTGCGGCCCCCGGCCCTGCCGCCGGCCCCCGCCCCGCACGGGCCCGCCGCGGAGCCCGCAGCGCGCCCGGCCCCCTCCCCGCCCGCGCGCCCCGCTCCCCGCCCGCCGCGCCGCTTGCTGCAAAGCCGCGGCCGCGGCCCGAGCCAGCGGCGAGCGCGCAACCTACCCCGCCCGCTGCCTCCGCCCGCGAGGGGGAAGGCGAGGCAAGGAGGGAGTGACAGCGGCAACGGGCCAATGGGAAGCCCGGAGGGCCGAGGGGGCGTCGCGCGGCCACGTTTTTAGGGTTGGTTGCACCGCGCGGTCCCCCAGGAGAGGTCTGGAGGGCTCTGCCGCTGCGCTTTGGCATTGCAGAGAGCGGGCTGCGGGGTAGAGGCGGGGCGGCGCGCCACCCAGACGCGGTTGTAGCGGAGCCCGAGGGACCCTCCCCGAAAAGACTCTGCCGGGATTCCCCCCACCCACTCGTTTTATTTGCCAGGGAGGGGGCGAGATAGGGATGTTTATCATCAGTGCATTTTGCTGTAGCTTTGCACATTACGTGTACACATCTCGTAGGTGAGGAAGACAGTGATCCCCTCTAGCTCACATGGTCAGAAACACAAACCTTATGCCTATGTTACCAGCAGCACATGCAGAAGGGGAGGGGGTGATCTTCTGCCCCATCATCCCTTCTCCCACTTGAAGTGACTGTCTCATATGAGTTTTAGCTTTATGCTCAGAAATTAGAACGTATTTCATTGCTTAACGCAATAATATGTGTGAGCCCCTTGCAAACTGTGGAAAGGCTTTTAAATGAGAAGGCGTGTTAATGGCAGGAGGTTGATACATATGGAAGAGAAGAAAAAGAACGCAATCGCTTTTTCCCATAAATCTCAGCCAAAGTGCGCTACTAATCTGGAGGCAGAAGAGAGTAAATATTGGGGCTACCAAGATACGGAGCCGAGTGATAACAACTCCATCCGAGTGTCCACTGTGTGCTTACTATGGATATGATGCTTTTTGCCCATCCAGCAGCCTAGACCAATGGTTGTTAAGGGATGGTCCTGGGACCAGCAGCACCAGCAGCACCTGGAAACTTGACAGAAATGCAAATTCTTGGAAACCGGCAAGACCTACGGAATCAAAAATAGTGAGTCCAGAAGTCGGTTTTAATAAGCCCTCCAGGTAATTCTAACGCAAGCGAACATCTGAGACCCATTCATTGGTTTAGATTGTGGCGAAGGGGCCACTGAGTCTGTGAGTCACAGTGATGATCCCTAAAGTGTTTTACAGTTTTCCAATCGCGTTTACCCCTATCACGCCATGCTAGCCTCACTTCAGTCCTACCAGGCTATGAGTTTCCGGACTCTGTTCTGTCCTTTTTCCCATTCCAACCACTCATTTTCATGTGTATCCTGGAAGAGCCCAAGTTGTTAAGAATTTACTTCAGTCAGGCAGCTACTTTCTAAACTAGGCAGCTCCGTTTTTAGAAGATAGGAATTTAGGATGGGCTGGGAATGCAGAACCACCCTCTACATCCACTACACGGTATCAGGCACAACGCGGAAAAACAAAGCTTTACTAGTACTCTGCTGTTAGTATTTTCAGTGGTGAGGGAAAGACAGAATGCCAGTGAAGAACGAGGCAGGACCAGACAGAACCAGTGGGAGCAGATTCCCCTAGTGCTGAATGTCAGGCAGAATAGTCTACTGCCCTCTACCAGACTCCTGGCTAGCCCTAGAGAAATGCGGGGACCCCTACCAATTGAACCCTGTCTCATTTCTCTCCTAGGTCGAAGTTGGACTTAACTTTGATATTTTTTTTTTAAATTATCAGACACACATAGCACGATGGTCAAATTTCCTATTTGTGGCCATATTTAGCGAGGTGTAATGCAGGTCAATAAAAAGCAGCCCCGTGTTTAATGAAATCAGCTAATGCCGTACGTTCCGTTTGGGAGAGGCAATGTAGCATGGTGGCTAAGAGCTTGGACTCTGTGGCCAGACTGGTTGGAGGCAAATCCTGGCTCTGCTCTCCGCTCACATGTGACTGGGGGCCAGTTATCTAGCCCCTTTATGCCCCAGTTTCCTGATTTGGAAGTGAGGATAATGACAGTACTTATAGGGTGTTGGGTAGTAAATGTAAAGCATTTAGACATTGCCTGGCGCAGAGTGAGGGCCATGGCTATTATCAGAGAGGTCATCCAGTTTCCAAAGCGTTACACATTCCACTCCAATGGTTTAACCTTGGGAGTTCAAATGCTTCTCACCCAGTCCAACTTTCTCTGTGTTCATACTCATAGAACAAATACACTACCGCCAAGGAAATATGGGTGGGAGGTCTGTATAGAGACCTGTGTTACGTACAACTGCCAGTTTGAAGCCGATGGCAAATTTTCAGTAGCCAGAGTAAATTCTTGAGTACCTAAGATAAACAGAACTTGAAAGGAGTTGGATTGAGATTCTTTTGAAAGGATGGATCATTCTTGTGTTCTAGGCTTCTTTGGAAAAATATAGGCACATAGGATGTCTTGATGTTCAAGATAAGACAAAAATGTGCAGATTTGCGATGTAGGAGATTATGTTTGGTATGCAAGAGTAGATTTTCCATTTTTCTTTGACACCGCTGCTTAATTACAAATAATAGATAACATGGTGTCTCAGGAAGAACGCGGGTCTTGGTGTTAGACTGTCCATGTGAGAATTCCAGTTCTGTTACTCCCTGTGTATTCTTGGGCAACCAAATCACTTAACCTCTCTCACCCTTGGTTTTGTCATCTATAAACAGGCGCTAATAAGATCTATTCCCACCTGGTTATCCTAAGGATTAAAAATAGATAATGCACGTGAAAACATTCAATACATAGATGTTCTCAGTAAACCTGAATAAAACAAAAATAATTAACAGATTTATCTAAGCCCCCAGTCTGCCGCATGAAAAAAAAGAATTATCTCACTAACCTTAATGCTTTTTGTGAAAGGAAATCCCAGTTAGGCTAATGAAAGTGGGGGGGGGGGGGGAGGTCTCCTGGTAGTATCATATAGGCTAAACCAGTAAATATATAAACAAGAAGGATAAAGATCAGGGTTATGGAACCCTGCTCCCGTGTCAACAGCCAGCTCAATTATCTTGATAAACTGATGAAGCTTTAATTATAGAGGATAACGTGCCAAGATCAACAGGTAAGCATAGAGTAAGGTTTTTCTTTTCTTTTTCCAAAAGGCTACTCTTGTTGCCATTAGCAAGGGGCTTGCAGATTATCCAAGAAAATTCTGTTTCCTACTCCATAGGAATTCTTTAAAAAACATTTTAAACATCAAATGGGTAATACTTGTTAGCTGTTTTAAGCTTTAACACATAAGAAGAGCGCTTAGCTTAGGAAGTAAAAGTACTCTCTACTGAGACCAGATATAATAATTTTGGTCACTGTATTTTGATACCAACATCATTATAAATATTCCTTTGTTAATGTAATTTTCCTCTCTTCCTTTTAGAGATTTCCACTGCCACTCAATGCTCCCCTGAAAAAACATTGGGTTCCGTTGGGTTAGGAGAAGTAAACTATGCAAATAATCGTCAGGGAGATTGGCTGGATCGCCGAAGACGTCACAATCCCACCACCTAAATACAGGCTTTTTATTGGCTGTTCTAAGAGGCAGACGGGACCGGGCAGGCTCTGTCTGCATCTCTCGTGAGTTGGAGAGAGCTCTGAGTCTATACCAAATTTTATTGTTTTTTTTTTTTTTTTCTTAAAATGTACTCAGAATCATTATCTACATATTGTTACATTCTCCGTGTTATTCCATATGGAAATATGTCTTAAGCAAATATTTTAAGTGACTACTTCCCATTCTATCAAGTGAATATATCGTAGTTTACTTAACCGCTATCTATCTTATTCTGGGATACTTAGTTGTTTCCATTTTTTTTTTTTTTTTTTTTTTTGCCTTTAGAGATAAAACTGTAATTACTATTTTCATTCAAAATTGTATATGTTCTTCCCTCCATAGCATAGAGTCTCTGATCCCTAACTGGCTGTTTTAAAAGAGTAGAACCAAACACATTGCCACTCTGCGACCCTGTCTCTCACAGCATCCCCACAACCTGCATGGGAGATCCCAATGTTCAGCTCATTCCCTGGACTTGTCAATCTCCTAATCTGTGTTACAAAAAGGTGGAAGTTCCTACATCTCATTTTCAGGTAGGATGCATATTCTTCATTCTGGGTGCTTGTTCCTCCTTAGTAATGAGAGGAAAGTCGCAATAATCATGACTATGAACAGAGGAGGTTTGTGAAGTGTAAACTTAAACCCTGATTGTACTGCTCTGTGTGAACGCCTGGGACTGGTAAAATGGCGGCCTTGTGTCCTTTTCCATCTCTGTAGGGAATCCATACAAACCTCTGCACGAGCTGTTACTTAAAGCTGAAAAGGCCAGCCCTTAAAAAATAAATAAATAAATAAATAAAAATGACAGAAGAGAAAAAAGGGAAAAAGAGAAAATATCAGCTTTGGTCAAAGAGAATCAGTTTATTATTTTACACCTGAAGATAGATATCTATGGCAGTTACATCGAGTATTCTACGTGGTACTTTTAGATATGATAATAAAAGCAAGGAGTTACCATTGAAAGAGAACTCAGGTGTTTGGGTGTTTTGCTAGGAACCTTGCGAACGCTGTCTTAATCCCCACAACCGCTCTGCAAGGTAAATGTTATTCCCACTGTACAGATAAGGAAACAGGCTCAGAGAGATTCTCGCACTTTCATAGGCCTGAAATCTGCCCCCTGCTCTGTCCGACTCTAACCGTAAAAAAGCGTCATAGCTCACCCTTCACAGCCCTAATTTTCTGAGCCACTCCTGTGGTAAAGAATTTACCAGTGAGTACCAGTCTACTGTTAAATATATCTGCATTCACTCAAAGAAATTTATGAAACACATTTCATGTACAAAGGCTTTACAAGATGCTCATGGAAGATAGAGAACGATAAAAGACACTGGCCTCGGCCTTTGGACTTAAAGTCCAGTTGGGGAAATAAAAGGCACAAACAAAACGTGAAACAACAAAAGATTGAAATGGTACTGTCTGTCGGCATTCCCGGGGGGAGATGATTAATTAAGTACCTGGGCAAAGGGGAGAGAGAGGTCTCTACAAGGGATTGAAAAGAACTCTGAGGAAGAGGTATTTACACACATTTATCCATATCATGGGTGTTAAAAGAATACAGGGGCACCTGAGTGGCTCAGTCGGTTAAGTGTCCGACTTCGGCTCAGGTCATGATCTCACAGTTTGTGGGTTCAAGCCCCACATCAGGCTCTGTGCTGACAGCTCAGAGCCTGGAGCCTGCTTTGGATTCTGTGTCTCCACTCTCTGCCCCTCCCCTGCGTGCACTCTGTCTGTCTCTCTCTCAAAAATAAATAAACATTAAAAAAATTTTTTTAAAGAATACAATGTTACTTTATGATGATTCATTCGGAAATCTTGAAGTAGGTAAAAACTATATAACTCATCTTGTAAATAGAATCATTAAATATTTGGATCTCTTCAGTTTTACATCTGCATGTTATAGAGTTTTTATGGCATAGTAGTGATGGGAAAAACATTTTTGTCTTTTCATTCTCGGAGACCATAGGCTAGTGATTCTCAAAAAGTATGGTGCATTGGGGCGCCTGGGTGGCTCAGTTGGGTAAGCGTTGGACTTCGGCTCAGGTCACGATCTCGCGATCTCGTGGTTTATGGGTTCCAGCCCCCCATTGGTCTCAGCTGTCAGCACAGAGCCCAATCAGATCCTCTCTGTTCTGCCCCTCCCCTGTTCGTGTTCTCTCTCTCTCTCTCTAAAATAAATAAACATTAAAAAAAAAAAATCTTAAAAAAAAAAAAAAAAGTATGGTCCGTGGATTACCAGCGACAGAAAACACCTCGGAATTTAGTTATGTACGCAGCTCCCCAGGCCCTACACCACATGGATGGAGACAAAATTTCCAGGGGTGTGGAGCTTGAAACGTGCACTTGAAACAAGGCTCTGGGGCGATTCTTACGCACATTGAAGTTTGAGAACCACTGATGTAGGGCAAGACTTGGTGGATCACATGTATCATAATTTTTAATTCAATAAACATGTAGATCTATTTTAAATCAGAAAATCTGGAACGCTTCACGAATCTGTGCGTCATCCTTGCGCAGGGGCCATGTGAATCTTCCCTGTATCGTTTCAATTGTAGTCTCTGTGCTGCCAAAGCGAGCGCAGTTGATCACATTTTTTGATAGATTTGTGAATTCATAATATCTATTTATTGAGCGCTTACTATTTGCCTGTCAAAAACTCTCATTCAGGCTAAAAACAAACTTTGTAGGTGAGTTCGTAACCTCCATTTCACAGATGGGAAACTGAGGCTCAAAAAGAATGAGAACTTGGCCAAGGTCACCTGACTAGGAAGAGCTAGCCCAACCGGTTCTGCTTGCCTTCAGTGACTATCCCTCTCCCACAATGCCCACTGCACTGTTGTCTAGGCTATGCAATGGCCACCATGCTTATTAATAATAGCAACAGCTATCATTTGAGTGCCTTTCATGTGCCATATAATTTCAGCTTAAACCTTTTTGTAAGTTCAAATGGTACTTTGCCAAGTAAGTTGACTAAGACGCAGAGATATTAGTATATCTCTCAAAATTACCGTCCACCCGTTGAAACAGGGCTTTCTTATTCTGGTATGACTTTTTCCGTGTTCACTTCCTCTTGACTGTTTGTAAAATCGTTTTTGGCTCTGTCAGGACTTCCTTTCCTTGGTGTAATATATCCTGACCCTTTGCAGCTAGTTTGGAATGGCAAACCAAGAGTTGAAGTGTAGGCTCTCTTTCTAACAGCTCCCACACTTTTTCCCAGCACAGGAACGGAGAGCTACAGTCTGAATCAAGGGGGAAGTGTCAGTTGCTTGGAAAAAACCTGATCTTGTGACTGCAAAAAGAAAAACACAACTTAATCAAGGAAGCCTTTCCTGGGGAGGGGGAATCACACTACCCCATGTGAGATCTTATTCTGGATTATGTCATAGATCATTTTCAGGGAGTTTCATATGGCCCCAGGGCATCCCCAAGCAGACAGAGGGACAAAGGGCTGTTTTCATTGATGAATCCATCCGGGCTTGCCTTATGCCTCTCACAGGGTGCTGGTGGAGGAAGATAATATTCTCTTTCAAGATGCAATGACTTAGTACAATTCAGTAATATAAATAGCTAAAAATATATAAATGTCTGCACCCTTTCACCCAGTAATACCCTCCTGGAAAATAATTCAAAAGAAGAAAACAAAGCAACAACACAACAGAAAATATATAAAGGAGCATTGTTTATAGCAGTGGAAAACCTGAAAGGACCTACATGCCCAAGATTAGGAAGTGGGTGAATAACAATGGTGTAAGAATGTAATGGAATGTTATGATGCTATTGAAAGAGATATGTATGATAAGTGTATAGAAACACAAAAAGCCTTTTTGAAATAACCTAAAATGAAAGCATTAGAATGAAAAATTGTCTTGAGCTCCGGAGTCAGGCAAACATGTGTTATTAGCTATATGGACTTAGACAAACTGCTTAACCTGAGTCTCAGTTTCCACATTTAAAGATTATAAAGACATAACGATAAAGATTAAAGTATCCATCTTTCAGGGCACCTGAGTGGCTTAGCCGGTTAAACATCCGGCTCATGATTTTGGCTCAGGTCATGACCTCACAGTTTGTGGTTTCCAGCCCCGAGTTGGGCTCTGTGCTGATAGCATGGAGCCTGCCTGGGATTCCCTCTCTCTTTGCCCCTCCCATGCTCGTGTGCGCACGCACTCTCTCTCTCTCTCTCAAAATAAATAAACAAAAACTTTAAAAATAAATAAATGAATAAATAAATAAATAAATAAATAAATAAAATCCATCCTTCCAGAGTTATTATAAGAATTAAAGATGATATAAACTATATGGATAAAATTTGGGTAAACCACGGATAAAGATAGGAAGGGAATGCAAAGAAAGAATTGTAAGTTTTATGCTGGATCGTGGACTATTGAAAATTTCATCTGAAATGTACTTATTTTTATGATGTCTTAAATGTAATACAATTTTTCCCTTTTCTTTCTCTGTACCCTTTTTTTTTTTTTAAAGTTTATTTATTTATTTAGAGAGAGAGAGAGATAGCGAGCAAGCAGGAGAGGGGCAGAGAGAGAAGGAGAGAGAGAATCCCAAGCAGGCTCCATGCTGTCAGTGCAGAGCCTGATTCGGGGCTTGAACTCACAAACTGTGAGATCATGACCTGAACTGAAACCAAGAGTCAGACGTTTAACCGACTGAGCCACCCGGGCGACCCTCTTCCTCCATGCCCTTAAAAAACTGCATATGCCCTGTGTAGGAAGTGTGTGTACGTCTCATCAGGAAACTTGCCTAAGTGGATTCCTAAGTCCTATTTGGATAAGGGTCCTGATTCCTCTGGAATCAGCTCTAGGAAAATGATAGGAACCTTAAACACTGACATACAGAAAGGTGGCTCAACTAGGTTCCAGGACCTGTTTTCCAAGCACTTAGAGGTTTATGTGACATTTGATAGATACTGGTCTCTGTCTCTACAATTTGGGGGTGGAGAAGGTTCTTGTGACCAAGATGCCTTCATCCACCTTTGCTTCAGAATGCTACTTCCCACCTCCATTAAACCACTTTCCCTGCAGAGCTAGATTCATGAGCCAGGGGGTAGCAGGAGGATGATATGAAAGAAATATTTTCTTCTGGCTAATATATACTGAGGACCCTCTTTGTATGAGGCATTGTGTTCGGCACATGTAAATACCTACTAAGCCAGTTGGAATATGTCTAGAACCCAGAAAACCTTCTAGGAAACCCCTACCAGGATAATGTTGACATAGAAAAGGTATTTCATGTGGACTTCCATCTATCCATCGTCATCCAAGATTAGCGGAGAGACACAAGAGTAAAACTTGTGGCGAGGTTTTATTCTGGCCAAGGAAACTGACCAAAAATAGATTCCACTGAAAGTGTCAGGCAACGGGGTGCAAAAAGGGTGAAAAGCCATTTAGACTTGAAAAAGCAACAGCAATCTTCTAATCTTACTGATGAGAAATGAATTGTGGCAAAACTATGTCTGAGGCTGCTTCTAGTAAGCTTTGGGTCAGTTACTTCAGTTACTCTAAAAAAATTCTGGAGATTTTGCTCTACTTGGCAGTAAAACAAAGATGATTTCTACCCGGGGTTATACCAAATTCTTTTTAATTGATTGTTTTTCCTCCCCATGCTCTGCCTCCCAACAGCCAGGGATGCCACTGATGAAATATTCAGCATTGGAATGATATTTGATGTATAATTAAATAGGATACATTTAGCAGTTCAGTTTTATAGACCTTTCATGTTCAGGTTAATAAATCTTCACAGAAGGAATCTCACAAACAAGACCAAAATATTTTTGGGAATGCTATCCTCCTTGGAAAAATACAGAATCCTGAACGTAATTACTGTATATAGGAAAGAAAACATTTATCAAGCACTTTTATGTGCCAGGCAAGGTACTAAGTGCTTTACACATTATTTAATTTAATCTTCATGACCCTGTGAGATAGGTATTATTAGGTCTGCTATACAGATGAAATAACTGAGGCTCCAAGCAGTTAAGTAATTTGCTTAAGATCACAAAGTATGTATGAGCATATCCAGGGCTGGAACTCAGGTCAGATTCTGACTCTCGTGTTTTTCCTTAAATTTTTACAGGAGTTCATTTCCAAAGCGTTTTCATTTACTATGGCTCATGCCATCCTCCCACCAACACAGTGATGTTGAACATAATCATGGGATTCTCTCTTTTAACAAAAGTCACAGAGACAGGGTCAGAACCAAGGCTTACAGCAATCATAACCTCAGTGAATTTCTATTGAGTGCCTTCTATGTGCTGGTCTCTGTATTAAGCATTTTTAATAGTTTTCCCCATTTTAATCTTCATAATCTTTTGAGGTGGGCACTATTATTATCCCATTTGATGGATGAGAAAACCAAGACTCAGAAGGGCCAATCTCTTGCCCAAGTTTATACTGTAGCCAGTCAGGACAAGAATTTAGGTTTGCAATAATGATAACACAATTGATAAAAGCAGTTGCCATCTATTGAGCTCTTCTCCTGTGTTGGATATTGCTTAGAAATTTTTTTTAACCCTACATGCTATGAGATTTACAATTGGCATTGCTCCTTTAAAAAAATATTTTTAAGTAATCTCTATACCCAGTGTGGGACTTGAACTTAAAACCCCGAGACTGAGAGCCACATGATCTACCTACTAAACCGGCCAGGTGCCCCTGGCATTGCTCTTTTAATGCTCACCATTTTCAGATAAGGAAAGAAGACCGAAAGAAAATAAGTTAATGTCTCCAAAGCATACAAATGGGAAGGGGTAGAGCTAGGATTTGAATGCAGGTCTCTTTGACTCTTAGACCTATGTCCTTAACCATGAGACTTTGCTCACTCCTGTTCTGTCTCTATACACCCTTGCTACCCAAAGTATGGTCCCCAGACCAGCAGCATTGGCATCCCCTGGGAACTTGTGATAAAGGTGGCACCCCAAGCCATGCCCCAGACCTACTGAATCAGAGATGTATTTTAACAAGGCACCTGCATGATTCTTGTGCCTGCTAAACTTTGAGAAGCACTGCTCTGCAGCACTGCCAGCATCTCTCACACGCACACACACACGCACACACGCACACGTGCACACACGCACACACGTACGTGGGTGAGGGGCAGAGAGAGAGAGGGGAACAGAGGTTCCATCCGAAGTGGGCTTGGTGCTGGCAGCAGTGAGTAATCTCTACACCCAACACGAGGCTTGAACTCACAGCCCCAAGATCAAGAGTCCCGTGCTCTACTGACTGAGCCAGGAGGCACCCCCAAAATTCTTGGATTTGTGATTGTGATTTTATGTTGCATAATAGAAAACAGTTACTCTTTCTCTTAGTAAACTCGTTCCTAATTCACACTGCAGAAATAAATGTTACTTTTGGTGTTCTGCAAAAGTGCCTGATTCCCACCTACATTAACATAAGGATCTAGACTCTGGAATCTCAGGGCACCTGGCTGGCTGGGTCAGGAGAGAGCATGAGGCTCTTGATCTCAGGGTCATGAATTTAAGCCCATATTGGGCATGGAGCCTACTTAAAAGAAGTAAGAAGAATAAAAATAAATAAATAATATAAAAATACATAAACTTAAAAAAAAAGACTTTGGAATCTCTCTAGAAATCAAATCATCTAACCAAGAGGAAGTTGTTCTTACTGGATAGTAGAAACATGAGTGGTTTTATGTTCTCCTTTGTGCTTTCCCGAATATTTAAAAATATCTAGAGTGAACATGCATTCATTCAGCAAATATCACTTAGTAGGAACACCTACTAAGGGACAGGCACTATTCTAGGTGCTGGAGATAGAGCAGTGAATAAGCCAGAAAAAAATCTGTGTTCTAGATTGGTGGTGGCCAGAGGCAGGGCAGAGGGATGGGGCAATGTAGGTGAAGGGAGTCAAAAGGTATAAACTTCCAACTGTAAAACAAAGAAGTCATGGCGATGTCACCTACAGCATGCTGACTAGAGGTAAAAGTACTGTATTGCATATTTGAAAGTTGCTAAGAGAGTAAGTCCTGAAACTTCTCATCACAAGAAAAAATTCCATAACTAGGTATGGTGATGGATGTTAACCAGACTTATAGTGATGATCATTTTGCAATATACACAAATATTGAATCATTATGTTGTGTACCTGTAACTAATAAATTTCAATGTCAGTTAATTTCAATTGAAAAAATCTTGGGGTGCCTGGGTGGCTCAGTTGGTTAAGCATCTGACTTCGGCTCAGGTCATGATCTCATGGTTAGTGAGTTCGAGCCCTGCATCGGGCTCTTTGCTAACAGCTTGGAGCCTGGAGCCTGCTTCGGATTTTGTGCCTCCCTCTCTCTCTTCCCCTCCCCTCCTTGTGCTCTGTCTCTCTCTTACTCAAAAATAAACATTAAAAAAAAAAAATCTCAGGGGGCCTGGATGGTTCAGTTGGTTGAGCATCCAACTCTTGGTTTGGGCTCAGGTCATGATCTCACGATTTGTGGGTTCAAGCCCCGCATCAGGCTCTGTTCTGATAGTGTGGAGCCTGCTTGAGATTCTCCCCCACCCCTCAAAGTAAATAAAGTTAAAAAAAAAAATCTCTGTCCTGATGTCAGTATCTTTTGGTTTTTCCTCTTGGTATAGTCAGATTCCTTGAAGAACACAAGTCACGTTTCCTCTCTGGAAGGTAAATGTCCGGTAGCCAGAGATCTAGGAATTGAATGGAAAAAGAGGGCTGGGAATCTTAGCATCCGATATCCATAAATCCACTTAATCTCCTTATTTATACGGAGACTCCTATTCAACCATCTCTGGAGAATAAATACTTCAGTCTCCTTTTAGAAGAAGGAGGGCAGCAGTTGAAGAAGGGAGCAGTAACCAGGAGATCTTAAATAGCTTTAAAAATTCTTATTTTGACCCATGCCGAGAGTACACCCTGTAGATGGCCCGCTTTTCTATATCCCCACAGTGGGCGGCACGGGGACCTACTGTGAGTGATCAAATGTGGAGGCTTGAGGGAGTCTGCAGAATAAATCAGGTGGGGTCTCAGTTTGGTTCCATTTTGGATTTAGGATTCAGGTTCTCCAGGTTGGTAACTTAGTTAATGCTTGTGCATCTGCTTTCCAGCTTCTACTTTTCTTTGTTTTTGTTTGTCCTATTGACTCCACTCATTATTGTGGGTTCATGCTTTAAAAATCCCATCACTGGGGAGCCTGGGTGGCTCAGTCGGTTGGGCGTCCGACTTCAGCTCAGGTCATGATCTCATGGTCCGTGAGTTCAAGCCCCACGTTGGGCTCTGTGCTGACAGCTCAGAGCCTGGAGCCTGTTTCAGATTCTGTGTCTCCTTCTCTCTCTGACCTTCCCCCATTCATGCTCTGTCTCTCTCTGTCTCAAAAATGAATAAATGTTAAAAAAAAAATTAAAAAAAAATCCCATCACCGGGGCACCTTGGGTGGCTCAGTCAGTTAAGTGTCTGACTCTTGGTTTCAGCTCAGGTCATGCTCTCACAGTTTGTAGGTTGGAGTCCTGTGTAATGCTCTGCGCTGACAGTGTGGAGCCTGCTGGGGATCCTCTTTCCCTCTCTGACCCTCCCCAGATTGCTCTCACTCTGTCAAAATAAATAACAAAAATTAAAATAAAAAAACTAAAAAAAATCCCATTACTGTCATTTTAGTGTTGTTCTAGGAGAGAACATAAGTGGATCTATGTGTTCATCCTCATTAACTGTTTAACTTTCATCACTTGAAAAAAAATGTTTATTGGGGTGCCTGGGTGGCTCAGTCGGTTGAGCGACCGACTTCGGCTCAGGTCATCATCTCACAGTTTGTGAGTTCAAGCCCCGCGTCGGGCTCTGTGCTGACAGCTTGGAGCCTGGAGCCTGCTTCGGATTCTGCGTCTCCCTCTCTCTCTCTGCTCCTCCCCTGCTCACACACTGTCGCTCTCTCAAAAATAAATAAAGTTTTTAAAAAATTGTTTTTTAAAATCTTTATTTATTTTTGAGAGAGGTGGGTGAGTGAGCAAGGGAGGGGCAGGCTCAAACCCAGGAACTGATGAACTCATGAACCCATGAACCATGAGATCATGACCTGAGCAGAAGTTGGATGCTTAAGTGACTAAGCCACCCAGGCGCCCCAACACAGTTTTAAGGAACACTTTCCTATCTGAACTTGAATCCTCTCTTGACACCATTTAAACTTTCATTCTCTCCCAGTTGTCCTTAGAATTGGATGTTTGAATAAAATACGTACTTTCACATGTAGCTGACTGTGGTTTAGGAAGAGTTCATGTTACCCGCATATTTAAGATTTTTTAAGTAGCAGGAAACAAACAAAATGATCACTTTCCTCAGCAGATCAAAAATAGAGATGAGACATACACATATTCAAATTGTTAAATTATGTATGTTAAATTATGTAGAAGCTTTGTGATGGCAGTATTGTTTGTAATACCAAAAAGACTGCCAAAAACCTAAAGGCCTATCAATAGAGGACTTGTTAAATAAAACATACCAATCCATATGGTAGCATATTTATACAGTTAAAAAGAATGGTGCAGATCTTTATATTTTGGTACAGGAGAGCCTGGAAGGGCAGAATAGAGTAAGTATACTGTGCTATCATCTGGGTTTTTTTTTTTAATTTTTTTTTAACGTTTATTTATTATTGAGAGACAGAGAGACACAGAATGTGAGCAGGGGAGGGGCAGAGAGAGAGGGAGACACAGAATCCGAAGCAGGCTCCAGGCTCCGAGCCGTCAGCACAGAGCCTGACGCGGGGCTCGAGCTCACAAACTGCGAGATCATGACCTGAGATGAAGTTGGTCACCCAACCAACTGAGCCACCCAGGCACCCCCATCTGAGTTTAAAGACACATACCTAGTGGGGCCTGGGTGGCGCAGTCGGTTAGGCGTCCGACTTCAGCCAGGTCATGATCTCACGGTCTGTGAGTTCGAGCCCCGCGTCAGGCTCTGGGCTGATGGCTCAGAGCCTGGAGCCTGTTTCCGATTCTGTGTCTCCCTCTCTCTCTGCCCCTCCCCCGTTCATTCTCTGTCTCTGTCCCAAAAATGAATAAACGTTGAAAAAAAAAATTAAAAAAAAAAAAAAATAAAGACACATACCTACACCTCCAAGAGGGCTACCTCCTGGGAGGGGAACTAGGTGACTAGGAGACAGGCTAGAAGAAAGACTTAGTTTTCCCTTGTATAGCCTTTGTAGCATTTGAATTTATACTACAGGCTTATATTACTTATTTTTTAAAATTTTAATGTTTATTTATTTTTGAGAGAGACAGAGAGAGAGAGAGAGTCGGGGAGGGGCAGAGAGAGAGGGAGACGCAAAATCTGAAGCAGGCTCCAGGCTCTGAGCTGTCAGCACAGGGCCTGATGCGAGGCTCGAACTCACACACTGTGTGAAATCATGACCTGAGCAGAAGTCGTAAGTTTAATCGACTGAGCCACCGAGGCGCCCCATTCTTTTAAAAATAAAGTACTGACAGGGGCGCCTGGGTGGCTCAGTTGGTTGAGCGTCTGACTCCTGGTTTGGGCTTAGATCATGATCTCACAGTTTCGTGGGTTCAAGCCCCGAGTCAGGCTCTGTACTGGCAGCATGGAGCCTGCTTGAGATTCTCTCTCTCTTCCCCTCTCTGCCCCTCCCCAATTTGCACTGTCTCTTGTCTCTCTCAAAATAAATAAATAAACTTAAAAATAAAATAAAACAAACTACTAATGAATAGTTTTTTTAAAGAATGAACTCCATGGCCTTTACCTAACATAATGTTCTCCCTCATGACTTCCACCTTTCCAAATGTTACTTCTTTAAGATAGTTATTAATTCCCAAATCCCTTTCTGGACAACTCTAGCCCGAGTACTCTCTTATCTGATCCTCTTTGTTAGAAACTATTGTGCGTGGAGGAATGCCTGGGTGGCCCAGCCGGTTGAATGTCTGACTTCAGCTCAGGTCACGATCTCAGAGTATGTGAGTTTCAACCCCGCATAGGGCTCACTGCTCTCAGTGCAGAACCTGCTTTTGATTCTCTGTGCCCCCCTCTCTCTGCCCCTCCCCTGCTCGTATTCTCTGTCTCTCAAAAATGAAGAAACATTAAAAAAAATGAAATGATTGTATGTGGCAAAATTTTCACACACTGATTTGCTACCTCGCTGCTGCTGCTGCTTCTTTGAAATAGTATCAGCCATCTTGTGTTAAACGTTCCGTTTTGTATTTTCATTTGTGTTTTACTGAGTCTTTTAGAGGTTGCATGGGGGTCTTGCAAAAAATGAGGAGTGGCTGGTGGAGAATATGTAAGTAAAAGGGAAGGAGCACAAAAGAAAGAGTCTGAGGCTCTCTCCAGACCTGTAGTCCTTCACACCCACCTACCAAGCAGAGATTCATGTGAACCAGTGACCCCTTTTCATAAAATACTAAAAGCCCCCTCACATTTTAACATTGAATTAACCCAATTATCATGACATCACTCTGCTAAGAGCCCTTGCACTCAAGGGATGAGAGGTTGGGAGACAGAAGCAAACATTTTGAAGCAAGATCAACAAGCCTAGACCCTTATTTCATAGATCCCGAGACAAGACGCTGGAGGCATTCAAACTAAAACTCAAGTCTCCTCTTAAATGCAGTTGAACTACACGATCCAGCAGAGGTCTGGCCTGGGTGAAAGAGGGGAATCTTTGCACAGCAAGAAAGACAGGAAAACTCTGTGCCTGGAGAAGAGGGGAAGAGAAAGCAGGAGGTGAAAAGGAGGTGATTGTGAAGTTTTGTCTCCTCTGTAATTGTGTCCAGGGCTCTGTGGCAGTCTGTGGCAATAAAAGTCTCTATTAGCAGAAGCCAAGTTAAGATAATCAGAACTGGTTTGGAACTGCAAACCTCAACTTCCCCTAACCCAGCCCAGTCCCTTTACTTCCAGAAACCAATGGACTTCGGTTTAAAGCTCTTTAACGACCCTTTCACATCCCCCTTTTCCACACCTGGAGAGAAAGAGGGCGCAATATAAACAAGAACCGTTTCCCTATTTTTAGGGTATTTTCAGTCGATTCTCCACTATCTACTGTATCCGGAAAGTGAGAACCGTTTAGGGTAGCCATGGAGACATCGTTGGCCTCAGTCTTGTTTCCTTCCTTCTCTCTGCTATTGAAATGTTTTGCTCTGATTTCACGAAGACACCCCACTTCTGCTGACGCGGGATTCTGCAGCCTCCTCTCTCTCCTCTCTATGCAGGGCGCGGGAACACGTTTTGAAACGAGGAGAGCGTGTGCGCACAAAAACGGGCGAGGTTCCACCGGGAGTCAGCCCCGTCCACGGTCTCCAGGTTTCGGAGCCCGCCCCCGCCCAGACTACAAATCCCAGGAGATCCCGCGCAGGGCCTGCGCGCTCCAGTGATCCTTCCCTCACTCTCCCGGAGAGTGGAGATAAAGGTTCCGTTGGCGGCGCACTGCGGGTTGGTTTGTTTTCAACGGCGGTGACGGAGGTCGGAAGCCCGGCCGACTGCAGGCGGGGGCGTCAGGGGGTGGATTCCTCCTCCCCGAAGCACTGGGGGGCGGGGAGGAGGGAAGCGGGGCCAGCGGGCCGGGGACCGAGCCGCCAGGACAGAACGGGCCGGGGCGATGGAGGGCGACGGGGTGCCGTGGGCGAGCGAGCCCGTCTCGGGTCCCGGCCCGGGCGGCGGCGGAATGATCCGCGAGCTGTGCCGGGGCTTCGGCCGCTACCGCCGCTACCTGGGCCGGCTGCGGCAGAACCTGCGCGAAACCCAGAAGTTCTTCCGCGACATCAAGTGCTCCCACAACCACAGTTGTCCCTCCTCCCCCACGGGCGACGACGGCGGGGCCGAGCGCGGCCCTGCCGGCGACGTCGCCGAGACCGGGCTGCAGGCGGGTAAGGCGGGCAGCCGCGGCGGAGGCAGGGCTGGAGGAGCAAGGCGGAGGGCGGACCGCACCCCTGTCCCTGCAAAACAAGCCGGGAAGGGGCGCAAAGTGGGAGAGGGGCGGCGTGGCCGGGTCCCCGGGCCTGGGCCGGCCGGATCCGCGAGGCCGTGGGCGGGCATCCCCCGGGGCGGGGGTGGGCGAGGGGCGCTCGGAGGCCGGCGAGAGTGCCAGGAGCGCGCTCCGGCACCACCGGCCGTGCGCAGGGGCGGGGAGTGGGGGTGGGAGGGGGTGGGCGGCTGAGGTCGGAGACCCGCCTAGGGATGGAGGAGGTGGACTCCCGGAGGAAGGGCAGCAGGCAGGGTGCCCCAGGAGCCCGAGGAGTCCAGGGAACTGTAGTGGATTGTGTATGTGTATGTGGTGTATGTGTGTGTGCTTACGTGAAATGTTTTTGCACGAAAACTGTGAAGAAGTAAGGAGTGTACTGTAAATGGGGCTGGGGTCGCTAAAGGAAATCCCTATCTGACGTGCCAGGGTGCCTGAGGGGTCGCTCGTGCTTATGGCGAAGAAGTTGGGGAAGACATCGGGTTGTTGTTTGGTCCTGAGACTTCGTGACTTGATTCTCCCTGGGATGTGCTAGAGTCCCTAAAGCACTTAAAATCGTGCAGGGCCTTTGATCTTTCCCAATTTCTTGCTTCCTCTTCAACTGCTTTTTGGTGGCGATCCGGAGGGTTTGTTAAGTAGCGCGTCTAATTAGGAAATAAGTGGGAAGGGAGAAGGGACTGGCATCCCATGTGGACAGGTACCCTGGGGACAGCACAGCAAGTAAGACAGTGGGTTTAATTTAGTGATTCTCAAACTTCAGTGTGTACTCAAACCAAATTAGCCTTAAAAATGTCTCATGCTCTACCCCACAGATGGGGACGGTCTCGTGGGTGGGTCCTGAGAATCTAAACATAAAACGCTGCCGGGGTTCTGTTGCAAGTGGTCTACAGACACACCTGTGGAAGCACAAATGTAGATGCTAATAGAGAATTTGAACATGAGGCTCAGACCAGAATGAATTGTTGAGCTGTTCAGAGTTTGTGGTTTGGGTTCTGTGTTTCCGAAGTTGCCATGTTTCATATCCTCCAGTTGTCTGAGACTCCAAAAATGGCGATGAAAGAAAGTAAGATAATAAGAATCTGATCTGGTCCTAAATAATATTCTTCCACTTAGTGAGCTTGGATGTAACACAACGGGGAGGAAAGCATGGTAGCTTTTCTGGAGTGGTGGTTTGACATCGTCAGCCCAGAGATTTGCCGTTCTGAAAATGGACCTGTAGAGGCTGTCAGAAAATTGGCAAGAAGGGCTAATGTTTTCAGAGATGATCCTCAGAATGTGTACTTTAACCCTCTCCCATAGCAGTGCTTTCCAGCAGCTTTCCTGCTCCCAGGTTTTTCTTAGAGCTTACCTAAAAGAGTCCTCTGTCGCTGTTATTTGATAACAATTGTTTATTTTAGAATCACTACCAAAGGAGAGAAAAAAACCATCAGGGAGTAGATTCAGGGAGTAGATTCATCGCAGAGAGATGGAGGTTTTCAAGGCACCTTGACAGGCTCTTGTTTTTATTCTTTAAAAAGCCAAGTTAAGGGGCGCCTGGGTGGCGCAGTCGGTTAAGCGTCCGACTTCAGCCAGGTCACGATCTCGCGGTCCGTGAGTTCGAGCCCCGCGTCAGGCTCTGGGCTGATGGCTCAGAGCCTGGAGCCTGTTTCCGATTCTGTGTCTCCCTCTCTCTCTGCCCCTCCCCCGTTCATGCTCTGTCTCTCTCTGTCCCAAAAGTAAATAAACGTTGAAAAAAAAAAATTAAAAAAAAAAATAAAATAAAAAAATAAAAAATAAAAAGCCAAGTTAAGAAAGACAAACGTACCCTTTGAATTTTGCCTCACTGGCTTTTCTAGTTGACTGCACCACGAACTAATCTTTGCGTACTGTATTTTTTTCAAAAAATTTTTAATGTTTATTTATTTCTGAGACAGAGAGAGACAGAACACGAACAGGGGAGGGGCAGAGAGAGAGGGAGACACAGAATCCGAAGCAGGCTCCAGGCTACGAGCTGTCAGCACAGAGCCCGAGGCGGGGCTTGAACTCACAAACTGTGAGATTGTGACCTGAGCCAAAGTCAGTCGCTCAACCAACTGAACCACCCAGGCGCCCCTTTGCATATTGTATTTAACTCTCTTCACCCTCTGGAGTCTATTCATCTGAAACAAAAACCAGGGTAGGGTGCAGATGACTGGACTGGGAACAGTTTGGTTTTGTTCCAGAAAGTGCTCCCATTCCCATCCCTATGGAGAGTTTTATTGTTGGAGGTGAAAATGAGCATCAGGGAAGATCAGTGAGGCGGCGCCTAACTCTGTATATTTTGGGAATGGCCATTTTCCCAGTTGTTTAGGTAATTGTGTTAGAAAGTAGACTTAAAACCTTACTCCTTAAAAAGACAACTAGCTCTTGTGTCCTCCTTTTACGGGCTATCGTTACAAGGTCAAGTCCACTCAGAGACTGTCTCAACTTTCTTTTGTGAATGTTGGTTTCTGAATAGGAACTTGGAATATCAAGAGAAGGAACACTGAACGTTTTTTTTTTTTTTTAATTTACTTTATTTCACCCATCCCTCCACCCACCTCCCCTCTGGCAACCACCAGTTCTCTCTCTCTCTCTCTGGTTTTTTTTTTTTTTGCTTATTTTTTGTTTGTTTGTTTGTTTCTTAAATTCCACACATGAGTGAAAGGAACACTCAATTTGTAACTTAACAAACCTCTGGAAGGTTTTAATCATTATTTCAGAGTGGAAGTGTGCTTTCAGTTTGGATGTAGTGTTGTATTTGAGCAACTGAAGATCATCCAGTAACTCTAAATTTTTATTATTTCACTTTTAAATCACAGAGGAGATGGGAAGAATGCCAAAATACTGCTTTCTTATTAATTTTGACAGTTTTGTATTTATTGGGGGGTGGCAGGTTAGAGGGTTATGTAATGGACATGATATTTCAGAAGCTAAAACGTAGGTGGGACTGAACTCTTAAAATAGGAATAGCTTGGCCCATACAGAGCAAACAGAATTGCAAGTGAAATTTCTTTGATTCCATTCCTCCCCTGCTGCCCAAATCATTGGCCTTCTTTTCACTTAAGTCTAGGGGATGAGAGTCCTTTTATCTGTTGACTTTCCTCTGTCAGAGGCTTTAGAAGTAACGACATGAAGGCTTTGAGAACTTCTTTGATAAAAGGCAGAATGGAGTGTCACAAAGTAGCAGGGGGAAATTTTTCGTGTTTCGTGAACCAAAGAGTGCTTCGCTGTTGCAACATATCATAGAGGTATGAATTTTAAGAAATTGGAATGACTCAAATGTGTCTGGTTGGAATGCCCTCTTCTGTGCCGCATTCCTCCCGTCCTGCTTCCGCATCACCGCTGTGCTGTGTCAGTTTCCTCGTTGTCGGAGCCGCTGGTTACAACAGCGGTGCTCGCCTCTAGGGTTGTTGGGAGTTAATGCACGTGTTCAGAACGGTGCCTTGTAAGGTGTTGTGTAAGTATTAGCTGTTATTATTCAATAAACATTTAGTACTTACCTCTAGGCTTGTTGGGAGTTAATCTATGTTAATAGTTGTGTTTAGAACAGTGCCTGGCACCTTGCTGTGTATGTGTTCCACAGTGATATTATTCAGTTATTATTCAATAAACATTTAAGTACCTGGGGAGCAAAGAATCAGATAAAGATATTGGCATTGGCCTTAGGTTAGTGGGAATCAGTCTTTCCCTTCTATACTTTTCTCCTGAGAAAGAAAAAAAGAATTGTAATTATTATCATTACGGTGCACCTATTATTTGTTTATGCTGGATGAGGGATGAAAAGGACTAGGAGTCCTGAAGTCAGTCCTCTAGAAAGGTACAGCCTGTCTGTCTTCAACCATATACATATGCAACGCCCAAAGCAGAAAAATGGCACAAAGGTAAGGTATGGCTGGATTATAGGCATTTTATGTGAGTTACAATTCTTAGATTTAAAAAAAAAAATTTTTTTTTTTACGTTTATTCATTCTCGAGAGAGAGAGAGCGCGCAAGCGGGAGAGGAGCAGAGAGAGAGGGAGTCGCAGAATCCGAAGCAGGCTCCAGGCTCTGGGCTGTCAGCACGGAGCCTGATACGGGCCTCGACCCCATGAACCACAAGATCGTGACCTGAGCTGAAGTCGGACGCTTAACTGGCTGAGCCACCCAGGCGCCCCACAGTTCTTAGATTTTTTTATAGCTCTTTGCCTTTGGTTAGCAAACAGCTTAGTTTCTTCAACATTCTTCTCCCTCTTTTTTTCACACCTCGTATAAACTGGCTGCCAGTAGTGAAAAGAGGAAAAGCACTAGCGTATTTATTTGAAATAGACATTTTTCTTGGACTCCTTAGACAGAAGTTGGTATAGGTAATAAAGTTCAAGTGGCAAAGTGACATCTGGGAAAGAGACAGAAAATTGGGCGAGAGGAGATTCCTTCTAGCCTAGTTTCATGTGGCTGCCTCCTTCGTGGGGCTGAGCGGCGGGGAGGAGTCGGATTGTGGGGTGAAACAGTGAGAGATGGGGACAGGGGTGTGCTTTCCAGTAGTTTTCCCTGGTCTGTTTTAGAAGAGCTGCCACAGCTTTTCAGTACATCCTCAGCAGACATGGTGTTGTAATTGTGGTTCTTACTTACTACTTTTATTAGCCCAAGTGTAATGAAAACTTTCACTTTCTCTCACAAGTTTCTTCCTATATGGAGGCATCACATAGTGGTGGAAAAGCAGGTACAAGCATTTCCATCAGACCTGGTTTCCTATTGTAGCTCAGCCTCCGATTCACTGTGTGACTTGGGCTTTGAGTCTTGGTTTCTTCATATGTAAAATGGTAGTGATATAAAATGCTGTCTATTGTATGAGTCCATCTGTGGGAAATGCCCAGAATAGGCCAGTCTGTAAAGATGGGAAGTATAGTGTGATTGCCAGTGGGTGAGGAGAGAGGAGGATTGAGTGACTGCTAACGGGTATGGGATTTCTTTTTGAAGAATGAAAATGTTCTGGAACTAGATAGTGGTGATGGGTGCACAGCTTTGTGAATATGCTAAAAATACTGAATTATACCCTCTAAAGGGGTGAATTCATACAAATACATACATACATAAAATGGGAGTGGTAATGTCTACCTCCCAAAGTTGTTGTGACAACTAGAGATAAATACTCTAAAGCACTTAGCACAGCCATATGGTTCGTGTTAAATCTACACGGCTGTTTGGGTGTACGTATGTAGTTTGAGCTGGAGCCGGATTCAACCCCGCGTCTCTACCTACACTCCCAGTCAGTTCTGCTTCTGTGACTCGTCCCTTACTCTTCCGACCTGCCCGTGAGAATATAAAATGCACCCTGGCAGTGGAGAGATTTTGTTCTGCGTGAGTCATAACCCAGGCTCCGTAGCTTGCCATGGAGCTATAATTGACTTCAGTGGGAGACTTTATCTGATTGAATTGAGTGTAATGTGACCCTACCTCCTCTAGCCTCATATTCCAGTTTCTAGTCCCTGACATTTAGGGTCCCAGGCTCCAGTTTGCTGATTTTGCTACCTCTGGTTCCCTGGGGGGAGCCTGGGAAGAAGTGGCTTCTCCCACACACAGTAACTCTTTGCACCTTTTCCCTTTACAGCCTTTCCCTTCCTAAGCTTCCTTTCCTAGGGTAATCTGTTTCCCATGGCACAGGGCAGCTCACTATTAGAAAGGGTTGGATAATTCTGCCTGCCTTTAAAAGAAAAGACATGATTACCTTCATGATTTGCAATATGTGTAGTTTAGTCTTAACTGTCATTACTGATTTCAGTATACTTAGCTCTTCAGCCTTGCAAGTGGTTTTTGAATGTTTATGTATTTTTGAGAGAGAGAGAGAGAGAGCGTGCACGAGCAAGGCGGGGGGCGGGGGGGGGGGCGGGGGGGGTGCCGGGTTGCTGGTGCAGAGAGAGAGGGAGACACAGAATCCGAAGCAGGCTCCAGGCTCTGAGCTGTCAGCACAGAGCCCGATGCGGGGCTCCAACTCGCGAACCTCGAGATCATGACCTGTCGGACCAGTCGGACGCCCAACTGACTGAGCCACCCGAGCGCCCTGCAAGTGGTTTTTAAAGAAAGCATGGATTTAAACAAAAACCCATTCTGGTCTTTAAATTTTGTTTTGCTCTGTCTGCTTTCCCAGCACCTCCTCTTTCTTAATGCTTTTATTCTCTGTCTCACTTCCTGCATTAAATGTACTTCTCAAAAACAATCTTTTGAAAATAAAACCTCAAAACATATGTTGTCGAAGTAAAGGGGAATATGAATTTCCCCTTGTACCTGTCGCTCAATTCCTGTAGGCTCTGGACATACAGAACATGTTCTGTTTGCTTCTGGGATTGCTACAGGTATCTTTGTTTTATCCCATTTACTAGATTGGGGGGTAAAGACTGTGTTTTATTCATGTTTGTACCCCCTGCAAAGCCCGCCATAATGCTTTATATGTAACAGGCAGATAAATACCTGTTAAATTCTTTCCCCGGATGGTAGATATTGGAATGCTGCTTTTTCCACTTCAGAAGGGCATTTCCCACCCCCTCCCCACCCCCCATGAAAGACAGGGACTTTTGTAGATTTGCCCACATTTTACTAGCTGGGCCCGTAGAAAAGAACAATGATGCGTTTGAGACATGACTGATGAGGCTAGGTTGCATTCTGTGCTGATACTCAAATGATTTTCATGCCCCAAAGATGGAGTTGCATACAGTCCCAGTACGCCAGAGCTTCACCACGATAAGGGAAGTAGATCCTCAATATTCATTCACTCAACAAATCTTTATTAACGCCTGACTCAGTACTGGGCACAGGACATACAATGGTGAACCACAGACCCACTAATTGATGCTGTTTCAAGTTGACGTTATGCAAGGAAGGGCTAGTGTTTCCTCGAGTTCCCTCCAGAGGATTTTCTACAAATTGGTTACCTACTTAACTATTAGCTGTCTGTGAGGGCTTGGGCTAAGGCGTATGGGAAGTTGTAAGATTAAACGACATTGACAGAAAAAGGAGTTGAGGTGCTTTGCTAATTCTGACAGAGTTCAGGATAATTAGCCCCGACCTGCCTTTGATGGAGGAATTATAATTGTGTTGTTTGTGTGGCTCAAAAGCAGAATGCATTGGGGCGCCTGGGTGGCTCAGTCGGTTGAGCGTCTGACTTTTGATCCCAGCTCAGGTCTTGATCTCAGGGTCGTGAGTTCAAGCTCCACATTAGGCTCTGCGCTGGGCATGAAGCCTACTTAAAACAACAACAACAACAACAACAACAACAAAAACCAGTGCGTTGGCGAAAGTTATCGTTAGAGCGTCTTTTGCCTTCATATCTTTTCTTAGACTTCCTCAGAGGGAAGCCAGCGTGAAGAATACGAGGTACGTGGGTGCATGAGGTTCTCTCCACATGTGTCAAGACCTAAGGGGAATTTGCTCCTTAACGTCTCATAGGAAAATAGTTCATCTCTAAGGATGAAGGCTTCTGCTTCTTCTGTGGTCCAGGGAGTCTGATGGTGTTACTCCTAGCAAGGGTACAGAGGGTGAGTCCGTGTGCAAGATCCAGTTTTTCTTTCTGGATTCTCTCAGAGGTCTGACCGGAGTCCCCTGAAGGATTTCTAGTCTAAGTATAGGCCACCCGATGCTTGAAAATTGATTTAATTCTTTGCCAAAAGGAGAATCGATGTAGCGGCGGTGGAGATATGTGCCCCTTGCTTAGAGCCATCAGTCAGCCTCTCTGGGAAAGTCCCCTTCTAGATGGTACTCCCAAGTCCAAACCCAAACTCTCTGAAGGAAAGTTGGTCAGAGCATGGGGACTCATTAGTATGGCCTGTGGGCCCCTGGCTGAAGTGCCCATCACGTGTGGTGCCTTTTTGTGTCCTCTTTAGCAGGTGGCGTGAATGGTTTGGACGGACTCCCCGGCCTTGTGCCATGCGCTGTGGGAAGCTTTAGACCACAACGCTCTTTGGAGTTGGGCTTTGTAACGTGCTTCCGTTCCCTGGGGTGGTGTTCGCTGGGCAGGAAGATGGGAAATAGGACTTGAGGATTGTTTTGCTTTTCACTTGTCTAACTAGTCATGCCTCAAAGCTGTCCTGAGGAATGATGATAGGTTAAGTACCCGTAAAAGCCTTTGATTAAACACACACACACACACACACAAAACACACTTGTTTTATTTATTATTTTTTATTTATTTTTTGATTTATTTATTTATTTTAATTTATGAAATTTATTGTCAGATTGGTTTCCATACGACACCCGGTGCTCATCCCAATTTTTAAATTTATTTTTGAGAGAGAGAGAGAGAGACAGAACATGAGCAGGGGAGGGGCAGAGAGAGGGGGAGACACAGAATCCGAAGCAGGCTCCAGGCTCTGAGCTGTCAGCACACAGCCTGATGCGGGGCTCGAACTCAGGAACTGCGAGATCATGACCTGAGCTGAAGTCGGACGCTTAACCGAATGAGCCACCCAGGTGCCCCACCTCTTTTTATTTTTTAATGTTTTACTTAGTTTTTGAGAGAGAGAGCGCAAGCTGGGGAGGGGCACAGAGCGAGGAGGGGGATAGAGGATCCAAAGCTGGCTCTGACAGCACAGAGCCAGATGCAGGGCTGGAACTCACGAACCATGAGATCATGACCCGAGCCAAAGTTGGACGCTCAACTGACTGAGCCACCCAGGTGCCCCTCACTTCTTTTTTAAAGGTGCTTTTATCCCTTTTCTTTATTCAAATGTAAAGAAAAAGAACAAAACAGTCCAACTTCAGCTTCATCAGATTAAGAACTTTAGTGCCTTATTTATGCTGGACATATTATAGCTTAGTGGTTTTTACCCTTTCCATTCTATATATGGGGAGAGAATTACATTTCCCAGGGTTTTTTTTGTTTTTTGTTTGTTTGTTTTTTTTAATCAAGCCAAACTTTCCAGAGCAAAGACTAAGGCCCTGTCATAAATGCAGCTAGATTCAAGACTAATTTGAATAAAAGCTCACTCTTCATTTAAATTAGAGGGACAGTATCTGAACGAATATGGAGTTGATTTTTTAAAGAATATTCTGTAGAGCATACCCTAGCCTTAACTTTTAATATTTTGGAGATATGCAGGGGTGAGGAGGAATGTGTGGGGAGGGAGACCGGCCAGGAGGAGAGAAGACATTCTTATTCTTTCAGCATACAACACCCCACTGGGGGAATCTCAGTCTCTCCTGATTGAGAAACTGGCCTGCTCGGCTGCCTCTCGTCCCGTGGGCAGAAATGGAGTGGTTCTGTCGCTCCAACTTGGAAGAGAGTTTGTAACTGTGGGACACAAGTGGTTACAGAAGAAGGACACCTGTACCCCAGAAGAGGTGGAGAGGTGGTCCCTACTGCTGAGCAATCAGAAGGGACCCCTGCAGGCAGTGCAAGGTCATGCCTCTTTGTGCGGCTCTTGTTCAGTGAACTGGATGGTTACCCGTAACTTTCGGAGGTGTGTCCTATCCTGGAGCGTCTTTGTCGGTACTGCTTAGTCTTGAGGATTTCGGTTCTAAATCTGATCCTGCACAGCTTACTTAGATTAATGCCTTGAACTCCCCTGACTCAGGGCAAAAGTAAGGGATAGTGAAAAAGCTGTTACTGCTTCAGTTCTGTTATTACTGTATTTGATGTGTGTGTGTGTGTGTGTGTGTGTGTGTGTGTGTGTGTGTTGCCTATTGGGTGGTTGTTGTTGTTGCTGTTGTTGTTGTTGTTGTTTTTCTGGTAAAATTCTGTCTCTCCATCTCCTTCCTGTGAGATCCAGAGCTGGATACAGTTCGCTAGGTATCCTTCTGGCCCATTTAAACAAAATTACTTTGAAATAATTTTAAATTTACATAAATGTTGCCGGAACAGTACAAAGAGCTTCTTGTACCCACTTTGTGCAGATTCCCCAGTTGTTAAAGTATTGCTTTTGTGTTTGCTCATGTTCTCTTTCTCCCTCACTCTCTTTCTCTATTGTATCTACTCTTTGTCTGAACCTTTTGAAAGCAAACTGTAGACAGGTTGTTTTCTCTCCTCTAACACTCCAGCGTGCCGTTCTCCCAGCCAAGGACATGCTTAGCGTGTAACTCCTCAAGTCAGGAAGTTAACTGACTCAGTGCTACCATCCAGCGCTCAGACCTCACCCGCGGTTTGCCAACTGTCCCAAGAACTGTGCTTTTTGTTTCTGCTTCAGGATCCTATCCAGGAACACGTATTGCATTAGTTGTCATGTCCCTTGAGACTCCCTCAATGTGGAACAGTTCCTCGACCTTTCCTTGGCATTTATGTCTTCGACAGGTTTAAAGAGTAGGTTTTATATTCTATAGGATGGCCCTCAACCAGGATCTGTTTTGTCCTCGTGACTAGACTCTGGTCCTGAGCTTTTAGCAGGACGGGGCGTGGAAACGATGGAATGTGCATTGTGTCAGGGGTACCTGATGTCAGCCCCCCATATCTGGAGATGTTAAGCTTGGTCACTGGTCACGTTGGTGTCCTCTGGGTCTTTCCACCTTAAAGTCTCCATTTTTTTTCCCCTTTGCAGTTGGTTAGTCTTTTGCGGGAGGTGTTCTAAGATTTCGCTGAGAATCTTCTTTCTGAAAACACCTCCCTCCACCAGACCTCAGCATGCACTGATAGCTCCCTCCTGCCTCGGTGCTGGTGTGTGTGTGTGTGTGTGTGTGTGTGTGTGTGTGTGTGTGTGTGTATGTATGTGGTTTTCACAGCCATCATCCCTTCTGGCCATCATCCCTTCTGTATTTTGTAGTTGGTATTCTTGTAGTAAGGGAGAGTTTTCCTTTTCTTTTTTTGCTTAGCTGTTTATATCAGTGTGGACTTGGTCTTGGGAATTTTTTTTCAATAGATTATGATCTCATATCATTTAAGAGATTTTTTATGCCTAATTGACCCTGATTTGGTCAGTGAACCCCCCCCCCCCCCCCCCCCCCCCCCCCCCCCCCCCCCCAGCTGTTTCCTGTCTCCTTTTGACTCATTCCCACTATGGACTCATTCTTGATGATTACTAGGTGTGGGAGGCTGGCTCCCAAATGACAGAAGCTAAGCCCTCTGTGAAGCTTGAGGTTGGCCTCCTTGGAGGAACTGCTTCCATCTCTGTATCCCATAAATTACAGCTTTAGCTGCCTGCTGCCTGTTCCTTCCCTCCACAGGGTGACAGCCTCAGGAGCAGTTTTGCCCAGAGGGAAACTTGTCAGCAGGCTGCTAAGTGTGGGCTCTTCATTTCACAGCTCCCAGGGAATATAAGCTTCTGGGGGGATGCCATCTCCCTCTTGCCAGGTGCCAGGACAATCTACTTCTTAAAAATGGTTAGAGTGACACCTGGATGGCTCAGTCAGTTAACTGTCCGACTTTGGCTCAGGTCATGATCTCATGGCTCATGAGCTCAAGACCCACATCCGGCTCTCTGCTGACAGGTTGGAGCCTGGAGCCTGCTTTGGATGCTGTCTCCACCTCTCTCTGCCCCTCCCCTGGTCACGTACTCAAAAATAAACAAACATGAAAAAAAAAAAAAGAAAAAATCTTGTCAGAGAGACCTCAACGTGGTCTCTAGGTAGGATAACTTACTGACGTTTCTGCCAGCCTGACTTTTCAGCTTTCAACAAGAGCTTTGGCTCCTCGAGAACATTTCAATCTCTAATCTCCAAAAACCATTTTCTCCAGCCTCAATGTATTTGTAGCGTTTGGTCTTGAAGATTCTGAGACCAGACTACCTAGGCGTACGTTTTCCTTAAATTCTCCTGTGTTCCTAATGTCTCCTCTGTAATTCAGAATCCTTTAAATTGAGCTGAAGGTCAGAGCTTGTTTGGGAATGATAAATGAATGTGTCATGACAGAATTCTTTCTCTCCGCTTCCGGGATTTTTGTAGCCCAATACCTTGGCGCTTGTACTAGAATTTATGGTAGTGGAAAACTGTGTAACATTCATTTCTCAACTTAGGATTTGTCCTTTGCCCTTGGCACTCGCAGTTCCTAAGAAATAAAAACGCCTCACTGCCTGTTTGTGGAAATGCAGATTTGGATCCACTGCCTCAGCAGGTTATTAAATCCTCCCATAAAATCCCGTGTATGTCATTCACTTTTGGAGAGGACTATAAGTTCGATGCTGAAAGTGAGGTAAAAACACTTTACCCAGCGGAGGGAGATCCTTGGGTACCAGGAGCAAGGATTGCAGTAGTAACTATTGAGACCTGAATTCACTCTAAAGCCCCGCCAACCCCGCCAATTGCAACCTTGGTGGCGATTATATTATTGCAATTGTGAGTTGCAATAATATAAGGTGAAGGTAGAGTCCATTTCGCCTCCTCCATGTAGTGCCTTCCCTACCTTGGCCATGGACTGCCCCTTTCCCTGGGCCTTCGCTAACCTCTTGAGTGTATATTAGTGATGGGAATGGAAGACCGGCAAGGAGCGAGTATTGACCTAGATCCCTTGCCATTACTCCAAAAACAATTCAAATAAAGTGTCTATCCTAATGGGTCACTAGAGACGTAAAAAGATCATTAGCATTTCTTCCCTCCAGTTCTCCCTTTTTATCATAGTCCAAAACCGAAACATAAAGAATAATCCAAACAGATAGTCCAAAACTGAAACATAAAGGATAATAATCCAAACGGATAAGAGGAGCATGACAAATTTTTCTGAAAAGCACCTACCTTTTCTTTTAGAAAAGGGGCTCTAGAGACCTCCGGCAGAATAACAACTCTCTTTAAAAGCGTGTACTAGCTAGTGGTAATACTGCGTTGTTACTGTTGTTTTTCCCCCACAGGCTTTATTTATTCCTCCTGATTTGGGGCAGTTTTCAGAGAGACTCTGTCAGTCCTCTTTAAATCAGGGTCCTGCAATCCCCAAATTGTGTTTGGCCCCAAATTGGGAAAAATGTAGTGGGTGTGGGGGAGGAAAAATTTCTCCTCTGTCTTTCTGGAGTCTTTAGCCAGGCCTAGGAATTAAACCGATGTTTGATGGGTACACAAGAGAAAAACGCACACATTTTATTACATTTTACATGTACATGAGAGTCCCCACAAGAGCTGAAGGGCCAAAGAAACAGAGCTGAGCATATATAGACTGAATTGGACAAAAAGAAGTAAATTATGAAAACATGACAAGGCAGAGGAGCTCGGGCTAGAGCAGTTAGTGGTAGATAAGGGTTAGGCTAACAAGGCTTATTTGTACTGATTTTTCTTGGCCTTGACTCCAGGTCTCTGGTGATAAGAACGTTGCTTTCCTTCTGGTATAGCGAGTTCATCCTCCAGATGGGGGTTTTATCTCCTGCTTTCAGGAAGAAAAAGGGGAGGTCAGAGCGCCCTTCTTATAGTGCCGTGTGTCAAATGCCTTGGGCTCAAAACACCCTTATGTCAAAGTGGCACATTTGGGGATGGCATATTCCACCATCCATCACGGTCACTGTCTATTACCAGGTGTTGAGCTGACCCCCTGAGACCTAGGTCCAGCTCCTGGACCGTCCTGTGTACCATCTCTTGTCTGCTTAGATAAATGGAGAAACGTGGGCTCTGTTTTGTTTTGTTTTTTACGCTACTGGTTCCTCATCTATAAATGGGGATAATAATGGTCCTTGTCTGGTAGAATTGTGGGCATTAAACATGATGAAGTAAATAAAGAGATGTACTTAGAAAGGGCTTAGTAAGTGTTACTGTGGGGGAGGAAAGTAATTTTTCCTCTGCTCTAGTGGGTTCTTGGCCGAGACACCCCTGAGATAAAAAGACACATAAACAGGAGAAGAACAAACACCGTAAACGTGTATACCTCCCGTGTATACCGTGTATAACGTGTATACCTCCCATGTACGTGGGAGGGAGCAAGGAAAAACTCTCCAAAAAGGCCCACGCCACCACCCTAAACATCATCTCCAGCTACAAAGACGTTGGGGGCGGGGAGGCCGTTCTGGGAGGTCACCGAGAGAAGTACTGTGAAGGGGGTAGACGTTTGTTCTGCATTAAGATAAGAGTTTCTAGAGATGTAGGCTCATCTCTGTCTTCCTGGTACAGAGAGGGAGGCGCCCTTGCGAATGGAGATTTCCCTCCTACGGCTGTAAATGTAAATGTTTCTTACAAAAGGGTCACTTGTACTCAGTTTTCAGAGAGCTTCCCCTGTGTCTGCTGTTTATTTTTAAATAGCCGGCTTAAAATAAATGCCAGAGAGGCATATTTTGGGGTGGTCTATTTTGCTCCCCATTCACTGTCGCAAACAAATAAACCAAATGGGTTGCTGCTGTAGGTCCTCTCCTCGTCCTCCTTCCAGGTGGAAACCTTTGTTTAGAAGGAACCCTAACCAAGACGATCTGTATTTAAGAGGCATTGAGAGAAGAAGAGCCTTGGCTTGCACTTGAGACAATTTGATTCGAATTTGCCTGCAGCTAGCCTTGGCAGGGTTAATGTGCTCCCGCTGAGAAGTCCTGCTGGTCCCTTCTGGCAGCCCCATATGCAGATGCTGTTATATTAATTACAAAAGAGAACCCGATTAACTCAGAAGTCCTTTAAGTGTCAGTGAGACAGCTGCTCCCGCTCTGCAGCCGGTTTTCTTCCTCCTTCCTTCGCTGCTAAAAATGCACTCTCCATAGATCCTCGGAACCCCTGGCTAGTTTAGTCAACTTTTTGATCTGCAGTTATCTTAGTCCAGGGAGAGCTTGCCTGATTCAATTCACAGATAAAAACAACCAGACCAACCACCCATCCCCCTCAGCGGGTCTTCTTTGACCCGTGAAAACCTGATGGCGCCCTGGAATTTTTGGAGCTGGAAAGGATGTTGGAGATGATGTCATGCAGCTCTTTGAGTTCACAGATGAGATATCCAAGGCCGAGGAAACTCAAGTGAATTGCCAAAGTCACCGAGCTGGTGAGCGGCGGAGCCTGGGATACACTCCTCCCTCCGGAGCCCTTTGCCGAGAGAGGCGGGGAGTGAAATGATCTAGGGTTGACTTTGTTTCTGTCCGTGCCCTTGTTCAAATGTGGTACACCTGTGTCAGCGATCAATGAAAAAGCTAAAGAGTAGTGGCAGAAGCAAAGGGCTTGAATAGTGACGCGTTGAAACACAGATGGCGAGACCCACATGGAAGGTTTTTCTTCAGTCCACTAGTTGCACGGAGAACCCCAGCAGAGTGCCTGGAAACACATACTAGAACTGGGCTCAGCCCCAGCCCCCTCTCCCACTGCAGTGGTCTATGGTGGTTTGAGCCTAGCTGGTTTATTTGTGGTGGCTGTTTGTGTCACTACAGAGATGGGGGAGGAGGGTGATAATTTGGGTCAGATGATTAACGGGGTGTGTCTCCTGTGGTTTTGGCTGATGGAGCATGTTTTACGGGCTCTCCTATAGTTGGCCCTTTGTCTCAGAGGTTTTGTGATCTCTCCCTCTGGTCCTGAAAAGTGATGAGTTGGTTTTAGTTCAGCCATTTGGTTGGTTTTATCCACTCTCCACACTCATTTAGGTTTATTTTTTTTATTATGTGTCAACTTTTGTTGTAGGAGTTACAAAGGTTGTCGGTGCGGACTTTCACCTGGACACCTATCTGTGAATCCGAGCAGCACTGGGGAAAGAGGAAGGGATAGAAAGTGTGGGTGAGAGGGACTGTAGCTGGCGAATCTATCCTTCTCACGGCTCCGACGGACACCACTGGAGCTAAATTCTGTGAGGTGAACGGGTCGGCCTTATTCTGTTGTCCAGGTCCAGTCTCCATGTTGACGTGAAGGTTTTTAGGAATAACCGTTGCCCCTAAACTATTCACCATGGTGCTAGACTTTTCTGAGTACTTGCTGGAGCTGCTTACAGCTTTCTGAAGATAATTCTCCCACAATAAATAGATTCTTACACCGAGCAAGCAAGTGCATAAGCCAGAGTACTTAACGACGAGTCCGTCACTGTGCTGGGTGTTGAGGATACAGAGAAGAATATGGCCCTTCCTGCTTATGATCATTATAAACAGATAACTAGAATTGACCATGATAAGTGTTGTTTAGATAAAACAAGATAGGAAGGGACTCAGGACTAGCCCATTGCTACTTGCTAGGTGGTCACACAAACAATTGACCAAGGCCCCCTCCCCTCCTCTCCCTTCCTCTCCCCTCCCCTCCTCTCCCCTCCTCTCCCCTCCTCTCCCCTCCTCTCCCCTCCTCTCCCCTCCTCTCCCCTCCTCTCCCCTCCTCTCCCCTCCTCTCCCCCTCTTCTCCCCCCCTCTCCCCTCCTCTCCCCTCCCCTCCTTTTCCCTCCTCTCTCTTTCTCTCTCCTCCCCTCCCCTCCTCTCCTCTCTCCTCCTCTCCCCTTCTGTCCTCTCTTCTCCCCTTTCCCCTCTTTCCTCTCCCCTTTCTCCTTTCCTTTCCTTTCCTTTCCTTTCCTTTCCTTTCTATTTTTAGGTAATCTCTACACCAGCATGGGGTTCAGACTCACAACCCCAAGATCAAGAGTCACATGCTCTATCGACTGAGCCAGCCAGGCACCCCTTCCCCTTGCTTTTAGATTGTGGGTCAAAGACTAGACCCCTTGCTGGTATGTTACTCTTGTGCTTGGTAAATACCTTGCACACAATTAGGCACTCTGTCACCACTCCTTGCTGTTTCCAAGGAACCCAGCTCTTTCCCAGGAGAGTAGAGTTCCCTGTCTCGGAGTCCCGTGTTGCTGACGTACACGTGCAGGCTGGACTTACAGTCAGTCCAGCAGGTGCTGGTCTTAGAGACAGGCATGAAAGGAGGGGCCTAATGAGATGCACAGAGGGGTCTGGGTCAAAGCAGACTTCTTGAAACCTTTTGGTGGTGCCATTTGTGGAAGAGAAGGAGGTTTGAGGATTTGTAATGGGACAGGTACATTCCGAAGTAGAAGTGCTTCTTAAACACATTAGACCTCCCTTGCATGAACAAAGTAAACAGCTCTTGGGTGGTTCAACAGCTCATGGTGAGATGACTGAAGCGAATCCCTTTCAGCTGGTACCATACAACATTTCAGTGAAGGTGTGTGTGGCTGCCCAGAGATCAGCCTTCTTACAGCCTAAGAACCCAGGGTCCGGGCCTTTCTGAACAAACGCAGGGGCCGCCTGAATCCTAGGCAGGAGCGGGCACCGGCACCCGAGTCGGGAATGATTGCATTCAGAATCTGAGTGTTTCAGGTCGATGAATTCCTGGTTCCTTTTCCCAGACAGAGGTCTCTCATACTTTAGGAACATAAACCGAAGTCTCGCCATCCATGAACCAAAGGAATGTGATTCGGTCAGGCGATATTGATCTTAACTGAGCACCCGAAGTTTTAAGAGAACAGATGACTTGGCAGCTGGGATGCCGTCACCCGCCATCAGAGAGATGAACTGGAAAAGATTCTGGAGCTTCGGCAAACTTGAATAACATCGTATTTCGATATATGTATATGTAAAGATTAGCTCACACATTTAGTTATAAAATATGTCATAAATGAGGAGGATAAGCTAACACTGCAGATGGTGGAGACATTTAAAAGGGCCTTACGTTCAAGCGTTCGGTCTTCTGTCACAAAGGTTTTCATTTTCACATGTTCAGGTACAGTTTCTCCTTGGGTTCCCATCCTGATTAGTGTAATCCTTTCTGGCTCTGTCATGTCAGTGATCTTGTGATTGTGGTTGAGTCCTTGTATACTCCTTGACCCTCCACTGGATGTAAAAGGAAGGGGAAGGGATCGGGTCACTGCCACCTTTCTAGGTAGAGACACCTGCTCTGGGGACAAACCACGGAGGGGACTTCTGTTTGATATTTGAGGAGCCTGTTCTGATTGAGATGTTTTCCTGATGTCTTGTCCAACCAAGGGCTTCTGAGATACTTCTCCCCTAGGGCCCGGCCGTCCTGACTGGGTCTCTGTGGGAGTCTCTGTCTACCCCTCCTCACTGTCTCTCTGTACTCTCCTTCTCCCCCTCCCCCTCCCCAACCAGGCCAGCTGAGCTGCATTGCCTTTCCAGCTAAGGAAGAGAAGTACCTCCAGCAGATTGTGGACTGCCTGCCCTGCATCTTGATCCTCGGCCAGGACTGTAATGTCAAGTGTCAGCTGTTGAACCTGCTGCTGGGGGTGCGGGTGCTTCCCGCCAGGCTGGGCAGCGAGGAGAACTGTAAGCTTCGGCGCCTCCGCTTCACCTATGGGACTCAGACTCGGGTCAGCCTGGCACTCCCGGGCCAGTACGAACTAGTGCACACGCTGGTTGCTCACCAGGGCAACTGGGAGACCATCCCCGAGGAGGACCTGGAGGTCCAAGAGGACGGTGAGGACGCTGCCCATGTTTTAGCCGAACTGGAGGTGACGATGCACCATGCCCTCTTACAGGTACCCGTCTCGTATCCCTTCAGTTGCGTGTGTGCGCGCACACGCACACAACACACACACACACACACACACACACACACACACACACACACACACACCGGCCTTTCCTGTAGTTGAGCTCTCTCAGAAAGTAGTTTGGCCGTCTATAGTCTGGGCTCTGAGCATCAGCCAATAGAGCACATAACCTGGGAAGTTGAAAGCCAAGGCCACAGCAGTGCCCACCCCTGCCTCTGCTACCCTGCTGCAAGCCCCTGCACAATGTACTTATCTCCTTGCCTCCCTGTCTCCTTTTCTGCCACAGAAGGAATGGGCTACTTGCACCTCAGGCTTTCACAGAATAACCATGGTCAGGGCTAGAAATCCTTTTTCATTTCTCAGCTGGAAGGTGTTGCTAGAATCCCTTTCTAAAAGGAACGGTAACGTAATAGATTATTAACGCTCTTATTAGAGCCGAGGCCAAGTGAAGAATCTTGTGAGTTTTTCCGTAGACCTGGCCATTATGTACTAAGTGGGACAGGCCACGTCTCCTACTTTCTAAGGAACTCGGGAACCCGAGAGCAGGTCTGGCTCAGTGTAAGGAGATACGGAGATCCCGTCACCTGAGGAACGTCTTTGCTTCTCTTTGGAAGTGAACTCCCGAGAGAGAGCTACCCCTCTTGCAGCATCTTCCGGCAGATCGTATTGACTATCTGGTATTCCTGTCTCCACTTAAGAAGGACTCAGCTCTTGTGCTGGCTTCCTCTGCCACCCTATAGGTAGGACTGGGCTGACTGATTAGACCGAGTGAGGCTCGGCAAAGAAGGTGACTCTGTCAGGGGTCAGGAGTGGGTAAGATTAAAAGAATGCAGACCTGCTCAGAACAGAGAGTCTCTTCACGTTGGTCAGCTGTGCCGGAAAGGAAGGGCTAGTCTAGCAGGACTAGGACATTTGCTGCTGCTTTCTCGTAGCCTCCTTACCTACCCCTGTTCTGAAACGCCTGATCTTCTAGTCAATGAATGAGTCCTTTGGTTGTGACTATGGCCTCTGAGACTCCAGAAGTAGAAAGTGTCATCTCATTTCCTTCCAGAGACCAGATTTCTTTTATCTTGATAAATGCTAGAGGGGCTGTGTGCACAAGCCAGCGTTTTCTCTGAGCTGAGTTTCGGCAGCGGCTTTCCTCTGTTTTCACACGGAGAGCTCGCGATCCTTAGCTCCAGGGTTGCCGAGAGGGTTCTTGGAGGACCCTGATGGTAGCTCTGACGGTAATCCTTGTTTATTGACCGAGGCTGCTCAGTTGACCCGAGAACCTTCTTCACCGTTCACAAATACTTGAGCCTTACACAGTCTTTCTGTGATATACTGGCCTGGTCTGGTTCTTTCAGGTTCCAGTGGCTCAGTGGTTTTCAGACTTTCTCAGAATTTCTTAGAATCTCATTCACTGGGGTCACCTGGCTGGCTCAGTCAATAGAGGATGCTACTCTTGATCTTAGGGTTGTGAGTTTGAGCCTCACATTGAGTGTAGACATTACTTAACATATACGTGAAGGGGGGCGCCTGGGTGGCTCAGTCGGTTAAGCATCCGACTTCAGCCCGGGTCACGATCTCACAGTCCGTGAGTTTGAGCCCCGCGTCGGGCTCTGGGCTGATGGCTCAGAGCCTGGAGCCTGCTTCTGATTCTGTGTTTCCCTCTCTCTCTGCCCCTCCCCCGTTCATGCTCTGTCTCTCTCTGTCTCAAAAATAAATAAACATTAAAAAAAAAAATTAAAAAAAAATAAATAAAATATACGTGAAGGATTTCATTCACCATAAGAAATAACATTTTAGGGGCGCCTGGGTGGTTCAGTCAGTTGGGTGTCCGACTTCGGCTCAGGTCATGATCTCGTGGTTCGTGGGTTCCAGCCCCGCATCTGGCTCTGTGCTGACAGATCAGAGCCTGCAGCCTGCTTCGGATTCTGTCTCCAGCTCTCTCCCCAGCTTGTGCTCTGTCTCTCTGTCTCTAAAATAAATAAACATTAAAAAAAATAATAAAAAAAAGAAATAACATTTTATATCAAGACCTAGTACATATATATGTGTGTGTGTGTGTGTGTGTGTGTGTGTGTGTATATATGTATACACGTATACATATTGACATAAAATTTCATGAAAGAATACTTTTACTTTTTGCAAAACACACTGTTATCTTCTCCTCTATTTGATTTCATCTAGCAAAAATGATGACAGAAACCTACTAAACTTGATGTTGTGAGGTGCTACATTATGACCTGCAGCTTAAAAAATACCATTAGATGGCTGGTGTAACTGCTGTCGGCCGGGCCGTGATTCTCTTCCTGTTCTTGTCTTCTTTTTTATTTATTTTTTTAATGTTTATTTTTGAGAGAGAGAGAGAGAGTGAGCAGGGGAGGGGCAGAGGGAGAGGGAGACACAGAATCCGAAGCAGGTTCCAGGCTCTGAGCTGTCAGCACAAAGCCAGATGTGGGGCTCAACTCACAAACGCTTGAGATCATGACCTGAGCTGAAGTCGGACGCTTAACCGACTGAGCCACCCAGGCGCCCCCCTGTTCTTGACTTTTAAAAAACAATCTGGGAATGTGAGCAAAGCCATGTGCGGGAGAGGCACGTTCTTTGATTGATTTTTCTGGATCCCTTCATCTTATTGGCTTTAATTTTTAATGCTCATTTACTTCTGTGCCATGAATTGAAGTACTTCATGTGAGCCCCGGACAGGAAAGTGAGAGCCGTTCCCCAGGTGCACGTCTGAGCACTCATCTTCCTGAGAAGAGCCCCCCTTGCCTGCCCCCGAGGTGTGCTGAGAACTCAACTGAGGTACCGGCAGAGGAGGCCACTTGGTTGGGAAGTTGAGCCACCAAATCAGCTTCTCTCTCTGCACGACAGAAATACGGATTTTCTTTCTTGAGGAATATTCTTCACCAGTCTTGAGGAATTCTCTAGGCTCTTGTGCTCTGTTTCATGTGGTTTGTGAGGCTTCCTTAGCCAGTGTTTCTCCGGATCTGCTTTCGTCTCCAGTGGTTTTGATGTAGAAATAGCAACGGACCCCAACGGTTCTAAGTTTGGAACCCCTTGATGCTGTGCCTCAGAGAAGCCTTAGTTGCCTTTGTGGAGCTCCGGCCTGCTCCGCCGCTGTGGTCGGGTTCCTGTCTTCATTAAATTCACGGGCCTCAGTGCCGGGAGCTTGCTGCCGGGAGCAGTTCACAGCCACCTTGAAGATTTTTGTGCCAGTGAAAAAGATTTTTTTTTTTTTGTTTAGCTCCGGTTATTTTTGGGACCAGTGAGTTAGCTCTAAACAGCCCTTCCATTTGGTTTTGCAGAGGGTGATAAAGAAAGGAAGCACTTAGCTCAAGGAAACCAAGATTGAATTAGGGGAAATGAGATGTTCATTTTCAACTGTCAAATTATCAAAGCAGAATTTCCCCCTACCCTTGTATACAATGGTCATTCTTCTAGTATGGTACTTTAAAGCTCTCATAAATTAGCCGTTTTTAGTTTGTTCCAGAATATGCTGACCCACACGGCCCCTTAGTGTTTGGTATTCCCAGCTTTGTAGCTCTGGGTCCCCTGAGATTCCCAGTTCACAATTCAGCAGCAGAGGAAGAGTCAAGCCGCTAGTTTCTGTAACCTCGTTCAGTGTTAAAACATAGTCCTTTCCAGTTGGCAACATATTTCACCATTCACCGCGCTCACTGGATCTGTCTCCACGTACAGACTTCCCCTTCCCCACCCTTACCGTATACTACCGCCTTTTCTTACAAGTCCAGTGGAACATGGGTGTTTGCTTCAGAGTTTCCTCAGTCTGGAGTGTGTGTGTGTATTTTTCCTGTGAACACCTATGAGAAAAGGAGTAGAAAGGAGCTGAAATGATTCAACTTTCTGAGTCTGAGCCGGGACTCCTGCAGCCTGGCTGTGGCGTTTCGCATACGGTGGCACTTACAGACTGACAGTTATTCTGCTGGCCTGTGTGTCCCCACCCTTTGGATGAATATACATGTCACCTGGCAGCCAGACTGCCACACGCTGACATGGCCATTGGCTCAGGGTGATGTCTGGTAGGGTATCTTTCAGGGAACTGAGGTAGACTAATGTTTCTAGGCAAGCTCTAATGAGTTGCAAGTAGACCTTTTTTTTTTTTCTCACTACTGTTAACTCTAACCAGTTGGAGTCATAAAGTTTTCTCTTTATAACCCTCAGCCAGCAGCTAGCAATGGGCATAATCTATTAAAAAATTTTTTTTAATGTTTATTTATTTTTGAGAGAGAGAGAGTGTGAGCAGGGGAGGGACAGAGAGAGAGAGAGAGACACGGAATCTGAAGCAGGCTCCAGGCTCCTGGCAAAATTTTAACGTCCAAATTTACAAAACAGTGTTGCTGGAAAATCAGCTTCTCTCAAATTTTTGTCTAGTCATTGGCGTTTATGATGGTGCCTTATAAAACTCAACTTGTTGTGTGTTGCTTCCCTTTGGTTAGACACCATATCTTCTCCTGAATGTCTTTAGATGGAAAAATAGCAGTGAATTGGTATAAAGTCACAAAGAAAGCCGGGTGAAGGTCCTGAGGGCAAGAAGATACCTTTTAGGACTAGGAGATAGTATGTGGAATTAGATTAAAAAATGGCCATTCCAAGGCAAAAGACCCAAAGTTGGGGTTAATGTGTATGAGGGGGAGAATGATACTCTAGAGAGAGAATTACAGTAAGGAAACCATGATTTTATGGGGCAAAGAGAAAGGAGAACTAAAGTGTCATGTTAATAAAGGGTATCGGAGGTTCAGGCAGATGCGAAAGTATAAACTCCTTCCAGACTGTGAGCCTGTACTCGTCCTATTTAGTTTGTCTCGTGCCTTTCCCCTACACACGCTGACGTATGTAGCGGGCCGTAGCCATCCAACACGTGTGGCTCTCAGCCAAGAGACCTGCAGACACCTACTGCAGGTTAATTTACCTGGTAAGGGTACGGGTGGTTTCGAGGCAGGTTGGCTTTTTGTGTTTTTTGGGGGTTTTTTCCATGCTCTTGAAAAAGGAAAAAGAACGGTTTGAGTCTGCGGCTGTGTTTTCTCAGATCATCACCAGCGCTTCATTTGCGGCCTTCCAGGGTTAGCTCTTAGGGAGAAAATCTGCCAGAGATTATAGTCTTCACCTTCCTCTTTCCCCTGTTTTCCAGGATCCCGTCTACCTCTTTCTTCGGCCCGGAGGCTTCCCTCTGTGTTTTCACCAAGAGCTCTGCGTGTTTCACTTTGAGTCGAGGATGGTTGGGGTGGGGATTTCAGAGACTCAGAGGCCGAAAGTACTGTCAGCAGACAGTTGGGGTTATTAAAAATACTCTTTTTGACTTCCTTCCTTGGCATCTCAGTTGAGTCCCTGAGGATTGTCTCACGGCAGAGCCTTTGCTTGGTAGGATATACTTTTTAACCCGGCAACTAGGATTGTTAGGATCCCTAAAGTCACCTTGTCCATCCCTTATCCTTCTTTCAGAACTTCCCCAACGTCAGCCCAGACGGTTCCCGACACACAGTGGACCTTCGGTAACTGCTTAAACATGCTCTCTGTAGTCTGTCGGACCTGGATTTACGTGCTGGCTTTGTCAGTTACCTGTGTGGCTGTGCTGGTTCCCTCGTTGGCGGGGGGGGGTGGGGGGGGGTGGGGGTGGTGGTGATGGTCCGTGTCTTTGAGGACTGGTGTGAGGCCTAAATGAGAGGGTGTGTGTCAAGCACTTAGCACAGTGTCTGGCACACCATCAGTCCGTCCCCTCCTCCCTGGGTGTCCTAATCAGTGTCCTCGAGAAGAGAATTTCCCTCCCCGTCAGTTACCAGTCCTTTCCCTGACAGCCATGTTGGCCCTCCTTCCTCTTGTCCAACCGAAGTCACTCTGGTTCCAGCTTACTTACAGTTATTATCCTGCTCTAGTTAGAGACAAAGTTCTTCATATGTCATTATGAAATACTTCTGTGATGACAGAAGAGAAAGATATTGTTAAAAGGTAAATAATACAAAAGGTAAAGTTACAAAGTTAGAAGTTAAAGGTTTCCCTTCCTTCTTCTCTCTTCCTCTTGCTACTACTTTGTCTCTCTGCTTTGATGAATGTAGTGACAAGACAATAAAGCTTCCGATTCCTGTTGTTTGTTTATTATTTTAGAGAGAGAGAGAGAGAGCAAGCCTGAGCAGGGGAGAGGGGCAGAGAGAGAGAGAGAGAGAGTCTTAAGCAGGCTTCAAGCTCAGGACAGAGCCTGATGTGGGGCTCAGTCCCACAACCCTGGGATCATGACCTGAGCCAAAAACAAGAGTCAGGCGCTCGACTGACTGAGCCACCCAGGTACCCCCACGTTCCTGCTTTTATCTGTATCTATGGTACTGGATGTTTGGATCACTGTTGAATACAGCTGCAAGGCCGATTGCACAGAGGCTACTCAGTATGTCTTCAGCAAGGCATTTTCTATAATGTAGCAAGGATAGAGAGGTATTTTCCTTAATATGTAGTTGACATGTAAGAGTGATCGTTCTTGGAACCGTATAAAGATGAAGAGGAATCATCCTGTGTGAAAACAAACAGGAAAAATCTCTCAACAGTCCTGTGAGAATGGCGGGGGAGGAGAACGGATGGTAAAGGTAGGTAGAACACAGGGACAGGGACTGAGGTCGAGGCCGCGTTGGTTGCGTACTTCTTTTCTGTGTGATGTGAGCCTGAGGTCAGAACTGTAGAGAAAGCAAAGACATCTGCGACCTACCTGAGTATATGGCTGTCTTCTGTTTGAACCATCAGTTAATATACTCATCCTCGGCCAGAGCTGAGTTTCCGTGATGTGCCACGAACCATAGATTAAGGAGTCTTCCCCAGTAAGAGCCAGTGTTCTTAGGAAGTGGTCAGGCTTCTTCAGTGATTGAGCGATTTCTTCTTGGCATTTAAGATAATGTCATTTTACATCAAAGATAAAACCTAAGAGGTCACTTCTGGTGTTTGCAGGGTAGCAACCTCCTTTCTGTTCATTCTCTTAATGTTGCCAAGAAAATTGATGGTGAATATACCAACTTCTGCAGATTCTGTAGATTTGTGCAGAATGCATTCTACAAGAGAAATCTCTTTAGGAATTCACTGTGACTCACAGTGGGAATTATGGGATACTCTTATGATTCCCTGAGATTCTTTTCTCCTGATCGAGTTAGGAGCAAAATGCTCACTTACTCACTGCTTTATTCTTAGAGTAGAGGCAAACAGCATTTGCAGATAAATGTGTGGGATACGGGTTGAAAGACAGCAGATTTCACACATGATTACTGAAGAGTAGTGAAGGCATCATTTGTTCATCCATCCATTCCACGTTTGTTTATTGGATGCTCACGAAGCGCCAGGCACTGATTGAGGTGCTAGGAAGGAAGACAGCTTCCACGGAACAGCCCGAGATCAGACCTCCCTCTCACGTGGCCATAATAGGGCCCAGAACAGGTCTGGTTCCTCCTCTCTGTATTAATTATTACTTTTTTCACTCCCTGTCTCCAGGAGACAGTGCTGGCTTCCCTTTTTGTTTATAACTGTCAGGGATGAGTCATCCCTTCACCGTAAGTGTCACAGAATCACATAGCACGTTCTAGACTAGTATGTGCTTCTGCCAGGACGTCAGGCCGCAGCTCTTCTTTGCCTGTCTTCTAGCAGCCACGATGGCGCAGCGAGACCAACGGGACGAGGTTGCTCACTGGGGAATCGAGGAGCAGGAGCACAGTACTTGGTTTCTATCCATTTTCATTTCATACAACATCTATTTAGGAGCGGACACCTTCTTTCTAGGTGCCAGCGTACCGGGCAGCACCTACCATTAGAAAGCCCAGAATCGATTAAAAAAAAAAAAAAAGAATTTGCACCTCTGAGCACACAAAGTCAGCACTCTCCTGAGAAGGATTTTGGTTGTGCAGATGGACTCCGCGGCTTTCGGTTTTCTTGCATATACAAAATGGACATTTAAAAAAAATTTTCTTTACGTTTCTTATTTTTGAGAGACAGAGAAAGACAGAGAGACAGAGCATGAGCAGGAGAGGGTCAGAGAGAGAGGGAGACACAGAATCCAAAGCAGGCTCCAGGCTCCGAGCTGTCAACCCAGGGCCCGACACAGGGCTTGAACTCATGAACTGTGAGATCATGACCCGAGCTGAAGTCAGACACTTAACCGAGTGAGCCACCCAGGCACCCCCAAAATGGACATTTTAAATAGACATTGATTTTAGAATTTTAAGAAAACCCTTGAAATAAGCAAGCAAAGAAAATTATTCCTGAAAGCTTAGAAGACTTTCTAAAGAACTCCTACTTTAGGCTTTCTTCTCATAATATTCCTATAATAAGTGTGATTGGATTATAGCTTTAAAAAGTATATGTTTAAGAAAGGTTTGCAAGTTTAAAATATTTATTTGAAAAAACATATTCACCTGTAATTCTCTACCTTATTATAACTTTTCATTCCTTGGGATTCTCTTCTCGTCATTATTAAATTATTATGTATTATAATGCTGGCATTCAGGCAATTATGTCTTCTGCTCTCAGCCTTACAAGTTCTTACCCACTCTTTGAATATGCCCTCACGAAGTGATTCATGCTGTAGCAGTGTGACTCAGGGTAGTGAAAGGGGGTTTGTTTGGAACAGTGGGATGAGTGTCAGACTAGTCTACCAACCAGAAGACATTTCCTGCATTTCGAGGCATAGATGAAACAGCAGATTTCTTTTTGGCCTAGGCTTGGATGGAAAGTAGGTGGATTTTTAGTGTTTGCTCAAATCATAATTGGTGAGATGCTAAAAGCACTTTTAGCTTTAGGGAGTTCACAGCGGCCAGCCAAATAAGTTATGTGACCCATCTGTGAATTAAACTTACTAGTTATTTACTGGGGAAGATGAGACCTTGTGCTTTTCTGGAGATGGGAGATCCCTCTCTCTCTCTCTCTCTCTCTCTCTCTCACACACACACACACACACACACAGATACACACACATACACACATACACAGACACGCACACACACAGAGTACAAGAGACAATAGGCTGGCATTTTCTAGTCCTTTCCTACTTAAAAGGTCCCAGGTTTTTATTTAAAAATGTTTTTCATCAAAAATGCCTGCTGCTCAGTCAGGTAAGGAATGAAAACAGGATATCAATCTGAAAGAAAATAAACAACTGCATATCTTTTACATTTCAAATAAAGTAAATTTGCAACATCTGACAAATGTTAAGGGCACAAATGAGCAGATTCGCGCTGACTTCTTTTATAACTCTGTCAGATGTGCTAGAATTCTGTGGAGGATTGATTTGGAATTGCAGATCCCTGAAGACATCAGGAGTTAGTGTGCCTGCAGTGGTGATATGGGCATAAGTCTCCGGGTTGACCCTTAGGTCTGGGATGCCGGGCAGAGTAGACAGTTTCAAAGATAGAGAAAAGCAGCCTGTGCAGTGGATGCAAATATATGCTCTTAACTGCCTCAGGATCCTCAGGAAAGAAGCAGAGCACAGGGGCGCCTGGGTGGCTCAGTCGGTTAAGTGTCTGACTCTTGATTTCGACTCAGGTCATGATCTCAGGGGTCATGAGTTCGAACCTCGAATTGGACTCTGCTGACACTGGAGCCCGCTTGAGATAGTCTCTCTTCCCTCGCCCCTCCCCCACTCGCACGCACGCACATATGTGTGCATTCTGTCTCTTTCTCTCAATATAAATAAATTAAAACAAAACAAAACAAAAACTGTTGGCTAGGAAAGGACCTGTAGACGTTTGTTTCTAAACCAAAGCCCGTGCTTGAAACTCACTTTAAGATCTTGGGTATATCCGTTATGATTGGGTTCAATCACATGTAACAGACAATCTGAAAAACGGGCTTGCTTAAACAAGATAGAGGTTAATTTTTTTTCCCTCGTGAAAGAAGTCTGAAGCTAGGCTGGTGTGGCGGCTCTGCAGTCACCAGGGACCCAAGCCCCCTGTTTCTTTTTGCCCCATCATCCTCAGTGCTGGCTTCTACCCTCAGGTTTGCCTTAGGGCTGCGGGCTGACGTCATCTTGCCACTGGCAAGAAGGCTGAGGCCAGAGAGCTTGCTTCCTGGGAGGGGCAAACCCCCTCTAAAGAGTTCTCCCGAAAGCCCCGCTCCGTCATTGGCCACCTTGTCTGTAAAGACCATTGCCTTCCCAATAATGCAGAGGCTAAATACTGGATAGGCAAACCTTAGTGTTGTCGTACCAAGTGATCATGAGAATGAAGGTATTACCAAGACTTAGGTGGCTAAGACTTTGAGATACCTGCAAACTTTTAGAATAGGACAGTAACAATGTTGGCCAAACCTGGTTTTTAGTTTGCTGCTTGATTGACTCAACAATATTGAGGCCCATGTGTTAGGCACTGGAGTTATAATAGCGAACAAGGTGGACATGGTCCCTGCCCTCAAAGGGTTGACAGGCTAATAGGGAAAACGGGTTTTCAAAAAATAAAGTATAAATGTGTTGAACGTTAAGGAAAGGAGAAGTAGAGAGTGCTTGGGATTATGTTCGAGAAAGGACTCTCTAGGGCATGACATGAGTACACAGGCAGATTGGAAGCCTGCTTGGGAGTTGGTCTGGGAGTTAGCTGGCTCCGAAAGGTTGGGCAAGTGCAATGAGCGAGGACTAGAGTGGGAGGAAAGTTCCAGACAGCCTCACTCCTGAGCTGATAATTTCCACAGCACTTCTTTGTCCTTCCATTACTTGTGTTACCCCTTCATCGGAGGGTATCTATAGGTGTTTCCAAACGAGGGAAGCCAGGAACTAAATTCTTTTTTCTGAAGTGGCTAAAGAGACGGCCATCCTTTCTACTGACTGCTTTCTCTCTCTAGACAAGTGCCTGTCTGCACAGGCTGCACCAGGGAGTGTTGGTAACCCAGGAAGGAGTTGGACAAATGATGGGGGCGTACCGAAGTCCCATTGGCCCATCACAGATCTGGACTTTGGTCTCAGTGTGGGACTCAGGGGAGGCAAGGATTGGTTCTGACCCTGAAGTGCTGATATGACCCCCCCCCCCTTCCCCTTCTAGGAAGTGGACGTTGTGGTAGCACCGTGCCAAGGCCTCCGGCCTGCAGTGGATGTTCTGGGTGACTTGGTGAACGATTTCTTGCCTGTGATAACCTATGCACTCCACAAAGATGAACTCTCTGAGAGGGACGAGCGAGAGCTTCAGGAAATCCGAAAGTATTTCTCCTTTCCCGTATTCTTTTTCAAAGTGCCGAAGCTGGGCTCGGAGATCATTGCCTCCTCTACCAGAAGACTGGAGAACGAAAGGTCACCGCTCCATCACCAGCTGATTGGCCTGGGCTATCTGAGCAGCAGTCACTGTAACTGTGGGGCTCCTGGCCAAGACGCTAAAGCTCAGAGCATGTTGGTGGAACAAAGTGAGAAACTGAGACACTTGAGCACGTTTTCTCACCAGGTGCTACAGACTCGCCTGGTGGACGCGGCCAAGGCCCTGAATCTGGTGCACTGCCGCTCCCTTGACATCTTTATTAACCAGGCCTTTGACATGCAGCGGGACCTGCAGATTACTCCCAAACGTCTGGAGTATACTCGAAAAAAGGAAAATGAGTTGTATGAATCGTTGATGAATATTGCCAACCGAAAGCAGGAGGAAATGAAGGACATGATTGTCGAGACGCTGAACACCATGAAGGAGGAACTTCTGGATGATGCTGCCAACATGGAATTTAAAGGTAGGTCCTAGAGAGCTGGGCGTGGGCTACTGGGACCAGAGGATTCTTTAACCCTTTGCTAACCAGAAATTGAGCCAATTAATTCTGAGGGCCAAAGGAAACTCAGGAGGATCTTATCTACCCAACCGTCATTAGCAGGAGCCCACCTTAAATCATTTAGCCAGAGTGGCCTCCCTTGTTCTCAGAGGCCTTCCTGGAAGATTCCGCTGTCATTCCTTCCCAGGACTGGCAGTCCAGCTTCTGGTAAGTTCATCCTAATAGTGCTCTTTAATCTCCAGTTTGTGTCTGTATCCCCTTGACCTTGATGGAGCTGGAGAAGAGCTCCAATTGGAGAAGAATGTTAGTGGAGAAGAATTCTGGAGAAGAATGTTACTAAGTCATGCTTTAACCTTGGCTTTAACCTTCGGCATGGCCCATGCTTCCTTATTGGCTCTTTCTGTGTGTGTCGTGATCTCATTTTCTTTCCAGGCTGCTCCCGAAACCCAGCTCAGGAGGATTTCCCAAAGTCCTGTTTTCAGCTTTTCTGGAAGCCCCATTCTTCATGGATGGCTGTTAAGAAAATTGGGCCACGGTGATTGGTCAGGTCTTTTGGGGCTGACGTTTAGGTGTGGCTGACCTTGTATACTGACTGGTCTGTGGACCTCCCTGCAGGAACGTGAGCCCTACCACCTGTTCATTAAAGGGAAGTAGTTTGCAAGTTACCCTTTGGGTTCTCAGTCCCGGCTGTACATCCAAATCTGCTGGGAGGCTCTTTGAAAATATAAATGTTTGATACCACTGCAGAGCACTGCAGACCTATTCATCAGAATTCCTTTTCTTTTCTTTTTCTTTCTTTCTTTCTTTTTGAGAGAGCAAGCGTACGTGAAAGGGGAAGGGTCAGAGAGAGAGAGAGGGAGAGAGGATCCAGGGAGGCTCTGTGCTGTCAGCACAGAGACCGACTCAAGGCTCGAACCTATGAAGTGCAGGATCATGACCTGAGTCGAGACAAGAGTCGGACACTTAACTGCCTGAGCCATCCAGGCACCCCGATCAGAATTTCTTATGTGAGAGCTAGCATCAGTTTTTTTTTTTTCTTTTCTTTTCCTTTCCTTTTTCTTTTTCTTTTTTTCCAGTCTCCCTGCGGATTCTGTACATTGCCATCTTCTTGATGAGGGAACTGAGGCTCAGGCAGGTTAAGTAATTTGCTCCAGGTCACATAGCTACTGAAGAGTAAGGGCAGAATTTGAATCTAACAGTCTTATTTCTGAGTTAATTTCCATGCTTTCCTGCTTCTTAATCTGTTTCTGGCTGCTGCCGCCACCGTCGTCCTCATAACCGGCTCCCAAGGCTCAGCCTGGTCTCCGGCTCTTTGCTTTCCCTCGTCCTGCATCCGGTCTGCCTCCGGGTCCTGACGAGTCTTCGTCCCTGTTTCATATCTACCTTTGCTTTTCTGCTGCCTCTTCTTTAGTCTGCCTGAACTACTGTTAACCTGTTGCTCCCCCGGACATCTTTCTCTCCTTTCTCCAGTTCATCTTTCGCGGCTCCCTGTTCCTACAGACTAAGTTTAGACTTACGAGCCTAATGTTAAAGATCTTCCAAAGTCTGACCAGCTTTCCTCTTCCTCTTTCCCAATGTGCATCTTCCTGTAATTTCTATTTCAGTTGGTCTGGTCTCAACTGCTTGCTGTCCTCCACATGCTTCCTTTACTTTTTCTTTGCTCCTGCTCTGCCCTAAACCCAAAATGTCTTTTATTTGTGAATTTCCAAATCCTACCTAGCCTTCAAGGCCTCTTCTAGATAACATTTTCATATCTCTTACAGCAGATAACACAGAGTCTGTGGATGGTACCTCTTCAGAGCCCGAATGAGCGTGCGAATGATGGTATACGGCCGTGTCATGCTTATACAAAGGACATAGAGTTGACTCTAGCAAACACAGGTGCCTTATTTCTTATAGGTCTTTCTAGTATATGTGCTGCCAAAGCGAGCACTTACAGGTCTTTCTAAAGATGAGCAAAGATACGTCTTTGGTGAATTCCCCCCGTAGGGAGGACTTGCAGTGGAGATGCTAGGAAGGCTTCTGACTCACTGAAACAAAGCTGGCACATCAGTGCCAGTGGCACAGAGCCCTTGGTAAAGGTGGGCAGACCGTGAAACATTTGACTGTATATTAGGTGCCAAGTACACCAAGTTTGGTGCCTGGGAAGCGGTGGTTAGTTCAACAGACGCAGGGGGAACTGGGAGCGTGTAGATCAGACGTCTGGCTCTGTTAACTGCATGATGGATTTGTGAAGCCACTTCCATACTCGGCTGTGTGTTAGACGAGACTTGCGTGGCTACTACTTAACCTTGTTCTAAGTTCTTCCTGGAGACCCTTGATGCAATAAGTAAATTTAGAAGCGGCCAGAAGATTTACCAGCTGGCCTGGGGAACCAGATTTCTGGTACCGTTTTTTTGTTTTGTTTCATTTTGTTTTGTTTTGTTTAAATAAAGGTAATGCAGGTATGCTGGCTATATGGCATACACACTTCAGAAAAGACTTTTGGGGCGCCTGGGTGGCTCAGTCAGTTAAGCGTCTGACTTCGGCCCAGGTCATGATCTCACGGTTCGTGGGTTTGGTCCCCATGTCGAGCTGTGTGCTGACAGCTCGGAGCCTGGAGCCTGCTTCAGATTCTGTCTCTGTCTCTCTGCCCCTCTCCCACTCGTTCTCTCTCTCTCTCTCTGTCTCTCCCTGTCTCTCTCAAATATAAATAAACATTTGAAAAATGTATTAAATAAAAGCCTTTTTTTTTTTTTTTAAAAGGTAATACCTACATACATAGAATAGTTAGGTCAAAGGGCATGTAGGTGATTTTGTTGATTTGTTGGTTAGCTTAAAATTCTGATAGATTAAAAACAATTTTTTTTTGATAGATGTTATGGGATCTCCTCCAAAGAGGTAGCACCGATTTAAATTCCCACAGTAGACATGAGAGTGCCTTTTTAGGAGTGGAGTTTTTGCAGGTAACTTGTCTTCTCTTAAGTTCTGTCCTCTGGCTGGCAAAACATATTTCTGATTCTGGGAGGTAGCTGGATGGTGACAGTGTTCCAGTTTTACTTTTTATTTATCTAGTAATTGATTAGTGCTGAATCCCTGACTCTCGGGTTTTTCCAGGAACTAGGCAGTGTGAAAGGTTACAAAGGCTTTGGAGTCCCTGAGCTTTGGGTTCAAATGCTAGCCGTATTACTTCCCAACCGTACCATACCCTTCCGGGTGCCACCTTTGTCCTTTCTTTGAGACTGTCTCCCAACCCGTAAAATGTGACCAATAATACTCACCTGACAGGGGCGCCTGGGAGGCTCAGGCAGCTGAGTGCCCGACTTCGGCTCAGGTCACGATCTCACGGTTTGTTGAGTTCTAGCCCCACATCGGGCTCGCTGCTGTCAGCGCAGGGCCCGCTTCTGATCATCTGTCTCCCTCTCTCTCTGTCCCTCCCCCTCTCACGCCCTCTCAAAAATAAAACATTAAAAAAAAAAATACCCGCCCGACAAGGTTATTGTGAGGATTAAATTCGATTGCATACATAAAATACTTAGTATGGTGCCTGTCAAATGGTCTGCACTCAATAAATGATCCTCCTCCTATAAAGGCGACATGAAAGCTGACAAAAATCAATGGGCTCGTTCTAGACACAGTTGCTTTTTCTCAGTATTCTTAGATGCCTAAGTAGTAGAGGATCGCATGGCCCCGGATCATACTGAAGGTCAGAGCTCGTCAGCCAGCCGTGTCTTTTATAGCCATCGTGCTGGTAGCTCCTCGGCTTTGGTTGGGGGAGGCCCTTATTCTCAGTGCCTGCCCCTTCCTCTCACAGCCCACTGGCTTCTTTCTCTGCCTCCATAGATGTCATTGTCCCTGAGAACGGAGAGCCAGTGGGCACCAGAGAAATCAAATGCTGCATCCGACAGATACAGGAGCTCATCATCTCCCGGCTTAATCAGGCGGTGGCGAACAAGCTGATCAGCTCAGTGGATTACCTGCGAGAGAGCTTTGTCGGCACCCTGGAACGGTGCCTGCAGAGCCTGGAGAAGTCCCAGGATGTCTCAGTTCACATCACCAGTAATTATCTCAAACAGGTACTTGCAGAATGGCCAAGATACCGTGTCACAGGTGATGCACAAAGCAGACACCACACAGAAACCCAGCCTCAAGTTAGCCCGGAGTTGCCCTTTCACCCCTCTGCCCATCCCCTTTGAATTATATTGAACTTTTCCGTCACATGAGCACTGCCTGTCGGAGGGGCTTGTGAGCTGCACAGTCGCAGTTTGGGTGATGAGCTAGAAGGTGAAGAGGGAAGGAAAGGGGCCCAGAGAGCCGCAGAACCGATGATGCACCTGCGTCGACTCTGCACTCGTATCGATGGGTATATTTGGGAACCTTGAAACTGAACCCTGCCTTAAGTAAATGCTATTTATCACATTTTCTAATCAGCCCCTCTGCTCAGGGCGTATTGACTTTGGTTTGTGTGTTTTCTTCCAGATCTTAAATGCCGCCTATCACGTCGAAGTTACGTTTCACTCAGGGTCCTCGGTTACAAGGATGCTGTGGGAGCAAATCAAACAGGTGGGGCTTGCTTAGAGAAACATTCTCTGGCCCTGGTCGGCTCAAAACCTTAGTCACCCCAATAGCAGCTGATGTCTAGGATCTTCTGTTGGTGTAGGTAGGTAGGTGGCCGTTTGTCCCGATTTGCCTGCCCAGGACAGTTCTGGTTTATGCCAGCTCTGAGATAATTAGGAATGGAGCCACTTTAACGCTTGAGAATGGTGCGTTTAAATATTTTATGCAGCCGTAAGGCTCTCCTTCACTAGGTTCTTCAGATTCCTTTCTCCCCAGCCGAAATGTTTTCTCAGAATCAGGCTTTCCTGCCAGAGGCCATTTGTGTGGTTTCTTTTCTGGAATTTGATGTGGCTCCTATTCCATACTGAGTTCAGAAAGGGAATTCCGGGCGCCCCCGGCACTGACTGTATGTAGTGAGGGTTTGTGAGCCCGTAGACTAGGCCTAGTGTTCTTTGATGCTTTCCTTTGGTCTGAGCCCTGATTATGAGGTGGGTGGAATGGGAGAGGAATCTTGGCCTTCACGTGGCTGCTTTCTTACTAGCCTGCTCCTAACGAGTGGGTAGCCCAGAGGGGACGGGCGTTGGCTCTTTCTGGTGGCTCCTGTCCCCACCCTTGCATGTTCTTCCTCTCTTCTTCCCGCAGATCATCCAGCGTATCACATGGGTGAGCCCACCCGCCATCACACTGGAATGGAAGAGGAAGGTGGCCCAGGAAGCCATCGAGAGCCTCAGTGCCTCTAAATTGGCCAAGAGCATTTGCAGCCAGTTCCGGACCCGACTCAACAGTTCTCACGAGGCTTTTGCAGCCTCCTTGCGGCAGGTGCGTGTGTCGGAAGAGAGAGAAGAGCCTTACCTGTCGAGCAATATTTTGCCCACTGGTCTGCGTGTAATTTTTCGAAGATCATCAGTGTATCTTCTTCCTGTATGTTAAAGGATAATATCATGTTATAGGAAGTTTCATCAGTACATTTCTCACGTGGAGATTTTTCTAACTCTTGGGAACAGGAAGGGAACTCAGTTAATTTCTCCCCGTTTCACTGAGTGAGGAATGAAAATCAAGGGGTAGGAATTTTATTTATCTAGTATTTTAGAAATGAGTCACGGAGGAGGACGACTTTGTAACTTTCACACTGGTTCACAGTTATGTGACGTGCTTGTCCCCTCAGAGTGTGCGCGTGTGTGTGTGTGCGCGTGCACGTGTGCACATGTGTGTACGTGTGTATAGAGGGGAGGGTGTGGAGATGGCGCATCCAGGAGGCAAAGTGGTTATTTATCGAGAGCTCACTGTATGCCAGTGTCGGAGCCGTGTTCTGCACAGCTTGTGTAACTCTCTCAGTTGTCCTCAGCAGGTAGATATTATTGTCCCCATATAATAGGTGAGGAAGCCAAACTAGGGACTTGGAAAGTCACGTGTCTTCTTTCTGTTTCTCTTCCAGCTAGAAGCTGGCCACTCAGGTCGGTTGGAGAAAACAGAAGATCTCTGGTTGAAGGTTCGCAAGGATCATGCCCCCCGCCTGGCTCGCCTTTCTCTGGAAAGCCGTTCTTTACAGGATGTCTTGCTACATCGTGAGTCCCTGTCTTTCCCAAGTAAATTGGGAGAAGTTTCTGGATACCTGGCGTTCGCATGTTCTACCTCTAACGCTGCTTCCTTGCAAAGCTACCTAAGCACCCACTGATGTGTTTTTGAAACTCTAAAGTCTGTTTGGTCCCACTATTTGTTACAGAATCCATTTCTTTTTTTTTTTTATTTTATTTTTTTAACGTTTATTTATTTTTGAGACAGAGAGAGACAGAGCATGAATGGGGGAGGGTCAGAGAGAGGGAGACACAGAATCTGAAACAGGCTCCAGGCTCTGAGCGGTCAGCACAGAACCTGACGCAGGGCTCGAACTCACGGACCGCGAGATCATGATCTGAGCCGAAGTCGGACGCTTAACTGACTGAGCCACCCAGACGCCCCTGGTCCCGCTATTTGTATAGTTCAGGTGACATGACAGGTTTATTTAAATCAAACCAGTTAGGGGGCACCTAGGTGGCTCAGTCGGTTAAGCGTCCAGCTTCAGCTCAGGTCATGATCTTGTGGTTCATTGGTTCAAGCCTCTCGTTAGACTCTGTGCTGACAGCTCAGAGCCTGGAGCCTGCTTCAGATCCTGTGTCTCCCTCTCTCTGTGCCCCTCCCCCCCTTTCAAAAATAAATAAACAAAAAAAAAATAAATCAGACCAGTTAGGGTACTTTCTACTAGTTTCCAGTACTGTCAGAATTATAACCTCCTACTTTTAGGTCTGTGTCTAAGAATCCTTTTTTTTTTCCTTTTTTCTTAAACAAGATATATATTTTCTTCATAGGCAGTCTTTAAGGTTTTATTTTTAAGTAATCTCTACACTCAACGTGGGGCTCGAACCCACAACCCCAAGAGCAAGAGTCACACGCTCCACTGACTGAGCCGGCCAGGGACTGCACACATCCAAGAATCTTAGGGAGGATGGGGCGCCTGGGTGGCTCAGTTGGGTAAGCGGCCGACTTCGGCTCAGGTCATGATCTCATGGTCTGTGCGTTCGAGCCCTGCGTCGGGCTCTGTGCTGACAGCTCAGAGCCTGGAGCCTGTTTCAGATTCTGTGTCTCCCTCTCTCTGACCCTCCCCCGTTCATGCTCTGTCTCTCTCTGTCTCAAAAATAAACGTTAAAAAAACTTAAAAAAAAAAAAAAGAATCTTAGGGAGGTTGGCCAGCAGGCTCCCATTCCTCCTGCCTCATCCCTGTCTCCGTATTTCATAGGTAAACCTAAACTGGGTCAGGAACTGGGCCGGGGCCAGTACGGTGTGGTGTACCTGTGTGACAACTGGGGAGGACACTTCCCGTGTGCCCTCAAGTCGGTCGTCCCTCCGGATGAGAAGCACTGGAATGACCTGGCTTTGGAGTTTCACTACATGAGGTGGGTTCTCCTGTCGTTCATCCCTGTGGGAAAAGATCCAGAGAAGAAGCCAGAAGCCGACACGACTTTTGTACCAAGAGCTGCAGCGTCCCTGGTCTCTCCATTCCTGTGCCCCAGGGTGTCGTGGACAGTATTTCTGGGTTTGTTCCAGTCACGTGCTCTCTGCCAGGCCTTCAGTGGCTTCGCTTGCCCTCTCCCCGCCATCCTGATTTCTCACAGACTCCGTCTCCCGTTGGACTTCTTCCTTAGTCCTTGCGGCCTGTCCGTCTCTAGATTCTGTGACGCTTTGTCCTCACTGGAGGCCATTGTCTTTCCCTTTCCTCCGTACCGAGGGCCGTTCCCCCTGGACCTGGACTGAGGGTGGTCTCTGGGGTATCCCTTCCCACGTGGCGGCACGCTGTGCGGGGTGAGACCGGAGCACGGCAGCCACAGCCTCTCTCGTTCCCACCAGGTCTCTGCCGAAGCATGAGCGCTTGGTGGACCTCCACGGCTCAGTCATCGACTACGGCTACGGCGGCGGCTCCAGCATCGCCGTGCTGCTCATCATGGAGAGGCTGCACCGGGACCTCTACACCGGGCTGAAGGTGAGGCGGGGCGAGGGGGTGACCACGCAGCCGGAGCCACAGGGTCCTCCCCGGCCTGTCATCCCTCCTTGTTTGTCCGGACCTTCTACTTTCACGAGACGTTGTTGGAATAGTCAAGCTTGATTACCCCAATCCAGAAAAACCTCACAGACTTCTCAGAGTCTGATTTTCGGCCCAGAACGCTGCCAGTTCGCCACCGTCACCTCTGGTGATGGTGGTACAAACCTAGACTACGCGGAGGAGCAGAAAAGTGTCCTATAACTTTGCCGTTCTTCCTCCTTTTTTCGCTCTCGAGGGATGAGCCAATTTTTGTCGTTTAACCAGCCAGTATTTATCAGTGACTCCTTTGTCCAAGAGCCTGTATTAAGCACCAGAAGGGGATATCAGGAAGTGTGATCGCCAGGGGCTCCCGGCTGGCTCGGCCAGTGGCGCGTGTGACTCTTGATCTCAGGGTCAGGAGTTCAAGCCCCACTTCAGGTGGAGAGCTCATTAAAAAAAAAAAAAAAAAGTCTAATTGTCAGAAGCTTCTAAGAGACTTGTAGTCAGTGAGTATGTCATGAGGATTTGAGTTTGGTAAATATACCTTGATGGGTAAAATTTGGTAGAAGGAAGAGGCCACGCTAGGGGGAAGGAGGAGCGTAATGCCCTCCACCTGAAGGACACTGGTTGTGTTGGAGCAGCTGTCTGGGACTAGGGGAGCGTGATGTGCAAAGACATGTTGAGAACAAATTGTAGAACACCAGAATTAAGAATTTCCACACAGGGGCGCCTGGGTGGCTCAGTTGGTTGAGCGGCCGACTTCGGCTCAGGTCACGATCTCACAGTTCGTGGGTTTGAGCCCCGCGTCGGGCTCTGTGCTGACAGCTCAGAGCCCGGAGCCTGTTTCAGATTCTGTGTCTCCGTCTGTCTATGCCCCTCCCCCACTCATGCTCTGTCTCCCTCTGTCTCAAAAATGAATAAACATTAAAAAAAAAAATTTTTTTTAAAGAATTTCCATAGAATTCAAATCGCAGTCTAGACCCTGAAAAGCTGTTGAAAGATTTTGAGTGAAGAGGAGATACGGTCAGTCGGATGCTCAGTTTCCCTCACCCAAAGCAGCAAGGGAAGTAGAGACGCCCATTTCTCTGGTCCCTACGCTGGGGCTCAGTGGGGCTGGGGGAAGCTAACCCCAGCGCATGTGGGTAGGTCCCTTCTCACAGATGCCTCTCATGCCAGTTTATGCGGACGCTTCCGGATATAAGGCAGGAATCGCTAGAAATCATTGCAGGAGCCGTGGAAACTCAATAGGGTCGAGAAAATGACTCTCCCGGTGGCTCTCCCTCTTCATTTCAGAGGAGTTAAGCTCAGCACTGTCTGATGCTTTCCCACAAGAGGGCTAGAAAACTGAATCTCAGCTTCTGGATGAGTGATGTAATGTCCTCTGGAATTCAGGAGACCCTAAGTTGGAGGCCCGGTACAAGTAAGATGTGTGAGTTTGATATTTGAATCTGTAAAGCCAAACCTGGGCCAATGAGGCTTACAGTGCAGCAGAGGTCATTCTGCCTGAGAAACCTAGAAATACCTTTTTCGTAAAAAATATGTTTTTATTTTCTTACTTAAAAAAATTTTTAAGTCATCTCTCTGCCGAACGTGGGGCTCAAACTCATGACCCCGAGACCAGCAGTCACATGCTCCGCTGACCTAGCCAGCCACGCACCCTGAGATCTAGAAGTACTCTGGGTCTCAAGGGCAGTTCCAGAGTTTGTTGGGGGTAGGGGATGGAAATGAACTCATGCGTTCAGTTGTTGGACTGTGCCTCTTGTAGTCCTGTTTGGGGCAACCCCTCAGCCTCCTTTTCCTAACTTCTTTCCTCTTCCCTTCTTCCCATCTACTCTCTGCACTTGTCCTGTGTGCCCTAGTGCAGGCCGACTCTCAGTGCCCCGCAGAAGGAACTCGTAGTTGGTTTAAGCAGGTTGGACTGAGGAGTTGTCTTGTTAGTGACACGTGAGCCCTTTTGTCTCCCCAAGGCTGGGCTGACGCTGGAGACACGTCTGCAGATAGCACTAGATGTGGTGGAAGGAATCCGCTTCCTGCACAGCCAGGGACTTGTCCACCGTGATATCAAGCTAAAAAATGTCCTGGTGAGTAGAGCTGTTTCCCCGAGATAACGCCCCGCCTCCGTGGGTTAAATGACCTTGGGAGGGTCCGCATGAATGTGAGTTTGATCATAGGAAGAGGCTGCCGGAAGAACAGTGGATTGATGGGATCTCAGACATAATGCTTGGGGAGCGTGAAGCCGCATCATAGACTGAGCGTACGTTGCTTAAGGCTTTTCCTCCGAACACTGTTGAAAAACTTCAAACTTACAGAAGAGAAAAGAGTGGTACAACGACCACATACGGTTCACCCGGATTCATATTCTCTTTCTCCTGGGTTAGTCTCTCTCTGTTCCTCAGTCTTGCACACACGTACGCACACTCTTTGTTCAAGTATATGAAAGTAAGTTGCAGATAACACATTCCTAAGTACTTGAGCTTGTATCTCCTAAAAAGGACATTCTTCTGTGTAATTAAAATGCCATTATCACACCAAAGAAATTTAACATTGGTATAATATTGTTAGTTAACATGCAGTCTATATTAACATTTCCCAGTTGTCCCAAATATGTTTAGTTACCCGAATACGGTCATTTGTTTGTGTGTTTGATCCAGGGTTCACTCCAAGGGTCGTACAGCGTACTTTATTGTCATGTTTTTTATCCTCCTTTAATCTGGAATAGTCTTTCTGCTCTTTTGTGCTTTTGTGACGATGTGTTCGAGGCTTCCAGGTCTTGTTATTGCTTAGGGTTTGATCACAGGTGCTGGATGAGGGCTGAGATGGGTAAATGCACCTTAAAGGTAAGGTGGTCATGTTCCGTTATCTCAATTGTAGAGACTCCTCTGACATATTCTCTTGACACTGTGTTGCATTATCATTGAGGTGTTTCTGGCAACAGGTACATACAGAGAGATGACAGCAGTTTGGGGGGAAGGGAAAGATCGTCCTAAAAGGCTTATCTGTAGTCAAATGAGACGTAGACTTATTCTCTTGGGCCTTTAGGAAAGGAAACTGCAGGGAATTCAGGAAACTCTCCTCAGCTCACCAGAGGACCTCAGCCTTCTTACTTAGCAACTTTCTGCCCTGGGGTCTGGAGGTCAGAGAAGAATAATCAGGAACTAAAATCCTTTCCTCCGTGTCCTTCACTTATTCATTCTTCCTAGACTTACTAAGTTCCTGCTATGTGCCAGGCAGTGTGCTAAGTGCTAGGTATACAAAGACGAAAAAGGCAGCCCCTGCCCTTAGGTTGCTTACAGTCTGGGGGGAAGATGGGAATGGGAACGAGTCTGGAGACAGGGAGGCGGGAAGCAGGGTTGAGGAAGCGCTACTGGGAAGTAGACACCCGCTTCAGAGCTTGAGTGTGCCCCTGAGCTTGAGTGTGCCCCTGAGCGTTACGTGCAGGGTCAGACGCAGGCTGACTCTTGCCCTGCTTTGTTGGCAGCTGGACAAGCAGAACCGTGCCAAGATCACTGACTTAGGGTTCTGCAAGCCAGAGGCCATGATGTCAGGCAGCATTGTGGGGACACCAATCCATATGGCCCCTGAACTTTTCACAGGTAAGCTGCAGGGCGGGAGTGGGCCTCAGCAGGGCTCCATGCTTTAATGAGTTCTACTTCTTGCTTAAGTAGCATCCACAAGTACTACCGGCCGGTCTGGGGCGGGCAAGGGAGAGCCAGGGGAGGGGAAACCTAAAGACAGGTAGGGGGAAGGTGAGGAGGTGAAGGGGTGAGAAGGAGAAGTGTAACTAGGAGTCACCGAGTCTGCTTTTGGACGTTTCTCTGGGCTATTCGTGCCGTGGTTGCCATAATCAACCAGTTAGTTGATCATAAAGTCCTGATTGAATAACTTCTGTACATCAGGAGTTGGCCCTGATCATCAATGAACTCGCTGATGACAGAGATCTATTAAGAGAGGTTAAATAATTAGGAAGCAGCATCAGACTGTGTGACCAGGTGCTAAATCGGGTGCTACATGATGTGATGCTGGTGTTCAGACAGGTGGTAAGTGAAGGTTGAAATGTTTGACAGTTTTATTGTATGAGAATTGGGGTAGGACTTGAGTCAAGTCCGGAAAAATTGGTATGTGGGCAGGGCATTGCTATTAAGCATGTTCTTGGAGCTAGGCAGTGCGAGTACGGTTTTTCATATATTTTGTTCCATTTAATCCTCACAGCAAGTCTGTGCTGCTGCTGATGCATTTTTGTGCCCATGTCACGGATAAAGTTAAGTCCAGACTGGTGAACATCAGAAAGCCACCCCACAATGCTGAGCTAGAAATGATGGAGCCGGGATTGGAATCTAGGTCTTTCTGGCTCTAGAATCTAACCAGGTGTCTGGAAGGAGAGAACATTCTGGAGGCTGGGGAAAGGGAAGTATGAGGAAAATTGCCTGACAGGGGACAAATCCCTGTGGGGAGTAAAAGCAAACCAGGTTGGAGATGAAACACACCGAGCTTGAAATCCACACCGAGGAAGAAAGTCTCATTGTGGAAGAAATATTGGAACTTGAGCTTTTGGGGCGCCCATGTGGCTCAGTCTGTTAGGCGTCTGACCTAGGCTCAGGTCATGACCTCACGATTTGCAAGTTCAAGCCCCACATAGGACTCTCTGCTGTCAGCACAAAGCCTGCTTTGGATCCTCTGTCCCTCTTCTCTCTTCCCCTCCCTACTTGCTCTCTCTCTGTCTCTCTCAAAAATAATTCTAAAAATTTGAAAAAAAGAACTTCTGTGCAGGCGGGGGATGAGGACACGTTCACGGAAGGTCAGCTTAGCAGCGGAAGGTGGAGGGGCTTTGCGGGGCGAGAACCAAGACAGGCAGACCAGGGGTTTGGGTCTCCAGGATCAGGCTGGTAGCAGCACTGACACAAAAAAGCCGTGCCAGATTCAGGATCAGTTCACGGGAGGAACGGGTGGGATTTTGTGGTTAACTAGGTGTCGATGGTGAACAGTAAAGGATGACCAGACGAGGACTCGAGAGTTTGAGCCTGAGGGGTTGGGGGGGGGGAGGGGTCGTGTCCGTGCCAGGGAAGAGGGGACGGTCCCGGCAGGCCCCTCATCAGCGCGGGGAAGAGTTAAAATGAGCCGTGTACGTGGCCTGCTCTCGTTGGCCTCACACACAGGTCCGGCCCCGGCCGTTCCCTGAGTGATGCGCGTGAGGGCGGGGGTGAGCGGGACCCATGGTGGACTCAGCATACAGTCGTTTTCTTTCTCGAAATTCACTTCTTGGAACATTTCTCTCCCCCCCCCCCCCCCCATGGTTGTTTTCTTTTGGCTGCTTGGTATTTCACTTCCCTTGATTCTCTGCAGTCCATCCAGTTGCTGTCAGAAGAATCTTTCTAAAATAGGTTCTTCGTGTCACCTCCTGCCCTAAAACCTAAAGGACCTCATGCTGCCCATTGAATCCAGACTTTTTTGTCTTTTAAAAATCTTTATATTCTGAGGTGCCTGGGTGGCTTAGTCGGTTACGTGTCCAATTCTTGATTTAGGCTCAGGTCATGATCTCATGAGTTCGAGCCCTACGTTGGGCTCTGTGCTGACAGTGCAGAGCCTGCTTGGGATTCTCTCTCTCTCCCTCTCTTTCTCTGCCCCTCTCCCTTCCCTCTCTCTCTCTCAGAAAGAAAAAAATAAACTAAAAAAATCTTTACATTCTAAGGGTGCCTGGGCGGCTCAGTTGGTTAAGCGTCCTGACTCTCTTGATTTCAGCTCAGGTCATGATCTCACAGTTCGTGAGTTTGAGCCCCCGCATCAGGCTCCTGCACGCCTGCTTGGGATTCTATCTCTCTGTCTCTGTCTCTCTCTCTGCCCCTCCCCACCACCCCCCCCTCAAAAATAAATTATTTTTCAAAAATTTAAAAATCTTTACATTCTGGTTCCAATCTGCTCACCCACCTGTGTTTCCCAAGCTTATTTCCCCAATCCAACCCGTCAGGATGGGTCTTCTTGGCTGTTCAATCAAAATCAGAGGCCTGTCCTCCTTCTCCTTTGTCAGGCTCTGGTCTTGGCCATCCTGGTGTCTCGCATCGCCCTTCCTGTGCTGTGGTTTTGGGTAGAAGATGGGCGTTGTCAGCGGTCTTGCCTACCGGGGTTGCTGTGGGAGATCATGGCTGTTAAAAGCTTTAGACGAAAAGGCGTGATGACCTCTGCAGACCCAGTTATAGGGGCACAGCTGATCTCTCGCCCTGCCTCACTGCCATCGCCCTTTCTTGCTGTAGGGAAGTACGACAACTCCGTCGATGTCTACGCCTTTGGCATCCTCTTCTGGTATATCTGCTCGGGCTCTGTCAAGCTCCCCGAAGCATTTGAGAGGTGTGCCAGCAAAGACCATCTCTGGAACAATGTGCGAAGAGGTAAGAGCCACAAGCCCTACCCTGTCCCGACCCCGCCCCGGCCCCCATCAAGGGGAGACTGAGACCAGGCCCTGCAGCCGGGCCTCCTGTCACCCGCTCCGGCCGTCACACCGCAGGGCCACGTACTGTCAGGGAATCCGGGGAAGACACCGAGGTCGCCCCTTTGCTTTCAGGTAGCATTGCGCTGAACCGTGTCAAGGCTTTTTTTCTTTAAAATTTCCAATTCGTCTACTTCCTATGCCAGTGCGTTCCAGTGTTCTGTCACCATTACTGTCAGGTTCTAACCCAGGTGTCTGCAGTCGAAGCCAGAACTCCTGAGCCCCACGTGGGCCATTGGTCTGCGAGCCGGTCAGGCCTTGTGGTGGCACTGGCCCCGTCGCTGACTCTGGTCTTCTTTCCACGCGCCCGTCTCTAGGGGCCCGGCCGGAGCGTCTGCCTGTGTTCGACGAGGAGTGCTGGCAGCTGATGGAGGCCTGCTGGGACGGCGACCCTTCCCAGAGGCCCCTCCTGGGCATCGTGCAGCCCATGCTGCGGGGCATCATGGACCGGCTGTGCACGTCCGCTTCGGAGCAGCCGAACCGGGGACTGGATGACTCTACTTGAAAGCAAAGACCTTTCTCTTTTACTCTGTTTCTTTCCTTCCCCTCACCGGTTGGCCGTGGGAAGAATTGGACGTTTATTCAGAGAGCTCCCGAGGGAACTGATGCCCGCTGGGCAACTTGAGACCTTCCCAGGCAGAGGCGCCTGCCAGGTAGCGAGGAGCTCGCCGGCCGTTGGGGTGCGTTCAGCGGCTCGCCGATGCCCCACACTATCCCGTCCGCACAAGATCGTGTGGGACACGTAAACAATGAAGAATGCAACGTTCCAGCCCCAGAACTGAAAAGGAGGCAAATGTCACCATCGTCTGCTCACTGTATGTTGCTAAGACAAGTGGGGCACTGCGGTGGCGATAGTACTAAAAATTAGAATTTTTGTAATTTCGGCTCTAGCTAGGAATAGTCTGGTTCTATCCAGTCGTCAGGACCCCTGGAAAATATGAACTTAGTTCTGGGATTGTAAGAACATCGGAACAAAAAAATAACTTCCCGCTACCTGCAGCTGGAGATCTCAGGTCGCAGCAGCCAGAGGCCCCGGTGAGGGAGCTAGAAACGGAGCTGTCTGCTCCTTATGGTGCCAGCGTGTTTACATTGATGGGACCGAATATCCCTGACTTCTGGGGGAGGCTTTCATGGGTTACATCACCAAGAGGCCGCATAAAGGCAAAAAAAATGTGTGTGTGTGCATATGTGTATATATACATATGCGATTGGATTTTGAGTTACTGGCAACCCCAGGACCCAATCTCTTTTTCTTCCCTTCATTCTTGACTTTTTTCCCCCCCCCTTTGGGTTTCAACATGGGGAAGGTCCAGTTAACATGGTACCTGGGGATGAGTGTCTGAGTAACATTGACCCATGTGGAGTATCTGGTGAGACCTGAGAAGGGGCAGTGATCTGGAGGCCGTGAACTTCCACGCAAACCTACTAGAAAGATACCACATTGTTTCTAAAACTTAAAAGAATCAAAAACTCTCATTTTTGTGTTTGAACCTAACACACTGATGTTTTTAAACTTGGGTCAGTGAGCTTTTTCACCAAGATCTCTTTCGCAATTCGTCCCTTCTTTTTACCTTGTTTTGAATACAAGGCAAGAAGACAAGCACCAGATGAAAAAGAAGAATGCTCTTTGTAGCTCTGTGTGTGCTCCTCGCCCTGTGTGTTAGCCTCTGGGGCGGTTCCCCTCCCTTGCAGTTGGGACACACACAGTGTGAGCATTTGTCAGGAGGTGTACACAGTAAGAAATTCTGAAGGGGAACAATTTAAATATCGGTGCCTCTCAGATCTTGACTTCGAGCCTCTCTCCCACCAAAATGGTCCTCTAGATTTAGAAAACCAGGCGGGTGAAGGAAGGGGCAGTGGAGGTGAGGAGCCTCTGTCGCATCTGCCTAGTCCCCAAGCACTGTGGTCTGTCCCTTGTGCCTGACCTCCAGCTCTGTGAAGCAGGTCCCTGAGTAGATGTGTAAGAAAATGGGCGGACTTGCTGCTGGAATTTTGTAGGGTCGTTTCCGAGAGAATGACCATCTCTTAAACATTAACGGAGTAGAAATGGAATCTAAAGTTCAGTTTTAACTCTTTGGCTATCCCGAGCTCGGATTATGATACGTTTGAGCACAGTAACCCTCTAAGCACTTGGGGCCCTTCAGAAACTCCACATAGTGCTAAAAACTTTTCTACTTGCAAACGATAAAGTGAGACACCCAGTATCTTTGAGTTCTGTGAGCGCCAGCCTTGTGTTGGTAGAATGTTCGGTAGGTCTCTTAACACCTATTTATAGCTTTACTTCTTCAAATCATCACTCTGTTCTTGTCACGTTAACTCGTTTGTCCTTCTGGAAACAATGGTGGGGCTTCCAGGAAGCCAGATTTCAAGTTTAAAAAGGAGAGGTGAGTAGTGTCTACCTGCCGGAAAAATAGTCTCAGTGTCTGTTCTGTATGAGATTTCATAAAGGACTTCTGTGCTTCCCTTTTGCAGCCGGTCTTCCTTTACTCTAGCTGGGATCAGGAATCTGTGCTTCCGTGCTGAAGTCATTTTCCTAACATTCTTCCGAAGTCTTAGTTCCCACCCCCATTCACGGGGAGGGAGGGTCGCTTGTCCTCCACCCAGTGTCCCTTGTCAGCTCTCAGACACCAGTTTCCTAGCAGATTTTTTGCCTGAGTGAGGAGGAAGGAGGATGGGAGGGACCAGTGCTAAGTAAGACGGTAGTTGTGTTAACAATTCATTAAAAAAAAAAAAAAAAAGTATTCTGAGGAAAGGTGCAAAATATTCCTGAAAATCTCCAGGCCAGCCAAAGTCCACATATAGATATTTGGAGGTGTTATTTAAACACTCAGCAGGCTGAGTGCAGGAGTGCATATATATAACACGCTGCATACTTTGCTTTTGTTTTATAACATTGTCCGCTAATTTCGGATCCTTTGTTCCTTGGCACCCGTTGTTACTACGGTAATGGGATGCCATGAAATGTACTGTACTGTATATTACTTGGGAAGACACTAGGTATTCAAAGAAGTCTGGGGGGCACTTGGGCTACAGAGGGCTCGACAAGACCAAAGTCCTAAAGATTTTCCCTCCTAGATTTGGTTGTATGTGCTCCCGAGCGGTGAGGTGAGATTGTGGCTGGGGAGGAGGAAGGACGGGATGGAAGAATGACCCTCACTGTGTTCTATCCTTCTAATCACTTCATCAGGGCGGTTTACCCCAGCCCGAAAATGATCACCTGGCCATTTTTAATGTGCTTGAAGTCCGGTCCCTTACGTGACTTCAGAACCGAGTGAGGGACCTTCTTGCAGAGCAATCAGAAAAATAGATGAAGCCTGGAGCCCCGGAGTGGCTGACACTGTGCCCAGGGAGCTGGCAGCGAGGGCAGTCTGGCATGACTTGAGGAATGCTCACCTGGGTGAGGTTTCCACAGGCACTCGGCTCGCGGGTTGAGCGAGCCTTCCACTTCTCTGGGAAAGAGGGCAGTGTTGGTTCTTTCCGGACCAAAGAGAATCACTTGTGACTCCATCAGTTTCAAGGGAACAGAGCCCAGACAGCAGCTTCTCCTAATTTTTTAACACTAAAGTTCAGGGAAACGTTGAAGGAAAGGCTATTATTAACTACGACAGATGGACACGGGAACGGTAGAACTCTCCACCAGTCCCTGTCAGCATTTGGATGCATCTTTACCTGAGCTGCCAAAGAGGGGCCAGAAGTCTTTCCCTGATGAGAGAAGAGGTTGGCGTGGCAGGGCTCCAAAGTGATAACTGCACTGCATGACACTTTATTATTATTATTATTATTATTATTGTTATTGGCTTATTATTTAGCACTGAGAAGCCAGGAGGGATCGGTGATGACAGTAGCCCATGGGGAGTAGAGATTCCCTCTGGCCTTGCTCTGGAGAGAAGGCACGCCTGGTCTCCCATCTGGCTAACCAGGGAGACTCCGGAGTCCATACTGCTTCAGAGCGGGATAAACGGCCCTTGACGAGTCCTTTGCCAAAAGACTAGTTGCTTCTTTGAGTTTTCAAAGCTTGATTTTTGGATTTGCTGGATCAAGTAACCCACTTTTTCTTTAAAACAACAACAAAAAAGTGGATTGCTCCTTCTAACTCCGGGGGGAGCGGTTAGGGCCAGTGCTGCGGCAAAGTGGATAACGGGGCGGGGGGGGGGGGGGCGGGGGGTAACCTTCAGAAACTTGTATCGCACTCTCCTTTGGGGGTTGCAAGTAGCACTACTGTTCTTAAAAGGGTTTTATGTTTAACTACATCTGCTTTGTTAACATCCAGTCCAGTTGAGAGGAGCGTAGAGACCATGTGAGTACCTGGCGTTGGGGGAGGCCACCTGACTCGGAGGGTTGAAAAGAAAATTGGTCTGGATGGCTTGTCGTCTTTTACCTTTATGTAATATTTTTATTTGTTTCAAAAGGACTAATGTCTATTACAGTGTTAATAAAAGCATAAAGTACTGAGTGCGTAGAATGAAAGTGCAATAACCAGAGGATGTTACGTTGGCCCAAACCCAGTCCTTCTCCCCTCCCTTCTTGTGCTGCCTCGATCCGGAACATGGCACACAGGACCGCGTTGTGTTTTTACAAGACGTGACTTTGGGTTAAATCTTCGTCCAGTGTAACTTTGAGTGGTCAGGTTTGGTTTTATAGAGTATCCTGTATACTTGTTGGGATGTACAGATACCACATGTGTTGTATAATAAAGATCACATTCACGTTTTAGTTGACATCTCCTTGGCTTTGTTTTCCCTTCCCTCCCCAGGTTAGGAAGACGCCCCCTATTCGTTCCGTTTCCACTGGGACCTCGGCAGTCAGAGGCCTTTCGGTGTGCCCTAGAGAGCGATGGGACGTCTTACTGCCCCAGGCATGTTGCTCTGGACTTCTGGGTGCCTGGCCTTATGGCTACCAGAGGGCGGGGCAGGCGGATGGGAGGTAGGACAGCAGAGAAGATGCGGGCGAAGTCGAGTGATAGCAACTCACTTTTCAGAGCCTCTTCCTGGATTCACAGCCTTTTCTCCAGCTTCTTTTCAGCACGAACTTGCAGCGCGCTGAGCCCAGGCATGGACCTGACTCCTCTTTATTTCACTGTGAGAGAACGGAATCTATATACTGGTGTATCTGCATTTGGAATATTTGAATTTTCTTTTTAAAAGGTTAAAAAAATTTTTTTTAAGTTTATTTGAGAGAGAGCAAGAGGGAGAGAGTGTGGGAGGGGCAGAGAAAGAGCGAGAGAGAGAGAGAGAGAGAGAGAGAGAAAGAGAGAGGGAAAATCCCAAGTAGGCTCCACGCTGCCAGTGCATAGCCTAACGTGGGACTTGAACCCATGAACCGTGAGATCATGGCCTGAGCCGAAACCAAGAATCGGATGCTCAACCGACTGAACACCCCCCCACCCCCGCCCAGGCGCCCCAGGATATTTGAATTTTTTATTTAGGCTCACCCCACTGTTCAGATCTGCTTGCCCAATACGCCCCATCATAGACCCCTAGCAGCTGAGTGGCACCACCTGTAGTCACCACGGAATGTCAGCCAGCAGCTTGCGGGTGTGTTTGGTGGGGTTTGGGGTTACCGGATTGCACTTGTGTGGCTGCGTCACTTTTTGCTACAACTGCCTGTGATGTGACAGCAACACGAGTTTGGCCAGGAGGTGGCAGCACACCCTAAAATACAGTTGACGTGTTTGTGATGGACTCCGGGTGCCAGGGTTGGAGCTGAAGTTCAATCTGGATGGTTCTCAGGCCCTACACAGTAGACGTTTCATGCAGATGAGCCTCTTAGGCTGAAGAAACTTTCCACTAGCTCCAGCCACCCTCACAGTAAATGCCTCCCATCTTATATGTACATACTCTCTGTTCTAGTATAAAGTTCAGCACGGCTGAGTTTGCTTCACTTTTTCTCTTACCATGATTACTCTGCAGAAAACAGCTTGTGTTTTGCGCATTTTTAGAGTGGGCGTGGTTTCCCAACAACACATCCCTCCTCAGGCTTTTTCCTTTGAGTAGGGCTACTGGGGTGGCCTTCCTGGCCCTGTGTTTGGGTGGAGTTCAGAGGGGAGGGAGGGGCCGCCAAGTTTCTGAACATTGTTAAATTCAATTTCACAATTTCTGCCTCCAGCAGGATCCCAAGGAGTCCACAAAGTAATAACTGAACAACCTCCTTTCAAGTGCAGTTATGATTGGCTCTGAACTGGTTGAGGCCTTTTAGGGCCCTCCTAGGGATGGGCTGTTCCTCACTATACCCTAAAGGTAACATTTCAAATCAGTGGAAAACCAGACTATTTTATAAAACTGGCTATCCACTTGAGAAAAAAAAAAAAAAAACACGCAAAAGAAAAAAAGATCTAAATGTAAAAAAAGAAAACTATAAAGGAACAAGTATTTCTATATGCTAGGCACTATTCTAAATGCTTTACATATATAAACTCACTTAATCCCCACCACCACAACCCCATTTTACTAATGAGAAAATTAAGGGACAGAGAGATTAACCAGGGTTATGCAACTGATAAATGCCAGAGCTGGGATTTGGACCTAAGAGGTCCAGCTCCAGAATTTCTCCTTCTACAACTAACCACTACACCATGCTGCCTCTGGGGGAAAATGCATGTAAATATGTTCATGTATAGTTTGGGGGCAGGGAGAACTTTTTTGAGTGTGATCAGGAAACTAGCAGCCATAAAGAAAAAACATAGAAATTATAAAGAATGTATATGCAGCCAAAGACACCAAAATCAAAATTTAAGATAAATCACTAATTTGGAGAGAATGATTGCAGTATATAACTGATAATCATTATGTTCATATATATATTTTTTTTTTTGAGAATGCACAGGGGAGGGCCAGAGGGACAGGGCGAGAGAGAATCTTAAGCAGGCTCTACACTCAGTGCATAGCCTGATGTGCAGCTTGATCTCACAACTGTGAGATGATCTGAGCCAAAATCAATAGTTGGATGCTTAACTGAGCAAGCCACCCAGGCACCCGTAAAATGTTCTTATTTCTAATACACGAAGAAATCAAGAAATAAAAAAATCTGCAAGCAAATTGACTAATGCATTTGTTATTACTGTCATTTAAAAATTTATTTTGTGTGTGTGTGTTTATTTTTGAGAGAGAGGGAGAGAGGGGAGGGGAGGGGTATAGAGAAAGGGAGACAGAGGATCCAAAGCAGGCTCTGAGCTGTCAACACAGAGCCTGACACGGGGCTTGAACTCACAAACCGTGAGATCCTGACCTGAGCCGAAGTTGGACACAACCGACTGAGCCACCCAGGTGCCTGGGCTAATACATTTTTGAAAAAGATGAGGGGCGCCTGGGTGGTGCAGTCGGTTAAGCGTCCGACTTCAGCCAGGTCACGATCTCGCGGTCCGTGAGTTCGAGCCCCGCGTCAGGCTCTGGGCTGATGGCTCGGAGCCTGGAGCCTGTTTCCGATTCTGTGTCTCCCTCTCTCTCTGCCCCTCCCCCATTCATGCTCTGTCTCTCTCTGTCCCAAAAATAAATAAACGTTGAAAAAAAAAAATTTTTAAAAAGAAAAAGATGTGCATCCTTGAGGGGCCTGGGTGGCTCAGTCGGTTAAGTGTCTGACTTTGGCCCAGGTCATGATCTCGTGATCCATGAGTTCGAGCCCCGTGTCGGGCTCTGTGCTGACGGCTCGGAGCCTGGAGCTTGCTTCAGATTCTGTGTCTCCCTCTCTCTCTCTCTCTGCCCCTCCCCCACCTGTGCTCTGTCTCTCTCTCTCTCTCTCTCAAAAACAAATACACATTAAAACAAGTTTAAAAAAAAAAAAGAGTAACTTCGTATGACTCCCGTTTTTTGGTAAAAATGACTTCCGTCTCCCATAATCCCAAATTAGAGATCTAGTCCATCTCTGTCTCTATACGCACAGAAAAAAATTGTGAGGATACATACACATACCAAACTGATAACAGTGGTTTTCCTAGGGAGAGAACTCCAGCTTTAGTGTATTGTATTTCTGTTATTGTGTGAACATCTGTTTTTCTGGCAATTTAAGAAAGTGAATGACGAGTACCTGGGTGGCTCTGTCAGTTGAGTGAGCGTCCGACTTCAGCTCAGGTCACAATTTCGTGGCTTGTGAGTTTGAGCCTCACGTCGGGCTCGCTGTCAGCCTGTCAGTGCACAGCCCACTTTGGATCCTCTGTCCCCTTCTCTCTGCCCCTCCCCCGCTTGTGCTCTCTCAAAATTAAACGCTAAACAGACAAAAAAGAAAAAGAAAAAGAAAGCGAATGAAATGGCTAATTCAAGGGAAAGGAAATAGGTATTGGAAGGATATCACAGGCGCACAGATAATCGGTGGATAGGATCCGTGGTAGATCTCCAGGCGACTAGCAAGGGCTTCACTCCCTCATGAGGTGACAGGAAGAATGTCCTCACTGGGCTCAGCACAGGCCTCAGGCCCATCTCTTAGCTGTCTTGGCTCGCAGCCCCGTCCTGGCCACATGTGACGAGGAACTCAAGCAAGGGCGCCACACTCTTTGTACCTGGACCGGGAGAAAGACTCAGCAAGCCTGTGGCTGGCCCTCCTCACGCTTTACCCTCCTCACCCTTCCCTTATTCACTCTTTTCCTCTTGTTCACCCCTCTTCTCTCACTCCTGCTTCAAGTGGTCTTCAAGAAGCCAAAGTAGAGGGAGAAGAAAAATCTCCAGGAGAAGGAAAGGTGGCATAGGCTAGCAATCTACTGTATTTCAGTGACTACACCCAAGGGGGGGCTGGCTTCCAGGAGCAGAAACCCTGTGATAGTAGACCTGTTTCATTTATTTGCATCTAATGTTTATTTATTTATTTTGAGAGAGAGAGAGAGACATGAGGAGGGAGGGACAAAAAGAAAGGGAGAGAGAATCCCAAGTAGGCCGTGTGCGGTCAAAAAAGAGCCCAACATGACCATGAAGTCATGACCTGAGCCAAAACCAAGAGTCAGATGCAACCGACTGAGCCACCCCGGCACCCCGGTGAGCCTGTTAAAAAAAAAAATTCGGGGTGCCTGGGTGGCTCAGTCGGTTAAGCGTCTGATTCTTGGGTTCGGCTCGGGTCATGATCTCGCTGTTTCATGAGTTCAAGCTGTGCATTGGGCTCTGCACTGGTGGCATGGAGCCTGCTTGGGATTCTCTGTCAACCTCTCTCTCTGCCCCTTCGCACTCGTGCTGTTTCTCTAAAAATAAATAAGTAAATAAAAGATGGGGTGCCTGGGTGGCTCAGTCTGTTGAGCTGCCAACTCTTGATTTCGGCTCAGGTCATGATCTCATGGTTCATGGGTTTGAGCCCCGTGTTGGGCTCCGTGCTGACAGTGCAGAGCCTGTTTGGGATTCTCTCTCTCTCCCCCTCTCTGCCCCTCCCCTGTTTGTGCTCTCTCTCTCTCTCTCTCCCTTCCTCTCAAAACAAACAAATAAAACTTAAAAAAAAAAAAGTCAATTGCTTTCCTATATACCAGCAATAAACAAGTAGAATTTGAAATTAAAAGACATAATACAATTTAAATTAGCACCCCAAAAATTAAATACTAAGGTATAAATCTAACAGGAGTATGTATAAGATCTCTGTGAGGAAAACCACAAAACTCTGATGAAAGAAATCAAAGTAGAACTAAATTAAGTGGAGAGAGATTCATACTGATGGATAGGCAGAGTCAGTATCGTCATGATCAGTTCTTCCCAACTTGCTTTGCAGTTTCAATGCAATCCTAACAAAAATCCTAATAAGTTATTTTGTGGCTAGCCACAAATGAACTGTAACGTTTCTATGGAGAGGCAAAAGACCCAGAATAGCTAACACAATATTGAAGGAAAAGAACAAAGTCAGAGGATTGACATCATGTGACTTACAATAAGGCTCTGATCACAGTTCATGAGTTCAAGCCCCACATCAGGCTCGGCACTGACAGTGCGGAGCCTGCTTGAGATTCTCTCTCTCCCCCTCTCTCTGCCCCTCCTCCACTTGCTCTCTCTCTCTCTCTCTCTCTCTCTCAAAAATAAATAAAATCTTATAAAAGCTACACTAATCAAGACAGTGTAGTGTTGGTGAAAGAATAAATAGACCCACATAAATACGGTCAGCTGATATTTGGCAAAGGAGCAAAGGCCATACAGTGGAGAAAGAATGTCTTTTCAACAAGTGGTATTGCAGTAACTGGACATCCACATGCAAAGAAAAGGACCCAGGGGCGCCTGGCTGGCTCAGTTAGTAGAGAATGCAACTCTTGACCTCGGGGTTGTGAGTTTCAGCCCCATACTGGGCGTAGAGCTTACTTCAGTGAAAATGAATCTAGACACAGACCTTATACCTTTCATAAAAGTTAACCCCAGATGGATCACAAAATTAAATGTAAAATGCAAAACTACAAAGTTCCTAGAAGTGGGGTACCTGGGTGGCTCAGTCGATTGAGCGTCTGACTCTTGATTTCGGCTCAGGTCATGTCTTGTGGTTCGAGCATCAGGTTCTACATTGACAGTGTGGCGCCTGCTTGGGATTCTCTCTCTCCTTCTCTCTCTGCCCCTCCCTACCTCTGTCTCTCTCTCTCAAAATAAATAAAATTTTAAAAACTAAAAAAAAAAAAAAAAAACTTCCTAGAAGTTAAAATAGGAAAAATGCAGATGACTTTGCACATGAAGGTCTTTTAGATCCAATACCAGGCATGCTCTAAAAAAGAATTGATAAACTAGGCTTTGTCAAAATTAAAATGTGAAAAACTCCGTCAAGAGAATGAAAAGACAAGCCACAGACTGGGAAGAAATGTTTGCAAAAGACAAATCTGGTAAAGGACACCTATCCAAAATATATAAAGAACTCTTAACACTCAACAGAAAACAATCTGATTTAAAAATAGGCAGAAGATCTGAACAGACACCTCACCAAAGAAGATATATAGATGGCAAATGAGCATAGGAAAAGATGCTCCACATAATACGTCATCAGGGAAATGCAAATTAAAACAAGAGATACCACTATGCACATATTAGATTGGCCAAAATCCAGAAAACTGACAATACCACAAGCTAATGAGGAACTTTTCATTGTTGGTGAGAATGAAAACTGGAAGACAGTTTGGTGGTTTCGTAGAAAACTAAACATATTCTTACCATACAAACCAGTGATCATACTCCTTGGCATTTATCCAAAGGAAGTGAAAAGTATATCCACACAAAAACCTGCACATGAATGTTTTGGGGAGCTTTGTTTCTGATTGCCAAACTTAGAAGCAACCAAGATCTCCTTCAGTAGGTGAACACATAAATAAACGTTGCTGGTGCATCCAGACAATGGAATATTATTTGGTGCTGAAAAGAAATGAGCTGTCACGCCATGAAAACACAAGGAGGAAACTTAAATGCATTTTGCTAAGTAAAAGAAGCCAATCTGAAGAGGCGACATATTGGATGATTCCAACTATACGACATTCTCGAAAAGGCAAAAAACAAAACAAAAAACAAACTAACTAACTAAAACCCCCACAAAACTATGGAAACCATGAAAGGATCACTGGATGCCAGGGGTTGGGGGGTATGCAGGATAAGTAGGCATAGCCCAGAGGATTTTTAAGGCAGTGAAATTACACTGTATGACACTATAATGGTGGTTATATGTCATTATGTATTTGTCAAAACCCACAGAATATACAACAAACAGCAAGAGTGAACCGTGATATAAACTAAGAACTTTGGGTGATAATGACATGTCATTGTATGTTCATCAAATGTAACAAACATACCCCTCTGGGGGAGGCCATTGATAATGGGGGGGGACTATGCATGTGTGGGGGCCGGTGGTAAAGCTCTGTATCTTCTGCTCAGTACTGCCATCAACCGAAAACTGCCCTAAAACATAAAGTGTATTTGGGGCACCTGGGTGGCTCAGTCGGTTAAGTTCTGACTTCGGCTCAGGTCACACCTCGCCACTTGTGAGTGGGAGCCCTGTATCGGGCTTTGTTGACAGCACGCAGCCTGCTTCAGATTCCGTGTCTCCTTTTCTCTCTCTGTCCCTCCCCTGCTTACGTCCTCTCAAAAATCAATAAACATGAAAAAAAAAATGTTAAAAAAATAAAGGCATTCACTCTTGCCTTAAAAAAATATTTAGGGGCACCTGGGTGGCTCAGTTGGTTGAACATCTGACTTCGGCTCAGGTCATGATCTCACAATTCATGGGTTCGAGCCCCTCGTCAGGCTCTGTGCTGACCGCTCGGAGCCTGGAGCCTGCTTCGGATTCTGTGTCTCCCTCTCTCTCTGCCCCTCTCCCACTCACGCTCTGTCTCTCTCAAAAAATAAATTAACATTAAAAATAAATAAATAAATATTTAAACTAGGAATAAAAAAAGAATTGCTAACATTGCTGAAATGATTAACATCATTTTATGATGTTAATGTGATATCAATGGTGAAACCTGATAACGATCCTGTGAAAACTGTATAAACCAATCCCAATTAAAGATGCAAATTCTCTACAAATTCAGCCATATTTCAAAAGAACAATTAATTACCAAGACAGGTTTATTTAAAGAGAGCAAAATTGTCCTCTATCAGGAATTAATCAACATATTACATTATATAAACATATTTGTTTGAGAAGTTAATCAACCATTCCCATAAAAACTCTATGTAATGGGAAGCCTGGCCGGCTCCGTCAGTAGACCACGAGACTCTTGATCTCTGGGTCATGAGTTTGAGCTCCACATTGGGCGCAGAGCTTACTTAAAAAAATAAAAATGAAAAAAGTGCTTAGCGTGTTCGTGTGACAAGAAAGTGCCAATGTGGCTGGAGAAGGAGTTTCAGGATATGAGAAGTAGCAGGTCAAATGAGCTGTGTACCATTGCTACATTTCATTCATAGTTCATCATGGGAGTTTGTCATAATGTATCCATTCCAGAGTCCAAGTTATTTGGGTTGTTTCCCATGTTTTGTTATTATGAACAACACTGCTATGAACATGCTTGTACATCTCTCTTGATGCAGTTGTGCAACAGTTTTTCCTCCATATATATATATATAAAAGTAGAATTTCCTGGTCATAATACATACAAAACTTCATTTTCACTACATAATGATAAATTGTTTTCCAATGTGGATGTACCGATTCACACTCTTGAGAGAATTCTCTCACAAGACTTTGCAGTGCTCTTTTTTGCCAACTTTGTGGTTGTAAAATATCTCATTGTGGCTTTAATTTGCATTTTCCTGATTATTGAGGAGATTGAGCATCTTTTTTTTCTTTTTAATGTTTGTTTATTTTGAGAGAGAAAGAGAGTGTGAGCGGTGGAGGGGCAGAGAGAGAGGGAAACAGATAATCCCAAGCAGGCCCCATGCTCAGAGGGAGCCTGACGTGGGACTTGATTTCACAACTGTGAGATCATGACCTGAGCCGAAATCAAGAGTCTGCTGCTCAACCGACTGAGCCAACCAGGCACTTTCCTCCAACTTAAACAAACAAAAAAATTGGCTCAAGCTCACAACCCTGAGAATAAGAGTTTCATGAAGATCCTTTTTATATGTTCTTTTGGGTGGTGTCTCCTTTTTTGTTGTTGTTGTTTTGTGTCATCACAGAGCCTGATGTGTGGCTCGATCCCACAAACTGTGAGATCATGACCTGAGCCGAAATCGAGTCAGATGCTTAATCAACTGAGTCACCTAGGATCCCCTCTCCTTTTTTTATTTATTTTTTTAACGTTTATTTATTTTTGAGAGAGAGAGCGCAAGCAGGGGCGAGGCAGAGAGAGGGGGACAGAGGATCTGAAGCAGGATCTGTGCTGACAGCAGACAGCCTGATGTGGGGCTCGGAATCATCAACCATGAGATCATGACCTGAGCCAAAGTCAGTAGCTTAACTGATTAAGCCAAACAGACGCCTCACCCTCTCCTATGTAAAAAAAAAAAAAAAAATGGATTTGTAGGGCGCTTGGCTGACTGGGTCAGTAGAGCATGTGACTCTAGATCTTGAGGTCATGAGTTCAAGCCTCGCATTGGGCGTGGAGCTTAAAAAAATGGATTCGTATATCTTTATGTATTCTGGACGTGAGCCCTTTCAAGTTCTCTGGATGAATAAGCTTCTAAAAGAGAACATCTCAGTTTCTGAGAGCACCACAACAGAAGTCTCCACACCCCCTAGCAGATGAGATGAACACCCTCAGTATTTGGATTCTGGCCTGGGATGAGCTAGACTTTGGATTCTGTTTATAGAATTTACAGAATAGATTCTGTTTATCCACTGAGGGTGGAGATATTGGGGAATAAACTCTTCTTCCATCCCACTGTACAGATTTATTGCCAAACAGTACAGTTGCTTTCTTTCCTTGAAGTGCCCAGAGCTTGAAGTCTGACTTGTATAACAAGTCGTCTTAAGTTTCCCTTACAAAAAAGGTAAAATTAGAGGGTATAGAAAGAAAAATGGGTAAATGGGGGGAAAAACTACAGTGAAAATGGCACTAGGGGCTTTATCTAATGTTTTTTAAAGGGCTTGAATTTGAAATTCATCAAGCATATTAGCATCCAGTCCAGTAAAGATGATGAAAATGATTCCACTGGCTTGGAGAGTCAGAGAATTGCGAGGAAACCAACTTGCTATCTTCACATAATGTTTTTTATTGTTATTGTTACCTTTTCTTTAGGCAATGTTTTCCTTTGTTTTTTTTCAAAGGAGCAACTGTGGGTTTTCTTTATTTAAAGCAACTTTGAATGATTATTTTGGTTTTAGAAATGGTTTTTAAATCTTTTCAGTTTGAAAGTGTTCCCTCCCAACACAAATGGGGTCTGAGCATTCTCAGGGAGTGGAATTAGTTAGGACCTCTGTAATCAAAAAATGCTTTGGGACAGCACAAGCAAAAAAGCTTATCTTTTATAAAGGCCCAGGGATATTTCACAGAAGGAGAGGACATAATGCAGCATGTTCTCAGGAACAAATTGGATGCAGAAAGTGTTATCTTTGACTTGCTTCTGAACCTCTGCTTTATTATTCAATCTGAAGCCAACCAGCATGGTTTGCATCTTTTAGATGCCAATAGCCCTCTCATTCATATCTACTCTCTTCAAGAGATGTGCCACACTATGGGGGCCACTTAGTCCTCATTCCAAATTCTTGGGAAAGGAGTCTAATTGGGTTCTGCTTGGGTCAGGGGCTTATCCACAGAGCAATCAACTGTGGCCTGGGGTGAATCGGGTGCATCATGTGAATGAGGCTTCTCTTTCTGCTAACTTATGGTTGACAAGTGGAGGCACACTGAACTTGCTACCTCATTTGTGGGGCCCTGTGCAAAATGAACATACAGGGCTCCCTTGTTAAAAAATTATCAAGGATTTCAAGGTGCCTGGGTGGCTCGTTGGTTAATGATCGACTCTCGGTTTCAGCTCAGGTCATGATCTCACGGTTTCGTGAGTTCGAGCCCCGCATCGGGCTCCATGCCAACAGTGTGGAACCTGCTTGGAATCCTCGGTCTCCCTCTCTCTCTGCCCCTTCCCCACTTGTGCTGTCTTTGTCTCTCTCAAAATAAATAAATAAACTTAAAAAAAATATTAAGGATTTCAAGATTGCAACAGTAGAACATTAAACCAAGGGTGGAGCCCTTCCAAGCGTAGGGCCCTGGGTGACTGTGCAGGTCTCCTGCCAAGAAACTGCTCCATGTTCTGGACCTGGAGGAAGAGCCTCCAAAAGGAATTGTCAAAACTTGGAATCAGTGATGCTTGTTTTTGGAATTCATAACTTAGACGAGTGTTATGTTTTCCACCTTTCCCCCCTACTTCTTATCCCCTCCTCAGATCCAGTAACTTTATGTGGAATTGCTTCTTGAGTGTGAATAAGTTGACTTTTTAAGTGTTTTGTCTCTTCCTTTCAATTATTAGGCAATGATCTTCTAGAAGGTTGTACAAAGTGTGCATTTGACTTGGTGAGTCATCTTCATAAGAGCTGATGAAGGAGTTAATGTCCTTTTTTTAAAAAAAAAACTTTTTATATTGAATTATTTATTTTTTTTTTAATTTTTTTTTTTTCAACGTTTATTTATTTTTGGGACAGAGAGAGACAGAGCATGAACGGGGGAGGGGCAGAGAGAGAGGGAGACACAGAATCGGAAACAGGCTCCAGGCTCTGAGCCATCAGCCCAGAGCCCGACGCGGGGCTCGAACTCACGGACCGCGAGATCGTGACCTGGCTGAAGTCGGACGCTTAACCGACTGCGCCACCCAGGCGCCCCTATATTGAATTATTTTCGACTTACAGAAAAATTGCAAAAACAGTCTTGAGAGTTTTCATATATCCCCCCCATCTTCCCCAATGTTAACATCTTACATAGCTATAGTACAATTATCAGAACCAAAAAGATTAATGTTGCTACAATACTCCTAACTAAAGACCTTTCTTGAATTTGACTAGGTTTTTTGCTACTGTCTTTTTCTTCTGCTAGGCTCCCGACCAGATCCCTCATGGCATTTAGTTATTTCTTAGTCTCATGCAGTCTTTGAAAACTCTTTTGACTGTCTTTCCTGACGCTGACTTTTTTGAAGAGTATTGATCAGTTATTCTGTCAAATGTCCTGCAATTTGAGTTTTTCTGATGTTTTCTCTTGATTAGGCAGAACACTGCAGGTAATAATGTGTCCTCAATGCATCCTAGCAGGTTCATGATGTTGCTTTGTCTTATTACTGGTGATGTTGACATGATTAAGGTGGTTTCTGCCAGGTTTCCCACTGTAAAACTACTATCCTTCCCTTTGTAATTAATACGTATCCTGCAGGAAATATTCTGAGACTATGCAAATTCTGTTTCTCTTCAAACTTCTCCCTACTCGTTTTAGCACTCATCAATGGAGCCTGTGTGCAATAATTACTGTGTTTAGCTAATGAAGATATTTTCTGCAGTTCTTTTTTGTCTCTAGCCTTGTGGTACCCAACCTAGGGCTCATGCTAGTTGCTTTCTTCCCATTCTTCTTTTTTTTTTTCCCCCATCCTTCTTAGTGTAGCTATGTTTTGGACTTATAATGGGTTCATTTTTTAGTATTTCTTATTCCATTTGGACTCTCTCCGCATCCCAGTTGGTTTTAGTTATGTCATTATTTTGGGGGTACGTGAGACACTACCACTGCTCTAAGAGGCACAGCTATATGAATATATACTCTGAGTATCACTACCTCCTCATTCCTGCTACCCCATTTCATTTACTCCCTTTTTCCATCTTTTTCCCACCTATCCTCTACAGGTAGCCACTTGCCTTAGTTTCCGATTTATCTTTCCTGTACTGCATTTCTTTTGCACAAACGAACAAATGTGCTCTGTTTTTTTATATTCCTTTCTTTCTCGGGGCAGCATTTGTGCTTTGCATTTTTCACTTAGCAATATGTCTTGGCAACCGCTTTATATCAATTCGTAGAGTTCTTCCTCATTTACTAATTTTTATTTTTGGGACAGAGAGAGACAGAGCATGAACGGGGGAGGGGCAGAGAGAGAGGGAGACACAGAATCGGAAACAGGCTCCAGGCTCCGAGCCATCAGCCCAGAGCCCGACGCGGGGCTCGAACTCACGGACCGCGAGATCGTGACCTGGCTGAAGTCGGACGCTTAACCGACTGCGCCACCCAGGCGCCCCCTCATTTACTAATTTTTAAAAAAGTTTTTTCATTTATTTTGAGAGAGAGAGCAAGGGCAGGGGAGGGGCTGAGAGAGAGGGAAGGAGAGAGGATCCCAAGCAGGCTCCATGCTCAGCATGGAGCGCATCGCAGGGCTCGATCACATGATTGTGAGATCATGACCTGAGCCCAAATCAAGAGTCAAATGGGTGGGGCGCCTGGGTGGCTCAGTGCGTGGAGTGTCCAACTCTTGGTTTTGACTCAGGCCATGATCCCAAGGTCATGGGATCTAGCCCTGTGTCAGGCTCTGCGCAGGTGTGGAGTCTGCTTAAGATTCTCTCTCTCTCTCTCTCTCTCTCTCTCTCCATCTTCCCCCTACCTGCTCTCGTTCTTTCTCTCTTAAAAAAAAAAGTCAGACTCCTAACCCACTAAGCCATCCCTTCCTCACTTTTTTAATAGCTGCTGAGTATGCTATTGTGTAATGTACCACAAATGTACAAATACTTAGATTGTTTCCAAATTTTTGCAATTACAAATAATACTGCAATAAATCACCTTGTGTATATGCCTTTTTTTGTTAGTTAATTAATTGAATTTCCTTCTAATCCTTCTTGTCTCCAGGGAACTGAGAGCTGTGTTGATGTTACTATCTATTTCATGTTTTCTTTCTTAGCTCTGCCTATCTTTGAAGTCTGTAATCTCTCACAATAAGCACGGATTGTGGTCGAGTACATTTTCTGAGAAAGTCCTCACTCCCTGACTAGGCCAATAATTTGGGAGGCACCCCCAGTCTTATACTACAGTAATGGTTCTCAATCCTGTCTGAACATGAGAATCTCTAAGAATCTTCTAAATATATCAATGCCTAAGAATGCTCTGGGCAGATTTTGCAATTAACACAGAATCTCTGGGTGTGGGACTGAGGCACCTGTATTATTCTGAGGTGCCCCAGAAATTCCAATGTGCAGCTAAGGTTGAGAACCACTGGGATAAATCCTTGGAATGTTACAAAAATCTCCTGGCCTTCACCATATTCCGTGATTTGATCCTTGCTGACTGGGAGGTGCTCCGCTCAGAAAATTCCTGATTTTTACCTGTAGGAGACGTAAATACCAGCTGGCTTAATTTAGGGAGAATCTGTAAAAGTATTTAATGAGATGGAAGTTCAACCTAGTCAAGAAATTTTTTTTTTTTCTCATATAAAGTCTGAATGACAGCTAAAAGTGGCTTCAAGCCAAGAAGGAAAATTGTTAAATTTCCTTTTCTCCCCTTCAACATACAGATCTGGGTACCTTCCTTTGTAGTTGGTCTATTAATACACTCCAACTATGACTTGTAAAACAGAGCCCACCAATTATGCTGTTTTTCATCAAATCAAAGCAACCGTGACTTGTAAAACACAGTTATCTTATGTAGCACTAAGAAAGAAAAAAACCCCACTGCTAAATAATTATGAGGTATAATTAAATGTAAGAGATTTTTAAATGTGGCTCCCCACATTTAATATACGCATATTAGAATTGATGAAGTGTGGTCGATCTTTAGCCTAAACCTCTTCTGTGAACTCCAACTCAGTATGGTCACTTGAATTTCTCACAGGCCTAACATGTCCCAGTCTGGACTCCCCATCTATCTTGGCCAAAGCTGTTCCTTTTCCTGCATTGTCTCCTCTGTCAAACGGAGCACCCCTTCCCCCCTCAACTAGAAACACAGAAGTCATGTCAGACTCCTGACCTTCTTTGCTTTCCAAATACAAATGACCTTTCCATTGTCAGTTCTGTCTCCTACCCCTCTCTTGAACGCATTGCCTTCCTCTTTCCCTCTTTCCTGGCTTTGAGTCGGGTCTTCCTCGTCTCTCCGCAGGATTACTGCAGTGACCTCCTACCTGCTTTCCACTTCTCGAATCAATCCTACTCCACGATATCCTCGTTTTCCTTCTCAAACATCAATCCGATCATATTATTCTTCACTTAAATTATCCTACAAGACAAATACTCCATTCAAAAAACAAGCAAAGTGAATGAACAGGCCACCCTACGGAAGAAACTAATACACATTTATGCATGTGAAAAGTTCGTCACGAAACAAATGTCACAGTGACATCTCCCCGCTTATCCAATTGGCAGAATTTGAGAGAACTGGTAACGAATGATTGTGAGAGTGTCTGCACACTTACTTACCGTTGTTGGCAGTGTAATATTTTACATGGCATTTTGGCAACGTTTTGGATAGGAGAAGGAACGCAAACTGCCTAATATCTCTGAGCCTCAATCACTGTATTTGGTCCAATGGGGCTGAGATCTCCCTTAAGGGTCTCAAGGAAGGAAGGTAATTCAGGGGAAAGGGATTTGTAAATAATAATAGCTAAAATTTACTGGGCGCTTGCCGTTTGAAGCGCTTCATCTGTGTCAGCTCATTTAATCTTCACGATAACCCTGTAGGTACTAGCATTATCATCACCCCCAATTTTACATAGGAGAAAACTGAAGCACAGAGAATAAAACTTTGCCCAAGGGGCGGGGTTAGTAAGGGGTGGAGCTGGGATTATCGGCATTAAATCTACAGAGGGTGATCTAGCTCGAGTCCTGTTTTTACAGTAAGCCTACACCACTCTTTTCCTTCTGATAACCCACAGAACCCATAGTTGAAATTTGTTGATAAAAGAATTTGTTCTTCGTTAGCAACCATCAACTGGCCTTCTCTAATTGCTTTGTGTATCTCACCACAGTCCTGTCGGATAGAGCTCGTGAGAACTCGGCCCACCTCTCATTCCAATTCATTTTCAGTGTCCTGGTCAACGCTGGGTACACGGTAAAGCCTGAGACAGAGGCCTAACAAAAGCTATCGTACATTTCTGTGGGACCAATGGCGTATCTTTACAAATAGGAAGTAATTTTCCCGAGACTGAAACATACACAAACGACCACGCGCCTTGGGGACTATAGCTCCGCTCCACATCCGTGCACCACAGCCGACCTTTCCCGCTTTCCTACATCCGTCGGACTTTGCCCGGAACCTTTCTTGAGGGCATCGGAAGCAGCCGGCCGGGACAACGCGGCTGAACACACAACACAGGAAGGACTAGCAGTCTCGCTATATGCCTGAAGTTTCTCGTTCGCCTACATGATTCGGGCGAAAACGGCCACAAATTACTGCACTTCTTAAAGTACTAAGTGACGATAGCTTTTTCGTCCCTTAGTCAACATCATACTCAAGTGATTCCGAGTTAGTTCTTTTTGATTAGGCATATGTATGGACAGCTCATTTGAAACGAACAAGGAAGGCGGGGGAAGAAAGCGGAAGCCGCGGGGTCTTCTAAACCAGAAAGTCTCCGGAGCCTGCGCTAAGCTATTTGCGGCGGCCCCCACTTACACGCACATCTCAGAAAGCAGGCGGTGGGGGGAAAAGGCGTCGTTCCTGGAGCTGAGACCAGGCGGCCAGAGTCCTCAGGGATGAACCTCGAGTTGCTGGGTGAGGAGGGCTGTGGTTGCGTTTTAGAAAACCCTTTGGTTTTGGAAAGGAGGGAACCTGGTCGGGAGGGACTCAGGCTGCAACCTTAGGGACATAGTTCTGCTGTGGATCATTGGGCGCTCCTATTATGGAGCAGCAGCGGGAGGAGGCAGCCCAGCTTCTGCCTGAGCAGAATGCATTGCCTTTCCCGAGGCTACTTTCAGATCAGTTGTGGAGCGGCAGGGACAGTTTGTGACTTCGATTTGATCACAGGGATCGAAGGTGCTGAAGTAGCCCAGAGCAGGCAGGACCAGAGTTATTGGAAAATCAGGAATCTAAGGATGTGAGGCTTAGGTGAAGCTTTGAAGACTTGTCAGGGGTTTGGGTGCTTGGACAAGTTAGATTGTTTTGTAGAAACACGGGATGCCCAAGGAGAGGAACTTGAAGATCTAGTTGAAGTCTCTTATTCGACAGATGAAAAAAGTCTTAGACAGTAGTGATTGGAGGGCACGAAGTGAGTAAATGGCATAGTTGGCACTGGAATCCAGTTATCTTGGCTTCCCATTTAAGCTCCTTAACTACCAGGGACAGTGTGTAAAACACTGAGAGCTACAGAGGCATTTGTCTTTTGTCACCCTCTCTTTGGGTGATTTTTACCCCTTACTCAAGTTGTTTAAAAACCGTGGGTCCTTTCTTCTAGGATTTCATTTGGTGTTTAGCATGATAGCTGAGGGATGTCTGAAGTTTTCCAGAAGTCCTAAATGACTTTCTGTAAAGTTTCTCTTAAAAAAAAAAAATTCAGAAGCTGTACTGGATGTTTAAAGGGCCCCCAAGATTTTTCAGAAATAGTTTTTACCTTTAAGGAGCTTTTTGTTAAGCAGGGAGATTAAGGTGATTATGTAAATAGCCATAATATATTACAGAATGCAGGCAGGCCTTTAAGAGTCATTAAGTCTAAGAACACTTAGAAGAGCGAGTGAATATCTTTGGGGCAGGGGAAGAAAGGTAACCAGGAACAAAGAAACCTCTGGAGGAGTTGGAGTTTTGAGTGGACATTTAAGATTGGTAAAATATTGACAGACAGAAGTGTGAAGATACGTGGAGGAGTGCTTGTTAGGAATGTGCTACGACATCAGTGAGAGAACACCTAAAGAATGTTCCTGCTTGGCCAGGTTGTGTGTACTGTGAATAAAGAGAAGGCCAAGAGATGGGGTTGCTGCCATCTGTTTTGTGGAAGCTCTTGAATGCCCAGCTGAAAAGTCTGTGCTTTTTAAGGAAGGTAGGGCAGATGCATTGAAGGGTTTTTGACCTGGTAAGTAACTTAATCAGAGCTATGCTCTTTCTTTTCTTTTCATTTCTTTCCTTCTTTCTTTCTCTCCTCTCCTCTCCTTCCTTTCCTTTCCTTTTTCTTCCTTCCTTCCTTCCTTCCTTCCTTCCTTCCTTCCTTCCTTCCTTCCTTCCTTCCTTCCCGTCTTTCTTTATCTGACAGCAACGTGTTGTTGAGCCTTGGATGGTGTGAAAACAGTTTGGAGGGCCAGAGTAAATGAGTGATAAAGAAGGTCTGAGCTAGGAAATGGAACAAAAAGACACTGAGGAGGTAGAGTTGACAGAATCTGAAAATTGCTTGCATGTGGTGGCGGTGCTGGTGGTGAGGAACAGTCAAGTGAAAATGATGGGAGCCAATGACAGCATTACTGACAAACATTTAAGGAAATTGGGAAGAGACAACATTGAGGGTGGATCTGGGGTTCAGGAAATAGGTTTAGATTTACGAGAGTGATCTGTAATTTTCCTACAGGTGGGCTTATTGAAACCTTGTGAGTAGTTGACAAGACCAAGGGAGAAGGTGGGAAGGGCAGAAAAAGAAAACTGCTGAGGGCAGAATCTTGGACAATGACCTATATTCAGGGGTTATGAGGAGGAATAAATGATAGATTAAGAGTTACATAGTACTTACTATGAGTTCGGCATGTATATTTTTTAAAGATTTATTTATTTTTGACAGAGAGCAAGTGGAGAAGAGGCGGGGGGCGGGGGGGGGGGGCAGGGAACGGAAGGTCCAAAGCGAGTTTTGCACTGACAGCAGAGAGCTTGATGTGGGGCTTGAACTCACAAGCTGTGAGATCATGACCTGAGCCGAAGTCGGATGCTCAAACGACTGAGCCACCCAGGCGCCCAGAGCTAGCGTAGTTTTGAGTGCTTCCGTATGTTTGTCCTTGTCCAGGTGGAAGAGGATACAGGTTGGTTGGTTTGCTGTCCGAAGCCTGCTGTAGAGCACTTGAGACTGAGAAAGGCCTGCTCTGTATAGTCCTAGGCAGTCCTGCAGCACCTTGAGCAGAAATCAAATGACCATCATTTTAGGAAGGTGTGGGAGGTGGGGTGGAGGCTAAAAGTCGACCCTTGTTTTTAAAAACTTAAGGATGGGGGGCTCCTGGGTTGTTCAGTTGGTTAAACGCCGGACTCTTGATTTTGGCTCAGGTCATGATCTCAGTTTTGTGAGGTCGAGCCCTGCATTGGGCTCTGCGCGCTGACTGTGCAGAGCCTGCTTGGGATTCTCTGTCTCTGTCTCCCTCTCTCTAGCTCTCTGCCCCTCCCCTGCTCATGCTCCCTCTGTGTCACTCAAAATAAATAATAAAATAAAAAAAGTAAAAAAGAAATTTAAGGATGGAGGAAAGCTGTTAGATAGGCTAGTACGTTGAAAGAGATAGCAGAATCACAGTAAAGGTTTTTTTTGAATGATACAAGAGATTCGTCACAGTGAAACTTAGGAATATTTAGCATTGGAAGGTTAGACAATTTAAAAGAAGGCTGATCCAGAAGATACACATTGCTATGGAAGTGACTGAGTTTTAAAGGAGAAAGTTCATGATTGCAGCTAAAAAGCAGAAAGGAACAGAAGTGATGTGACTGTGGGAGCATGCAAAAGAATAGCTGGCCGGATAAAGGAAAGGAATAATGTGTTCTTAATTTGAACAGGCAAGGTACTGATTTTACTTCTGCAATCACTTAAAAAATTTCTTTGACGATTTATTTTTGAGAGGGACAGAGACAGAATGTGAGTGGGTTAGGGGCAGAGAGAGGGAGACACAGTGTCCGAAGCAGGCTCCTGGCTCCGAGCTGTCAGCATAGAGCCCGACGCGGGGCTCGAACTCACCGAGCTGTGAGATCATGACCTGAGCTGAAGACGGACGCTCAACCGACGGAGCCACCCAGGCGCCCCTACTTCTGCAATCACTTTTGAGCCCTTGCTGCGTATCAGACAGTGTGCACTTGGAGATACAAAGTTAAAATAAGAGTTTTTCAAGCTTATTTTTATAACTCACAGTAAGAAATGTACTTTCTGTCACGACCTATCATGTATACAAATATATATGTTTCTCAAAATTATATTTTTTTAAAGATTTTTTAAATGTTTATTTTTGAGAGAGAGCGAGAGAGAGCGCATGTGAGAATGAGCCGGGGGGGGGGGGACAGCGAGAGAGGGGGACAGAGGATCCAAAGCAGGCTCTGCACGCTGACAGCAGTGAGACTAATGTGGGGCTTGAACTTGAACCGCGAGATCATGACCTGAACCGAAGTCTGACGCTCTACTGACTGAATCAGCCAGGCGCCCCTCTCAAAATTGTGCTTAATCATTGTCATGCTCAATGTCCTCTTTTATCTTCTGTTCTAAAGTTTTAAAAAACTTGTTGGGTGTCACTAAATTGATTTATCCATTTGTGGTGGATTGAGTCCTACTGTTTGAAAAACATTGAAATAAGATACACCAGGTGGAGTTGTGCACAAAGCAAACTGTATTTGCGGCAAATAAGGAGATCACGGGGAGTGACTTCCAAAGCTACGACCCTGAACAAGGGTGCATGGCTCCCTCTTTATAGGGTTAGGATGAATGTTTTGGTGGGAAGCCGTAGCATCTCATGTAGAGGCAGGCATAAGCCCACGGGGCGCGTTGGGGAAACATACCTGTACACGCACTGCTGTGCAAATGAGGCTTGTGCAGAGAGGCTCTCCTCCTTGAGCAGAGATTTTAGTATTACAGTGAGGTAAAGTTGGAGGTCCCTCCGTGGGCCTTCTACACAGGCACTAGTCAGGGGTTCCTCTCTAACCCGTCTGGGCCCTGTCTCTTGAGGGGTGGTTTCGGTTTCCAGTTGCCTGAGTGAAGAGATCAGCCGGAAAGAAGAACTTAAGGAAAAATGTGGGACATAGGTTGGTGAGTACAAGCAGGTGGGCAGTAAAGGTCAGGTCTTGGGGCCTGGCCGGCGACCATAGTTGTCACATAGTAGTGAACGGAGAGGGCCTCATGACAATATGTAAAAGACCTTCGTACAGAGTCTGACACCTGAGCCTTCAGTAAGTGGGAGCTGCTGATGCAGCTTTGAGCTCTTCAAAGAATGATGAGCCAGCAGGGGCGTAAGTCTGGAAAGCTCATTGAGGTTCTTTAATTTCTTGCTTTTCCAATGAACAAATACAGCACCTACTTACCACAGCAGTGGAGACGGTACAGACATGCGTACGGAAAGAACCGTCTTTCTCCCCTTCCCCAAATGGTAACTGTCTAGTGATTATCCTTTTCTAGCTTATTCCTTGCTCATACAGACATTTAAACACATTTGTTAGGGCTTTGTTTCAGCTTTTTTACAGAAATAGAACCTTTTTATACACAGTATTTGAAACTTCCTTCACTTATCACTATAGGTTACTATTCCTACACGTTAGGAGATACTAGATCCGATGGTTTTTTTTTTTTTTTTTTTTTTTTAATTTTTTTTTTCAACGTTTATTTATTTTTGGGACAGAGAGAGACAGAGCATGAACGGGGGAGGGGCAGAGAGAGAGGGAGACACAGAATCAGAAACAGGCTTCAGGCTCTGAGCCATCAGCCCAGAGCCTGACGCGGGGCTCGAACTCACGGACCTCAAGATCGTGACCTGGCTGAAGTCGGACGCTTAACCGACTGCGCCACCCAGGCGCCCCGATCCGATGGTTTTTAATGCGTTCATGTAGATACACATTCATGATAAGTAATTTTAATTGTGAAATTTACATGCTTTTTTTTTTTTAAAAGAAAGTGGTCTTTTTTCCTTGCCTCCTCCTTTTTGTTGATAATCCCACATATTTCCTTCCATATTTTTCTCTATGCTTATGTATACTTTGTGTGTGTGTGTGGATGCACATGGTAAAAAACAATGAGATTATATAATGTACACTTTGTGGTTTGCCTTTTTTTCTACTTAGTAACACCAATGCAGATTTCTCTAAGATATTTGTGTAATTTATTAGTATATTTGAATACAGCATATTTTATTAATCCATTACGCTATTAATGGGCATTTACCTTATTTCCAGTTTGGGGAGGTTTTCTTTGTTTTTGGCCACCTAGAAAACAATACTTTAAAATATCTGTACTTTGTCCCATTGTTGTGTTTATATCTGTGGAGATTAGATTTCCGACTGTAGGATTGCTGAGATGAAGACTATATATGTTTTGCATTTTTTTTTTAATGTTTATTTATTTTTGAGAGAACATGAGCGAGGGAGGGGCAGAGAGAGAGAGGGACTGGATCTGAAATGGGCTCTGCGAAGCGGGCTCAGCGCTGACAGCATCGAGCCCCATGCAGGGTTCAAACTCACGAACCGTGAGATCATGACCTGAGCCGAAGTCCTGCTCAACTGACTGAACCACCCAGGTGCCTGTGTGTTTTGCTTTTAGTAGATGCTGATCCCTTTTCTCAAAGGCTATAACAATTCCCATTTTTGCAAGTAATGTGGAAAAATGTTCCTTTGCCCTCCCCTCCGCCCGCAGGTATTCTCTCTAAATTTTCCTGTCTGATGGATGAAAGTGGTATCTCATTTTTAATTTGGATTTACATTTGTCCAACTACAACTGAGTTTGATATGTTTTCCTCTGTTCAGAGGTGTCTGATCTTGTTCTTTTATGGCTTGTTTATGCATGCTTTTTTTGTTTTTTTTCCTTATTGTATAAACTTGCTTTATAAGATAGGTAACTTTATAAGATAGGTAACTGACTGACTCCTATCAGTTATTTGCATTGCAAATTTTTGTAAATCTTGACTATGTTGTCATGTAAAATGTTCAATTTTTATCTAATCAAACGAATTTCTCTTTTAGTTTTCCTCACTTGGTTAAGGTCTTCCCTACCCTAGATTATACATGTGGTCTCCTTGATTTTCTTCAGAGATTTTTGTTGTTTAAAAACATTAATTTACCTGAAATTTTCATGTAATGTGAGAGGAATTAACCTTTTTTCCTCCTAACTTCCATCTCCTTCCAGATGAACAGTCACTTGTCATTCCCTGTATGTTAAATAAGTTCTTCACTAAATCGAAATGCCACCTTTATCATATATCAGCAGCTTTACCATACATTTAGATTTTTTTTTTACATTTGTCTTTAATCCATCTAGAATTACATAAAATGTTAATTTTTAGGGAAAGCCATTAAGTTTTCCCATCCCAAAATGGCCTTACCTGAGATTTTATACTTTTCTTCATATGTGTCCTGTGTCTTTCCTTATTACCTTTTCCTTAAATATTAAACATTTTTTTTAATGTTTATTTATTCTTGAGAAAGAGACACAGCATGAGTGGGGGAGGGGCAAAGAGAGAGAGGGACACAGAATCCTTAGCAGGCTCCAGGCTCTGAGCTGTCATCACAGAGTCCGATGTGGGGCTTGAACTCACGAGCCGTGAGATCATGACCTGAGCCGAAGTCGGCCGCTCAACCAATTGAGCCACCCAGGCGCCCCTTTCCTTAAATATTTTCTATGTTTTGTAGCCATTGTGAGTAGAATTTTTCCTTGTTTTTCTGTTTTTGGGTACTAATTTCTAATGTAGATAAAAGCTATTAATGTTTGAATATTTTTCTTGTATTAAGCCACCTTACTCTATATTATAAATTTAAAAAAATCTATTTATTTTTAAGTAATCTCTACACCCAGCCTGGGGCTCGAAGTCACCATTCTGAGATCAAGAGTTGCTGGCTCTTTTGAGTGAGCCAACCAGACACCCCTCCATATTTTCTTACTAATTTAAGTAGTTTTCTTATTTGAGTCTCTTGTGTTTTCTAGGTATTCAATAATAGCAAAAGAGCAATAGTTTTATCTCCTTATTTTCAGTGGTTAAACCAATTATTTCATTTTCTTTGGTTGGAACCACCAAGATGGTGTTAATGGTGATATATCCCTTTCTAATTGCTGATACTAATTGAAATGTTTTTTTTTTTTAATTTTTTTTTTTTAACGTTTATTTATTTTTGAGACAGAGAGAGACAGAGCATGAACGGGGGAGGGGCAGAGAGAGAGGGAGACACAGAATCGGAAGCAGGCTCCAGGCTCTGAGCCATCAGCCCAGAGCCCGACGTGGGGCTCGAACTCACGGACCGCAAGATCGTGACCTGAGCTGAAGTCGGATGCCAACCGACTGAGCCACCCAGGCGCCCCTAATTGAACTGGTTTTAATATTGCACCTTCTGGAATGAGAATCATCCATGTTTTTGATAGATTTTTATCGTTTATTGTAGTCTTGTGTTGCTTTTATTAGAAACGATTACGGAGTTTTAGATGATTTCAGCATCTAGTGATAGGATTGTATGGCTGGTATAAACATTCTTCACTAAGGGAGTACATCAGAGTTCATTATGCCGTGGAGGTGTTTGGGTGCTGTAGCCCTACCCCTGGTCCTTTTCCCCTCTCCTATACCATAATGCCTTCTTAAGTGGTACAGTAACGCACTCCAGATGCTTTGTCTTTAGGGTTTGATTATAATTGTAAATGCTGCTAGAAGTTGCGATTCAAGTCTGCAGAATCTAAAGGTGAAATGCTATGTACCATTTATGTTGAGAAAATTGTTGTTTTCTTTTTAGTACTATCACCATGAAGTTGTGGTATCAGTTATGTTGGTTTTATAAAGAACTGATATATTTTTTTTCCTGCACGGAAATAGCTTGCATAACGTGGTAATTATCTGCTGCTTGAGATTTAGGAGAAACTGGTCACAAAATCCTTAAGGGTCTGCTGTGTCCCCCCCCCCACCCCCACTTTTAATGGTATGTCTTTAACAGGCTTTCAATGTGTTCTCTACTTACTGATCCAGTCAAGGATTTTTCTTCTGTAATCAGTTTTGTCAGATTTGGAAATGGTGGGTTTTGCTATAGAAGTCACTCGTGTTTTTTGTATCAAGTGTATCATGAAGTTCAATCTCTGACTGGGGTTTTGTTTCTTTTTGGCATCCACGTCTCTAGGCATCTTTTTCCCTCCTGCATGGTCTTTAAAACCTAAGAAATCTGATCATGACATTAAATGGTAGGTGGTGGCAAGCTGGAGCATATGACAGCGGTCTTGAGCATTCTGTGAGGAAAGGGCCTTGTGCTCCTGTAATCCTGCCTGACAGCCATCTTGCTCAGGCCCCCCAACAAAACTGCCCCAGATTAGTCTCGTCTTTTTTATATGTCACTTTCTCGTTGTGCTCCTTTAAACTCCTTATTGTTATTCTGTTAACTAGGATGATCCTCAAAGAAGAAAAACCCACCCGAAAAACATAAACCAGAAATACAAGGGTAGTCTGTGTTGAGAGGTAATCAGACATTAAAATGATCCCTGGATTCTGGACTTTCTCAGAATCTTGTATGTGGTTTTCCCTTATCACAACACAGAAGGTCACACTCTGCTCCTTCCAGAGTACTTCATATTCCCAGATTGTGGTTTTTTGTTTGTGTTGTTTTTAATTTTTGGATACATACTTTTTTTTGGTTTGTTTCTCACCCATGTGAATATAGATCTTCTATCTTACTGATTTGGAAAGATGTATAGGTTACATTGTTAAGGAAGCAAGTCCCATCGTATGTGTCATGTTTTATTTAAAAAACAGCTGTAAATATGTGAATGCTTATACAAATATGTGCTTATAGATTTGCTTATACAAATAAGCATATAGAAACATATGGAAACTTGTACCTTGCTGAGTGGGTTGCAGGGAGGAAACTACCATTTTTTAATTACACATTGCTGTATTACTTACACATATTAGTTTGGTAACTTGAGAAAAGTTCTTTCAAAAACCTCTTGATCTGGTTTCATCATTTCAGTTCACCCTTTTCTTTCATAATTGAATGCAGTCAGCCACCGTAAATGTGGCTCACATTAGATAATCAAGATAATTACCTTCTGGGGACATTTACCTTTAGTTTCATCCCTCTCAGTGTTCTTTACTGTAGGGCCTGTGTTTTGATTAGCTTTACTGTTTTCACTCTTTGGTTTTCAATTTTTATAAAGGACAGAATGTAATAGAACTGGTTTCCAAACTTTTTTTTTTTCTTTTCTTTGTCAAAGCACTGGGCTTCTTTTTTTTAAAAATGAAATCTTACTTGAGTGCCCTGTGAAACAACTTTCATGGACCTGTAGTTCTCAGAGTATAGTTTAAAAGCCACCATGGTGAAATACTTAGGTAATTGTATAAGTAAATGCCGACAAAGATGGTGTTGCTGTGGATGTGAAAATTCGGAGAAGCAGGCAGTAATCATGCCATCCTCTGTAGCTCGAAACGTTTGTTATTCCCATGTGGATGCAGCATTTCATACAGGAAAAGCATTCAGGGGTATTGGCACCCACATGTTGTATGCTTAAGAACTTCATATAGAGAATTGCATCTTTAATCAACTACCAGATTATGTTACAACGTAAATGTCATTCTTAGGAAGGTAAATGGTCACTGCTGGTTGGCTGCTATTAATGAGGCTTTAGAGAGTTCATTGGATAAGAGACGTTTGACAGACTGGATTTTTTTAAAGTTTATAGTTAAAAATAACCACGATAACCCCATTACCAATAAACCCCATTACGTTTATAGGTAACATTTTTATGAAAAATAACGATTTTCTAAAAAAAAAGAATAATAGCATGGTTTTACAATTTTACAAATTGTCTTTAATGCTTGCCTAAGTAGAAGTTGGCAGAATTCTCGCATCTGCTTTTGCATTCACTCTGTTGCAATATCACTGATTGGGGGGCCTCAGGACAAGTCATCTGTAAACGTAAGCGATATTGAGAGTAAAGAGTCAAATGCCATCTTGGTTTGATAATGAAAATAAGTGTGACCCCCTGAAGTCCCTGGCCCGTCCAGGCAGTTCCCCGTCCACACTTTGCGAACCACTGCATCCACCAGCCCTAAGCGGGGGTCGGGGGGAGGGGTCCCTCCACGTGTTGCACATGCTCCATGAACTCTTTCTTTGCTTTGTTGCAGAGTCCTTTGGGCAGAATTATCCAGAGGTAAGAGTATAGTATTACTGTGAACTTAGGAATATGGTAACTGGCTAGCTTTTGTGTTTGGGTGGAAAATGTAGTTTGATCCCCTCACGCCCCCCCCCCCTTTTTTTTGGACAGCATTAAGTGTGGTGGTACCTCTTTTGCTATAATAAGGAACTCTGTGCTTTATTTTGAGGAGAGGGGAAATAGGCAGTATTGGTGGAAAACCTCACCATAATGTTGTAAATCTTAAATAGTTCATTTCCCAGTAAATTAAAAAAAAAAAATACTTGGAAGGATTTTTCATAAACTGTACCATCACCTGTACATAGATTTTTTTCTGTGTTTTTCTACTTTGAATCAGCGTTTTTGCGTAGTAATAACGTGTGTGCTCTAAGTGTGCTTTACACTTTTTTAAACGTAAAAATATTTTGTAATACTTGGAATGCGTTTCAGTATAGTCATTATGGTTTTAGTCATCATAGTCATTATTTTAAATGGCTTGATAGGAGTATAAAATAATGTATTTGACTTTCCTAATGTTGCACAGGCAGGCTGTTCTAGTGATTTTGTTTTACATTATTTTTCTTGAAATAAATCTCAAGAACTATGATAACTGGGTCGGTACCATGACTCCTTTAATGAATCTTGTTATATTTTGCCTAATTGCCCTTCACAGTGTGCACAGAGTTATACTGGTAATGTATGAGATTTATTACACCTGTTTCTAAATATTCTCTGTTAGCTTTTATAAATATTTCCTTGTTCTGTCTGGTTTAATAAGTGTAAGAACACATATAGAGATTATTTTGGTATGTGTCGTAATGTAAATTAAACAGAAGTGTCATAGATGAGAGAGAACCTTGAAGAAATAATTTGGATATTATTGGGTATTATTGTGTATATTCTTGTATTTGTTTTAATTTTTAGGAAGCCGATGGAACTTTGGATTGTATCAGCATGGCCCTGACTTGCACCTTTAACAGGTGGGGCACACTGCTTGCAGTTGGCTGTAACGATGGCCGAATTGTCATCTGGGATTTCTTGACGAGAGGCATCGCTAAAATAATTAGTGCACACATCCATCCTGTCTGTTCTTTATGGTAAGGAATTTTAACATAATATGTGGAATATGAGTTGAGTTAGGGAGACGAATGCCAGCTGTGTAATTGCCAATCTCATTTTACTAGATATTTTAATATTTAGAGTTTTAAGTATTCATTCATTAGTAGTACCGTTTCTCCTAGTGTCTGTAGACCTTGAACCCGTGCTGTCCTCGAAGCACCTTTGTGGGGGAGAGACTCCCTGTACTTGTGGATCCAAATCAGGCCCTGTCTGAGACTATTTCAGGACTGAGATGAGATATTTACAGATGGCGGCTGTAGTCCTGTTTGTGATATTGACCTTTGGTTTAGAATAGAAAATCTTATTAGGAGGGAACCTTGGAAATCCTCTACTGCAGCTTTGTCCAGGTTCTTGAATTCCAGGAGTTTCACTGATCACTGTCTGTTCCTTCACTGAATTGTAGTTCAGCTTTTCTATCAAATAGATTGAGCTAAAATCTAATATAAATAAATGCCCATTGATTTCTTTCTTCCCCTTGGAGACTACTGTATCTGCTTTGGAAGGTTTTGTTGTAGGGCACCTCTTCTTCTAACTGAACTTGGGACCCAAAACAGTACCTCATCAGATCTTTTTTTTTTTTTTTTTAATTTTTTTTTTTTTTTTTTTTTTTTTTTAGCAGCGTTTATTTATTTTTGAGACAGAGAGAGACAGAGCATGAACGGGGGAGGGTCAGAGAGAGAGAGGGAGACACAGAATCTGAAACAGGCTCCAGGCTCTGAGCTGTCAGCACAGAGCCTGACGCGGGGCTTGAACTCAGGAACCACGAGATCATGACCTGAGCCGAAGTCGGACGCTCAACCGACTGAGCCCCCCAGGCGCCCCAAGTACCTCATCAGATCTAATGGAACTGTGACATATTTCCTTTTGTGTAAATGGAAGTGGCAGCGACATTGTAAGGCCCTGGATGGTGGGGAGGCCTGAATCCCAGTCTAGGTTTGACGGCTAATGAACTAGCTTCGGCCAAAACTTGTCTCTACTATGCAGAATGAGAGGACCAGCCTGGATGATCCATTAGAGCTTTTCCATTTCCTTCGCATTTCGTTTTTTTCTGTTGTTGTGTTTTTGCAATATTGAAATAAATGCGTCTGTTTTTAATAGCTTGATTAAAATCTATATAATTCACATACTATACAATTCACTCAAAGTGTACAATTCACTGGTATTCTTTTTCTTTTAAAGTTTATCTGTTTATTTTGAGAGAGAGTGGGTGAATGAGCAGGGGAGGGGCAGAGAGAGAGAATCCCAATCGGGCTCCATGCTGTCACTGCAGAGCCTGATGCAGTACTTGAACTCAAGAACCGTGAGATCCTGACCTGAACTGAAACCGAGTCAAGACACTCAACTGACTGAGCCACGTGGGCGCCCCCAATTCACTGGTTTTGTATATATTCACGGAATTGTGCAGCCTCATCCCAATCTTAGCACTCCTACCTGTTAAAAAATATACATATATTTTTATTGTAAAATAATATATAATCATGTAGAATATTACGGAAGATATAGCAAAACAGAAAGAATTAGTGTCTCCCATAGTACTCTGTTACCCAAGTATTACTACTGTAAAGATTTTAGTATGTTTCTATATATAGTTTTTTTTTAAGTATATTTATTTTGAGAGCGAGAGTGTGTGTGTGCAGGAGTTGGGGAGGGGCAGAAAGAGCAGGAGAGAGAGAGAATCCCTAGCAGGTTCTGTGCTGTCAGCTCAGAGCCTGATGCGGGGCTTGAACCCACGAACCAGGAGATCACTACCTGAGCCAGAATCAAGGGTCAGACGCTTAAGCGACTGAGCCACCCAGGAACCCCACTATATATGGTTTTTAGAGAACAGAATTTGTAATTGTAATTATTCTATTTTATATTTTGCTTTTTTCCTCCCTAACCCTGTCCAGACAATTTCCTGCTTACATAGCCTCTAAACACTTTTTTTTATGGCTATATATGTTCTCATGGATGAACTGTAATTTATTTAACAGTTCTTTGGTTCTCTGCTACATGTTTAGTGAATGTCTTTGTGCATAAACTTTTTCACTTATATATTCATTCATTCAGCAAACACTGAACATGAATTACGTACCACGTGCAACTACTGAAGCTTTATGGGTCCTATACAAGAACTGCATTTGAGATTTAGTGGAGGCAAAGGAGGAAATGACCCATGTACTGAGAACAGTGGTCAGGAAAGGCTTCCTAGGTGAGATCATTTCTAACTTCAAACCTGTAAGATAAGTAGGTGTTTGCCAGGTGTAGTCCAAGCAGAGGACGCTGCACAGGCACAGGGACATCAGCTTCAGACAAGCACAGGACGATGGGGAGCTGTAGGTAGTTCAGGATGGCTGGATTGTGGTGCGGGGGATGGGGTACGGCAAGAGCCAGTAAACAGATCCCCAAAGAGGACTCTGTGTGCCATACTGTGAGTTTGAACTTCACCTTGTAGGTAACCGTGAAGTCATTAAGATATTGTAGGAAAGAAAATGACACGATGAGCTTTTTATTTAAAAAAAAAAATCTGTAAAAAAAATTAAAATGAATTTAAAAACCTTTATAAATAAGCACGTGGAAAGGGATGCCTGGGTGGCTTGGTTGATTCAGTGTCTGGCTCTTGATTTCGGCTCAGGTCATGATCTCGTGGTTCATGAGTTCGAGCCCCACATTGGGCCCTGCGCTGACAGTGCGGAGCCTACTTGGGATTCTGTCTCCCTCTCCCTCTGTCCCTCCCCTGCTGGCTCTGTCTTTCTCAAAATAAATAAAAATAAGGTTAAAAAAAAAAAAAAGAATAAAATAGCCCGTGGAAAAGAGATTGAAGGGGACAGAGAATGAAGATAAGCAAAGCCCAGGGATCCAGGCTAGAGATGATGAGCACGGTTGTGGTAGGACCGGAGCTGAGTGCTGCCGATGGAGAATGGACAGAAATAAGAGTCCTAGTCCTTAGCAGACAACGGAGAATGAGGGAAGTGGGAGATTAAAAGGATCCTCAGATTTCTGGCTTGGATGAAGATATTCATGGGGGGGGGGGGGGGCGGAGGGGAACAGTAGTTTGACATCATGGTTGCGTGTCTCCTATTATTTTATTGCAAATAACTTGTTTTATGAGTACCTTCCTGTGAGATGGTAAGTGCTGTGATTTATGAACCTTGTCTGGCATTTTACTGCTATGTTCCCAGCTTCTGGTTGTCCGCCCCCCCCGCCCCCCCGCCCCAGCTTCCGATTTTGTACCTCCTTCTAGAATTTGGAATTGTAGAATATATTGTTGTTGGTTGTTTTTTTTTTTTTTAATGGGAGACCCTCTCTTAGGTTTCACTTGTTTATAGTTTAATTTTAAATTAAAGATTTTTAGTTAATGATTAATTTTAAATTAATTTTAAAAATTGGATCCCCCTCTAATTTAACAGAAATACCAGGTTGCTGTGGGGGGAAAAAAGGATATTATAATACAAAAGGGTTTAAAGAAAAAATGGAAGAACTGGCACTCAGTTCTGTAGTCAGATTGTGCTATAAGGCTCACAAGAGCAACAATAAAAGCTGTCCCTTGTTTCTCCCCACGCCAGCCCTCTGTGCTTTCATTTTTTTGTCTATTTCTTCTGATACTTATCTTCATATTTCTAATTAACATGTATCTTTGTCTTGGTTTGTTAATTTCAGAACTTATCCACGGACATGCTGTTAGAGTATTTGCAAGTTTAGCTCACTCTCTTACCCTTCACTGAAATGGGGTGGGTCGCTGGTTTTTTTGTTAGGAACCCTCAACAAAAGCGACTTCAAACCTCTTCTTTTTTTATGTTCACGTTCTCTGAAAGGATCCTCTGCTTGTCTTTCTGAGGGGTTAGACTGCAGGTGTTCTAGAGCTGGTGGGAGAGAGTCCTTTTGTATGCAGACTTGCTCTTGATCCCTTTATATTCACTTCCTTATTTTACCCCAGCCTTCCCTGTCCCCTTCAGTCCCAGGTCTGGGAATACATCCATCTTGTCTCTGACACAAATAATTGTTAATGGTTTTTGAGCACTCGTCATATGCTAGTCATTGAGCTAAGAACTGTATATATACTGATCTTAATTCTGTCAACAGTCTTCTGCCAGGTAGATAATATTGCTCCCATGTTATAGGCGAGGAAATTGAAGCTGAGAGGGCGTAGAACTTGACTAAGATCACACAGCGAGAATGTGTAATGTGTAGGCTTCAGGTTAAGTCTGACTGTTGAACCTGCGTTCTTAACCACAGAGGTATATTGCCTGCTAAGTTCCTCGGTAGCAGCGTCTCTTCTTTGCAAAATTTGGATAAATACTGGTTTGGGGTTTCTTTGTCCCTTCTGTTTTTATTTCTTTTTTGTTTTTTAAATTTTATTTATTTATATATGTACGTATGTATGTCCCTTCTGTTTTTCATCTGTTCCCCCCGCCGCCACCTTCCTGTGGGTTTCTTGAACATTTTTTAGAATTCCACTTTATCTGCAGTAGTCCCCCTTACCTGTGGTTTCCCTTTACGTGGTTTCAGTTACCTGTGGTCAACCGCAGTTAGGAAGCAGATGATTCTTCCTGACATACTGTCAGAAGGGCAGTAGCAGCCTAATGCTACATCACAGCGCCTACATCGTTTTCACTTCCTGCCTTCACACAGGTGTTTTATCATCTCAGATCATCACAAGAAGAGTGGGTAGAGTACATTAAGAGATTTCAAGAGGGAGAGACCACATTCACGTACTTTCCATTACAGTATATTGTTAAGATGGTTCTATTTTATTATTAGTTATTGTTAATCTCTTACTGTGCATAATTTATAAATCAGACTGTATCGTGGGTGTGTATGTATAGGAAAGCACAGTATACGTGGCATTCAATACTATTAATGGTTTCAGGCATCCATTGCAGGGTCTTTGTATCTGCCATGGAAAAGAGGGAACCGCTGTAGGGGTGCCTGGGTGGCTCAGTTGGTTAAGCGTCTGACTTTGGCTCAGGTCACGATCTTATGGTTTATGAGTTCAAGCCCCTCATTGGAATCTGTGCTGACAGTGTGGAGCCTGCTTGTGATTCTCTGTCTCTCTCCGCTGCTCCCCTGCTCTTGCTCTCCTCTTTCTCTCTCAAAAATGAATGGATAAACTTTATTAAAAAATAAAAAAGTGGGAACTGCTGCAGGATATTTGTGTAACCTGAGTGGATACCAGGTATTATGTTGTGTACGCCTGATTTATCACCATCCACTGGCTGTTGACATCTTCCCAGTTCAAGTGAAGTGTCAAAACCTTACCTCTGTTTACCCTCTTTCATGTATAATTGTTGTAAATATTTCCTCTGTATGCTTTGAGACCCACATAAGACAGTGTTACAGTTTTTGCCGCAAATATCAAAGCTAAAGAGAAAAAAATGGATGTTATAAACCTATATTTTTACTCTCTTCATTGTTCTTTTTCCCTCATGATTGAAGATTCCTTCTTTTACCATTTCCTTTCCATTTAGAGAACTTCCTTGAATCCTCCTTTTAGGGTAGATCTTCTGGTGACAAATGTTTTGATTCCCTCTTTGTTCCTGAGGGATATTTTTGCTGGTAATAGAATCTGGGTTGGCAGTATTTTTCTTCCAGCACTTGGAAAATGTGTTCCTTCTACTTTTTTCCAGGGTTTCTGATGAGAAATCTTCTGTCATGTGAATTGTTCCCATAGGTAAAATGTCATTTCTCTCTTGCTGCTTTCAGGATTGTTTTTTCTTTGTCTTTAGGTTTCAGAAGTTTGTCTCTTTGTCTTGGAGTTGATTTCTTTGAGCTCACCTTGTTTGATGTTTGTTTGCTCAGCTTCTTGAATCTGTAGGTTTTATATCTCCTGCCAAATTTGAGAAAATGTCAGCCATTATTTCTTTCTTTTTTTTTTTTTTTTTTTTTATTTTTTTTTAACATTTATTCATTTTTTTGAGAGAGACAGAGTGAGAGCAGGGGAGGGACAGAGAGAGAGGGAGACGCAGAATCCGAAGCAGGCTTCAGGCTCTGAGCTGTCAGCACAGAACCTGATGTGGGGCTCAAATTCACGAACTGTGAGATCATGACCTGAGCCGAAGTCAGATGTTTAATCGACTGAGCCACCCAAGCGCCCTAGCCATTATTTCTTTAATACTTTGAAGCCCCCTTCTTTCTTCTCTTCTTTTAGGACTCTGATGGTGTGGATAGTAGATCTTTTATTGTAGTTCCACAAATCCCTGAAGCTCTGTTCATTTTTTAGTCTCTATTTTCCCCAGTTCAGATTGGCTAATTATTATTCTGTCTTTCAGTTAATGGATTCTTTCCTCTTTTTTCTCCATTGGCTGATGAACCCATCTATTGGGTTTTTTATTTTAGTTGTGTGTTTTGCTTCTAAAATTCCCATTTCAGAGGCACCTGTGTGGCTCAGTCAGTTGAGTGTCCGACTTTGGTCAAGGTCATGAGCTCATGGTTCATGAGTACAAGCCCCACATCGAGCTGGCTGCTGTCAGTACAGAGCCCACTTTGTATCCTCTGTCCTCCTCTCTCTGCCCCTCCCCTACTTGTGTGCATGTGTGTGTGTGTACACGGGTGCGCGCTCGCTCTCTCTCAAAAACAAACAATTTTTTTAAATAAAAAAAAAAATAAACTTCCCATTTCAGCTCTTCTTCTCTATATCTTTTATTTCTTTGCTGAGACATTCTGGGTTTTTTTTTGTTTGTTTGTTTTAAGCATTTTCATAATGGCTTGTTACAACATATTTATGATGACTATTAAAATTCTTGTCAGATAATTCTAACATGTGCGTCTACTCTGTGTTAGCATCTGTCGATTGTCTTTTGTCATTCAAGTTGAGCTGTTTTTTGTTCTTGGGTCGATAGTGATTTTCATTTGAAACTTGAACATTTTGGGTATTGTGTTTTGAGATTGTAGAGGTTATTTAAATCTTGTGTTTTAGCTGGCCGCCTCTGACACTATACCAGCAGAGAAGAGAGGGTGCCATCTTGTTAACTGCCAGATGGGTTAGAAGTCCAGGCTTCTCATCTGGCATCATTATGCTGGGTGGGGTTGGAAGTTCAGCCTCTCCACTGGCCTCCTAGGCTGATTCCATCCTGGCTGGGAAGCATAGGAGTGTCTTGTTCCTCCTGTTCCCCATGTGGCCTCCACTTACACTGCAGTGGGAATCCTCATTACAGGCTGGTGGGTGTGGAAATCTGGCGGCCCACTGAGCTTTATCTCACACCAACACAGTTAGTGGGGAAGGGTGCCTTGCTATACCCAGGCAAGAGTGGAGGTCTAGATTCTATTTAGACCTCGTTGACTGGGATGGAGGTGAGGCTGCAGTTTCTCGAATGGTGATTGCCGGGATAATTATTGCCTAAAACTTTTCTGTCTCCCTGGGCTGTCCTTTCCTGGTCCTTTGGCTCATGAAAGCACGCTCTTCTTGAGGCTTTATTTGTGTGATTCCATTGGTGTTACTGGGTATTGGCTTCTCCATCACTTGGTCTGGGATATATAAGGCAAAATAAAATCCAGGGAACTTTCTGTTGTGGCATTCCTCATATCTTGTAATCTCTAGCCAGTCTGTCTTTTCTCTTTCTCTGCCTTTCAGAGTCTTTTTGTTTGTTTTATATGTATTGTCCAGGGTGTTTAGCTCTACTTAGCAGGATTCCTTTTTTAGTTATTTTAAATAACAGATACTTATTTTTACTGTTTTGTTTACACTGTGGTGGTGCTGTTTCTGAGACAACCTCAGAAAGCTCAGATACTCCCTGCCTTCCCCCAAGGGGGGAAAAAGTTATGTCAACACTTAAGGGCTAGCAAATTGTAGACTCTTGTAAAATATTTGAGTCTTTTATTTCCTGGAGCCACTTGTAGTGTTATCTTGAGCTATGAAGAGCTTTTGTTACTACATATAAAGATGTCATATAGACGTTCTTATTTATTGCTTAGTTGGGAAAGCTTGTTGTGGATTTGAGTGCATGTTAAAAAAGGAAATATTTTTGACCCCGGCAGCCAGGGTGGTGTGTGTGACTCTGCATTTTTATCCATGAGAGCGCTACAGTGTACTTTAACTTAGAATATGTGCTAAATTCTTTTTTTTTTCCCCCTCCAGCTGGAGTCGAGATGGTCATAAGCTCGTGAGTGCTTCTACTGATAACATAGTGTCACAGTGGGATGTCCTTTCAGGCGACTGTGACCAGAGGTTTCGGTTCCCTTCACCCATCTTAAAAGTCCAGTACCATCCACGAGATCAGTATGTTAATCTGCGCTGTTCTTTCCTGGGGCAGGGTCTGATTCTGTATGGACTAGCTCCAGGCTCATGACAATTTCAGTTTAAGGTTTTAGGAGGCAAAAGTACACATCTCTTCAAACCTTCTACATAAAATAATGTTTCTGTCTAGGTTGGCTCTCCTGAATAGATTTTAAGGAGAGTGAGTGCTATATAATTAAAAACTGGCCAATATTAAGACGTTGGAAGCAGGCAGAGGTTAGGAATAAGTATAATAACGGGTCCTTGACCTGGAGCTTTCCACGCCTCCCGTCCCTCCCTACCCCTGCTAATTATTTGAATTTCTTTTGACGGAAATAGTTCAGTATTCCAACTACATTTAAGAAAAAGAGTTACCCACCATTCCATTACCCAGACATAACTGTTTTCATTTTTCTGGGTTCTCTATTAGTCAGGGTCTCTTTAAGTATAAAGCTTGTTATATCGTGCTTTATAGCTCACAAGGCATGCGTATGAGATATACGTAAATATGTATTTTTACATGGTTTTAGTTTGTTAGTTACTTTGTTGCATACGTATTTCTACTAGTTTGCTACCACTTCATATTTAATTTTAATGATTACATCCTGTTGCTGTACTCAGTTGTTTTTGTTTCCCTGTTATTAGACACTTAGATTTTAGGCCTTTCCGCGTTTTAAATTTGCTTGGGCTGGGACAGTTGATGAAGGGAGTGACAGGCATCAGGGAAAAGGGCAAGAGAATTAGCCTTCTGATACCAAAGCAACAGCCAATGTACTATTCATATTTTTAAACAGGAACAAGGTTCTCGTGTGTCCCATGAAATCTGCTCCTGTCATGTTGACCCTTTCAGATTCCAAGCATGTTGTTCTGCCGGTAGACGATGACTCCGATTTGAACGTGGTTGCATCTTTTGATAGGCGAGGGGAGTATATCTATACAGGAAATGCAAAAGGAAAGGTAAGCCTGGAAGTTAGTGAAATAAGCATCAGTCGTTCATATTTACTTGCTTTGCTTCCGTTGACGTTTCTTTTATCCCTGGACTACGCATGTCTCCTGCTGATGGCAAATGTAGCCTGTTTTCCTCTCATGCCTTCATAATAATTTCTGTTCTTTTGATTTAGCGTGGTGAGGGATTAATTCAGCCTTAGGAAGGGGTGGAAGGGCCTTTTGCTGGATGCTAGTAATGAGGGGCTGTTACTCAATTATAAAAGTTAAAAGTCATAGCATAAAGTAGAACACATCTGTTGAAAACGTTTTAATGCCTGGTTCTGTAAATCTTGTATAATTCAGGCCAGCTTAATGTATGGTTTTGTGGAGTAGAAGTCAGGTTTAGCTGGGCTTTCAGGTCCCTTTTAAAAGCTTAGAGTTTGTTGGGGCGCCTGGGTGGCTCAGTCGGTTAAGCGGCCGACTTCGGCTCAGGTCATGATCTTGCGGTCCGTGAGTTCGAGCCCCGCGTCGGGCTCTGTGCTGACAGCTCAGAGCCTGGAGCCTGTTTCAGATTCTGTGTCTCCCTCTCTCTGACCCTCCCCCGTTCATGCTCTGTCTCTCTCTGTCTCAAAAATAAATAAACGTTAAAAAAAAATTTAAAAAAATAAAATAAAATAAAAGCTTAGAGTTTGTAGTTCCATTAGGAAACTTGATTTTTTTTTTTTTTTAATGTTTGTTTATTTTTGAGAGAGAGAGCGAGCACGGGAGAGGCAGAGAGAGGAAGAGAGAGAGAATCTCAAGCAGGCTCCACACTGTCAGCACAGAGCCCGTTGCGGGGCTCAGACTCATGAACCATGAGATCATGACCTGAGCTGAAGTCAAGAGCTGGACGCTTAACTGACTGAGCCACCCAAGTGCCCCTAGGCAGTGTGTGTGTGTGTGTGAGAGAGAGAGAGAGAGAGCGCGAGAGGGAGATTGATATTGGGGCATACAGGCTAGTATAATTTCATGACTGTCTTAGAACGTGGCCATTTTTGGAAACTGTGGTAAACTACACACAACATAAATTACAACGTAAAACTTATCATCTTAACCATTCTTAAGTGTACAGTTGAGTGATATTAAGGACATTCACGCTACTGTGTACCGATCACCACCATGTATCTCCAGAGCCTTTTTCATCTTGCAGAACTGAAACGCCACTTGTTTACCAAGGACTTCTGTTCCTTGCTCCTTCTCCAGCCCCTGGCAGCCATCACCCTACTTTCTGTCCCTCTAGATTTGGCCACGCTAGGTACCTCCTGTAAGTGGACTCATACGGTATTTGTCTTTTTGTGCCTGGCTTATATCACTTAACCTGATGGCCTGAAGTTATATCACTTAGCCTGATGGCCTGACGATTCCTTCGTGCACAGCGCAGGCCAGAATTCCCCTCCTTCTTGTGGCTGAATACGGTTCCATCGTATATATGCACCACCTCTTGTGTTCCCACTCGTGTGTTGATGGAATACTTTGGTTGCTTCCACCTTTTGACTATTGTGAATAACACTAAACATTCTATTTTAAGAAAAGGTTAAGACACGGTCCTTTATTTGAAGAATTAAAAGGCGGTACCCGTTAATCAGGTTGAATACATGAGAACAGAAATGTTTATATTTCTACCCAGCTTTAGAAATGGAAGCCAGCTCTAATTACTCGAAGTTTCCAGAATACTTAACTTTCTTTTTTCCCTTTCAACTTTAGATTTTGGTCCTAAAAACAGATTCTCAGGATCTTGTTGCTTCCTTCAGAGTAACAACTGGAACAAGCAATACCACGGCTATTAAGTCAATAGAGTTTGCCCGGAAGGGGAGGTGAGACCTTGTCTTTTTAGGGACAGTTTTAAAAGTGAGTAGAATGCAAACATACATTGAGATTCACAGTTTTTGTGTATATTATGCGTACATTTTTAAGAAAGTTTACTTAAAAAGTAATCAAACTGTCAGTATCTGGTTCTTAAGTCCATAAAATGTTCCGCATTGAACCAGCAGTCACTTCTTCTTTCTCTGGAGGTTGTCGGGCACTCCTTTTACAGAAAAGATATCTGGGTGGTATGTGCTTAGACCTACAGTGTCTGGCACATGGTAAGCACTGGGCAAAGTCAGCTCTTCTTATAATCAGAATTGATGTCACAGAATTCACATAGTAATTGAACATACATTCTGTTTACATAAAGTCTGTTTACCTTTTTAATGTCAGGTGTTTTTCTGGTAAGTTTGGTTACCCGGCTAGAAGTAGGTAGGTCACAGAAACGACAAGAATCAGGTTGTGAGTGTGAGGAAGAGGGATGACAGTCCTCCTGTTTTGTGTAGGACCATTCGTGTGTACTTTGAAGACATTGATGTTCAGTATTCTCTTGAATTAAGAAAAGGTTGGTGAAATCTGTAAGAAGGTAGTGAGATAACTTCTATGTTAGATTTCCAGCGTCACTATAGTAAAAATTTGAACATTTTAAGATGACAGATTTAGTTTATTAACTCATTAGGAAGAATACGTTATGTACAAAACAGGCGACGAAAATGAAGTATTCACATACATCTATCAGTTGGTGAATTCAGTAAGCTGGTTTCAGTTTAGAGGTCTTGGATTTCAGTCAAACACTGAAGATTAGTTGGTGCATATAGGGTTCAGGGATACACGCAGAGTATACAACATATTTTCACTTCAAATTATATTTTGGTTTGGAAGGTGATAGGTAAATTACATAAGTACTCTAGCCTATCACTGAGTCTCTTCTCAGTTTATTAGTTGTCTTATGGTACTGTTCTAAGTAATGGGTAGTAACGGAAAATGTTAACAGAAGCAGATTTCTGACCTTCGGTGTTGATATTTTTATCCTTTCTCTAGTTGCTTTTTAATTAATACAGCAGATCGGATAATCCGGGTTTATGATGGCAGAGAAATCTTAACTTGCGGAAGAGATGGAGAGCCCGAGCCTATGCAGAAATTACAGGACTTGGTAAATAGGTACGTCTCACAACCTGGGAGACCACGGGATAGTTCATGACCTGGGCTCAGCTTCTGGTTCTCCTTGGGTACTTTCTTTGTCCTTCAGAACCCCGTGGAAGAAATGTTGTTTCTCTGGGGATGGAGAATACATAGTGGCCGGTTCAGCCCGGCAGCACGCCTTGTATATCTGGGAGAAGAGCATTGGCAACCTGGTGAAGATTCTCCATGGCACGAGAGGAGAGCTCCTCTTGGACGTAGCTGTGAGTAAAAGGAGAGGTTGCTGTCGTCACTGACGTGCAACACGTCATCTCGGATCCATTCTTAGAGCCGATTTTTCTTTCCTTCCTTAAATTTAGTGGCATCCTGTTCGACCCATCATAGCATCCATTTCAAGTGGAGTGGTATCTATCTGGGCACAAAATCAAGTAGTAAGTCTTTTTCTGGTTTAATTGCTTTGAAGCTAGACACCCTTTCTTTATATCCGAGAACCTTACAGTTAGTAAGCTAAAAATGACCTGTTTAATTTCTTTTGCATGTGCTTCTTGTAACTTAATTAAATATAGATGCAGTTTTGCTTTATTTTGGTGGGAGAGATTTAGCCCAAAGCTGATTTACTAGCTCTGTTTTCAGGGAGAAAGCCTGTTGTATTTTTCTGTTACTCACCTGAGAGAGAGTTCTCTTTTGCTCTTCTTACTTACAGCTCAGTTAGTTTCTGTTTTACTTCCCGGTTTTATTTTGAATACCTTTACTTTGTAATTCGCATACCCCTAAGAAAATGTTAACGTTTTACCTGATCATTTCATCCTAAGAAGATTAAAGATGACGGTTCTTATGGAAGAACTCTGGTTAATAAGAGAATGTTTAAGATCGAAATACCTTAAGATAATAAAACCTTACAGATACCTGATTTTTATTATCTGCCAGGTTTGATCTCCGAGTTCTGCGTCTCTTACATTCTCCGATCTTTCACTTATATCAGTAACGTGTAGCTCGTAGACTGCTGCTGTCTCATGTGGTTAAGTAGTGTATTTTGTCTGTGGCGTAGGAAAATTGGAGTGCATTTGCCCCAGACTTCAAGGAGTTGGATGAAAATGTAGAATATGAGGAAAGGGAATCAGAGTTTGATATTGAAGATGAAGATAAGAGTGAGCCTGAGCAGACGGGTAAGATTTCTTGACTGCAGTCTCTTTTTCTTTAAGCTGACGCAGTTTTTTGTTTTTTGTTTTTTTAATTTTTTTTAATGTTTTTATTTATTTTTGAGACAGAGAGAGACAGAGCATGAGCAGGGGAGGGGCAGAGAGAGAGGGAGACAGAATCCAGAGCAGGCTCCAGGCTCTGAGCTGTCAACGCAGAGCCCGACGCAGGGCTTGAACTCACGGACTGTGAGATCATGACCTGAGCCGAAGTCGGATGCCCAACCGACTGAGCCACCCAGGCGCCCCAAGCTCACACAGTTTTGACAGTGTTTCAAGAGTCTTTCGGTGGTCGGCACGGACAGAGGGCTTCCATGGGCATTTTTCATTTTTCCTAGGGTTCCACAGCACTCCTACCATTTCTGTGTGTGTTTCCTGATTAATTGCACATGGTTAAATGAGGATTTACATGCAGCACCTAGCAGTGCTCGGCATGGGGGTGGAAATTCAGCATATGTATGTTTATTTATTTATTTATTTATTTATTTTAATTTTTTTTTAACGTTTATTTATTTTTGAGACAGACAGAGCATGAACAGGGGAGGGGCAGAGAGAGAGGGAGACACAGAATCTGAAACAGGCTCCAGGCTCTGAGCTGTCAGCACAGAGCCCGACGCGGGGCTCGAACTCACGGACCATGAGATCATGACCTGAGCCAAAGTCGGACGCTTAACCGACCGAGCCACCCAGGCGCCCCAGCATATGTTTGTTGAATGATTAAGTATACTGAACTATTTGGTTTTCCTTTTTTGTTTCTCTGGAATTTTAGTGTATGGATATCATTAGGCTGCAAGTAAAAAGCAGTTTTATACTTCTTCTCATACCTCCACTGTGTTTTTCTCCTGCAGGGGCTGATGCTGCAGAGGATGAGGAAGTGGATGTCACCAGTGTGGACCCTATTGCTGCCTTCTGTAGCAGGTGAGCCACCTCTGCACGTGAGACCTCAGGGTGCTGCTGCTCCTGCTCCCCCTCCTCCTGGCTGTTCTGTCAGCCTTCGTTCATTAGTTCAAAATGATAATGTCTTTGGTGTACAAGAAATCCCGTCCCTGTTCCCCTGATAGAGAATCTTAAGAAAAACTGAAATAATTCATTTATGCTGTTTATTTTTACGACTGATTTTATTATCGGTATAGTCAGATTTCCCTTAACTCATCTTGGCTTTCTTAAAGTTCTAGATCCATACCTGTTGCTTATGGTTAATGTAGGTGATTCTGCCCTAGAGGAAGGGTTCATGGTTTAAGCAACTGTCTCCTCTTTTTTCCAATCCCTTGGCTGATCCTGTTCCAAATAGTGATGAAGAGCTGGAAGATTCAAAGGCTCTATTATATTTACCCATTGCCCCTGAGGTAGAAGATCCGGAAGAAAATCCTTATGGCCCCCCACCGGATGCGGTCCAAACCTCCCTGATGGATGAAGGGGCTAGTTCAGAGAAGAAGAGGCAGTCTTCAGCAGATGGGTCCCAGCCACCTAAGAAGAAACCCAAAACAACCAATATAGAACTTCAAGGAGTACCCAATGATGGTAAGAGCTGCGTCTTGCCCCTGTTGCCGAACAGACATCACTGTTTCCTCTCTAGCACAGTCTGGTCATTTCCTATTTGAGGGATTTTACCTTGAAGGAAATTTCCCATGAGTCTTTCTCTTTTCTTTCCTTTCTTTTTCTTTTTAATCGCGCCTTCCAGCTTGGTAATGATTTCATCTTCTTTTGCTTCTCTTTTAAATCAGAGAAATTATGCCTTCTAGTACTTGGCCTAAGTGACAGCTTTCCATCTCCTGACATCTGGCTCAGAGTGCTTCATTACAGCATTCTTCTTTTTCCCTGTGGAGTGGTGTCACTAGGTGGTAAAGTACTAGTCAGGCCTGGATAATCTTTGCATTCTTCCTGCCTACCTTTGCAGTCGGACTCCGGAAGCCTTTATCATCGCCTCTTGGGATAGGACGGGGGATAGGTTGGACGGTGCGTGCGTGTGTTTACTCCCGAATGCCATCCGTTCTCTTCTAGCTAAGCACACACTAGTGACTTGTGCAGCCGTGCGTCTCCCTAGTGTGGAGTATGCCTGCTTGCTCCAGGCAGTGTGGTGTTTGTTGATCACTGCTGAGTTGTGCATCAACTCTGCAAGTTGTTTCACTGTTTCTGCTTTACAAAGGAGAAACTTTAGGCTTTGAGAGGTCAAGGGGCTTGCCCAAGGTCTCGGGCAGTGGCGTAGTCAGTATCGTTGCCCTAGTCTGTCTGGTTCCAAAGTCCAGTTCCCCTTCTGTCACATGCCAGTGTGCCCATGTGCATCCCTGGCCTGGCGCATGCGATATGTCGTCAGTGTGTTTTTCAGCTACCTTGCTGGTGTAGAGCTGCCATGGGATGAACCATACAGGCCATCTGTGCTCTTTGGTCAGGCAACTATTTCCCATTTAGCGGCCACACTCGTCTGTAGTTTTAGAATCAGAGCAAACTTTCCTCCTTGTATTAATGGATCTGGGACCCGAGAGCAACACTCTTTGCTCCCGGGTAGTCACAGCGTGCGGCGCGTGTCTGGTTGGGGTGCTGGGATGGGCGGCGTGTGGATCCCTTTCCGTGCCTCTCTGTCCTTTTACAGAAGTCCATCCACTACTGGGTGTGAAGGGGGATGGCAAATCCAAGAAGAAGCAAGCAGGCCGGCCTAAAGGATCAAAAGGTAAAGAGAAAGATTCTCCATTTAAACCGAAACTCTACAAAGGGGACAGAGGTTTACCTCTGGAAGGATCAGCGAAGGGTAAAGTGCAGGCGGAGCTCAGCCAGCCGTTGACAGGTAAGGACACACTGGGAGCGCTGTCTGGCTTGCTTCGTGGCCTTGCTTTGTACAGCCCCTGACTCCGTTTAACTGCGGCGTTCTTTCCCTCCTTCTCTCCTTTTCCCAGTGGCAGACATTCTCTGAGTTTCAGGCTGCTGCCAAGGGCAGGCAAAACCAGATTTGGCTTAATTCAGTGGCTCTTAACCTTGGGTCTGTAAATAGGTTTCAGGGGATCTATATACCCCTGATATTATATGCAAAACATCGTGTGAATATTTTTGTGGGAAAGATGCCCATAGCTTTCATCAGATTCCTGTAGGAATCCGTGAGCCCCGAAAGGGTAAGAACCCCTGGTTTAATTCATTTCTTTGCCTGTGTTTGCTTCCAGGTTTTTGTTTTGTTTTGCCTGAAATGAAAGAGCCAGACAGATAACCAGAAGTGTATAAAGCTTGCTTTATGAAGCCCTAGCTGTTTGTAGCGTTTTGTCTTTCTTTAAACTGTTCACATCCCAGAGGTGGGGGTTCTCTCTCTCTCCGTAGTCCAGAAGCAGTGACAAAGCTGTCAGTAGTCCCGTCACGTTGAGGAAGAAGGTGAGATGGTTTTCCAAATAGGATGAGATTACCACAAAAGACCGCAACCATATCTGTGTAGCTTCTTAACTCCTAAGCCTTTGAAACTTATACTGAGTTTTCTCACTTTGCTTGAGGGAGGAAATTTTTGGGGGGATGGAGAACAATCTTAATGTCCTGTCAAATACTTGTGAATGCAGGCCAAATGGTCTCTTGTTTGGAAAATAGTAATCAAATTAGAATCCATTTCTATTCAGACATGACTGGGTTTTGGAAAACGTATGTATGAGCATCGCCTTAGTGCGGGCAGTGCTCTAGATTCCCTGTGGCTAGGTCAGGAGACTCAGAGGCAGGGCTGATAAAGTGTCAGTGGTTGTATTCAGATTTTATTCCTCAGGCTTAAAAATTAAAAAAAAAATTGTTTTTTAACGTTTATTCATTTTTTGAGAGACAGAGACAGAGTGTGAGTGGGGGAGAGGCAGAGGGAGAGGGAGACACAGAATCCGAAGCGGGCTCCAGGCTCCGAGCTGTCCGCACAGAGCCCGACGCGGGGCTCGAACTCACAAACCGTGAGATCATGACCTGAGCCAAAGTCAGCCGCTTAACTGTCTGGTGCGTCAGGCACCTGCCCCATCCTCTGGCTTTAAAATTTTAACTCCAGCGTGTGACCCCAGCTGTGCTGGCGTGACACGCTACTACAACGTGGAACAGAGTTCCTTGTTTGAGGTACACCTTCAGTCAGTTGATCGTGATGAACATGAGTTCTCTTCCATAGAGAAGCTGAAGCAGACTCAATTACTCACTTTGAGTATTCCGCCTCACGCGCTAGATTTAGATGTTCTGTTTTCACAGCCAACGCGTGGCAGTGACAGCAGCATTGTTTCCCCAACAGCGCTATTTATGTTGTTCACTGGGGATCAGTTACCACCTCTACATTCAGTCCACTGAAGGCTCTCTCTGTATGTGTTTTAAAATAGCCGGGACGAGTTTCATGGCCATTGCCAACAAAGATTGCAGGCCAGTAATTGATTCATGTAAATACAAACGATCCTTCTATAGCCTAGTTCTTGTACAAGCTGTGGCCACTACAGAAAAACACGGTTTACCTTTAAATAGATTTCTCTGGCCTAACGAGCTGAAATGCTTGAGGCTGATGTAAAATGTGGCCAGACATACGGAGTTAATTGAAATACTCTAGGACATAGTCTCCTAGCTTCTTCAAAACCTGCCAGTAATTAATCATTCGCTTTTTAATAGTCAGTGTATGGCAAATAAACCACTTAAAAGTTTTTGAAAATTCACGTTTCCCTTTCTATAACTCAGTGATTTCCACTTTTAATTATAGTTGATCTGATCACTAGCAGTTAGGTAAATATCCCTGGCCTTTCTTCAGTTGGGTTTCTGTCACAGACCCTGTGAACCACTGTTAGATTTTACAGCATAGAGTACAATAGCAGTGTCGTTTCTCAGATATACTTGAAAAATGTCTAAACGAGGGGCGCCTGGGTGGCGCAGTCGGTTGGGCGTCCGACTTCAGCCAGGTCACGATCTCGCGGTCCGTGAGTTTGAGCCCCGCGTCGGGCTCTGGGCTGACCGCTCAGAGCCTGGAGCCTGTTTCGGATTCTGTGTCTCCCTCTCTGTCTGCCCCTCCCCCGTTCATGCTCTGTCTCTCTCTGTCCCAAAAATAAATAAACGTTGAAAAAAAAACTTTAAAAAAAAAAAAAAGAAAAATGTCTAAACGAGAGTCAAAATCAAATGTCGAAAAGTTTGCTCAGCCATTTTTATTTCCTAAAATTCTCAAAACTTCTCAAAATACTGAATACAGTTTGCAATGACATTTTCAAGTATGTGTGTAATACATGCCTCAGTAGTAGAAGTTAGTGTTTCGAAGCTCCTGGCAAGAATGGATACCATTATCTAGAGCCTATTAGAAGTTAATTCCTACTCACTGTGCTGACAAGGTTAAATAAGGTAGTGACCTCATTAAAGGCTAGAACTTGTATCTCGGAATAGCGGGGGGCTGTAAACCGGACTTTTATTTTCTACATTATTTTTAGTAGGTGCTCGAGTTGATCAGCCTTAAATAGAGGCGGCTGTTCTAACAGCTTCATCCTTAAAATTTTTTTTTTATGTTTATTTATTTTTGAGAGAGAGACAAGAGCGTGAACGGGGGAGGGGCAGAGAGAGAGGGAGACACAGAATCCGAAGCGGGCTCCAGGCTCCGAGCTGTCAGCACCGAGCCCGATGTGGGGCTCGAACTCGTGAACCTCGAGATCATGACCTGAGCCCGAGTCGGACGCTCAACTGTCTGAGCCACCCAGGTGCCCCATTACAGCTTTATCCTTTAGAAGGACTAGAGGGGACTTCCACGCCAGGGGGATGATAGGTCTTTTGACATCACGCAGACAGAACAACTGCTCAGATGATGCAAACACTGCACCAGCCTCTCATGACTGTGCAGCTCACACTTCCCCGCGTAAACTACACTTCCTTCCTCCCGTTTTCACCTTTCTTCTCTGGCCCCGTTCCTTGACTTTTTCCTGAATGGAAATCTCCCAAACCGCAATGGCCAGATGAAACCAGAGAATGCTGAGGAGCAGGATTTAGAAAACCTCAAAGGCAGCCATTGTGGTTTGCTCCCAAGACTTCCTCAGAAGGCTGCACCCAAATTCACGGACTGGCTGCGGTGTGGTTTGGGTCTTTATGGAGGCTTCGCACTGGGGGAGAATGGGGACAGCTCCATTAGGCCTCTTGAGTTTCAGGACAGCCTGTTGGATCTTTTGTGTGGGATTCTGAGGTAAAACCTCTTTGGCATTCGAGTTTTGTGTTCTTCCGCGCCTCAGAGATGTTCCATAAAAAGCGATGTGTGGTCATTGTAGATTTTCAGGAGATACTAAGATACGAAACCTGATCCAGATGCCTGAGGTTGAAGCATCTTCAAAAATCAATTCAGTGGGAGGATTGTATTTGCAGAGCCAAGCTTTGCGGATCTCCCCTCTCCCCCAGTGCCCTACTTTTGCATCAGAGCCAAATTGTTTGAAAGGATTACAGGTGCAGGCTGTGTTGCTGCTCAAGGTAGATAAATGGCCACCGTTTGTTAAAATGTGCAGTTGACCAGTTACTGATGAAGCTATTCGATAAGCCCTAACTGGCCCTGATAAAGCTGATAGCCTGTTGTGTGTTGCAACAGGAGATTATGCATTTTGAGGGAAGATTAGAAGACACATAGACCTGTATAGGAATGATCTGGCCATCTCGAACTTGGGCCTACAGAAAATTCTTCCCTGTCAAACAGCTCATTGGTGTTAAATAGCTTCAGTGGACCCACATCCGTGAAGACATGCCTTCCGTGATGAATGAGGACCCGTCAGCGAAGCTTACTTAGCGATGGTAGCCCTGAGTGAGCTTTGGACTTTTTGGAAAGGCCAGATCCACATCGTCGACGCCATCTCTGTGATTCCCCTAAATTACCTTATTAGATTCTCTCCAGAGTACAGCCCTCAGAACAGAAACTTGAGATTGAGCAGAACCACCAGGGTCCTTGTTGCTGTGTGACTGCTCAAAGACTGCCCAAGAACTAGGGCTTCTCGGCAGTAAACAGAATCAGTAGCCAAGTGTGACAGAGTTGTGGCACGTCGCACACATGGTCTAAAGGCCTCTTGTAATGGTGGGCATGAAGAAGTTGGTATGTACCTGGGTCTCGTGGGGGTGGCGAAGGCCAAAGCGAGCATAGGCGCTGCTTCTGGGGGCACACGGGCACCATGTCGATTTCCCTGCGTGTGGCCACACCGCTGTCCCAGACCTCTGAGCCACCTCCCACCTCCTGAATCCGATTGTTTTGAATGCTTGGTAGGGGGTGAGGTTTTTTTTCCCACTTCGTCTCTCTCTCTCTCTTTTAAGGTTTATTTACTTATTTTTGAGAGAGAGGGAGAATCCCAAGCAGGCTCGTCACTGTCAGTGCAGAGCCTGCTACGAGGCTCTATCTCCGGAACCGTGAGATCATGACATGAGCCGAAGTTAAGAGTCAGACGCTTAACCAACTGAGCCACCCAGACTCCCTATCCCACCTCTTCTCTCTCTGTTTTTTTAAATGATCAGTCTTTCAAAGGCTGATATATGAACTCCTGCTAAAATCAGATAGCTACTTGGATATTCTTTCTTACTCTTTGTGATCTTATTAGCGGACTACGGTAACATTTGAAAGTTAATATCCAGTTTTTCTTAGACTGCCTTGGCTTTGGCTGCCACTGGGAGGTACCGGTGACAGCTGTTCATCTTGAGCTCAGTTTCTGTGAATTTTCTGTTCTTGGCGATTCCTTTATGTTGCAGCAAAATAATACAGATCCTTGGGGCAGATTTTTAAATAGCCTGGAGCTCTTCTCTTGTACTGTTTCTCTATTTTATCTTGCTCATAGTATTATTGCTTGCTGTGGTTTTGGGTTGTTACCTGGTACCTCAACAAGCCTTTGTGTGTGGCTTTTTTTTTTTTTTTTTAATTTTTTTTAATGTTTTTATTTATTTTTGACATAGTGAGCGCGCGCGCGCATGAGCAGGGGAGGGGCAGAGAGAGAGAGAGAGAGAGAGGGAGACACAGAATCTGAAGCAGGCTTCAGGCCCCGAGCTGTCAGCACAGAGCCCGACACGGGGCTCGAACTCACGGACTGCGAGATCATGACCTGAGCCGAAGTCGGACATTCAACCGACTGAGCCACCCAGGCGCCCTGTTTTTTTTTTTTTTTTTTTGGTCTGTCCACATAAATGAGGACGATCCAGAAACATTAACTGACCTCAGATAATCAGTGTAATGTACCTCATTAGTCATCTGGAGTGCCCATTATTAATACTATTGATTTATGATCAAACCAGTTTTTCCTGTCGTGATTAAGGCTTAAAATGTTAATGCTGTGTTCGTTTTTAAATGGCTAAAAGCAGATCGGTCAGGGTACCTATGGGAACAATCAGTGAAGCTGGCCTTAATGTGATAAAGGCATGGTATTGAGTCCTGTGCAGTACGTTCTTCTGCTGCAAGCATTTTTTTAAAAAAAAATCAATTCAAGAAGTTTTTACGTTTTACGTTGAGAGATCTGAAAAGTGCCAGATAAACTTTTTATCCTCCTGAACTGTATAAAGTTTCAATTCGATTTTTAACAATGTAGCATCCAGGAGAGTTTATATCGCATAATTGCTCGTCTGTCCTGAGGCAGTTGGGGCTATATTTTTATTGCCGGTTTTCATCCGTGCTTGAACTTTTACTTTAAAAATCAGGTTAAAAGCAAAGTTTATAAATGGGTACTTTTCTTTCATAACTTGGACATTGTTTTTTAACCATTTTATACCTTCAAGTGGCATGTCCTCTCCCCCCCACCCCCCCGCCCCATTCCAGATGACATCTGGGAGGATTTTCTTCACCTTGTTCTCTTCTTACACTTCCTAGTTAATATTTCACAGCAGCCCATTTAAGGATGTCCCTCAGAGGTTGAACAGCTTCTATGGAATAATCAGGGAAGTGTTCGTTTGATTTTACTATTCAGGATTTTATTTGTTGACCAGTTGTTGGTGCATAGAAATGCCGACAGTAGGTTTCATTCACATTTCACCATATTGGGTTCTAAGGTGATGAGAATGTCAGTCAAGGAACAGGGGGGCTTGAACAACGGTCTGTTGCTCATTTGTTAACCACTTAGTGACTGATTAGTCTAATATAGGAAAGATTAAAAGGTGTAGCACCCTAGAATTTCCTTTCCTCTACTTACTGCGCTTTTTGGATTGTAAAGCATTTGCTTAACCAGGTTAGAAAACGGTTATTAGCAGCTTAGCAAATGTGTAGAACACTACTGATCATTTTGCTTTTATTCCCCTTTGGGGCAGTGCTGAGGAAAGTCTTGGGGTGGGGGTTTGGGATTTGGATTTTTTGTTGCTTCAGTAAAGGGTAAATGCGATTCGGAGTCGGTTTTCACTTAAAGGGGGGATTCTTAGCCCACGTGTGCGCGTCAGCCATCATCCAGCATCCGTCAGTACTTATGTGCTTGTGGGCTACCGGGCGAAGTTGATGCTAAAAGAAATCTTTTTGTGTCTAATCTCTTTAGCAGGGGGAGCAATCTCAGAACTGTTATGAAGACCCTTGAAGTTCTTCGTTCTTCCCCCACTTTGCCATCATGTGGCCTCTGGACACTGTGGTCAGTCATTTGAGATTGACTTTAATTTAACACAAAGGCCTCTACCTCCGACCCAGGAGGTGGAAGGAGCGAATCGTATGTTCGAATGAAGAAGTGAATTATGGAAGAAGAGGATACGGCCCTTCCCTTCCAAGCAGAAGTCCAAATAGGCTCTCAGGAATGAGGATTCGTGAAGATATCAAGCAGGAGTTTTGACTCATTCAGGCTTCAATGCTTAGTTCTGTTGCTGGACAAAAGAGACCAGTGTTGCTCCTCTAACTGTTGTACCCAGGATCATTTTGACCTGACATTTCCTGTCTCCTGTTAGCCTTTCATCCTCCATGCATGTCCTCGAGTGACTTATTCTTATCTGAAGTTTTGCAGCCGGTGTCCTAGAAAAACTTCTGTTGCATATTCTGTCTTCCATTTTTAAACTCCCTCTCTTGCCAGATACCTCCTCTATTTCCATTTTGCGTACAGAGGAGGGGCAGAAAAGAAAGTGCTTGAAAGAGTTCGTTTTCAGAAAGGGAAGAAAGATAAGAAAGGCCCCCTCTTCTTAACATACCCCATTTTGCTCAAGAAGCTGGCCTGTAAGAGGGTCAAGGCTTTTCTTTGTTTTCCTGGCATTGCATGGTTTCCTCCAGTGGTGGTTCATTCTCATTAATCATGGTTTTTGAAAATAGCTAGTCTCATCCATCTGCAGCAAAGAATCATCCGTAGTTCACACTGCTTCGCCTGCACTGGCTTCCGGAGAGGGGAACAGACCAAGGGGTCTCTCAGCAAGCTGCGTTTTTATTGGGGTGGGGGATCTATGCAAACGACTAAAGTCAGACCGTCCGAAATCAAAGCAGCAGTGACAACATAGTTCAAATCAAAGATCAAGGAGAAAAAAAAATTTTTTTATCATTGCCTATGGATAGCCGTCCTTCCCATCGGTCATTACGTTTCTCCCTTCTTGTATTCCCGCTCCTTCTCCCTGCCACCTGTTGTCAGTCTCTTCCTTTCTGTGAAAGGTTGCTTAGCTTTTTAAGAAAATTTTTTACTTTCTGCTTTTTGCTTTTGCTGTTCTTTGTATAAAAAGTAGCAAATTGGATGGACGCATCCATGAGGTGTTTGAAATTCTCTGTAAACCCAGAGTCCAGAGACCAGGTGTGGAGAGGGCTGGCCGGCCCGGCGGGAGGCGCTTACCCTGGGTGGCCAGCTCCGTGGTATTCTCAAAGGAGAGTGTCAGCACTGTGCTGCTTGTGAGCTCCACCGGCCGCTGGGTGCTTCTGTAGCCGGCCAGACAAGTTGATTATCTTTTGGATTTTAAGAGAGCAATCAAAGTAGACATACATCAGGAAGAGCCTCTTTCTCCCACTCCATCTTTTAGAACCAGAACATTCAGTAGTTGAAGTAAGAGCTCCCCCTGAGTCAGTTGCAAAATGTCTGTAGTTTTAGATGCCACCACTTTCTTCCCCTCAGATGTTTGTGAATTTCATTTTGTATTTCACATCAGACCGGTGGTTGAGATTGGCGAGTGGCTCTTTAGACACGTGTTTTGTTTTGTTGACCTCGTTTCCATTCCATTTCTCTGTGTGCTGTGCACCGTCACAAGCTGTGTGACAACGGAAGGCTCTGCCCCACTTCCTGGACGAAGTAACGTGGTGTCTGTCCTCTGCTCGTGCACTGGGACGCTTATGCCGTGTCCACCTCCTAAGCCGGCTGCTGAGAAAATCAGCTTCAGCTCTGTCAGGTTGTCTCTGGCAGCCGTTCCTAATAATTATTTATGCTTTGGAATTTCTTTCAGCTCCTGGAACTTTCCATCCAGTTTGATTTTCTCAGTGTGTACAACATATGCATATTCTCTTCTCTTTTGTCATTCCTCCCCCTCCCCCCATTTTGTTTTTTAATGTTCCATAGTTTTGTACAAGATGAGACTTAGCCTTGGGTACTTCTTGCTGAAGCTTTAATGCTTTGTAAATAAAAGCGGATGTTTATTAAAGAACAGGTGTAGATGTTTGTTTGTAGACACTGATCGCTTCCGAAACTCACCAGCCACTTTGATTTGTATGACCAAAAATGCAGTTTACTGTTGCTGACGTTCGATCTTTCTGTGTGGAGATGCAGACCTGGGAGGGGTACGGCGGTGGTCGCGGAGTCTGGAGTTCGGCCTCTAGACGAGATTATAAACAAACAGTTGAAGAAGAGAGTTGGTATTAAATCGCAAAGATTGTCTAGGAATGGTCTCTCCAAATTTTTTAACTCTGTAAGTGTGTGTGAGTGCTTGATAGAGGCCGCAGTGCCGGGAGATATTCTGGATGTTACAGAAATGCATGCGAGGGTATTCCCTCCTTCCAGGCATCTTTCTTAAAGCATAAATACCATTGAATTCCTCTTTACTAGACTTAAAAAATCTAGACTAAATAAAACTCATTGAAATAGCTTTCAAACCCATAAAGTCAGTTTAAGTCTTTGATTTTAATCATTGTCAAATCATTGTCAAATTTTAGCAGTGTCTACTGCTAATTTTTTCTGTCCTGTGACTAAGAATCCGTCTTTGACATCATAGCTGTTTCATAGCAACCTTGACCTGAGTGAGTGATGAGCTCCTCTGGTCTGTAAAGGGAGTAGGCCAAGAAGTAGGCAGGATTAGGTGTCTTCTTTCCTAGAAGACACCTTCAGTGCCCTTGGAAAGGAAGCATGGTAGAATGGGAGAGAGGAGCCATACTGGGCATATTCCGCCCTCCCCTCCCCCTGCCCTTGCTGATAAACATTTGGATTCTCAAAGGGTGGCTTGGTCCTTGTCTTCATGAATTCTCATTTCTTTCTTTTCTTTTTTATTTTTTTTAATGTTGGTTTTTTTTTTTTTTTTTTTTTTTTTTTTTTTTGAGAGAGAGACCGAGCACAAGCAGGGGAGGGGCAGAGAGAGAGGGAGACACAGAATCTGAAGCAGGCTCCAGGCTCTGAGCTGTCAGCACAGAGCCCGACACGAGGCTTGAACTCATGAACTGTGAGATCATGACCTGAGCTAAAATTGGAAGCTTAACTGACTGAGCCGGGCGTCCCCATGAATTCTCATTTCTATTTAAAATTTCTTACATGTGAACAGTGTTTCGCACTTTACAAAGTGTTTTCGTGTACAGTTTTATCATTTGATGCCCAAGGTGGCCTTCCTGAAGTCGGCAAGGAGGTCTTAATTTACAAAGCAGCAAATAGAAATCGAAATTGAGGAAGGATCAGTCAGCTGCATCCCAGTCCAGAGTTCTTAATCCTTTTTTTACAGAAGGTTTAGGAGACTTTAAAATCAGTAATAACTTAATGCAACATAATTTTTTTTTTTTTTTGACTTGGTATTTGATCTCTTACTTGGTCAGATTTAACTGAGGTTTTGAAGCTCGTTAATTTGGATCCCACACCTTGGAGAGGAGGAGCAGGGGTAAGGAAGAATGTAGCTTCACTACGCCTTTGACGTCATTTGGAGATTCGCTTCAGCTCCTGAAGTCTCTTCCCGAGAGGGTGGATTGAAATTCATTACAAGGGCCTGAGAAGAATGGAGACTGGTCAAATAGTCACTAACAAGAGCAAGTCAAGCAGCGAAGTGGGGACTTGTTTTCCTGCCTCGTGGCCTCGCCCCTTTCGCAAGGACTGGACTTGTGTTTATTGAGTTGCAGTGTTTCGCCGACAGTGGGTGCTGCGCCCTGTCTTGTGACATTGAACGCTATCTCGTGTCAAAGGAAGTAAGCTGTGATATCATAGAGGATTCACTTGGAACTCTGCGGGGTGCTGGCTGACGGTGATGAGATGCCCACCGAGACATGAAGATTTCAGCTGCTGGTCTCATCCTTGGGAGCCTGGTGTTAGCCTTCTCTCTGCCTTGGGTGGTGGCTTTGCCAAAAACACTGGCCATCCCTAAGAAGCTGCAAGAAGCCGTGGGGAAGGTGGTTGTCAATGCCACAACCTGTACTGTCACCTGTGGCCTTGGCTACAAGGAAGAGACAGTCTGCGAGGTGGGCCCTGATGGTGTGAGAAGAGAGTGTAAATCTCAGCGCTTGGAATGTCTGACCAACTGGATCTGTGGAATGCTCCATTTCACCATTCCCAAAGGGAAGGGATTTGAGCTCAGCTGTCTGAGTTCAGACATCCTGGAGATTGGGCAGGAAGCATTCCGGTTCACCTGGAGACTTGCCCGGGGTATCATCTCTACTGATGATGAGATCTTCAAACCCTTCCGAGCCAGTACCTACTTTGTGAGGTTTCCCTCTGTTCAGGAGTACGACTCTGGGACATACCGGTGTGATGTGCAGCTGTTAAAAAACTTGAGACCTGTCAAGAGACTCTATTTTGGGCTGCGGGTCCTTCCCCCTGACTTGGTGAACCTGAATTTCCATCAATCCCTCACCGAGAATCAGAAGTTAGTTGATAAGGGCCTGGAAGTGAATCTAGACAACCAGTCCGAGCCTCACCGCCCACGGTGGAAGAAGAAGGTGGCTGTAGCCTTGGGAATAGGAGTTGTCGGTGGAGTGGCTGGTGGTGTATTGATGGCCATTGCTCTGGGCTTTGGGCTGAGGGTGGTCTATAGAAGTGCTGGCCTTGAGTCCTTAAAAGCCCTGAAGGACTGGCTGCCCAGGACCCTGGACTGGCTGTTTAGGAAGCCAAGCTAGCTCTTCAAAGGATTGTCTGGCTGAGTGATTGTGGCTCAGCCAGGAGGGAGGGCTTCCACTGCCAAAAGTGAGTGGGGCCCGGGGACAGGGGCAACACCATGGTAGCGTGATGGGCAGTGCTCTGCCTCTCCGTGTCCCAGATGGATCTCTTCCTGATCTTTCCTGCCCACGTGGCACCTCCCCTGTCCCCGGGAAGAAGATTCTGTCTTCAAGCTCGCAGTCATTATCTTTCACAATTTGAGGCCTCTCTACCTCCATCCCTTCCTCTGAGTGGTATAATCACATAAAGGATATATTAATAGCTTGTCTAGTGGAAACCTTTTTTTCCTCTTCAATAAAAATAATTCACAGTGGCTGTGTGTAGACCTGACCTTCTCTGCTCTTTAGTAAAAATCTCCTGCATATGTGTAAGTTGTCCCATAATCAACCTAGCTCTCCTCTTTCTTCGATTTCTTAGACATTGAGCACATCGCTTTGGAGGAGGGCATATGCCCATGTGTGGCCACGCCAAGGCGATTAGTAATGGCATCTGACCCGGGGATCTAACAGTCACTCAATACATTGCTCCTTCTCTACACCCCCAGTGAACCCTCTGTGTTCAGTGTTAAAGACTCCTGGTAAAACGCTGGGCTCTTCACCTGGTAGGTTTCCCCTGAACAAGTTCCTTGGCTTGCCTCCTGCTCCTGTTCTTCTGGCTCTTGCAGTGCCCTGACGTGTGTGTTCCTGGAAAGGTCAAGTGTATTGGTTTCTTCCAGCAGCCAAGGCCGTCCAAGGAGGGACTAAGACCTTCCTACCTCCGTAGGAAATAAATCCTAAGACCCTCAGAGGCCATCGAGGCAGTGTGAGGTAATTAGCTGATGGAATTGTCAGGGAAGAGGCTCAGCCACCACCTGAGCTCATTCTGAGAGAATTAGAGCATTTCTTCTCCTCACTTTTCTCTAGCTGCAGACATGGTAGCCGATACGAAGACTCGGACTAGTGGTTCTCTTCTCTAGCTATGTGTCTGAATCACCTGGATAAACTTTTGAAACATAAGATTCCTGAGCCCCAACCCTGAGGATGCTAACTCAGTTAAAATTACGACTAATGGCTCATTATTATTCTATTAAAAACAATTTCAGGGGCACCTGGCTGGCTCCGTCGGTAGAGCGTGTGACTCTTGGTCTCGGGGTCATGAGTTTGAGTCCCATGGTTTAGGTTAATTAAAAGAAAAAAAAACGTTAAAAAATAATTTCCACGCCGTAGAAAAGTGGAAAAAAAAAGTTTGATGACAACCCATAGATCCTCTGCTTAGATTCACCAACTGTGAATGTTTTGCTACATCTATCTTTCTGAATAGATGCTGATTATACTGAACACTTGGAAGCTAGGCACAGACATTGTGACCCTTTACTCCTAGATCGTGTATGCATCTGCTAATAAAGATTCTTCTGTACAACTGCAACATCTTCACGCCTAAGAAAGTGAACAATTCCCTAATCTTGCGTATGGTTGTTACTTCTCTGTCTTGCCCAACTTCTAAAATCTGATAGCCTTTTAACGTTTGATCCAGGATCGAATGAAGGTCCACATATTACCTTTGGTTGTTTCTCTTAAGTCTAGTTTTACAACAGACCTCCTGGGTTTTTTTGTTGCTGTTTTGCATGACGTTGATCTTATTGAAAAGTCTAGCTGGGGGCGCCTGGGTGGCGCAGTCGGTTAAGCGTCCGACTTCAGCCAGGTCACGATCTCGCGGTCCGGGAGTTCGAGCCCCGCGTCAGGCTCTGGGCTGATGGCTCAGAGCCTGGAGCCTGTTTCTGATTCTGTGTCTCCCTCTCTCTCTGCCCCTCCCCCGTTCATGCTCCGTCTCTCTCTGTCCCAAAAAAAATAAATAAACGTTGAAAAAAAAAAATTAAAAAAAAAAAAAAAAAAAAGAAAAGTCTAGCTGGGCCGATTGTCCTGGATAGTGCCCCACAGTCCGGGTTTGTCGTCGTTGTCACATGACCGGATTGCGGAGGAATGGATCTTCAACATTTTTTGATGACAGCTCCACACAAATGATGTCCACTGCTCACCACAGGTGCACGGTGTCGGGTGATTCGTTACCGATACGATACACGTGACGATTTGGTTAAGGTGGTGACTGCCCCGTCTCTCCAGAGGTGTATTTTTTTTTTTTTTCCTCTTGTAATCACTTATTTGTGGGACAATACTTTGTGATGATCTGGTTTCCTAAAAGCCATGAACGCCTTGGAATCCATTCACGATCCTTGCTTATTACCTGCTGGGAACTGCAGCGTCTTTAATGTGCCCTTGCTGTACTTATGAGGCTGCATTTTTCTGCAAAGAAGAGCTACTCTTTATTTTTGAGCTCTCCGTGGATTCTCTTTTTTAGTGCATTATATATAATCCATTAATGTCTCATTTCTGGTGTTTAAATTGTCCCCAATTTTGGCCAGTGGGAGTCTCTTCGCTTGTCCTTTTATTGTGGTCCCATTTGACTTGGAGCATGTCCTTGCTTTCTAGAACCACAAAATGCCTCAGATCCACATTTGGACTTTGCTTTCTCCGAGGGATTCTGGTTTCCTTTTGGTGTAGGCAACAGTATTTAGAAGCCAAGGTCTGGTCTGGGTGCTAAAAGCACTCACCGCCACTGGGGGGTCATTGCTCTTAGGTTCTTTCATTGCCCCAGATACACATCAATCTTAGGAGTTCAGAGCATCTCTGCTTTTCAGAAGCTTTATAGGTAATTCTGGTGGAGAGCGAACATTGAAGACCACTGGCGTAGGCCCACGCAAAGTCTACAATTTACTGTAGACCTATTTTGAAAAGATCTTAAATTTTCCGCACCCCCTTTCCCCCATTCTCTCTACCTCAGAGGGAACGGGCTTCGGAAGACCTGGGCTGTGCTTCTGTTTCTGCCGTTGACTGTAGCTGAGCGGGTGGACTGACCCACCTGTGTGGGGGGGGGGGCAGGTGAGCGCAGTCCTGCCAGTGAAACTGCTGGAAGCCGTGAAGGGCTGGACATGAGTTAGAGAAGGTTTCTAATGAGGCACCTTCGTTTGGCTGTGGACAGTGTGTTCAAGCCCTCGGGAGAGCGCTTGCTATCCCTGGAAAGACCATAAAACAGGATCTTTAATGAACTCCGTGTGATGTTGCTGAGGGGGGAGGAGGGCTCAAGGGGCACGTTGCCCATTTTACAGATGGAGAGCCAGACCCAAGAAGAGTCAAGTGACCCGTCCGGCCCCTGTTGCAAGCCACTAGTCGAGCATGGGATGGAATATTGTGCAGCTCTAGGCTCATGGCCTTCTGTGCTTTGGGCTCTTGAATGTTGACTCAGAGGATGGGAAGGGATTGAACAGGGAAGAGGAAAGGAAAAAACAAACCCCAAACCCCTCCAAGGTGTTATTAAAGACCGGAACTCAGTTCAGTTTACTGAATCCCGTGCATGTAGTCCTCCTCTGGAGGGATGGTCAGGGCCATGCCGACTGACCGAAATTTAGGTTCCAGGCTGGCCGGTGCTCCCAGCAGCCCCTCTGGATGCAGAGTGGAAGAAGGGATTAGCCTATCGCACAGCTGTCCGCGCCGGCCCCTCCTGGGGGCTCAGGGGGCCCTGGGCGCATCGCTAAGCGCGGAGGAGCAGGGCCTCCGCTTGCCCCCGTCTCCCTCTTCTCCGGGGAAGGCGGTGGGGCGCAGTCAGCACGGAGCCCTTCCGCTTTGTATGGAAAGACTCAAACGCGGGGCTGTGCCAGTGGGTCTCTGTGCACATCTCAGAGCTAGTGGAAGCCCGGCAAGTGTTTGTTGAACGCAGGGGAGAATATTGCAGCTGCAAAACGTTGAGTAGGAATTCAGATTTTCTTGGCTGCTGAGAGCAGAGACTGGCGGCAACCTTGCTGGTTGGCGGCCACTATAACCCTGCAGGGAGAAGATTTCCCTTTGGTACCGTTGAGTCTGGAACTGTCAAATGTCTTAGAAATCAGGGAAGCCCGAAGCAATACCGTCATGAGCAGTGTTCGCTGCCCCGTGTTAGGTAAAGCCAGCGCGGCCGGCAAGACGCCTGCTTGCACTCTGCTTAGGCCTGTCTTTTTTGTTGTTGTTGTTTTTAATGTTTATTTTTGAGACAGAGAGAGACAGAGTGCAAGTGGGGGAAGGGCAGAGAGAGAGGGAGACACAGAATCTGAAACAGGCTCCAGGCTGTGAGCTGTCAGCACAGAGCCCAACGCGGGGCTCGAACCCACGAGCCATGAGATCATGACCTGAGCCGAAGTCGGACGCTTAACCGACTGAGCCACCCAGGCGCCCCTGCTTAGGCCTGTCTTAAAGCCCCTTGGCTCAGTTCTTCCCCCTCCCAGGCCTACGTGAAGCAGGAGGGGCTGTGTCTTGTCTTGTTCCTTCCTTCGAGCTGACTGTGTGGGGGGAAGGCATCGGCCACAAGACTGGGGTTCGAGACCAGGACAGGAGGCATGCTTCGGCCTGACAATAAAAACACCCACGGCAGGTGCCAGCTGCCTCAGCAGGTTGAGAAATCATCTTTATTTAAGAACTGCCTGCTACCAGAGTCAATAAATAACTACCATTACAAGAAGTACAAGAGAGACAAACGATAGGCCAGTGGAAGTGGTTCCATTTCGACAAAATCGGGGTCAAGTCGGGGGTCCGAAGAAGTCCCAGCCCTCGCCCGGCTGTGAGACTAAGCTATGCAGGCCCTGGATGGGGCTGGGTAAGTTGGAGTCTAGGGGCCAAGGCAGGGTGCACCTCAGCTAAGGACACTCAGCTTCCTGGGCTTCGGGGCAAAGTTATCTGACCTATTTTTTTCCTCCCCAGCTTCCCTTTATTATCCTGCCTTCCTAAAGTCTATGACCCTATATACAGCTACCGGGCACCTCTCTCTATGGAGCTTTTAGAAGTCCCTTAAAAATGCCCACCTCGTCCCTCACACCACCCCAGGAGCCTCTCTGGCAACCTCATTCATCCCAGGATGAAGCCCAGGGTCGGTCTGACTGGGGAAATGGGGCACCACACTTGAGCCTCAAAACCAGGTTTGAGGAGAAGTCTAGCCCTCTCACCAACCCGGAGATGCCCAGCCGGCCGTCCCACATCTGAGCCAGGAAGAGAAAAGGGAGTCCTCTGGGCAGGGAGGAGATCAAGGGAGTAAAGCATCCTCAGCCAGCTTGGGTTCTTGCCCCGAGGGGACTAGATGGCCCTGGTGCTGTCTTCCACTCTTCCGAGAAAGAGTACCTGAGGTGAGCCTTCCCCCCTGGTGACACGGCTGTCACTACCCCTGCGGGAAGAGGCTGCAGCAAAAAGGGGCTGCAAGACTCCTCCGGTGCTGATCTAAACCTCAGCCCTGGAAGGACATCCAGCAGCATGTCCTCACACCCCCAGACTCCACCTCACCTAGACCCCAGGCCAACAGCTGTCAGAATTCCTCCAAGGTCCCTAGAAAAGGAAGAAACCTCTTGACCACTCACCTTTGGGCCTCATTGCAGAAGCTCTTCCCCGTGTCTAATCTCAGATTTCCTGTTATTTTATCAAAAGGGAAAAAAAAGCCCCTCCTCATGGCCTTTCTGTTCCGTGGCCCGTCTGTACCATTTGATGGCCTGGCTGGGCCGCGAGACCCATCTGGAGACAGCTCCTGTCCCCCTGAGGGTGAGGTATACGTCGAGACTGTTAGAGCAACGGGGACCGAGTAGCCAAGACCAGGGGCAAAGGGACCTGTAGGCTGAGCCGAAATATACGCAGGACAGAGAGACACTGTCCCCCTTGGCCCCGAAGCAGTGTCTGCAGACGGGCTCTGTCCCTAGTCCTCAAGGCACTTACTGGCCACTCAGCTGTGGGGTAAAGTACTTGTTTGTGGCCGGCTGTCTCCCTTGTCGCCGCCGCCGAGGCCTGGCATGTGAGAGGGGAGAGATCCCAAATCGAGTACTGAGCACAGCAGGAGTGAGACGCAGCCCATCGGAGCAGAGAAGATGCAAACGAGAGGCCCCTCGGGCAGGAAGGGGCTCTCTTGCCTGCACGCAAGCTCCCGTATGATAAGCCACCTCAACAGGAGGCTAGTCTATTTGATAAGCCTGCACGTCCTCAGGTCCCCTACTGTCTTACTAAACCTTACTCCGTACTCTGCCTGAGGTCTCGGGTGCAGGAGCCTGCATCTTAATATACAGCTCTGCTTCTTTCCGACAAGTCTGATTAGGTTTTCCTGGGCTGGGTTTCCTAGGTTTTCCAGAGGGTCTCCTTTCCTCCCCTTTGCTAACGGGCCTCATTAGAACTAAGACTCTTGGTCATGAGTGCCTTTGGACTCCAGCAAGTTTAGGGACTGCAGTCTCCGGCTGTACCCGTGAGGTCCTGGGCCAGACCAGCTCATCCCTCTGCCCCAGCATCTAGACACCTGTCCTCCTGTTTCCCCTGCCGCAGCCCAAGGCAGTGAGGAAAGACTCAGCTAAACCTTGGAGGAAGGTTTCTTACCCTCGGCGTCCCCCTTCTGATAGAGCTGAGGACAGGCCCGCTCACAGCCACAGGGGACCAGGAAGGGTGCTAGACCGCGTGGGGTCTCCGTGTTCAGAATGTGGTCATTTAGCTGAGCCCGCAGCACCTTGCACGGGGGTGGGGGAGATGGATAGGGGCGGGTGAGGAGGGTTTGGTCAACGGCTCCAGGGAGGCAGTCCTGGGCCGGGGGTGGGGTGGTGGGTGTAGCAGTAACCCGGAGAAGTGGTGTCGAGCTGACGTTTTAAAAAAATTGTAGCGGGTAAACATCAACATAAGCCTGCCCAGGAAAAGAGAGCAGGACTTAAAAGTTAAAAACCCATAACAAAATAGAGCTCTAACTGTAAACTACAGAAGCCTGGCTCTGGGGTCCTCGGCGGGCCTATCCCCGACAAGATGCCTGTCCCACTGCTCTATTGTGTGAAGGGCCACCTCTCACAGCACGGGCTCTGGGGCTTCCTGACTGTGCCACCACTGCTGCCTGGATTCGTGAGATTCCTGTCCTTGCTCTGGTGCCTTTTCTTGGAGCAAGGGGAAGGGCGGCAGAGCGCTGAGGGCCCAGCAGAAGCCAGACTCGAGAAGCGAAGGATCGCTGTCTCCTGGCGTCGGCCCGCGCCTTGGCCTGGGACCCAGCCGTGCCGATCACCCCACCTGAACCTCTTGAAGCAGGATTTTCATAGCCCACTGCCCTTCTTACCACCTTCTTAACCAGGCAGTAGCCATTCAGCACTGCCCCCTTCGTCGGGACGGACAGCCTGGGTAGGAAGGTCAGACAGGCTGTGTGACCTCGGGAAGTCCCTAACCCCTCCGTTTCCTCATCTGTAAAGTAAGGGGCTTGGGCGAGTTGGGCTCAGAAGCCTCCTCCAGCTCTGATGTCCTGTGACTGGTAATGTACCCAGAGCCCATGCTAGGATGCCCCTAAATTTATTAGCGCCTTTTTCTTCAGAGGAAATGCAAAAGAGCAGTCGGAGGCAGCCTGGGGGACAGGTCCTGCCAGGTGGTCCAGGGTATTCCTGGGAGCAACCAGGGCCACATGTATCCTTTGCCCTTCTCAGAAGACTCTCGGCTCCAGAATACCCAGAACCGATGCGGCCTTACCGTCCCAGGCTTGAGCGAGTCAGTGCTGGAGAGTGGCGGCGGCCTGGGGCCTGCGGGCTGAGCTGGAGGAAGTGGATGGGCACACGAGTCTTGTCTCCTGTCTCCTGTCCACACCCTCGAGGGGCCGTGCAGGATGGGTCTTGGTGGGGTGGGGGACCTCCCCGAGATAAGCCCTTTAGTCACTCAGCCACCCGTCGTGGCTTCTGTCACTCCGGGGGTGATAGGGTCAGGTTGGCAGTGTTGGCTAAGAGGGCAACGTCACCTGCATTGGGACTGTGCCTTCGGGCCAAGCCTGGTGCCCCTTTCTACCAGGTGTCTCCGCTCCTCAAACCCTTTTAGCTCTTACCCCCGACACTCTGGGATCTCATCCCCTAAAGTTCAGGCTCCTGGCCCGGACTTTGGGGCACTGGTTTTCTGCCACCTGCATAGGTAGCAGGGCCCCTAGGGAGTCATCAAGGACAATGTCAGGGTCCAGCTGTGCTGCCCCTCGAGGAAGTAGGGGAGTTCTTTGTCCCGGGTTTGGCCCTATCCTTAGGCCGAGGAACGTTGATGTCTGTGTTTCGTCCTACTGCAGGGCATTTGCATCCAGTGTTCCCACCGGGCCCCACACCCCGCTGTCAGGGGACAGAGTCCATCTGTGGTATCAGAGCGCCCTCTCCCCCGACGTGCAGACACACATTTCAAACCCCCTTCTTCCCCTGGGCCTGTTGCTTCCATCCAGGCGCCCCAGAGGACCCAGGCATAGGGTTCGGTATCATCATGGAAGTTGCTGCCTGGTGTCTTTTGACTTAAAGAAAAAAAAAAATCCTTGCGCGGGTTCTATCCTGTGGCAGAATGTGAAATATCCTACCTCCTATGAAAAGGGCACTGTTTAAAATAGGTATTGAAAACCAGCCATTCTCAGGCACAGTGTTGAGCCACCTTGGCATCAGGAAGGGACCAGGGCCAGCTGGCTGCGTCCATCAGAGGTGGGTGTCCGGCTGTGGCAGAGAGGGAGGGGCGCCACGATCAGAGCTCCAGGTAGCCTAGGAGGACCAGCATTGCCACGGACGGGGAGAGAATGACACCGGGACGCGGGGCCGGGCGGATTGCGGAGTTCTCCACCATCATGCTTGTGCCTGAAACCAGCAGGTGGAAGAGCGGGGCTGTGTCCAGTGGGCTCGGGGCCGGCCTGCCCCCACCCCACCCTCAGGACAGGATCCAGACCTTTGCTAAGGAGACTCAGGGTGGGCCACTTCAGGGCCCGGAGGTGTCCTCAGGCCTATTCCTACAGCATGTTGTAAGACCTTTGCTTCTGCGGTCTTCAGACTGGCCCTGCACCCCATGAAAGGGACACCCTCCTCTGTGACCTTCGGGGATGTTGGGGCTGGGGGCCTGGCAAGGACGGTTCTAGCACCCGTTACACTTGGTTCCTGCCTACCTTCCCCTTTCCCCCGGGGTTCTGGCTGGGGTTGGTCTGGGTGGGAATGAGTCCCTCATCAGGCATCTAGACGGACCCTGTTACTCCTGGGGGATAAGGTTTGGGGGAGAGACAGCACCTCCATTCCTCACGATGTGGACTTCGGCCGGGATCCCGTCCCCTCCAGGTCCCGTGGTCCGAATCTGTACTAGGGCATGGCCGATGTCTTCAGGAACTGCGATTTCTATCCAGTTCTTGCTGGTGAGGTGAAGCGTGGGAGTTGGGTGTAAGTCATTCTGGTAGAGCATCTGTGGGGAGGAGGTTAGCCAGGGGGACTTTACTTACACCCGCTGATTCTTCTCTCTACCCCAGCTCTGGGCACTGGGAGGAGCCCAGCTGGTCCTGGTCCTCGCCTTTCCTGTTTCCCATTGACCAGGGCCTGGCTCTTGAACAAGCTCCTCACTGCTGGGAGGAAAGCTTGCAAGCCGCTGAGCCATCTTTGCAGGCTCCCCAGGCTGGAAGGGCCCTCGGACTTCACCTGGTGCGTCAGCACTCCCTTGAACCCTGCCTTCCCGCAGTCACGCCTTCTGCCCCCTCTCTTACGTCTCTGCTAAAGCTCTGCGTGTATTTTGGGGCTCTGACCATCACAAACTCTGCTTATGTCGGACTCAGAGCCCTCTTGCTATTGTGTCCACTGGAATACAGATGCACCATTCCCTACCGTTCACTGCCTGGCTGATCCCTTCCTTACCTTATAGCCAGTGACCGCAGACTCATTTCGGAGAGGAACCACAGGGTCCCACTTGATACTAAGACTCGAGCTTGAGAAAGTCCAGGAGATGTTGCCAGGAGGCCGCTGTGGAGCTGCCGGAGGAGGCAGAAAGTTGGGAAAGGTTCCAAATGATTCTTCACCAGCCATCCCTTTGCCTTAGCCAGCCTTTTTCTAAGTGTCCGGCCCCAACAGGACTTACACCCAGAACCTTCTATCACAGCTGCCTAAGAAACAAACCACATGAAAATCCAAAGGCTGGAGAAGGGAGAGGTGCTTCAGAGGTCAATGAATTCTACTCTCTCTTTCCGTTTGTCTTGCTGCCTTGTTTCTGTCCAGCCCGGGGTTTGTGGGCTAGAGCATTTGTCTCTTTCGCCGGGGAAAGAGTGGTCCTAGGGCCACCCCCACCCCAGCAGACAGACTCACGGGGCTTCATGGTGGTGGCGTTGGCAGAAGGGCTGGCGGGCCCGGTGCCTGCCCTGTTGTAGGCCCGCACGGTCACATGGTACTTGGTGTTGGGGTGCAGGCCGGTGACTCGGGCACTGGTGTCCAGCCCTGCTGTCCTCACTCGGTCAGCGGCTGCTTCCTTGTCCCCGGCTTTCCAGTAGCGGATCTGAAGGGGGCAGGGGTACCTTAGGGTCAGCAGTCGAGCCCCAAACCTCAGGGTTATCGTGACCCTAGCCCCGGCCACCTACGTTCTGTTCCTCTCCTGCTGACTCTGATCCCTGTGGCTCAGTCTAGGGTCTCAGAACCTGGGCTCTGATCATGAGCTCCAAGGTAGCAGGGACAAGTGTGAGTCGCGGCTGCCTTCTTGGTGCCCAGCAAGAGCCCCGTCCAAGGGAAGCGCCCAACACGTGGGAGGAATGAGGCGGTGAGTGGGCCGGGTGATGCGTGGGGATGGGCACGGACTGCACCTAGCGATGGCCCGTGGGAGCCCAACCCCACTTAATTATCTCAGGGAATCTCAGGGGTGGTGGGGGGTACTGTGCTAAAGAGTATGACGTGCAGGGGCGCCTGGGTGGCTCAGTCGGTTAAGCGTCCGACTTCAGCTCAGGTCATGATCTCAAGGTTTGTGAGTTCGAGCCCTGCATCAGGCTCTGTGCTGCAGCAGCACCGGGGTCCCTGCCTGGCCCTTCTCCCTTACGCAGTGACATTTCTTGCCCGTCCTTCTTCCCTTCCTGTTGCTCCCCCTTGTTCTCTGTCCACCCCACAAGGTGCCCCAGTGTGGAGTCACTGGGGGCTCAGAGCTCATTCCAGAAACTGCTGGGCCCACAGTTCCCAGGGACGGGGTGACCAGCGGGCACAGAGAGGGGGCCGTGCTATTCTCGTGCAGCCTGAGAATGCGAGGCTAGCCGGGCTTTGGCATGAAAGGGGCAGGCCGTGTCCCTTCCGGAACCTTCCATCTCCTCCCCTGGGCTCGCACAGCTTCCAGTGCTGGCTCTAGGCAAGCACTTAACTTCAAGGCCGTCCACGGGCCAGTCTTTCGCGCTGGACATCAGCCAGAGGGTCTCGGTTGGCTAAGGCTGCGCGGCCAGGGTGGCATAGACTGTGTCAGTGAATGAGTGACCCCAGGAGGAATGACCAGTGAGCTGTGAGGGTCCCCCGGCCCCCCCTCCCTCCCCAGGCCCCAGGTCAGTGCTCACCTCGTACCCCAGGAGGATGCCATTCATGTCTTGCTGCACGGGTTCCCAGGTCACGTTCATCTCTGAGGATGAGACCCCCTTGGCCCAGACCTTGGTAGGGGCCACCCTGGGCTCTGGGGATCGATACAGAATGGGTTTGGATCCCCCAGGCCTCCCTGTTTCCTACAGAGAATCTGCCAACCAGGACTGCCCTTGCTTAGGGATTTCGAGAGCCCGGGCCCAGGATGAAGCCACGTGGGGGTTCTCACAGCGACCTCCAGGCCCACTTCTCTTTGCAGAGCCTCCCTCCTCCTTCTCCCAGGCCTGAGGGGGACACGAGGGAGCGAGGGATGAGGCCAGGTGCCCCTTTTCCCCACTGGTGTGGAATCGAGGTGGGGTGTGAGCAGCACGCTCCCTCCCCCCCACCCCACGGCCCGGCAGCTGTGGATGGGGCGGCCCACCTTCCTCAGCAGAGTGCACCAGCGTGGTGAGGCTCTCGGGCCCATCCCCGCGGCGGTTGTAGCTGCGGATCTTGACCTCGAAGGGCGTGTAGGGCTGGACGCTGTCATTGCTGTAGACGAAGTGCCGGGCGTCGGCGCCAGGCACCCGGGCGGTCTGCCAGCTGGTGCTGCCCTGCCTGCGGAAGGACAGCAGGTAGCCGAAGCCGTCTCCGTTCTGGTACTCCCGCGACATGGGCTGGGGGGGCGAGAGCGTGTGGCATGGGCGAGGGGCCGCGGTGGGTGCGTTTCCCTGCCCATCCTCCGGCCCCACCCAGCCTTCGCCAAGAGGGGCGGCCCCGGGACTCGTGTGCCTTGGCGGTTTTCATCCTGCGGTGGGTGCGAGGGGAAGGGACAGGACGTGGCCTGCTCTGAGTTGGGATTGCACGGTGGTGCTGTCTGGGTCCTCTCTACACGCTGCTCCAATCTGGACATGAGTCAGGATGGGTGGGGGGCAGGACTGTCTCTGTCCTCTGTCCCTGCAGCTTACCGTCCAGTTGACGATGAGCTCTCCGGGGGCTCCACCCCCTCCGCTGAGTCCTGAGGGTGCCACTGAGGGGGCTGTCGGGGCCAAGGGACACAGATGTGGCTTGTTAATGGGCAGTGAGGGGGCAGAGGCCCAGAGCCTGTGCCTGTGAAGCAGACTAGGACGGGGACATCCCTATCCCTTCAGATTGGCTCTAATTTTGTCTTCCAACAGGCCCTCTGGATGTGGGCTCTGGAGTCAAGGCAGACCCGACATCAAATCCCACCTCTGCCACTTACTAGCTGTGTTTCCCTGGGCAATTCACTTAACCTCTCTGAGCCTCTGAATCCCCGCTCCGTAAGATGAGGATAATAGTGTTTCTTTCAAAGGTCTGTAAGAAGAATACAATCAGACAGGACAATGGCGAGCTCGTTTGCCTGTCCATGCTCTGTAATAGTAGATGCTCCATCAATGATCTGTCTTCTCTCCTGTCAGCTTCAACTAAATAACAGACAACCCCAGTTTGCTTTAAAATAAGGGGAATAAATAACCGAGAACTGCAATTAATGCAAACAAATATTTCTTGGGGGTTGCAAAGTGTTTGATTAGGATTTTGCTTTTCATGGCAGGTTTAATTCCCTAATTGTCCCTAATATTCAATGTGGCTGATATTAAAATAAGACCCTTTAATTAGATCACGAATCTTGGCAGGGGGTAACTTGGCTGAGGGTCAAACATTTCTGCAGAGAATCCAGCAGTGGGAAACTTATCCCTTGATTCTGATGACTGCAGTTCCTGGCCTTGTAAGGGGTGCTTCAACACGCGGTCCCTGTGATCCTGTGAGGTGGGCATAGCACCCTTTTCAAGTGGGAAGACCAAGGCTCAGAGCAATTAAGTGACTTGCCTAAGGTCACACAGCTAATAAGTGGTACGGTTCAAATTTGAACTCAGCTCTTCTGATTTCAAAGCCCATCATCTTTCTTTTGCCTCCTCCTTGTCTTTTGATCACCAACTGGGATACCAGAATGGAGACCACGCCCTACCCTGCATTTGATTCTCTAAGAAGTTCGATCAAAGAAGGTGCTCCTTCTAGAATTCCTTACTCAAGAGAGGTACCAGTTCAAAATGTTGACTGACTGGACGAGAGTCGGCCTGGGGCACGTGGGAAACCATGTTTAAGGGACACAAAAAGACACCCTTACTGCATATCTAGGGTGGGAGGCCTGGGTTGGGCGGGCAAGGTCCTGATTCCACATTGCCAGTCTGAGGACCCCAGGTCTTCTGGACCTTCATCTGTGAACGTCTCAGAGGGTGGGGGATGTGTGCCTCTCCTGGGTTCTCTCCCTTGCCTTCCCCGCTCAGCTGGGTTCTGACACCCACCTGCCTTTCAGGGAGCTTGTGGGAAGATTGTCCATTCCACCTGCTCCCCAAGAAACTGTCTAAAGGACTTAGAGACACTGACTGCTTCCCTACACACACACACACACACACACACACACACACACACACCCCTTCCTCATTAACGGATTTCAGCAGCTCATGCACTACTAGGGAGGATATCTGCCCATCACCCCATGGTCCTCAGTTCAAGTTCGGGCTCTGCCAGTGTGACACTTTCCTTCTCCAGACTTTGATTTTTTCCATAAAAAAATACTTAAACCTTTTATTTTGAGATAACTGTAGATTCACATGCAGTTGTAAGGTTGGCCCAATTTTTTTACTTCTATTTTTTTTAAATGTTTATTTATTTTGAGAGAGAGAGAGAGGGAGCAGGGGAGGGGCAGAGGGAGAGGGAGAGAGAGAATCCCAAGCAGGCTCTGTGCTGTCAGCAAAGAGCCCAATGTGGGGCTCAATCCCATGAACTATGAGATCATGACCTGAGCCGAAATCAAGAGTCGGATGCCACCCAGGTGCCCCAGGTTGGCTCATTTTTTAAAATGAGGGATTTGGGGTGCCTGGGTGGCACAGTCGGTTAAGCACCCGACTCTTGATTTGGGCTCAGGTCACGATCTTACGGTTGTGAGATCGAGCCCCACATCGGGTGCTGAACTAGGAGCCTGTTTGGGATTCTCTCCCTCCCTCCCTCCCTCCCTCCCTCCCTCCCTCTCTCTCTCTCTGTGCCTCTCCTCCCTGTCTCTCAAAATAAATAAACATTTTTTAAAAAGTAAAATGCAAGGAGGGGTTTGGACTAGAAGGTTCTTGCAGGGCTCACAGGCCCAGGCGATGGCCCAGGGCCGAGAGCGTTGGGCAGTGCAGTCGCCCTGCCTAGCCTCATGTCCCTTTCTCGTCTCTTTTGTTAGAGTCCGAAGCCTGGTGAGGTGGGTTGGAACTCCGCGTGATTGTCGCCCGCCTGGGGCTCTCTAAGGAGGGCTTGGGTCTGTGCCCTGGCGTTGCCTGCCTTTGGGACACCTCGGGCTCTGACCTGCTTCCTTGGTCCGGATTTTGCTGGAGGGCCCACTGGGTTCCCCAGTGCCCAGGATGTTGCTGGCTAAGACCCGGAACTCGTAGTCCATCCAGGGTGTGAGGCCCAGCACCTGGGCGGTCTCGGCATTGCCCTCGATGTTGGCGGGATCTGCAAGGCACCCGGAGTCAGTGTGCCCGCACTCGCTAGTCCGGATGGAAAGGGCAGGGACTGGGACGACTCACCTCATTGTATTCATGATGGTGCCTGCCATATACCTAGTGCTCAACACCTCTTTTGGAAACAATGGGAAAGCTAGTAGACTCCCCTGCCTGGGAGCCTTTGTTGATGCTGGGTGCATCAGTGGGGGCCCCAGTAATGATCTGCCAGTGCTCCAAGGGCACAGACTGAGCGCCTCCCTTCTCCAGTTCTCTTCCCCTCTCTTGCCGTCCACGTGACCGCCACGTGACCACCTCCCCCAATGGCCCGGGAGCTCCCTGCAGGCAGAGGACCTCAGATTGTCCCTCTTTGAAGTTCCAGGCTCAGCCAGGCCTCATCAGCACCGACCTAGGTGGAGCCTCACACTTACTGGTCCGAACCTGCTTCCACTTCCCTGCAGGTGGAGTGCGAGCTTGCAGGGTGTACTTGGCAATGGGGCTGTGGTTGTCAAAGCCTCGGCTCCAGCTGAGCTGGACAGTGGTGTCGCCAATGTTCCTCACCACCACACCTCCTGGGGGACCCGGTGGACCTGCCCCAAAGAGAGCACAGTGGGTCAGAATTGGGCAGCCTCAAAATTTGAGCCAGTCTCCTCCAGACTGGCTTGGGCTGGTGCAGTACCAAGAGGCGGCAGCAGAGGGCGCAGCAAACACACATGGGGGCAAGGAAGAGCCCCCCGCCCCCGCACAGTGCGTTGCAGCCAGGGGTTGTAAGGTGGGAACAATGTGTTCAAGGCTGGAGGGGTTCACAGAGGCCTTCACATAGAGGATGTGTACAGATTTCCCAGCACTGGGCTTTGAGAACTTCTGGCCTCAGCAAAGTCCTTCAGTCTTGGGAAGTGGATTTTTAAAATTCATTTAGGACCTTTCAAGACCACGGGATCAGCTGGAACTTCTCTCAGAAGCCCTTCCCCCCCACAGCTTTTGGGGAGAGGAGGGGAGTTAGGGAGTGAAGGTCAGAATAGCCCAGGCGGCCTCTGAAGGAGTCGGGCTAGGGGCGGGGTGGGAAATGCCATCACCTCGGACCAGGACTGTGGCCTCCTTGGACGCACTGTCCACCACCGTCTGGGCCATGCACGTGTACTTCCCGCCGTGGCGCAGCTGGGCATTCAGGATGGTCAGATCCCCAACCGTCTCCTTCTGCACGTGGGGGACAGGAAGTGGGGGGTGCAGGTCAGGGGAAGGAGCCCTGGCTAGCGCAGCAAGCTGTGAGCCACGAGGCAGGGCTCGGAGTCCTCTGCTCCATTATATCCACGGACCCCCCCGCCCCCCCACAGCATCTCGGAGTCTCTGCTCGGTGGGTGGAGTCAGCTTCTCCCCACTTAGGACCCCGGGACTAAGCAACAGTTTATAACTGAGGACAGTCAACCATGGTCCGAGTTAATGATGTCACTTGCCCTGGGCTCAGGATAACAGGAACAGTAGTGGGGAGGGAGTCTTGCTGGGCGCCTGGCGTTTCAGGTTTGTCCCTAACCCTCTCCTAAATGCACGGCCTTCAAGTGGAATGCCGGGAACTGCCCGTCTAAGGGAGGGCGTTTCTTCCGAATCCAAGGGTAAGCTTGCCATGCATGGTGTTCCTGAGGGAATGGGGAAAGGCTTTGGGGGTGCTCATGGTCAAGGACATCTTGGGTCCTCTGTCCAGAAGGAGGGAGGAGCCATGGGTTGTCTGGCCTCAGGCCTTACCACACTGGCCCTCCGGTAGTGACCCCCAGGCTTATCCACGTCGATGGGGAAGTCATCCAGGGTCCAGATGAAGGTGAGGTCCATGGTGGGGTCGTGGGAGGCGTGGCACTGCAGGGTCAGGCTGTCCCCCAAGTTGACATCAGCACTCGAGGGGGCCAAAGTGATCTTGGTTGCATCTGCCAAACAAAAGAAGGCCCCGGGGTGGATGGGGGAGGAAAGAGGCCCAGGCAGGGGCAGGGGGGCAAGGTGAGAGGGTGTGTCCTAAACCCCAGGAGAGAGAAGAGGCAGCATGGCCAACAGGATCTTGACCTCCCAGCAGCCCCACCAGTGTGTGAAAGGGAGGCAGGAGTAGATTCTGGATGGCGGTGGGGAGGTGGTCCCAAATGAAGTCCAATCCTGGGGTAGCCTCCGAGCCAAACCCAAACCCAGAGGAAGGTGGGAACATAAGAGCAGGGTGTCGAGGAGGGACTGGGACCTTGTGGTGGCTGAGCCACCCACCCTCCTCCAAGCCACACCCCTCACCTCGCACAGACAGAATGCCCGTGCTGTTGGCTTTGCCCATGAAATTCTCAGCAAAGCAGGTGTATTTGCCTTCATCTGATCGACTGATGTTTCTTATGATCAAGGTGCCATCCGGAGTTACGGTCACTCTGCAGCAAGGAGAAAGCAGATCTGGCCAACCTAGGGTCACACTGCAGCCGTCACGGGAAGGGGACTCGCCTTCGTGGTGGACGAGGAGAGGCAGGAATTGCTGCGGGTAGAGTGGGGTTTGTACCTGCTGCTGTTGACCAGAATCTCGGTGCCTTTGCTCCAGAGCACCACAGCCTTCGGGGCCGCCCGGGGCTGGCAGGGGATAACGATCTCTCCCCCGCGGGCCGCGGGGATCAGACGCTTTACGGGGTTCAGCCTGAAGTCGGGGGCCAGTGCTAGAAGGAAAGGGGGGTGCCCTGCAGTCACCCAGGGAATCACAGCAGTACCCGTTGCCCTTGATGAAGATGTCAGCTGACTGCACGCTGAGCGTTTTACCTACCCTCCAAGGCCAGTCCAAAATACACCCAGGATCCAGCCCTTCCCGTCACCCCTACCCCCACTGCCACCACGCTGGTCCAAGCCACCAAGTCCCCTGCCAAACTATCGAAAAACCCCCTCGGAGGTCTTCCTGTTTTTGCACCTTCTTTCTACAATCTCCTGCTCCAGCCAGCAGCCTGGCATGTCTTTTAAAAAACTTAAACATGCACTCAGGATGAAGTCCAACGAGGGCTCACAAATACGACCCTGCCTGTGCCCTCACATCTCACGCCGCTCTCCCTCATTTATCATGCTCCAATCGCCTGGGCCATTTTCTGCCCTTTGAGGATGCCAAGATTTTTCCTGCCCCAGGACCTTTGCACTTGCCATACGTTTTGTTTAAAAATCCCTCAGATCTTCACATGGCTGGCTCCTTGTTAACACTCAGGTCACACCCCAAATGCGTGACTTCCTCAAAGAGGTCTCACCTGACCATGCCATCTAATGGGCCCACCTCACTCCTACCACTCTGCTAGATTTTTTAAAAATGTTTATTTATTTTAGAGGGAGAAAGAGAGTAAGGGACGGGCAGAGAGAGGGGAACAGAGGATCCAAGGGGGGCTCTGCGGTGACAGCAGAGAGCCTAACGTGGGGCTCGAACGCACGAAACGTGAGATCATGACCTGAGCTGAAATCGGATACTTAACCGACTGAGCCACTCAGGCACCCCTAGGTTTTCTTTATACTGTGTTTTTGATGGCTGTCCAAAATCGTTTTATTTAATTATTCGATTTTGTGATCATCCCTCTGTCTCCACTGCATTGTAAAATGCTTGAAGGAAGAGACCTTATTCATGTTCACTCCTCGGGAGGTGTTGAATAAATACGGTTGCACGAACAAATAAATGAATGAGTCATAGTTCAGCTCACTCCAACTTGATGAGGCAGGTATCCTTACATCCATTTTGCAGATGAGAAAACTGAGGCCCCACGGGCTCAAGTCACACAACAAAGAACCCTAGCACCAGCTGGCATCTCCAGGGCACCTGTTATGTGATGGCCAGGTCCTTTGCGCTTTACCTCTTCTCATTTAGTCCTCTAAACAGCAGTGTGAGGGCAGGACTGTTATGGCCCTCATTTTATAAATCAAGAAACTGAGACACAAAGAGATTACATTGCCAAAGAGATTAAACCAGCCGAAGGGACTGGTTTAAACACACATCAGATCGACTCGGTTTCCAATGACTTTTGCCACTCTTTTTCACTGCAGCAAACACTTTCCTTAACTGTGCCAGACCTGGAACAAGTAAGAGACTCTGTCTTCTGGAAGCTCTCAATCTAGTGTCTCGTCTCCTTCCTTAAATCCCTGTCTTCTACTCAGATGACGCTGGAAAACTAAGGGAAGCCGCCAGCACGTGTTTGTGTGTTTAGAAATGCCGCAGCTCAGGGGCACCTGGGTGGCTCAGTCAGTTGAGCGTCTGACTCTTGGTTTTGGCTCAGGTCATGATCTCACGGTTCATAGAATCAAGCCCTACATCGGGCTCTGTGCTGACAGCATGGGGCCTGCTTGCGATTCTCTCTCTCTCTTCCCTCCCCACCACCCCCCCCCCCAAATAAATAAACTTTAAAAAAAAAAAAAACAAAGGAAACTGCTGGAACTCAGAACTCCTCTAGCCCCCGCCTATGTGTCCTTGCTGATGTCCCCTGCCTCCCCGGGCCCTGTACCTTGCACGGCCAGCTCCGCGCTGGCGTAGATGGTGCCGTGCTTGTTCTCTGCCACGCACTGGTACATGCCCGAGTCTTCCAGACTCAGCTTGGAGAAGCGCAGGTCCCCAGCCAGCACCTCTACACGGTTCTGTGCAGAAGGGGGCAGAGTAGGGGCATCAGGGCCACTGAAGGACCAGGGTGCAGGGGCAGGTGCAGCAGAGATGCTAGGCCGCCCCTCGCCCGCCGAGGGGCTCACAGGCCCTGTGTCATCTCAGGGCCTCCTGGAATCCTAGGACTGAGATCCACCAGGCCCCCCTGTATGTCAGCCCACTGAAGCCAGAGGGACGAGGTGACCTCCTTGGGACCACACGGTGATTTTTGTGACTGGGTTGTGCCTGGATCCAGGTCTCTGGATAGTCAGGCCTCCATCCGGTTGACCCGCCTGTGGCCATGTGAATCTGGAGCCGACCACCCAAGGTGCCCTAATTGTCCCAGAGAGGCTGCCAGTGGTGGAGCAGGGTTGTGGGGAGCGGGGAGTCTAGAAGGCGAGGGGACCAGGTGAACAGAGGACGGCGGTTGGTGTGGGGGAAGCCCCAGGGCTCCTACCTGGGAGGCCAGAGGCTCCCCATTCCGCAGCCAGCGCACCGTGGGCCGGGGCTTGCCGGCCGCCGCACAGCCCCAACGGAGGTTGGAACCGATGTCAGCCTCCATGTCTGAGATCACCTTGAGCCACTCGGGCTGAGCTGTGGGGAGCAAGGGAGAGAAAGGCTGGGGGTGAGCTGGGACGAGCCTCCCTCTCACCGGGGACCAGGATTGCAGGGCTGCAGTTCCGGTGACGGACAGCAGAGGGCGCCATCAGCACCCCGGGAAGGGCTTTAGGGGGTGTGAGAAGCAGGCCGAAGAAAGCCGGCACTTTGTGTCTGTGCCAGTGGCTGTTTGAGCAACTCAGATCATTCTAAAGCCTTCCATTGCTTCCCGCAACCCTGCCTGAAGCCCTAGCTTCTTCTCTTCCCACCCCCAGTGCAACCCTAGGGCAAGAAGGCTTAAGCAAGGGGTCACCCAGTCCCCTCCCTGACTTTTGGATCTGCTTCCTCAGGGATGATAAGAGTGAAGGCAGGGCGGGGGGACAGGGGGCCCCAGCCCTGTACCCTGCACGATGATGCGGCCCTGGACGGTGTCGCGGCCCTTGGAGTTCTCCGCCTCACACTCATAGGTGCCCTCATCCTCGAAGGCGACGCTCGGTATCTGCAGGGTGGGCTCAGCTGTGGCCCACTGGGGGGACAAGGAGCCGTCCACTTTACGCCACTTGATCTGAGGGACAGGGCTGGTGGGGAAGACAGAGCCAGAGCGGGTTTGCTGTGCTAAGTAGACTCCCCTGTGCCTGCAGCTTCTGACACACAGATCCTCCCTTGAGGTGCCGGGCAGGTGGCGGGTGTGGACAAGGGCCTGGGAGGGGACAGAGGGAGAGAGGCAAGGGGGAAGGGACGGGCCTCTTCCGGACTGGCCCAGAGCACAGGTGGGAAAGTGGCAAGAAGCAGGGCACCTCTCTCCTCTCCTCTCTCCTGCAACGATTGGGACCCCCGTGAACTTGGTCTTCCGTGCGGTCTGTACCCTGAAGCTGGCTTGCTCTCCCCACCCCCACCCTGCACTGGCCACCATGCCTCTTCTGGGACTGCCCTCCTCAGCGGTGGCCTGTAGCCTGGGATTTGAGGGGGTCCCCTCCCGCCTCTCCCCAACAAGGCCTTGCCTCTGCATTTCAAGAGAGCCGTGGTCATTAGCAATCTGTAAATACTAAAACGACTGAGTATCAGCGACTCTTAAAGGGTTCAGTTATGAACCTTCCATGTGCTTTAAATATGAATTTTCTGGAAGTCCAGTAACTTTTCTCAAAGCAGGGGGCATCCTGGGTAACCACAGGAGATATAAGGGAAGAGGGGACCAATGTATAAATCACATTAATTGTTCTACAGGCATCTATTTGAACACCTCCTATTTGCTTAGCCCTGTTCCAGTGAATCCTTTTTCTAGGAGAGAGGGATTTCTATCACAATTGTTAAAAAGATAACTCTTGGCATCCATAGAACACTTGCTAAATGCCAGGCCCTGTGCTAAGCACTTCACATATAGGTACTACCATTATTACCGTGTACAAATAAGGACACAGAGGCACAGAGAGGTTAAGGGTTTACCCACTGTCTCCCAGCCAGCAAGTGACAGAGCTGGGGGTTGAACCCGGGAGGCCAGGCTGGGCCTACCCAGTGCTACCTGCCTCCGGCCTGGGTGTTGCATAAGCGGCCTGAGCTTGGCAGACATTGCTGGGAGGACCCACTATGTGTCAGGCCCCTGGTGTGCATGACGCCCCACTCAGAGACAGAGTGCTCAGTGAGTGGTGGTCACCACCCACTGGGATCTCCGCTCGACCCTGCGAAGGGTACAAAGAGCCCGCCTGCCCTCTCCCCGGGGTCACCCATGCCCCTGAGGGGCTCTGACACGCTGCGCCCTGGCCTGCTCCCTCCCTCCTCCGCCACTCACTTCCCAAAGGCGAAGCACTCCAGGGTGACCTGCTGTCCTACCAGCGCGTAGGTCTCTGCCGGGAACCTGGCCTTGATGCTGGGTGCAAAGAGCCTGGTGTCTGGGAAGAGAGGGAGTTTGCGGATCGGATGCAAATGAGGCGGGCTTGAGGCTCCCGTGCTTAGGGTCTCAGCACAGCTCAGAGCCGACTCCTTCTTGACCTCGGTTCCCCTTGGGGGCCTGGCCAAGGGTCTGAGGCTTTGCAGCCCGGGGGACCGAGGGGTCCGGGCCCCAGACCCCAGGATCCGCAAGCCATCCTTCGCCACCTCTAGGGGAGAACCCTCTCTCCCAATATCTGCTGATCCTTTCAGCTCTCTCCTCCCCGCCGTGCCCACCGACCCTGACCTTCAGCAGCCAGGTTGAGTTGAGCGAACTTGCTGAAGACGCTCTTGGTGGAGAAGTCCATGTGGCTGGTGGCCAGGCAGGAGTAGTTGCCCAGGTCTGAGGCGTTGGTCCGGGCGATGTACAGGTTCCCCGTGGTCTGCGACACGAAGTGACGCCCGTCCGTCGGGATGAAGTTGGGGAACTCGTTGAGGAGCCAGCGGTAGGACAGGCCTGCATAGGACGTGGGGGGCGGGGGTTGAGGAAACCACGGGGCTCTGGGCTGACAGGGCAGCTGTGGGGGGAGGCCCTCAGCATGCTGGGGGGGGATCTCTAGACCTAGTCCTGAGAGCCCCGTGCTCGGAGCTGGCGCCGAGGGGAGACCCAGAAGGAAGATGTGACTTTACTCCTGCCCTTGGGGTGCTCCCAGTCTGAAGGAGGAGACAGGGCACAGAGCTAGCGAATGACAGACTCATTTTGAGTCAGACACAAAATCATTTTGAGTTGGGGACCCAGGGATCGGTGCTTCCAAGGGTCACTCACTGCCTTTTCCTCCCCTGCTGAGTGGTCGAAGCCCCTCTTGTGCCCTCTGTCTAACCTCGGGCCAGGGCCCCGACTCACCTGGGTAGTGGGCAGGTGGGTTACAGGGCAACATCACCCCCCAGCCTTCGTGGGTTTTCACTGGGTCTCTCTCCTCCTTGGAGAACTCCTGCAGAACTGGAGATAAAGATCCGGTGCTCGGGCACCGTCCTCCAAGCCTGGGGGCCTCCCCCAGTCCAGCCTCCGTGGGAAGCAGTCTCCTGCCCTTTCTAGACGCTTTCCCCAGCTCCCTATTCCCCTCCCCCGGAGCATCCTGGCACCCCCGCGGGTCTCACAGCCGAAGCGGAGCACAGCCTCCCTGCTGACGATGGTGCCCACTGGGTTGGAGGCCAGACACTGGTAGACGCCGGCGTCCTGTGCCTTGGTGGGGTTCATGATGACCAGGTTGCCCCCTACCAGCTGGTGGCGGGAACCTGGCACCAGCTTCATCTCGGTACCATTCATCTTCCACCTGCAAGCAGGGGCAGAGGAGGAGACCACCCTGAGTGGCTGGACCCGGCCTGGTGCCAGGGCTGGTGCGAGGAACAACGTCACGGCTGCCCAGGGCGCCCCCCCCCCCCGCCCCGGCGCCCACCGTGGGGGTCTCACCTATAGGTGGCTGGAGGGCTGGCCCGGGCACGGCACGCCAGCGTCACCTTCTCCTCAGTGGATTCCTCCGGGAATAGCAGACCGAGGGGCTGATCTTCAAAGACTGGCCCAAAAGTGGCCGGGGATCCCCGGGCCGAACTCCAAGCTGTAGGTGAGGGAACAGCACCAGAGGCCTGAGGGCCTGGGGCCCAGTAGGGCAGTGCCGTGCAGTCGAACTTTCTGCAATGATGGAAGGTTCCGTTTTCTGCCCTGACCAATACGGTAGCCATCAGCCGCCTGCTGTCAAGCCCTTGAAATGTGGCTGGTGCAGCTGAGGAACCCAATTTTAAATTTTACTTAATTTTAATTAATTAAAACTTGGATTTCAGCTGGTTGGGCAGGTTCCGGCTGGCCAAGTTAGTTGAGTCAATCACCCATCCTACACTCAGGTATTGAGCACCTGCTGTGTACCTGGCACTGGGCTAGACTGTGTGGCAAAGGTGACTAAGACACAGCCCCTCTTCCTCAAGGGACCTGCAGTCCGGGGACGGAGACACTAAAGGACGGGACAAGGTGGTGAGAACCATAAAAGCAGTGGGAGCTCTAGATGCAGGGGACCTCAGGGTGGGAGCCGCTGGCCTGCAGGGTGTGAGAAGCATGGGAAACCACTGGTTAAGGAGGCGGAGAGAGAATGTGCGTCCCTGAAGCCTAATGTCCCTTCCAGCCAGTGATCTGGCTCTTGGCCCCTTATTAGCTGTTACAGACCCCTTCTGAGCCTCAACATCATGACCTGTGAAATGGAAAGAATGCGAACTCACCTCCCAGGGTCTGGAGGAGGGTTCAGTCTGGCACAGGGTGTGTGCTCTGAAAATGTCTGCTGGACCCAAGCCATGGGGTAGGGGGAGTTTAGGGGGAGAAGGAAGGCTTCATGGTGGTGGAGGGGGTGCAGGTTGCTTTGGGGGCATTTTTCTAGGAGTGCAGTGTGATAATTCAAGAAAGAAAGGCCCAGAAAAGGGAATGACTTGTTCATGGCCACAAAGCAAGTCTGTGGCACACGCGGGTCTAGATCCTGGCCTCCTGAATCTGCTGAGCAAATGAAGTTTTCATGCCTGGCCCCTTCCCAGGGCGGATGCCTCTTTCTTTATGCACCAGGGCAGGGGACACTGAGGCACAGAGGCCGGTGTTTCACACCTGTCTTCCTTCCCACAGGGGTGGGGAGTGGGCTCTCTTTGCTGACTCATGGGGCCAGCCATGCTTTGCCTTTGTGGTATCAGGCAGGGGCCAGGCCACCCCTAATTGGCTCCTACCCCACAATCCAGCTGATTTCAGGCCCTCCTTGGTGGGTCGTGGGGGCTGGGATCCCCATTAACCAATTAGTGCCTCCTGTCCCAGCGCATCCAGCTGTCAGCCCTGTTCCAGGGGTGGGGGGGGGTGCACCCCCGTGCCACAGCTGAGGCCCAGCCCTGGCCCCTGGGGAATGAGGGCAGCTGTTAAGCAGCTCTCAGAATGAGGAAGGAGGCAGGGCTCCCTGAAATGGCACCCCCCCCCCTTCCTCCCCACCACCCATCACTATCCCTCCCTGCTGCCCCGGGGCCTTGGAGGCAGCTATGGCGCCCGCAGCATCTCAGTTGGAGAGCCCAGCTTAATCCCAAGTTAATGATGGTGGTGGAGGGGAGGGACCCCTGCCCCAGCTGGGGCTGCCAGGATGGGAGGGAAAGGAGGGGTGACGGGGCAGCTAGGCTGCTGGGAACCACCTTATATCATAGCAGCTTCCAGCAGCTCTGCGGGCATGGCAGGGGGTGGCTGAATGGGCCTGGGGCACACTGATGCTTTAAGACTGGCTTTCTTCCCGAAAAAGCTTTGTCCTCTGCACTCAGCCATGTCCACACCCTCATCCACATATGTACATTTCCACACCTCTCACCTGCACACCCTTCCTCACACGCACACACACATCCCATATACACACATACCTCTCTAAGCTACTCCAGTAGACAGATACGTGTTCCCATGCGCATCTGGCTACACACGTATATATATGTGCTTATGTGTATATATCCATATACCCATAATAATAAAAGCAGGTGCTCTTTATCGAGTGCTTGCTCTGTATCGGATCCCACGCTCCATATTTCTTGCGCATAACCTCTTTACAAGACAGCTATTGCCACTTCCTTATTTAACTAATGTGGAAACTGAGGTTTAGGAAAGTTAAATAACTTCTCCAAATCACACAGCGAGAAGGAGCAGATCCATGGATCTGGACCCTGGCCAGCCTCACCCACAGCCAGCCATCCTTAACCACGGTGTCTGTGATTCTTGACCCTGCTTCCCCATCGGAACCATCAGAGGCTCTGGCCCATCCCAGAGGTGCCGAATCACAGCGCGTCGCGGGCACTCGGAAGGGCAGCTGGGGTCGAGAGCCATCACACTTGCTGTGAGGCTTTCCACGCGCATTCGTCATCCCCCCAGATGTCGCACCCGGTCCACACAACAACCCGCTGACATTGCCACCCTCTGAAACATCCACAAACACAGCCTCGTTCACCCCACACCTTCCTCTGAGGCTGCGCTCACACCCACCCACACAAGGCCACCCCTCCTTGCTGCCCCTGTCCCTCATCCTCTCTGATTCTCTCTTCTCTGATTCCCTGTTCTGGCAACGCTGCACCCCCCTCCCCCGCCCGTCCCCCGTGAACATGGGCATCGGGAAGCTTGTAGAAGGGGCCGGATAGATGAGAATGTGGGGGGGGCTTCCTCACTGCCTTTCCTTGTCGGGGTGCCAGGGACCCAAGGCTGCTTCTCCAGGGCAGCTTAGCCAGGTGAGCCCAGAGCCGAGACACCTTTCTGGGAGGACTGAGAACAGGCGATGGGGTGTTCCACTCGTGTCTCTGGAGCTCGTGGGTGTGGCAGACCAGGTCCCCTCTCCTTGGGCTTTCCTGCTTCTCTGGGTCTGGGAGCCCTTCAGCTGCCCACACCACCTGCCTCAGATGCCGAGGTCCCGGCACTCTTTCCCGAGGGAGGGCAGTGCTGAGGACCCCAGGCTCCCCTCCACTGCTCTCTCTGGGGTGGCTGTCCCCTGTTCTGCGCAGCCTGGACTCCCCACGCCAGCAGCTCCTCTGGCCTGGTGGGCCCCGGGCACAGGTAGCTAGGCCTGAGAGTGGGGTTGCTGGGAGGCCCCCTCCAGCCTCTGGGTCAGCTTTATCTCCTAGCAGCCTCACTGACTTGGGTGCAGGACTGGGAGGCAGTTAGGACGGAATGAGAACGTCTGAAAGTGTGCCAGTGGCGTCCTCCCCTGATGAGACAGAGGACCTAGAACGTGCTGGCTGCGGCCTTGCAGGGGGTTTGGGGTGGGGAGTCAGAGGCTGCTACAACTCCGGAAGGGTGGGGGGGGATGGGTCCTCTTTCTCCCATGGGGGCCTTTAAGGAGAAAAGAAGCGTCTATTGATCTGGGCTGGGGGTCAGGACAGAGAGGCCAAGCGGTGGTCTCAGCAGGTCCCTCCGTGCAGCCCCAGGGGCCAGGGGACCTCCCTCCAGCTCTTGGACAGGCTTGGTCTCTGGTACCTCCTTCTTGGCACACTCTCCAGAGTGGGATCTGGGCCCACACTGCCCTCTTCTGCCAGCCCCCCTCCTCCCCTCTCCCTGCCTTGCAGCACCCTTGGCATGGGATCCTTTGCTTGGGTCCCTTTGGGCAAAAGGCCACCCCCCTGCTGTGCCTCATTTCTCCTCACATCCTGTTCCACACTAGGTCCATTGGCCAGCCTGCAGCGCGGCCCTGGGGAGCCCTCCTAGAGGTTCGTGGTACTGATCCCCATCTCCTCAAGTCAGAGGATGCTAGAGCAGCAGTGCCATCCAATAGAACTTTCTGTGATGATGGAAACGTTCTATAATCTGTGCTATCCAATATGTGGCTCGTATAACCGAAGGACTCATTTTAAATTTTAATTTAATCCCAGTCTAATAGTTTCATGTGGCTACCATATTGGACAGCGCGACTCCTCAGAGGCAGCGGCTCCGGGCTGATACCACGGAGATCCAGATGTGCCGTGATCTTGCTGTGTGGGCCCAGGGCAAGCCGCTTACCCTCTCTGGATCCTGCTTCTTCCACCTACATTATGGCGAGACTCATTCCTTCTAACCTCAGGGGGAAGGTAAGATCCACAAATGGGGACATTTAAGCAAAGGAAGGGGGCCTCAGAAATCGAAGTGCCGCGGCAACGCAGGGTCAGTAATTTCTGAAGTCATCGCTACAATAATAGCAGTGATATAACGAGATGATCACCCTGCTGGACTTTGGAGCCCAGATGAGGCCTCTTACCTGGAGAGGAGACAAGGGCCACAGTGACTAGCAGCAGCAGCAGCAGATGTGACTTCCTCCTGGTGGGTGTCCCCATGGTGAGCATTCTGGGCAGAGATGGGGAGCTGAGGAGGGGATCCTCAGCTCGGGGAGGGGAGAGTCCAGCTGGAGGCTGAGAAGGACCTGGGGAGGCAGAGGATGGGGAGGCCTCTGAGTCGGGGAGCGCCCCTCCTGCCTCCTGGGTCTGCACTGTTTTCACCCCGGCCTGGAATTGCATTCATCCTCCCCAGGGTTGGGGGGGGGAGGGAGGGAGGGGGAAGGGGCTTGGCTGTTAGCAAGGAGCTCTTCCCAGACTGAGTGCCTACTACTGGCCCCCTGGGAGTCTGGCTCTGCCCGGTATATGCCCTCCCCCCACCTCCCCTGCAGCCGGCAGGGGTTGGCTCAGGAAGTGAAATCAGTGGCTAATTGGGAGGCGAGAACCCAGCTGCCCCTCACCCCATAAGAGCTCTTGTTGTGGGGTCCGGAAGACAACAGGGCGGGGCCTGGGGGTGGGGGTGGGGAACACCTTCCAGCATTTGGGGCCCAATTTCCCCAGCCCCTGCCCCCTGAGCTGCCTAGGTAGGGGGCGATAAGCCCCTCTGGAGCCTTCTTTGTTTTATTTTTTGAATGTTTTTAAATTTATTTTGAGAGAGAGAGAGAGAGAGAGAGAGAGAGAGAAAGCTGTCAGCGCAGAGCCTGATGTGGGGCTTGATTACACGAACCATGAGATCGTGACCTGAGCCGAAACCAAGAGTCAGACTCAGACTCTTGGCCCGCTGAGCCCCCCAGACACCCCCTTCCTTGTTTTTCTAGCAGCGACTGGTTCATTCCCACCCTCTCACCTGGGTCCCCGGGTGAGGCACTTATGTTGTGTGTACCATGAAGCCATGACCTTGGCCCCCATCAGCAGTTCTCCCTAACTAGGTGGGCTAATGGGCCCCCACAGGCCTTCTGGGATGAAAGGGTTACTGCAGCTCCCAGAGGGTTAAAACTGTTCCGGGGGGGGGGAGCACCCAGAGCAAGTCAGAGCTCCCCCTCCATCAACAGGGGAGATGGGGCCTCATCCTGAGACGGGCGGGCAGGGCCAGCCTTTCCGTCTGCTCCCCATCTCCAGGCTGACATTCTGAGGTCTGGGTGGGAAGTGTGGAATCTCAGGGGTCTGCTTTCTGGTTATAGCGGGAGACTGGGTCACTGGGCCCCCAGGGCTCCCTGTCAGAGCTGCTCCAGGGAGCGGGTAACCCAGATGCACATTCTACTTCTCTGCCCTGTGGCTTTCTAGAATCCCGAGGAGGAGGAGGAGGAGGAGGAGGAGGAGGGGACTGGGGCTAGGGGACAGCCTGGCTGGGGGCATCTTCCACTACCTGGCGGCAAGACCCACACCATCTCTGGGTCCGAGTGTCCTCATCTGTAAAATGGGTGCTCTAAGGTCCCTTGTAGCTCTGAGACTGCAATGCTGCCCGACTGAGAGTGCAGGGTGGCCGCTGGAATGCTGTCCCCTGGATGGGGGTGGGGGAGGTCGGGGGAAGAAGGCAGGCTACGGGCTCCCGGGGACCAGGGCAAGGTCTGAAGACCAATGCCAAGTTCAGGATCTCTCTGTCTCACTTCTATTCCTTTGGAAAGAAAGGGCTCCCAAACCCTTTTAAATTTCAACATCTGGCCACCCACATCCTTTCTCTGCCTCCTGAACAGCTAGAGCTGTCTCCTGAAGGAGCTGGGAGAGGGGAGAGAGGGAACCGGCCCTGGGTTTGGGGCAGGGGGGAGGGTTGGCAGGGAGGCCACGGGCTGAGAGCTGGGTGTCTGTCGGTGGGGGTGGAGGTAGGGAGTGGTGTTTCAACACGTGGCACTCCCTCCTCGGCCCCAACCCCGGCCTCACATCCACTTCCCTTTGTGGGGAAGCCACCAGGTGCCACCTCTCCCCGACCATGCACCCTTCTCTGTCCTTGCCACTTTCACTTCCGGACTTGAACCCAGCAATTCTGCCCTTGCCGGGAAGCCCCTCGGATGCCCCCACGTGTGCACATGGTTAGATGTCAGCTCTGCTCTTGACTAGACCCTTGGAGCCCACCTGTGGAGGGGTGTCTGCCTCCGATTAGAAGTTTGTGAGCTCCCCCAGGGCAGGCACCGGCTTCTTCATCTCGGTGTTCCCGGTGCCTAGCAAAGCGCCCTGTCACTTGTGTGTCCCGTTCAACTGGTGGAGAACAGCTGGGCTATATCCTCCTGCGGCCAGTGGACGCACGAGGTCGCACAGGCACACTCACACAGCGAGCTCACCAGAGAGCCCATCCCCGTTGCACCAGTTTTCAGTGCCCCCCCAAGGGCAGGCCCGGGGGCACACCCACACACGCCCTCACACTCTCTCTCATGTGTTCGCTCACACCCTGTCTCACACACTCTCACATGTGCACACACACTCTGCCTCTTAGTGTCACATACTGCCTCATACACTTTTACACACTTGACACACTCCCACTCCCTTCCCCACACGTCTTCACATACACACTCATGTATCTTTACACACACACACACACACACACACAGAGCCTCGGGTCTCTAGGGTCAGCAGGGTGTTTAGTCATGGAAGAATCTAGAAGTATGGCTCTGGATACTGTACAAACGCAGGGAGCTGTCCTCCTGACGGGGAGCCCCTGGGGCACTGTGAGCCATCGCAGGCTTTGGAATCCACAGGCAGGAGCCAGTGATATTGCTTTGTCTCCTCACAGCTTTGTGAGCCTGGACAAGTTACTCCTGGTGGAAGGGCCGGTTTCTCCACGGAACACTTATTTTACGGGGCTGTTCCAGAATGTTCTGTGAGGCAATGGCGCGCCCTGCAGGAAGTCTCTGGCTATTTGGACTTGTCTTGGGGCCACGGTTTGGCTGGGGGAAGGGAGAGAGGAGAATAGGGCTCCAGATCCCTTCCCCACTTAGCCAGAGCAGCTCCTCTGGAATCTGCTTCACCTCCTGGAAGTTCCCTTTAAACAGAGGGTTCTGCAGCTCCAAAAAGTTTGAAAACGCCTGGTGGTGCTCCCGCACCACGTCCTGAAGTCTGGCTCAGAGAAGGTGCTCAATCATTGTTTGCTTCCTGCCCTTTGTCTGCCTGCCAGTCCTGGGAGCTCAGTGAGGGGGCAGGGTGCGGACTCGGGGAGGAGCTTCGGCTCCAGGCACTTACCCTGAGTGTGCCAGAGCAAAGCAGAAACAGATGACCAGGGAGCTGGGGCTGGGGCTGGAGACTTCGGGGCAGGTGCCCACCAGCAGTGCTGGAGAGAGAGAGTGTGAGTGTGTGTGTGCGTGTGTGTGTGCACGCGCGCGCATGCATGTATGTGACGTTTATTTGCCTCCATATGCTGTGTCTGTCTATATGCCCCTGCGTATATGTGTGGTCTGGTCTTTATGTCTCTGTGTATATGCACGTGTCTGTGTCTGTTTATGGGTTATGTCTCGTCTGTGTGTGTGTGTGTGTGTGTGTGTGTGTGTGTGTGAGTGTGTGTCCCCACCCAGCACAGGGCTTGATGACCCAGTTCCTGCCTTGTTTCTCTGTGATCCACCAGGAGGATCACTCCCCCTGGAGCACTCGTCACCCGCAGTGGTCAGAATATCTGTTATCAATTACCATAGGCATACATCATGAATAACACAATCCCACTGCTCATTGCACAGTTTAGTTTAATCCAGACTTTTATCAGTCACCTTGGGCTAAAGGGCCCTGGGCACCCTCTGGGGACTGAGACCTGTAGGCTCAGGAGACAGGGGTTGGGGAGGGGTTGGGATCGGTGTGCTCCTGGAGTGGCCTTTGGGGAGCACTAGAGACCAGTCAGCCCAATCAGATGTACCTTGAGCTCCGCTGAGTGCCAAGGCCTTGTGCGAACACACACACACACACACACACACACACACAGCCTGGGTCACACACACCAGGCACTGTGCTAAGCACTGGTGAGAAAGTAATGAAAACACTGCCTTTTGCAGAACCTTCTGACCCACTAAGTGTGACCCAGTTGTCTCCCTATACCATCTGCCCTATGGCACATTCTAGAATGCCCAGGGTGGAGGGTGCCTTTTTGTCAGGAGCAAGGCAGGAGTGGAGCTATGCCAGGCCCGGAGCCGGCCCTTGGAGCCCTGAGCCAGCCAAGCCTGGCCCAGGCCAGCTGCCCTGGTGCAGGGGTGCAGGCTGGCACCGGCGGGCATGGGCTGGCACAGGCGGGCACAGGCTGTCACCATCAGGGGCTGGTCCCGTGAAGCACCGGCACATGGGGGAATGGACTGCTTGGGGGTTCAGGGGCACAAAGGAGGCAGGCTGAATTGCTGGGTGTGGAGAGACAAAGGGCCTGGGGGACAGTGACAAGAAGGAAGGCTGTGAGTAGGACTCTGGCACATGACAGGGTTTTCTGAGCTGAGGACCCCTGCACAGAACCAGTCAGAAAATGAAATCTACACTCTGTCTAAATGCTACACCTTGGGACCCCCAGATCCTGGCCCTGACTCTGCCTCTCTTTCCCCCTGGATAATGGAGATTTAAGTGTTGAGGGATTTGGCGACTTTTATATGGGTGGTGGTGGGGAAGGGGGAGTTTGGAGCCCAGTTGAGGGCAGAGACTAAGTGACTTATGAGCCAACAAGCACTGCAGAAGCCCTTCAGGTCCCTGCCCTCCTCTGTCCTGCAGCTCAGTACGGTGGTTAACACTGCCAACCGGCCTGGCCCTTACTAACCAGTGAAACCCTAGTATTTAACTAACTAGTAGAACCCTAGCTCTAACATTCATTACTTAACCCCTCCAAGCCTCAGTCTTCCTCTGCAAAATGGGCTTAAGCAGGGACCCTTGGGAGGTCAGCAGCATTCCCGGCCCATAGTAAGTACTCAGAAGAGATCGGATCTTACCACGGACAGTCCTCACAGAACCTCCAGCACGGGCTCCAGCACACGTGTCCCTAGACTCTGCCTGAGTCAGACTCGCTCCCACACAGTCATGACATTCGGGCTGCGCTCGCAAGTGTTCAGGACACTGACAGACTCCCACAGTCTCCCTGGGCTGGTACCCTCTTCCCCTCTGCCCCACAGGGGGCAGCAGGCTCAGGGGAGCCCCAGCAAGTAGGCCACCCCAGATGAGGGCACCCAGAGTCACATCCAGATAGCATGTGCTCAAGAGAGCACCTGAGCCGGTACTCCCAGCTGGTACCTCTCCTCAACCACCCCCAGCTCCTGCCTGCGGGGTCCAGGATGGGAGCGGGACTCTGCCTGGGAAGGGAACTGCCACCTGGGACAGGACCATTGTCCTCCAGGAAGTTCTGAAACACTCCACACCTCTCTGGAGGGACAGGTGTCTGCAGTGACCTGGTGGGGCCACATGCCAGGTGGGTCAGGAGGGCTGTGGTGGGAAAGGCTGGTGCCCTGAGCTGGAGGAGGTCCTTAGGACGGATTTTGGTAGGATAGGGGCCTCCTCAGTTCCCAGGGGGGGACAGGGACTGGGTGGGGACAGGGGAGCGGGGTCTCTCCCCAGGCCCCTCTGTGTGTGCTCCCTCCCTTTCCACCCCTCAGTTTTCTCTGCAGGTTCTTGGTACTAGCAGCTGGTTCTGAGGCCCCAGCCTGTTCCCTCTGGGGAGAGCTGTGACCCCAGGCTAACATTTGTCTGAGCTTCCTACAACGAGAGTCTGGCCCCTCGTCCCCTTCATCTGCCACCTGGATTCTCTGGCGCTCCTGCCCTGGCCTTCTCCACCGGAGAGACTCCTCAAAGTGGGGAGTGGACAGAAAGGGGAGCCCTGCGTCCTCCTGGGAGGAGCTCAGGATAAGGGGCAAGCCGTACCCAGACCCAAGTTTTCCCCACTTGCCTGCCAGCGTGGAGTGGGGCAGATTGAGTGAAGGCTTTGGAAGGACCATCCCTTTCTGAGAGGCCAGGAGTAAGGATGAGTGTTTCCACTCGGTTCTGGAGAACCACATTAGGAAGAAATGAGCAGCCCAATTTCCATATGTCCCCTGATCTCTGCAGAGAAGAGACTCACCCCCCACTCCCAATTCCCTGACACTTTCCTAACTTCCCTGCAGGCTGCTTCAGAGCCAAGCCTGGTGGGGGTGGGTTCAAACCCCTTCCTCCCCACAGGCTAGTTTCCGCTCTGGGCCCCAGATTAACTGTGCCTCCTGGGCTTCGCTGCAGGAAGGCTGCCCTCCAGCCAGAGGCGGGATGGGGGGCCTAGTGATCTAGGAGGCCGGCAGGCATTGAGAGGATGTGGGCTGGAGCCGGAGGAGACCCAGCCTGTTCCTGTATCCAGATGGGTGAGGGGGGGGTGGGGTGTGGAGGGATGGGCTGAGGGGGTGCTCATTAGATGAGAAGCATGCTGAGGTGTGCCTGGGCCTGTCCTGGGATGGAACGTGGTCAGCTTGGGGGGAGGACATCACATCTTCCCTTTGCATCCTTTGCATCCTCTTTAGGGGAAACTGGAAACATGGGCTCATTTTGTAGGAAGAGAACTCATGAAACCAAAGGAAGAATTTCTTTACTCCAAGATGATTACCCTCAGGGCACAGAACCCATGGAAACTCCCATGGATGTTCCAGGTTAGCAACCCGCTCGCCCTCCCCCCTACCACCGCCTGCGAGGTGAGTGGGGGAGGTTGGTCCAGATTAGGGTGGTTCAGAAAAATGAGAGGTGACTGGTCTGCAGGAGGGAATGAAAAAGAACCATCCCCTTGTTACCATTTGAAAGAGCATAACCTGGGGCCAGAAGGAATTTACGGGGCCCTCCGGCCCCACCTCCACCTCCGGTCAGGACTGTCTGACCGTGGACCAGACCCCAGTTCCCAGAGCCTCCTAAGAGTCACTGGAGAGGACATTGCCCTACCTCCTCATGGCTCTTCTTCCTGGTTAGGAGGCGCCTTGAGCAGTCTAACTTCAGTCCTTCCTGCTTCACTGGAATATCCTTTGCTCTGGTCCTTCTTTCCCTTTGTATCACGCACCTCTTGTTCAACCCCCTGGTTCTGCCCTAGGAATCTCTTCCACCCACTCTAGGATTTAGAGATTGTCTTTGAGATATGCTTTCTCACACCCACTTGGCTTGAGGATGTTTCTGGGGGCGGGGGTAGGACACGTACATACCTCCTTCAACCCACGCCAAACGTATTGCTTCCCTCATGGCCTCAGAGTCAGAGAGGATGCCTTGAGGGCACCCCCTTCTGTGTGCTCGCTCCTGAGGACTAAGTTTGGTCAGTCAGAGACCATATGTACAAGCATCCCATTGAACACAGAGGCCCATCCTACGTGCGTCTCTAGTTGAACAACAGCTGACAGAGAAGGTGCTGGAGTGGAGTTGCACAAGTCGTGAAACCTGGCAGGGGCGATGGTGTGGAGGTAGGTTGAGGGCTGAGGCTGGAGGAGTGAACTTGGCCAGGGAAGGGAGTGTGAGGGAAGAGCATGGCCAAGTGGGTAGAAGAAGATGAATGGGAAGTGAGAGAGTGGTGGAGAGAGCACGGGACCCATCTCCCCTGTGCGCCTGCCTCTGCTTCCCTCACCAGAAGGGCAGGTGAAACTTGGGTGACTTTGATGCCCCCTTCGCATCCGTCTCGCCTCCCGTCTCCCTCTTGCTGGCTGAGGTCTCCTAACAGATCCCATGGGAAATTAGGAATAACTTTGACCTCGTGGCAAAAGCCTTGCTTGAGTGATTTTGCAGCCTGGCTAGAAAGGGGTTAACTGATGAGGCACCCTGGGGAGAGGCTTGGCTGTTGCCTTCTGGGGGGGGGGGGGGCAGAACTCCCTCCTCCCAAGGTCAGAGGTCAGGGCACCATTTCCCTGCTCCACCCCCAGGAGCTGGGGTCCCATCAGCCTCTCCCACAGGTGGCCCACTGCTGCCCTTGATCTCCAGTGGTCTCCCTGGTCTCTCTGAGTGGGAATGGGAGGCTAAGTGGACAGAGGGTCTCTCGGGCCAGAGGGTTGGGAGGTGAGGTTGGGGCTGCTGCCCAGAAGGAGATCAGGAGTTCATTGAGGGGATTGGGTTATTTGGGCCTCTCAGACCCGCTCTGAACAGAGGGAAAAGGATGCTGTCTGGGCTGGGAAGGGAGTTGGGGGCAGGGAGGTGTTGGGGGGGGGTTGGGGGGGGTGGTCAGGCTGAAAGGAAGGGCAGTAGGGTCTGACTGGTCACAGAGAGGGGGGAATGTTAAGGGCAGGTACTTTGGGGCCCCGGACAACCTGCTCTTCTCAAGGGGCGACCCCACCTCAGTCTGCCTGGATTCCCACACCCCCAGACAACCTTGACTGACAGCTTTTCCTCCTGGGACTCAGGCTCAGCCCCAGTGGTGTGCAGCTACAGGGTCCCAGCTTTGTCCCCATGTAACACCAGGACTGTCCCCTTCCACAGGCACTGTGTCACCTGCCCCCTTTCTTGTTTCCCATATGTGGGAATCCTTTCTGGAAAAGGCAACAGTATTCAGCCCTGGACACTGGCTGGGGCTGCTTCCCCGACCTCCGATGGGTGGTGTAAGCCCCATGGTGCTGGGCAGGATTGCCCTCTCTTTCCGGCCCCCCTAAACTGAGCCCTCTCTTTCCAGACCCCCTAAACTGAGCCCTCTCCCCTTCTACCCTTTCCCTGAGTGAAAGCCAAACTTGATTCCAACCCTTCCCTCCCACCAGTGAGGAGGAGGGGAGGGATCTGAGGAAAAGAAGATTGGTGTGGGGAGGGGGGGAGGGAAGAAAAGGAATTTCAGCCCCGGTGGTCCAGGCTTCTCACCCTTTGGGATGTGACTTGCCTCGGTTTCTCCTCCCTAAGTCCCGGCTCCTGGACAGGCCTCTGCCCAAACTTGAGTTCCACTCTCCCCGCTCTCTTCCACAGCCTCCCCTTCTAACTGAAGCAACACTTTGCAAAGAGGTCACCCTGCAGAGGCACGCTCAGGGCCACCTCAAGTCTGGGCAGTCAGGCTCCATTTCACCCCGGGACTTCTGGGGGGAAGGCCGGAGTCTGGGGCTTGGCCTCGTCGACTATCTGGCCCTGGACCCGGGCCCCGGGCAGGCCCCGGGGCCGCTGCCCTCTCCGTAGGCAGGTGTTGCTACAGGCTGAAATTCTTCGACACCGCTGGGGTCCAGCCTCCCGGCCAGGCTCGGCCTGCCAGGGCCCTGTAGGATGCCACCCACGTAGACAGGGTGGAGGGGACCTCCTGTCCGGTGGCCACCAAGGGGCTGGGGTGAGAAGTCAGAGGGGCCCCCCAGCCGGCTGGGGCTCCTGCTCTGCCCCTGCCCCCTCCCAAGTTGCAAGGAATCTGAGCTGCAGCCCCTGCCCCGGGAGCACCGGGAAGCCTCCCCCCCCCCACCCCCCCAGGCTGGAGGAGACAAAAGCGGTTGGCACCTACCTGGGGTGGAAGAAGGGTGTTGGCTGGGGCAGGTGGATGCTGCCCGGGGCGGTGAGCCAGAGCCGGGCAGGCCGCCGGCCCCTTGGGCCGCCCTCCTCTCCTCCCCGGCTCGCCTCAGCCGCTCGCTGCTGTCCTGGTGCGGCGGTGGCGGCCGCGGTGGCGGTGGCGGGCGAGGGCGCTTGTGTGTGTGCGCGCCCGGAGCCACTGCAGCATCTCTGCATCAAGATGTGCTCCTCCCTCTCCCAGGCTCCGCTCACTGGCTGGCTCCGGTCCTCAGCCAACGCTCGGGGGCCCTGGAGATGGCTTCCTTCTGCCCCCCTCCCACCCCCTTCCCGTCCCCACCCTTCTGGCTTTACCTCATTTGCTGTCATTTAAGGACCAGGGAGCAAGCCAGGGCGCCCGCGTCTTCCATAATGCATGGGCCGCCTGGCCGCGGGGCGCTGTCTGGCCAGCCGGCCCCTGCCCCCCATCGCTGCCCAGCGCAGAGCTGAAGGGGCCGAGACGGGTGCGGTGGGGAGGGCAGAGAGAGTGGCTCTTGCCCCTCAAACCTTGGACACCCGCGGAGGCCAGCTCTTTGCTTCCCCCAGAAGTCCCTCGCTGGGCTGCGGGAAGACATCCAAATCAGAAATCTCCAGCTTGCTGTGCGGGGCAAGTGGGGTAGAGGGGATCCTCCTTTGCCCGACCCTATGTTCTTTATTGTTCCCCTCGCTTATAAAAGTAACGGGGCTCTGTCAAAATAGCCAAACGTTAGAGGAAATTCAAGAATAGATAGTGAAGGGGCCCCTGGGGGGCTGAGTCGGTTGGGCCGTTCAGCTTGGGCTCACTCAGGTCATGATCTCGCAGTTCACGGGTTCGAGCTCCGCGTCTGGCTCTGGGCTGACAGCTCGGAGCCTGGAACCTGCTTCGGATTCTGTCTCCCTGTCTGTCTGCTCCTCCCCTGCTCGTGCTGTCTCTGTGTGTCTGTCTGTCTCTCTCTCTGTCTCAAAAATAAATAAACGTGAGGAAAAATTAAAATAGTGAAAGTCCCTTAACAAATCTGAGTTACATGCCCCCAGGCTTATTATTTTCATCTATATAATTACATGGGCTATTAGTATTACTTTATGAAAACGGGATCGCACAATACAGCATGATTTGCAAAATATTTTTAAACTATATAATAGATTTGGGACACCTTTCCACATCAATACTTATGGATCCAGGCCTGTTTGTAACCAACCAGCAGTGTGATGTCACGAAAAGCTCACTGGATGGGGGGGGTGGGGGGTCTGAATGCCTGAAGGGTAGTCTGGGCTCTGCTACTGATTGGCTGTGTGTGCTTGGCTAAGTGTCCTGCCCTCTCTGAGCCTCACTGGTAATCTGAAGGGGTTAAAGACGGCCAAGTTTCCTGCCAGCTCCGAGACGCTAGGTGCTCATCCAGGTCAGTGGCACATCTCTTCTGCTCTGTTCTTGTCACGTGGGGGGTGTGCCCAGGAAGGCGGGGGCCTGGAGGTGGAGGGACGGCCATCTGCAGCAGCCTCCAGCGCTGTCAGGCTGTTGTCTCACTCGCCCCTCTGCTCCACCTGCTGTCCAGCTCACATAGGCAAGACCAGGGAGCGGTCCAGATGCTGAAACAGCTGGGAGGGCCAGGCCAGCCTCGGACTTTGAGCCGGCCATACCTGTCCAGCCTGGAGCGCAGCTCCGTGTCCTCCGGAGTGGAGGGGGGCCGTGGGGGCTCAGGACAGACCTGGGCTCAATGAGGGGACATAAAATGGGGGAGGTTCTACTGCCCAGACTCCGAGGCCAGAATGCCTGCCCAGGTCCCATCTGCTCCCCCCCTCCCGTCCTTCTGTTCCGCTCCAAGGGGCTTTCCCGGCCCAAGAGCCCGTCTTCTTTGTTCCTGACGGAGGGCCATCTCATGGTGCTTCTTATCCAAGATGTTTCTTGCATCCTTCCCTTTCCCGCCTCTGCCCATACTGTCCTTGTCTGTCTGTCTGTCTGTCTGTCTCCCTAGGGTTGGCATGTCAGCCCTGAGCTTCTGAGGTAAGCCTTGCCCCCTGACGCTATCCAGGTCAGCTCAGGCTCTGAAGGGAGGGCTTCCTGTTCTCTCTGGCAGAAAACGGCTGCCAAGAGAGGAGCTGGCACCTCGGCGGCCGTGGGGCTGACGGGCCAGGGGATTGGCTGACTCAGGGGCCAAGGGTCTGGAAATGCTTGCAAAGATTGCTTTAGGTTGAGACAGCTATCCTTGTGACTCTATTTTCGGACAGCTGCTGCCCTTGCCACGGGGGCCGGGTGCTTGCAGAGGGCACATGTTCCCTCCCAATCAGATGAGCACAGGTGACTTGGGTCTCAACTTCTCTGATCCCTCTGCAACCCGCCTGCCCTGCCCCAGGTGGGTTCTGACAGCCACAGTGAGAGGCCTCACCGAGTACTTACAAACAAGAGCACTTACTAAGCCTGGATCTCTGTGGGGACGCGATTCCCAGCTTCATCCTCTTGCCCGTCTGGAGCTCTCAGGGGAGCCTGGTACCGATGGATTCGGGGGGTTACCGGGGATCCTCACCACCAGCTTCTAAGGTGCTCCTGTTCCCAAGGAGAGAGTGGGGTGGACATTTGGGGGTCCAGGCTGAGTTTTGCCTGGAGGGGGTCAATTTGGTAACAACTCGAGTATTTCATCATATTATTATTAACTATTATATAAGTTCTTCGCAACAGTTCGAGCGTCTCCAACGGGCCGGGATCTGTGCTAAGGGCTTCCGCTTGACGTATCCCCCCCCCCCCACGGGGTTCGTGTCATTATTGTGGTTCTCACCTTACAGAAGATGCTCGGAGAGATTAGGGAACTTGCTCAAAGTGGACAGTGAACCAGCGGAGAAGCAGAGGCTGCCTGGTGCAGTTCCGGCCCCCCTGGTTTCATCACTATGCTGTGTGCTCCGGCCACCGGCTACTCCCCTTCCAGGGCTGGTGGCGGGGGGGGGGGGGGGGGGGTTGGTCAAAGCAGGGGGCAGGACAATTTGCCTGCCAGATCCTGGAAGCCTCACTATAAGTCGCTTGACTCTAGGGGGCACCTCTCTCCTCTGTGGCTAACCAATGTGCCTTCATGGAGTCGCGAGCAGGACACCGCATCCCTCAGTAGAGTCCCCGCAGACCCCCCCCCCCAAGACCGAGCAAAGCAGGACCCGCCAAAGACGATCAGGTGGCTCATCAAATGAGTCACTAATTTGCCTGTAAACACCCTGGGAGAGGGCGCCCCCAGGAGGCATCTTGAGGACCACCCAACCCTTCCCAGACCATCTGCTCTTCCCTTTGCAGCTCGACCGGATGGATGGATCGATAGCGGATAGTGGAGTCTATGCATCTCCGAATGGTCAAGGAAGGGCTGGGGCCCCGGCCCAGGGCTCAAGTGGGGAGGGAGCTGGGACCCACCAGATCCCCCGGGGCTCTGATGGTGCTGAGGTCTTACTTATGTTTTCCTGGCCTCTCCAGCCACCCGCACCTTTACCTCTGGCTTCAGACTCCAGACCGTTTCCGAGAGCTCTCAGGAGACCATGTGTTTACAGAGCGGCATCCCTGCCTGCAGGAGTGGGGGGTTCCGGAGCCACAGGGTGTGGTCTGTCTTCAATGTACCCGTGCTTTTCTGCAAGCGGTCTACTAGCGGTAACAGACTTGACCATGCACAGCTCTGGGGGAGGGTGACAAGGCAGTTTGGACAGAGTTCTGAAATCAGACCGGCTTGACATGCAGTCCTGCTGTGTACAAGCCCTGTGGTCATGGGCAGGCCACTCACCACCTCGGAGCCCCACGTTCTTCATCTGGAAAATGGGGATTAAGACACTAACCTCACTGAGCTGCCACGAGCCTTGAATTACGCATGAGGTATCTGGCATGGTGCCACGCACACAGTAGGTGCTCAATAAATGTCATGACTTCCCTTTGTGCCTCTCGGGGATTCAGCCTCCCCATCTGTAACACAAGGGTGTGTATCTGTGGGGCTGAGCCCTTCTCTGCTGCGATGGGTGGGGTGGCCCTGGATTTGCCCTCAAGAGAACGGGACTCTGTCTCAGCTCTGTCACTCTTAGCCAGATGACATTGAGCAGATCGCTGAAGGACACTTACCTGTCTGAGAATCCACTTCTTCGTCGATAAGATGGGAATAATCCTATTCCTACTTAGGATGGTGGTGTGGACATGTGGATTCAACATAATGATTTTTATTCTTATTTTAGAGAGAGAGCACAGGAGTGGGGAAGAGGGGCAGAGGGAGAGAGAGAAAATCTGAAGCTCAGTGAGGAACCCAATGCAGGGCTCGATCCCTACACCCCAACATAATGATTTTTTTCATGTTTGTTTATTATTTTTGAGAGAGAGAGAACACGAGCAAAGGAGGCACAGAGGGAGGTACAGAAGATCTGAAGCAGGCTCTTTGCTGACAGCAGAGAGCCTAATGAGGGGCTTGAACTCACAAACTATGAGATCATGACCTGAGCTGAAGTCGGACTCTTAGCCGACCGAGCCACCCAGGTGCCCCCCATAATGATTTTTTAAAGTGCTTTTTGGGGGCACCTGGGTGGCTCAGTCGGTTGAGCACCTGACTCCTGATTTCGGCTCAGGTTGGGAACCCAGGGTTGTGAGATCAAGCCCTGCGTCAGGTTTTGCACGAACAGTGTGGTGCCTCCTTGGGATTCTCTCCCTCTCTCTTTGCCCCTCCCCCACTTGTGTGTGTGCACGTGTGTGTGCACATGTGTGTACTCTCTCTCTCTCTCTCTCTCTCAAAATAAATAAATAAACCTAAAAACTTTTTTGGGGGGCGCCTGGGTGGCTCAGTCGGTTGGGCATCCGACTTCCGCTCAGGTCATGATCTCTCCGTTCGTGGGTTCAAGCCCTGCCTCAGGCTCTGTGCTGACAGCTTAGAGCCTGGAGCCTGCTTCCAATGCTGTGTGTCTCTCTCTCTCTGCCCCTCCCCTGTTCATGTTCTCTCTCTCTCTCTCTCTCTCAAAAATGAATAAAAACGTTAAAATTTTTTTTTTAATTTAAAGAAAAATAAAAGTACTTTTTGCGTGGCCAAGTGCCACACAAAATACTGATTATTGTTCCCTCGATTGTGCAGTGACTGAAGGTAGGGATGATCTCATGGCTATCTCCATTTGGCCCCCACCCTCCCGCTCAGCACAGTGCCTGGTGCCTAGTGGAGACCACAAGTCCTTGCACGCTAGGTTGACGGCAGTTCAGATGCCAGGAAGAGAGGGTGCTGGGAGGGGGTGAAGGTTTGGTAGGGAGGGACGGGTGTGAGCCTCTGGAATTGGGCCTGCGTACGCAGAAGAGGTGAGGTGTGCGTTCCTGGCATGGGGGTGTCGGTACCGGAAAGAACATGATTTGTGAGGGGCCAGGAGGGGCCAGGAGGAGCCACGTGAAACTGAGCAGGGGGAGCTGGTTGGGGAATCTCAATAGCCTGTCTACATTTGCCTTCCTAATTTTGCTTGAGGGCCAGAAGGGGTCTGCGGCCTGGAGGGGCCTAATTATTCTCTTAGCCATTTCGACCCAGGGCTCTTGGAGCTTCTTTTTCAGGCTTATAATAGACGATGCTAATGTCCTTATTAATATTTAATAGTAATAATGCTAATAATGCCCTGCATTTATGTGGTTTCTCCAAGGAGCTCAAGGAACCCTGAGTTCTTTTTTCTAATGAAACAATTTGGCCAATGTGGAGGGTGGGGGGTGGGTGGGGGCAGTGGAGAGAGACTGAGTCATGGAGAAAATGAAACACAGAAAGGTCAGACGGTGGGGCCAAGGTCACAGAGCGGTGGGGGTGGAGCCGGGGGTAGGATTGGGTGCTTGAGCTCCCTGCCTGGATGGAGCTCTGCCCTCAACTCCGCCGGGGCATTGGGGTCTGAGAAGGACATACCTGGTGGGGGCCTCTTTTGGTCCTGATAAGACCAACTGTCCCTGGATGGGGGCAGCTGTGACTTTGGACATGGGCTGGGATGGACATGGGCTAATGGACAGCCACGGAGCATGGGAGCCGGGGCAGGTGAGGACATGGGGAGCCCTTAGCCAGACTCTGCGGGCCTCCCGCAGCCTCAAGCCAGACCCTTGTTTTCCAGGATCCCTGGATATCTGATGCCTAACCTCTTGGGAGTGTCTCCAGTCGACCCATGTCAGTGCACAGACCCTCTCTCTGCTCAGCCTGCTTGTGCTCCCTGGGCTGTCTTTATATTTCCCACCATCATTTGTTAGAGCCAAAAAACACACCCCAAATCTGCAGTTACGCAAAAAAAGTAGCCCATTAGAATTTTGAGGCTGTGGTCTCTCACTGCCCAGGGAGCTGCATTTACGTAAGACCAGTGAGCAGGGCCCTCTTGAGAGAGACAGTGCAGAGCAGAGCGGAAGGCAATGGGCTTTGGAGTCAGACAAATATTAATGCCACTTCCACCCAATCTATTGATTGGCCGAGTGACCTTAGGTTTCCCCAGGTCTCTATTTTCTCATCTGTAAAATGGAGGCGAGACCATCTGTCTTACAGGGTTGTATGGACCAGATGCAGTGACATGTGTGTATGTTGGACTGCAGGAGAGGGGGCAGTGGGAGGTTCTAGCACCCTCACAGGGTGTGTCCGGGGTGGGGGATGCCAAAGATGGTGTCCTGATCTGGCCGTTCCTGAGACGTGACCTCAGCGAGTCTCTGCTGGCTAGCCTCCCTCCGTTTCTGCCCGTTTCTGAGTTGTCTTCTTTAGCCATTGATTCTGTGACCCACGTGATAGCTGAAGTTCTTTTCTGCTTAAAAAAAAATTTTTTTTAACGTTTATTTATTTTTAAAATTTTTTTTTTCAACGTTTATTTATTTTTGGGACAGAGAGAGACAGAGCATGAACGGGGGAGGGGCAGAGAGAGAGGGAGACACAGAATCGGAAACAGGCTCCAGGATCAGCCCAGAGCCCGACGCGGGGCTCGAACACACGGACCGCGAGATCGTGACCTGGCTGAAGTCGGACGCTTAACCGACTGCGCCACCCAGGCGCCTAACGTTTATTTATTTTTGACAGAGAGAGAGAGAGAGAGAGAGAGAGACAGAGCATGAGCGGGGGAGGGGCAGAGAGGGAGACACAGAATCGGAAGCAGGCTCCAGGCTCTGAGCTCTCAGCACAGAGCCTGACGTGGGGGTTGAACCCACAAGCTGAGAGATTATGACCTGAGCCGCAGTCAGACGCTTAACTGACTGAGCCAGTTCTTTTCTGCTTGCGACGGCCAAAGTCTGCATCTGCTGCCTGCAACCGAGAACCTGGATTGATTTAGGACTTAAAGCTCCTAGCACAGTGAGTGCCTGGAAAAAAAGAAGTGTTCAATAAATGATACAAACCGTTAGAAAATTGTATTCATCCGTCCATCTATACAAACATACATACATCTCTCCATGTCTCCATCCATCCATCTCTCCGTCCATCCATCTCTCCATCCATCCGTCCATTTAACAAGCAAATATTGAGTATCTCTTGTATACTCAATACACTAACCACTGTATCAAGTGCCAGGGATACTGAGGAGAATAAGACAGACACAGACTCTTGAGATGCTCACAATGTAATGGTGGGAGGACATGTGAAAATAATCAAAATATAATCCCGTAAGAGCTGCCGCTCAAATTTGCACAAAATATCATGGAGGGTAGTGAGGAGCTTAGTGAGGCTCAGGCACAGAGAAGGTATTCTGAGTCCTGAAGGAGGTCTCTGAACCCACCGGGTGTATGCAGCATGGGCTGGGAGGTGGGAGGGAGGGTGTGGTTCCAGGAAGTAGTAAGAGCCTGTACAAAGGCAGCAGCTGAACGTGGAGAGCTTGGGGAGGGAGGGAGTCATCATGACCTCGCTTGACATTTCAAGGAAGGAAGGAGGAGGCAGGCGGGGTGGGCCAGTCCAGTCCATGAAGAGCCTTAAGAGCCCTGCAGAGGCTTTATCAAAGAGCAGTCAGGAACTATCGGAGCGGTCTGAGCAAGCAAGAGGCAGGCTGAGACATGTACTTTGGGGTGGCAGGGAGGATAGAATACACAGAACAGGTGCAGACCTGGAGGCAGGGAGGCCAGCCAGTCAGGCATGGTCAGAGGAGAGGTGATGAGGACCTAGAAGGATCCTTGAGCATGGGGCTTAGACCTGTGCCAGCCAGCCAGAAGTCCTCACTTGGATGTCAATGGGCCTTTCACATCCCAACCCCCGCCCCCCCCATTCCCCTTGACGGTCAGTTTCATGTGTCAACTTGGCGAGGCTATAGTAATTTAATTAAACACTGATCTACGTATTGCTGTGAAGGTATTTTGTGGATGTGGTTAACATCTACAAAACCTTAAAGAGATTACCCTCCATAACGTAGGTGGGCCTCATCCAATCAGTTGAAGGGTCTTAAAAGCACACCTGAGGGTTTCCTGAGGAAGAAGACATTCTGCCCTCCACCTGCTGCATCAGCACTTGCCTGGGTTTCTAGCCTTCCTGCTCCTCTACAGAAAACAGAACCAGCCCCCACAATTGTATAAGTCACTTCCTTGAAGTTAATCATATGTATGTGTCTGTCTGTGTGTATGTACACACACATACCCATAGCCTACTAGATCCGTTTCTCGGGCGAACCCTGATTGATACACCTCCCCCTGTCCACCTGCTACTCCTCTTGGGTTCCCTGCCCCCGTGAATCGCACCCTCCGGACCTTCACATCCTCACCACCACCCCTGTGTCCTGCCAACCATCCGGGCCTGCCGCTCCTGCCCCTCCTGCTTCTACCCCACGCTCCCTCCCACAGTCTTAGCTCTGACCCTCACAGTCTCCATCTGAATTCTGGCCATCTCATCCACACCAGGCTTCATTTCCAGTCTCAGCCCCTCCTACCCACCCTCCAGACTGCAGTCAGAGCGAGCTCCCTGAAATGCAAATCAGAACCTGTCACTCTCCTGCTAAAAATCCCTCAGCTTCTCCTGCCTCCAGGTTGATGCCAGGGTCCGTCCTATGACACAGATCATCATATCTGCCCCTCCCTTAACTTTGCCTTTTTTTCTTGCCTTGCGCAGTTCACTCTTGCCACATTGCTCTGCCTGCCCTTTCTGGAAGGGGCTAGACTCTCTCGTTTCACCCTTTTAGGACTGTTCCTGGTTTGGAACAGTCATCTTTCTCCCTTGGGGATGCCTGTTTAAATCCTCCTTGCTCTCAAGAATTGGCCCAGTGATCACCGACACTTTCTCAGGCACTGACCAGCCCTGATCCTTTGTGGAGGGCATGCCTCTCCCTGCTCTGTCCAGGATGGGTGTCTCCACTCTGGGTCTCATAGCTTTACTCTCAGCAGAGCATCTGGTGTGCCATATATGCTTGTTAAGTGAATTGATGAGTGGGACATCCATTCCTCTGCGGTTCCTCTGGGGTAGGGGTGGAGGAGACCGTGTTGGGGCACAGTTGGCCCCTTCTCCTCTTAGTCCTGGGTGCCCAGGAGGCAGGGCAAATACCAGCCCATTTAGTGCAAGTTCCTTTGAACAGATGCAGCACCGCCCTGGAGCCTGGGGAGCCTGAGCTACGTTCAGCCCCCCAGCCACCCCCTCAGCCAGATGTCGCCGTGCAGGGCACAGTCACATGTGCTGGCCCAGTCTGAAGGCCTGTGGCAGGAGCTGTCTCCAGGGTCAGAGAACGAGCCTGAGGTGCCGGGCCTCTGCCTGGCAGAGGCTGCGAGGTGGGTGCAGACCTTCCTGGGAGACTGAGGTACAGGGCCGGCTTTGTGGGTAAATGAATTCATTTATTAATAAAAATAATTTTAATAATTATTACTTATTAATATTTTTTGACGAAAGCCCTAGCATTCTCATTTTGCATCAGGCCCTGCAAATTCTGTAGTCAGTCCTGCTGAGTTTAGTGGGGTCGCCCCACTAAAAACAGTACCCGGAGTTATTGGGCCAAAGGGACTGGGGGTGGCTGACTCCCTCCACCTCCTCAGAGGACCAGGACCCTATTCCAAACTTCAGCTTCTGCCCCGGGCTTTGTTAATTTCGTAGGGGCAGGTCAGCAGGAACTTTGGGGTTTTGATTCCTTGGAGATCCACGAAGCCAGGAGCATGGTCCCTTGTGCTAAAAAATGAATGCGTTTTACATATTCATTTTTTATTTACTTATTTATTTTTAACGTTTATTTATTTATTTTGAGAGAGTGTGTGCGTGTGTGTGCATGTGCGTGTGAGTGGAGGAGGGGCAGAGAGAGAGAGAGAGAGAGAGAGAGAGAATCCCAAGCAGGCTCCGTGCTGTCAGCACAGAGCCAGACGCGGGGCTCGATCTCACAAACTATGAAAGCATGGCCCTAGGTGAAATTCAGAGTCAGACGCTTCACCGACTGAGCCATCCAGGCGCCCCGCGTTATACATTTTTAAGTGGTTGAAAAGATAAAAAGAAGACTATCTCATGACCCATGAAAATAATATGAAATTCAAATTTCAGTGTTCATAAATAAAGATTTCCTGGAACGCGGCCACACGTGTTCATGTATGGACTGTCGGGCCGCTTTCGACTTACACCGACAGTTGAGTCCTCGCAAATGGAGGTTTGCCAAACATAGCCAAGCCATCCCTTAGTCACCCGGAGCCTGGTGGAGATGGCAGTCACTGGCCCTCAGATGTCAGGCTTCTTTTTTGCCTTAGCTCCGTGGTCCTCCACCAGGGGACCTCTGGCAATGCCCGGAGACATTTTTGGTCCTCATGACAGGGTGCGTGGGGGTGGAATGTCGGCTTCTTGCATCGATGGGGAGGTCAGGGATACAGCTAAACACCCCGTAATGGAATCAGCTGGCAGGAGCAAGGTTGTCAGCGGGAACGAGGTTGGCAATCTCCGTGTGGAAGCTCAGGACGCCGACGCGGCGGATTCCTGGTAGGCCTTCTAGGCTGAAGAACCGGCCAGAACTCCCACTGCCCTGCAACTGAGCGCCCAAAGACTGCATGTACAGGGTGTGTGTGGCGGCGGGGAGGGCAATGAGGAGGACCAAGAGAAAGGCTTCGCCTTCCTTGGCCCCTCGAAGCTCCTAAAGCTGTCAGGGCCCCAGGCCGTCCTCAAACGGAGGCCTGGCCTCTTTCCTGAAGTCCCCCGAGGACAGACAGGCGCTCCTCTGCTTGGGCAGGTGAGCCCCGTCCTGGCAGGGGCTGGATGGTTACGGAGGCTGCCAGACAAGCCCGGAGGGAGGGGGTACAGAGAGGCATTGGAGGTGCTTCCAGGGACTAGGTGAGTGAACAGGGTGACGGGGAGCGCGAGGTGTCGGTAGCCTCGGGGAAGGGGTTGGCACTGATCCCCCCCCCCCCACCCCGGCCTTCTGCAGAGTGACAGGAACAGATGCGGTGACTGTCAAATGAGATGCTCCTGGAACTTTGGGAAATTGCAGAATGAACAAAAGGAGGGTCGCTGTCAGGAAACACAAGCAGGGGCGCAGTGTGTACAGCTGGGCTGGCCTCTGGGGACTCCCTTTTCTTGAAGGGCAGGGAGCAGGGGTCCCCGGCCTGGCCTCTGGGCTGCTGGTGGGTTGGGAAAGGGCGGGCAGGCCCCGGGGGCAGGACGGCTGCGGGTTAGAGCCAGGGCCAGGGTCAGGCTGCACGTGGCCTGGAGTCTGGTAAGTGGCAGGGCTGTCTGGAGGTCATCTCATCTCTCCTCCGGCCGCTGGGTCCAGCCCCGGCAGATGGCACCTTGCCAGCTGAGGATCCAAGCAGAGGGGCTCTCAGCAGGAATGACAATTCACCAGCTGTTACTTGCGAAGCCCCCGGGGGAAGCAGCCGGCTCTCTCGGAAACTCCACGGACAAAGAGGCATGTGTCTGAGGGTCTACGGGAGCCGCGCCTTCTCTGGGTGGACGGTGGGCAGCGGGAGTGGCTGGAACAGCCGTGGCCTCATCCCTGAGGCTTACCTGGCCTGCGTGGAGAGGCCGGAGGCTGCGATTGGCACTGCGTGGCCGGCAGTGACTGAGGAGGTAGGGCAGGTTAGAGGCAGGAGGCTCGGACTCCGTGCTCCTAAAACCTATTAAAGAACAGGAAAAGAGGGGCACCTGGGTGGCTCAGTCGGCTAAGCGTCTGACTTCGGCTCAGGTCATGGTCTCGAGGTTCGTGGGTTTGGGCCCCACACCGGGCTCTGGGCTGACAGCCTGGAGCCTGCTTTGGATTCTGTGTCTCCCTCTCTCTCCTCCCTTCCTCTACTCGCACACGCTCTCTCTCAAAAATAAACATCAAAAAAATTAAAAAAAAAAAAAAAAAAGAACAAGAAGAGAAGGGCACTAAGAGATTTCCCAAGTGGGGATGGTTTTAATTGCAGTGTGGAGCTAATTTAGACCCAAAGAAAACTCTTTCTAAGACCGAGGGGTGGGAGGCCAGACAAGTGACAGAGAAGCTGTGGAATCTTTCCCAGGTGTCAGGGACTTGCCTGCTTGGTCTGGTGGCCAGGGTTGGCTGAAGTTCCCCCAGCCAGATGGTCCTGGGGCCCAGCTTTGTCCTCGCTTGGCACACCCTCTCCTCCCTTGCCCCTGGAGCTGTAGCAGCTGAAGTATAGACGGGAGACTAGGGGCAGGGAAGCTGGGGACTCCTGACATTCTAAAGGCATTGGTTCAGAGAGGCTCCCCCACCCCCACCCCGCCCCCAACAGGAAAAGCCTGCCCTGTCCATCCGGGAAGTGAGCTGGCCATCAACTGATGGCCAGCCGTGACTGGAGGGCGAAGGACAGCAGACAGATGCAAGGGGTCGCGCCCTTCATTTGCTGGAGTGCCATCCTTCTCCCTGTCAAAGATCTGGGTGTGGGGGGAGCCAGCCGACAGATGCGCCGCGGAGGAGGGGGGGGGGGCTGCTCTTCCCTCTTCCTTGCTGGTTTCCCGGAGCCTGCTGCATTGTTAGCTGGTGCCCCCGGGGGACAGACTTCAGATGGACGGAAGCGGGTGTGTGTTTTGTTTTGTGGGGTGGGGGGAAGTCTCTGAGCCAAGAACCTATTTGGCTAATGAAGTCGTAATTACTCCCAGCTCACTAATAGGATGAAAGCAAGGGAGGGGGGCTCCGTTAAAAGCCACTGATGGACCCAAACGAGAGGGTGCCTGATAGCTCTGAAGAGGCACTAAGAGGGTCGGAAATGGAGGGGCGCCTGGGTGGCTCAGTTGGTTGAGCGTCCAGCTTCGGCTCAGGTCACGATCTCTCGGTCTCTGAGTTCGAGCCCTGAGTTGGGCTCTGTGCTGACAGCTCGGAGCCTGGAGCCTGCTTTGGATTCTGTGTCCCCCTCTCTCTCTCTGCCCCTCCCCCACTCATCCTCTCTCTCTCTCTCTCTCTCTGTCTCAGAAATAAGTAAACATCAAAAAAATTTTTTTAGAAATGGAGAGGAGTGGGAGTCAGGGTTGGGGGAGGGAGGAAAGCGGGTGCAGAGGCTCCGGCTTGGTTTATGGCTTGCCTATTTTTCGGAACTAAGATTATACCTATGTGGTCCTCAGTTTAGCATAGGCTGAGATTCCCCAGAATGACCACACTGCTTCTTCCGGCCCCCAGCTTCCCCAGAGCGGCCTAGCTCCCAGCTGTCTGCTTCAGTGGGGGGCTAGAGGGCCCCAGAGAGTCTAGGGCCACTGAAGATCTCAAGCTACTTCTTTTTTTAAAAGAAATCTGTTTGAAGTTTATTTATTTTGAGAGAGAAAGAGAGAGCGTGTGAGCATGTGTGAGTGGGGGAGGGGCAGAGAGAGAGAGAGAGAGAGGGAGAGAGAGAGAATTCCAAGCAGGCCCCAAGCTGTCAGCACAGAGCCTGACTTGGGACTTGAACCCATGAACTGTGAGATCATGACCTGAGCTGAAATCAAGAGTCGGAGGCATAACTTATTGAACCACCCAGGTGCCCCTCGAACTATTTCTATTGGCTTTGGAATGGCTATATTTGTCAGTTTGTGCATTTCACCCCACCCTGGGAAAAACTCTCAGCCCTTTCTGATACAGTCTGGCCATAATTTGAAATGGGAACCTGCTTTCCCCAAGGAGGCATTAGCTACCGTGGAAGGGAGGGCCGGCACATTCTCTGGGTCTGGGGGATGGGTGGGTGGGGAGCCAGTCTGGGATTTACATCTGATGTGGGGGTCTGTGGAATGAGGGGATGGTCCGGGGCTCACACCAGCCCTGACGTTCTATAGGTCTAGGCGTGTGCACGTAACTGAGAAGGGACTGGGCCTCCTCCTGCTCAAGACTGTCCCTGTGGCCCCCGTGCCTGCACCGTCCAGACCTCCCCAGCAATTAGCCAGCAGCCTTGACTCTCCCGGCTACACCAGGGCACGGCACTGTGGACAACATGGAAGGAGGCCCAGGTGGCTTTAAGGAAGGACTTTATTTTGTTTTTTATGGAAGTTGCTGCTGGGCCTGGGGGTGGAGAAGGAGGGTAGATTTTAGCCCTTCTGGACCTCCAAGGAGATTACAGGGATGGTTTTTGCCAAATTCCCCTTACCCGGAGAGAAATGCTGCTGGGGTTGAGAAGGAGGGAGCCGTGCGGCCTGGAAGAGGTGCTTTTTCTTGCCCTAAGCTTGGGAGTTGGGCTCCTGAATCCGGGGGAGAATGTCCTCTGGGAAGTGACTAGCCCCCTGACCCAGTCCCACTGGGATCAGGGCTGTGAATGCTCACCCGGGGGTGGGGGCATTGGCGGAGTCCTGTCATTCTCTCTTAGGACAAAGCCAGGCTGTCTGGATGTCTGGCCTCATCCTCTTCTGCCACATGGATTGCCTGGTGGGTAGAGGGTCGTGCTGTGTCTTAACAGCCAGATGGGAGCTATAGAAGGAGCAGGAGGGAGGGTGGGTGGTGGAAGATGGACAGTCCTTTCCGATAAATGAGAGTGGGCTCCTAGACTTTAAAAAGAGACAAGAGCACTTAGGGGACTTAGGGAAAGTTAATTAATGGGGCTGTAGAATGAACCTCTAGCTCTAAACGCCCATCACCGACCCTTACATCCAGCCACTTGGAACCTGGCAAACTTGCTTTTAGGATGACAAACACTGCCTGCCCCCGTGCCCCTTGTCAATACCACACAGACTAAACCACGAGCTGGGCAGTAAATACAGTAATGCAGCCGGCTCGAATGCAAATGAGGCCTGCTTCCTGTGCAAGGGACCACTGGGTCCTCAGGACCAGCAGACCACCCACTGCGTGGGAGAGGCAGGTCTGGGCGCCACAGATGTATAAGCGGGCATGAGTATCGGAGCCTGCCTGGAAGGACGGGGAGGACTTTTGCAGGAAGATGTAGAGGATAGGGAGAACATTCTAATATGCAGAAGGGGAAAGCGGAAGGGGGTTCATTCATTTAGGTAAATTAAAAAAAATTTTTTTAACGTTTATTTATTATTGAGAGACAGAGACAGAGCATGAGCGTGGGAGGGGCAGAGTGAGGGGGAGACGCAGAATCCGAAACAGGCTTCAGGCTCCGAGCTGTCGGCACAGAGCCCGAAGTGGGGCTCGAACCCACCCACTGTGAGATCATGACCCGAGCCGAAGTCGGATGCTTAACCGAATGAGCCACCCAGGCGCCCCTCATTTATTCAAATTTAACAAATTGTTATAGAGCACCTATTAGGCATCAGGCACTCTTCTGAGAACTTTTCACATTTTTTGAATGTTTGTTTAGTTTTAAGGGAGAGAGTGTACAAGCTGGGGAGAGGCAGAGAGAGGGGGGATAGAGGATTCGAAGCGGGCTCTGCGCTGACAGCAGTGAGCCCAATGTGGGGCTCGAACCCCCAAACTGGGAGATCCTGACCTGAGCTGAAGTCGGCTGCTCAACCTACAACCACCCAGGCACTTTCTACATTTTAATTGATTTCATCCTTACGCCAACCTATGAGAGAGCTACGGTTACAATCCTTGTTTTGTAGGCGAAGAAACTAAGGCAAAGAGAGGTTGTGTAACTTGCCTGAGGTCACACAGCTACACCTGGGTCCTGGCTCTTCTCTTCCTGGTGCTCAAGGCTGACTTGGAACAGGATGAGTGCCTTTGGCTTCACTGGCCCCTCGTCACATGACCACTGAGCTGCGCGGCCCCCACAACCCTGTCCTGGGCTCTCCTGGGCCGTCTTGGGGTGGAGTCGGGAGCCTGTATGTGTTCCCACGTCAGAGCCAAGCAGTGAGGGGCAAATCGCTGAAAGCCAAGAGGCGGCTGGCTGATGGGGCACGATGCCTTTGACGCACAGAAGCCGGGCCCAATTCTTCACAGAGATGCCCATTCATACCCGAGTGGGGCGGTAAAGGTGGAAGTTTTAGAATCAGAGAGACCTGGCCGTTAGTTCTGGCTTTGTCATTTACCCCGGGGCAAATTAGCTCTGTGCAGCCAAAGCTTCCTCTTGCATAACAGGATATAACGCTACCTGCCTCAGCGCCTCAGCAAGCTGGCGAGAGGGTCACAAGGGAGAGTTTGCATAAAGTGCACATCACTCTCCAAGCACAGACGGCGGGCGTCAACGTCATTAGTTACTCTTGTCCTCTGAAGTCACTTAATGTAAATGTATTGTGACCCAAATGCCATCTGGTGCCCTCTTGCCTCTGCCATCAATGAAAATGGATCAGTTCCCCGCCAATGCCACGGTCTGTGAAAGTCAGAGGCTCTCCCACAATGTTTGCTAATTCTTGGGGGTTCGTGTTCTGCCCCCTACATTGTCCTGTGTCTCTGCTTCCCCCTGCATCGATTTGGATGTAGAATTCATCAACTTTGCGAGTTTTTATAAAAGATCCACTCACATGAAGCCAATTCACCAATGGGGTAGACTTGACTGACAATTCGGGGGTGCGGGGAGGGGCCGCATCCCAGAGTACCCGGTCTTGTCGCTGTCCCGCTAATCTAGTGGTCCTCAGACATTAGCTTGCATCAGAATCACCTGCAGTGTTGGTTAAAACACAGATTCCAGACCTTCTGATACAGTTGATCGGGGTGGGGTTCGAGAATTTACATTTCTCTAAGTTCCCAGGAGATTGTGATGCTGCTGATGTGGGGACTATACTTAGAGACCATGAATCTTACCTCTGCCTGGCTCTCCTCATCTGCCCCCCCCCCCGCCACCCTTGCCCTGGAGCTCCAAAAACTCCCCCCTGCTGCTGTCTACCTGCAAATTCCCTTCCCAGATGGATCCTGGGCCTTCCGACGAATAGCATTCAGCCGTGTTAGAGGGCAAGTGTGATTTTAAATATATACTAAGTAATTTCGTTTGTTTCGGAGGGACCGTTCCCCATCCACACAAAGCCGTGCTTCTCTGCCTGGGGTCTGGGGCTAATCAGCAGCAAGTTCAGGGGCGGGGGTGGGGGTGGTAGTGGAGGTTGGGCCGCAGCTGTGGCTCCAAATTGCTCTGAGCCCCACTGCCTGGTCCGCGCTCCAGCAGGAACTGACATCAAACAAATGGGCTCTGATGCATTAAGTGGGGAGGGGGGGGCTGAAATGGCCCTCCCCTACCTTTCTCCACCTAATACGGTTTTGAGCAGTCGTGGCTGCCTTGATGAGAGCTGCCATAATGAATTCCCAGATTCCATCCCTTTGGGGGCAGCTGGCCAAGATAGGGTAGAGCCTTCACTCTTAATGAAGATGGGAAGATGACTGGTCCCCTCCCACTGGGTCGGATAATCCAGCTCCGGGCTGGAGATTAGCATTTCTAATGGGCTGGGAGGCGCAGCCTCCAGGAGACAGGGATGAGGGATGACAGATATTCTGGGAATCCCTTGGGCCCGGAGGGGAGCCGGCCGCTTTGTTTGGCCCCAGCTGAATTGAGGTTGGCTTTCTTCAAATAAGACCCTCTCCATTTCTGTCACCTTGAGTCAGGGGGCTCCTGCTCCAAAACCGGCCAGTGGACTGCCCCCTTCCCCCAAAATGTCATGTCCGAGTCCAGTATCCAAACATCCCGTCTCCAAAGAGGATGACACCGGTCTGGAACTCACCTGGCCACTTCTTTCAAAGGAACAGCTGTCTTCATCCTTCGTCCGTTCACTCATTCATTCACATTCGTTCATTTTGTCCGTGCTGGGTGCCAGGCACTGGCCTCTGGATGCACAGATGACAAAACCTCTCAAACTCAGGATGTTCACAATGTAGTGGAAGAGACAATACGTGTATGCAGACCCTCTGGGAGAGATATAAAATAGGTGTTCTGGGGGCAGAGCGAGGAGGTCTAAACCAGACTGGCAGCCGCACGTGTGTGTGCGTGTGTGTGTGTGTGTGTGTGCGCGCGCGCGCGCGCGCATTCAGGCTACGTTGGATAGCGGGAAGACTTCCTGAGGCAGTGCTACCTGGGCTGATTGTTAAAGATGTGTGACCCAGCACAGAGGCCACTGCCTGCCTTCAAGGAGCCCGGGAGGGAGAGATGATCTATACGGAGAAAGGAGATTGGCGGGGTTTGGAAGAGGAGGGAGGAAAGAGCCTGGAATCGGGAGTTGCAAGGGCCCGTTGTGAGCATTACTTCAGTGATTACGAATTATCCAGAAGAAGGGGCATGTGGAAGGTCGGGAGGAGGATGTATCACACAGACTCACCTTTGGGCTATCATTCATTTGTTGAACCCACATTTATGGAGCCCTTTGTCCTGGATGCTATGACATTGAATTTTTTTTTTTAAGTAAACTCTAGTCCCAACGTTGGGCTCGAACTCACGACTCTGAGGTCAAGAGCCTCATGCTCTACCAACTGAGCCAGCCAGATGCCTCTATAACATTGCTTTGCTTACTTGACTGTCTCTTACGATAGTCTGAGCTTCTCGAGGACCCGAACTCTATCCTACTTACCTTACAGCATTAATTGGCACAGAGTTATTAATAGTTGCTTTTGAGTGGACTCGAATTACCAAAGCAGGGAAGTGTGAGAAACCATCGTATGTTGGCGGAGCAGGAAACAGATTGAAATGGCCAGAAATTGGGGCATACATGGAAGAGTGGTGAAAAATGAGGCTGCAGAAGGAAGGGTCAGATCACAAAAGGTCTAACATGCCAAGCCAAGGCGTTAATATTCTATCCCCTTATAGGGGCACCTGGGTGGCTCAGTCTGTTAAACATCTGACTTTGGCTCAGGTCATGATCTCACATTGTGGGTTTGAGCCCCTTGTCAGGCTTTGTGCTGACTGCTCAGAGCTGGAGCCTGCTTTGGATTCTGTATCTCCCTTTCTGTGCCCCTCCCCCACTCATGCTGTCACTCTCTGTCTCTTAAAAAAATGAACAAACATTTAAAAAATGTTTAAAAGATGGGAATGCAAGCTGGTGCAGCCACTCTGGAAAACAGTATAGAGGTTCCTCAAAAAACTAAAAATAGAACGGCCCTACGACCCAACAATTGCACTACAAGGCATTTATCCAGGGGATACAGGTGTGCTGTTTCGAAGGGACACATGCACCCCAATGTTTATAGCAGCACTATCGACAACAGCCAAAGTATGGAAAGAGCCCAAATGTCCATCGATGGATGAATAGATAAAGAAGATGTGGTATATATATATATATATATATATATATATATATATATATAATGGAGTATTACTCAGCAATCAGAAAGAATGAAATCTTGCCATTTGCAACCATGTGGATGGAACTGGAGGGTATTATGCTAAGTGAAATTAGTCAGAGAAAGACAAATATCATCTGACTTCACTCATATGAGGACTTTAAGAGACAAAACAGATGAACATAAGGGAAGGGAAACAAAAATCATATAAAAACAGGGAGGGGGACAAAACACAAGACTCTTAAATATGGAGAACAAACAGAGGGTTACTGGAGGGGTTTTGGGAGGGGGGATGGGCTAAATGGGGAAGGGGCATTATGGAATCTACTCCTGAAATCATTGTTGCACTATATGCTAATTTGGATGTAAATTTTAAAAAACAAAAGAATAAAATTTAAAAAAAGAAATAAAGACCTGAAGAAGTTTAAAAAAAATAAAATTCATTAAGTGTTTAAAAAATTTTTTTTTAAAGATTCTATCCCATTGTAACAGACTGAAGGTATTCTAGCCTACTTGAAGATTTTAAGAAAGAAATGACGTGATCAGATTTGTATTTTAGAAGACCCCTTGGGCTGTAGTTTCGAGCAGGGAGGAGGTAACAGGAGTGTCAAGGACACTGTCAATTCAAGATGAGGCTTGGACTACTGGTGGGACAGTATACATGGACATGAGGGGCACATTTCAGAGACGGCTTGTGAAATTGAGAGCAATGACGAAGGTTCTTTCTCGTATTCCAAGGAGTGAACAGGGAGGTTCGGGAGGAGCAAGACCCGGAATCCGCCCTTATTTTATTCATTCCCCTGCGAGTGTTTTCACTCTTCCTTCCTCCCTCCCTCCCTTCCTTCCTTCCTTCCTCCTTCCCTCCCTTCTTTCCTTCCTTCCTCCCTCCCTCCTTTCCTTCCTCCCTCCCTCCCTCCCTCCTTTCCTTCCTTCCTCCCTCCCTCCTTTCCTTCCTCCCTCCCTCCCTCCCTCCTTTCCTTCCTTCCTCCCTCCCTCCTTTCCTTCCTCCCTCCCTCCCTCCCTCCTTTCCTTCCTTCCTCCCTTCCTTCCTTCCTTTCTCTCCAGCTACTTTCAGGGAAGTGCTTTTTTTGCATGATCCTGATTCACTGCACTCTCCCCCTTTCGCTGTCCTCTCTCCACAAAAACAGCTCCCCACCCTCCTTGGCTCTTCTCTCCCAGAGTTCTGTGGCTCAAGTGATGCAAATTGTTGTGTTGATCCTCAGATCAATTTCCTAGGTGTTCAAAAACGTTTTGGTGCTGATGTAGCTGGATTTCAGGGACGAGACAAGCTCAGGGTCTCCATGCTGCTCCGCCATCTTTGCAAATAATCAGCCCTCATTTTAATCTAATGAGACAATAACCCCTCAAGTCACCATCTGTTCTGAGGACTGGTAAACACAGGTGGGATGGAGAGTTACTTGGTTGTTCTTTATCCAGGGGAGCTGGACTTGTAAACCATCAGTTATCTTTCTACACGACCAGAACCACCTCCCAGCCCTGCCCACTCTCTAGCCGCCACACCACCCCAAGGAGAGGGAGTTCCAATGTCTGGGGGTCCCTTGCCATTCCAATGTCTGGGGGGTCCCATGCCTGGGTGATGGGCAGAGGGCCACTCCTCACTGAGAATTAGCACAACTCCCGGCCGGAGAATCAAGAAAGGGGGCGTAGCTGTTGAGTAGTGCCCCTTGACCAACACAGCCCTCTCTGCTTCTTTCCCTCCCCATTTGCTTGTTGATTGAGGTTCCTCCGAGTCTACTGAGGTTGTTGGTTTGTTGTAGGCAGTATTATTCATTATCTCAACAATATTAAATATACTGGTCTTCTCCCATCTAAGGGCAGAGGTACAGAACGCTTCACTGCTCCCCTTCTCCCAGCATCCCCGACGTGGCACTTCTTTTTTTATTTAAATTTTTTAAGTCTATTTTTTATTTTGAGAGAGAAAGAGAGAGGGAGTGAGAGAATGAACAGGGGAGGGGCAGAGAGAGAGAGAGAGAGAGAGAGAGAGAATCCCAAGCAGGCTCTGTGCTGTCAGCACAGAGCCCCGTGTGTGGCTCGATCTCATGAACCGTGAGATCATGACCTGAGCCGAAATCAGGAGTCTGGAGCTTAAATGACTCAGCTTCCCAGGCACCCGCACAACGTGGCACTTCTTTCTTTTTTTAATTTTTATTTATTTATTTTTTAGAGAGACAGAGTGTGAATGGGGGAGGGGCAGAGAGAGAGAGGGAGACGCAGAATCCGGAGCAGGTTCCAGGCTCTGAGCTGTCACCATAGAGCCCGACGCCGGGCTTGAACCCACAAACTGTGAGATCGTGACCTCAGCCGAAGTCGGACGCTCAACCGACTGAACCACCCAGGTGCCCCTGTATGCCAACATGGCTCTTCTTAAATGGTGCGTAAGCACACTACAGTCGTATTGAACCAGGGTATCTCCACGGCTGTATGCATCGCCACATGAGTCACTGTATATTTAAAGCTCAAATTGTGCCAACAAGTCTTCCAGGGTAAGACCAACTTCAAGATGGGGGCTGGTGTAGCAGATTCCCTAAGTGTGTGCTGTCTGGTGTCCGTGGAAAACCCTTTTGATTCACTCTGTTGTTAATGCCGACACCCCTCTCCCTCTTTCCATTACGTGTAGAAAATGAACAAATCGTCTGGCCAGAGTCCATTTTGAACAACTTTTATTATACGTTTAGTGTTCTCTATACAAAAGAAATCAGTTTTTTTTTTTTTTTTTTACAGTGATTCAAAAAAAAATTCTGAATAATTTGGCCTTTTCATTGCTCATGCAGTCAGTTTATAAGTCCACGTATTAGATGGTCCTCCACGGCCCGGAAGTCTTCCCTGCTGAAGGTCACGCGTGACACCCTCAGATTCGCATCTGTCGCTGACAATGTTGGTTAATGCAAAATAACTCGCAAAAAGGAAAGAACATGATGTGAGAGGGGTTAAAACAAGGTCTGCCATGGAGAGTTAAATATTTAACCAATGGAAAAAAGATCAATTTGCAGGTGTGCGGGTACGCGGGAAGGCATGGAATCGTTGGGAAAATATATGCCCACCGAAAGGAACAACTTGGAATGGTTGTGGGAGGGGGCGTGTGCTGGGAGAGGCGGGGCAAAAGGTCCTCTGGGGCCAGCGTGGGTTGGGGGGGGGAGGGCAGGACCAGGACAGAAGGCGGCCACGTCACAGGCGACTGATGCTCAGCTCAGGAGGAGTGTGAGTTGGCAAAGAGCTGGGAGCTGGGCAGAGGGACAACACTGACTGAGGACGTCGAATTTGGAGATCAGAACAAAAGAACAGGGGCAGGGCCATCCAATCGGCATCGTTTTTGAAAAAGAAACAGAGTAGGGCACAAAAGTCTGGATTTCTTCTCCCAGATTTTTGTGTTTATTGCTTCACTGAAGTCTTTACATGTGCTGAACTCCGGCCCGGCGGATCCCTCAGCACCCCGTGGCCCAGAGCCGGGCAGAGAGAGTGCCCGAGGGACACAGGATGCTGCGGGCCCCAAGTGTCCTGAAACAAGAGATAACCACTCGAGAGTACAGTCTAGACTTCACAGTGACAAACGCCAGTCAGCTCGTCACTCTCTCCTGGCCTGGGTCGGGCCTTAACGGCGCAGCTGGCTTCACCACAGGCTGCCACAGACCGACTGATCTTGGCCTCAGAAAAATCCTTTGTGTCTTTCATTTTGGGAGGCGTACGGGCAATGCAGAAGTGATAAGAGGTACGGAGAGCGAACCAGCGGGACGGATGTTAAGTTACACCTCTATTTCCAAGGAGGCAGCTGCGGTGAGATGAAGGAACCCTGGACAAGGAGTCAGAAGGCCTGAGTTCAAGCCCTACCCTCACCCTGATTTACCAGCCATGTGACCTTGGGCCAGCGCCTTCCCGTCCCTGGATTTTAGTGTCCTTGTCTGTACAATGAGTCATTCCCATTAGATCAGCTCTGTGATTCCTTTGCATGCTGAAATCTGAAGCTACCAAAACTATACACCTTGGGACCTACTTCGTTGCCACCCTCATCATTCCAGAACTTCTATTTAACGCTAACATGTTGATAGAGGTGCGCGGATTTGGGGTGTGGCTTGAGACGCTGTCTGGTGGGGTCTTGTGGCTTCCCTGCATGGTTGTCCTTTCCTGCTGATCCTTCTCTGGACCTGTCTCAGGAAGGCTGCTCTCAACAAGGGGGAGAAGGAAGTGTGCTGGCCTGGCTTGGGCTGAGTTGGTCTAAACTCCCATGGGATGGACCCTGCCTGGTGTAAGGGATGGGGCTGCCCAAGAGGTCGGCTCTGCCTAGGGTACGCACGGTCTACTCCTGGCATTTCAAGGTTTTTCATTCATTCATTTGACTCCTCTGATTTTTTTTTTTTTTTAAATCAGGGACCTCCCTACATGCTTCTCCTAAGCCACCATGCAAAGCTCCACCAGGATCCGCCAGGTGATTTCTTCCTAGCAGAGCTGTGTGTGTTCGGCAGGGGCTGCAGGAGTGGTGAGCACAAGGTGTCACCAAGGGGGAGCAGGCCCTGTGCCAGCCTCCAGTGCCCTCCCACTGAGAAGTGACTCTCTGGCACCGGCCCTGCTGACCGAGAGCCCGGGGAGCCCCACCTCTTCTGTGTTAGTCAAGCAGCCTTGCAAAGACTGAGGCAAAGTGTTCCACTGCTTCCGTCCTGTGGGCTGTTTGTGACTCTCTGTGGCTTGGATCTCGTCCTGCAAGGGGCTCCAGGAGCCTTAAAGAGCCGCTGCCCATACTGCTTCTGGGGAAGGTGCCCTCTCCTTTGGGTCCGACCCCTTCTCAATTCTGCCTGCAGGAATCACCCAAACGGGGTCCAACCTGGGCGGCCCCCCTCCCCCTGCCCTGAGCGTCGATTGTACCCACACTTCACATCTCATCTCAAGCGGGCCAGGGTGTGAACTCGCGCTAAGGCAATGTCATAATCCATAGCGTTCCCTCTGAAAGTGCCACCTTGCTCTGTGCGCGCACCAGGCGTGGGCATGCCCAGGCGTGGCTGCTGGGTGTGCGCAGGGCAGGCGGTCCCCTCAGCTGGACAATCCACAAAAAGACTCAGATCTGTTTCCGGCCCTTTTCTCAGGCTGTGTTCAGGGCGACTACGAAAGCCGTATCCGGCCCAGGCTGCAGATACCCCTTGCAGGGTGAACGGTGTTGGCACTGGCTGCTTCTTGGACAGGTGGACACTTCTCCAGACGTTGGGACTTGCCAGGAGGGGGGTGGACCAGATGCCTCCAACCTCCCAGGGCAAAGACAAATGGAACGGGAAAGAGCTAGTCTGGTTTTCCCTTAACCTAACCTTAACCATCTCCTCAAAGCAAGGTAAGGAAAGGTGGGTCCCCTTCACCCGAACCCAGGCGAGGTGGGAGGCAGCTGTCCCCCGGCCCTGCAACGTGCCTCCTCCGGCACTGGCCGCCCTGCCCCTTCAGGTGGGCCCTTGCCCCTTGGTGGGGACAGGTATTTAAAGGCGGGACTAAATATGGGAGACGGCGGCACCAAAATTACAGACAAGTCAAGCAACTTGCCCCCAAGGGCAGCTCAAAGAGGCTCGGGAAGCGGTACTGGTCCTGAACCCCACCCTGTGATCTCTGACCATCCTGGTCCTGAGGTCTCCGTGGTCCCCAGGGCCATGCGCTCTCTCTGAAGCTTCTCCCTTTGAGCCTGGAGCCGCTAGTGGCTTAAGCATTCATCACGCTCCAGATCAGTGCCCACTGTGGACTGTCAGCCCCGTGAGGCGGGCGCCGCCCCCGACTATTCACCATGGTACCCTCTCCAGGTCTCGGAGCCCAGCTCAGACTGGATGTTCGAGACTACCTGGAGCCCACGAACGGACACACGAGGAAGGCCACAGCTCCTGTGGCTGAGCACTGCAGGTGGGACGGCAGCTCAGGCGGTGGGACTTCTAGGGTCGCTGCAAGATGACCCACACTTCCCCCGCCCCCCACCCCCAACAGCCAGGCAGGCAGAAGCACCGTGGAAGCACTGCCTCGTGGTTGGTACGTTTGCAGGTGGTCGCTCGAGAGCCCCGGCTGGCAGGGAGCGCTGGGCCACACTGCCTTCCTGCTGAGCTGGGTGGGCTCCACTCTGGGCTCCCTCTTCCCGCGAGGGCTGCTCCCTAACCCTGCAATCCACACGCCTCAGTATCTCTGCCTGGGGAGAACGGGTTCCCCGGGCTCAGGCTGGCTCTTGCCTGCCGGGAGGGCGGCGGTGCGGGCAGCGTTCAGTATTCCCAGCACGACAGCCTCTCAACGCGGCTGCTGGCCCTGCCTTCCTACGCGGAGGGGGATGGCTCAGAGCTGGCGGGACACAAACGAGGAGCGGACAGCTAAGGGAATCCTCTCTCCCCAAGACCCCGTGGCAGCACAAGCCCTTCTGCGGTCACCGGCTGTGCGGCAGTCACGGGACATCGCACGGTCCTCCCGCCCTACAGGCCTGCTTTCGGTGCAACATGGAATGAGGGCCTGAGAAACAGGCTAGTCTGCTCAGATCCAGAGTGTTTTCTGGAAAGGCTTGTCTTTGAATTCAGTTCGCAGGCACTCTTCCCTGACGTTCCCTTGAGGGACTCTGGGCAGATGCTGCAGGCATGCCCCGCTGTATCCAGGCAGGTGACAGAGGAAAGCCAGGGGAGGGGGCCCCTGAGCTCACTCCTAGCCCCCCGTTATTCACCCTGTCCCCTTTCACCACGAGAGGGCCCCACCCCGGGCTCCTAGGCTGCAAGCCTGGCCACGGCCTGGGCCAAAGGACAGTTACTTGCCCTCGGGTTCAAATAGCATAATTGGCTCAGCTCTAGGCTATGATTTCTCACCCGCGGACAGAGTGTGTGTGTCTATGGGCTTGACCCTCACTGACTGCTTATTAAGCGATGCGAGCAGTGCTAATACCTTTGTGGCTTGAACGCGTGGCAGACGATGGTTTAATAAGTTCTCTGAAGGACACAGCCCTGTTCCTGCCCAGGCTGCCCCCCACCCCCCCCCCCCCCCCCCCCCCGGCAAGCAGCTGGAGGCTCTAATCTGACGCTGTGCGTGTGGCCATTCCTAGGGGTCAGCCTCACCCTCCCGAAACCGACTCTAGCTGCAGCCACAGCTACCGGGCTGCTCTTAGGCTCAAGATCTCTCTCTGAGGCTAGGTACCTTTGGTTTCAAAAACGGATTAGGTGGGGAGGACGAAGGCAGAGCCTTCGGTCTCTGAGAACTGCGGTCCGCGAGGGTCTCCATCTGGGGCCACGGGTGGCAGGGCACGTGTCGAGCGGCTGCTTCTGGTTCTGCTGTGACGCTCGCATAGGCCGCCCCGGTCTCCTTGAGACAGACATTGCTGGAGGCTTCAAGGCTTGCAGGGAGGGGCCGGGAACCTAGGAACTGCAGGGCCGGAATCAGAGCTGCATAAGGCATACGAAGGGCGCGGAGTCCCCAGGCCAGGCTCTACAGCACTGTCAGCACGGTGTTCCCGCGGGCTCTCCTGATATGTAAATACCCCAAGGAAAGGACACACTGGTTCAGTCTCAGGGGCAGCCGGGCCCCATCCACGCACCGTGTAAAACACCGGTTTCATCATCGTCCAGAATTGAGCGAGATGCTATCTGCTAGAGGCGAAAGGGGGAGCACCACCTGTCACCCCCAAACACACCAGCAAAGCTTTTGCGTCACGTGGTCCCATCTCTGTGAGGACAGCGGTGGAGATCCCCGACCAGGTGGGGGGGGGGGCGCCCTCTGCCCTCCACGCAGCGGGCCAGGTCCCCTCTCCCACATCCTGGGTTTCACTGATGGGGAGGAAGGATGTCGAAACCCAGTCCTTTCCTTCTCTCTGGAGGTGAGCCCAGCTCCCCAGGGACCGGACGCCCGATTTTCTTCTGCTTGAGGTACACGGTCACTGGAGTTGAAGTCTTTCCCATCAGGGCCCACTCCTGTTCCTCAAACTCCTTCTTCAGAGTCAGTGCGGTTCTTGTCTTGGACGCTCTGGAGGAAGGGGCAGGGTGAGAGCAAGGAGCAAGAGGTAAGCCCACCTCCCAAGTGACCCAGAGCGAGGCGAGGCGGCCCGCCCACTCTCTCCCTGCCAAAAATACTGTCATTTTCCAGACAGGAGCCAAGCCCAGCTCAGCAACTGACAAGGCCAAGGCGAACGGGTTGGGGGCACGGGGAGGCATATGGCGAGAAAGGCATCCTTCGGAAATACATTGGCCCAGCGGTGGTTTGAATACTACAGCTTTTCTGTCTGTTCTTTTACAGATCGATCCTTCTGCCTCTCTGGGGGAGAATCCACTCACTGTTTCCTCATCCAGGGACATTTGTTCACCAGGAAAAGAAAATGGAGACGCTGGGTCCGGCGGGGGGGGGGGGGGGGGGGGAAGATGCACAAAGCAAAAACAAAGACAACAACGCAAAGGGCCGTAACCAACAGAAACTGGTGAGTGTGTATGCCAAGGTCAAGGGCGGGCAGTGGGGGTGGAAGGCTCAAGGTGGCTGTGAAGCTGAGCAAAGGACTGGGGTCCCTCCAGCTGAGCTTAGCCAGGACTCTAGCTCTCCCACATGGTGGCACCTCGGGGGTGCAGGGGGGGTCAGTGGGAGGGGGCTTGTGGTGGGCTGGGTGGTCACTGGTCCTCACAGCTTGGCAGACCCCCACGTGGTACCCTTGTCCCTGAAGGTGGTGGTGGCTGTGTGGTAGGTCTGTAGTGGCTTCATCTCCCCCTCTCCCCTCCTCCCACTTGCAAAGTAGTGGCTGTGCCCTGGGCGGAGGGGCTCCATCAGGCCAGAGAATAGATGGCGTTGACAGGTGACGTGGCCTCTGAACTTTCATTGCCCTCTGTCTCCTCCTTGTCCTTTTTGACCGTGTACTGGCCGATGAAGGAGCCGTCCTCATTGAACTGCCCCTCGCCACCCTCGCCATAGTCCACCAGGCTGTCGTCACTCTCCTGTTGCTTGATGGTGCCGTCCAGGGACGTCTGGCTGCCCTGCAGGGGCTTGTTGTCCTCGTCACTGGCCAGAGAGAGACAGAGAATCAGGGCCTGGCCCAGCCCAGTGCGGCTTAAACCCAGGCAGGGCGGAACAGGGCCGCTGGCCTCTTGCCAAGCCTATGTACTACACAGCTCAGGGAGGGTAGGACCTCAGAGGTCATCAGTCAACTCCCCCCGGCCCTCCCCTGCCTGGCTGGTTGACAGAAGGGAGCCCGAGGCCTGGAGAGGACAGGCGTGTTCCCCAAGCTGAGGCGACAAGTTGGTGCAGAGCTGGGCCTGGAGCCCACACTTCTTTTCTCCTTTTTCTTTCTTTCTTTCTTTCTTTCTTTCTTTCTTTCTTTCTTTCTTTCTTTTGCCGGGGATTATGATTTTAAATTTTTTTGGAGCCCACACTTCTGGACTCCTGGTCTCTTCAGGAGGCTGCGCTACTCTCTGGGGTAGGAGTAGGGCAGAGGACAGCCACCCCAGAGCGAGGAGAGTCGCGTGCTTGTCAGACCAGGCAGGGCCAGAAGGGTCAAGGAGCTGGGGCCCCAGTCGCATGTGCGTCACTGCGTGGCTCTGTGGTCTTGGGAAAGCCTTTCCTCTCACTGGGCCTTAGTCTCTCCATCAAGAGGGGCTGAACTAGCTTTGACTCTCTGTGATCTGTGTGGCTCTGTCTAGAAAGGCTCTGTCATTGACAAGAAAGCACTGGGCCAGGGCCACTGAGAAACAAACCTCTCCCTGCCTCTGCCCTTCTCATCTTGGTGTGGTTTCTGTCGGCTCTCTGGTTTACCAGCGAGCAGGTGCTCTTGCCTGGGGGCGAGTGAAAGAGGGTGCAACGCGGGGAGGGGCACGCACATGAGCGTGTGTCGCCAGCAACTTGAGACAAAGCCCGGCGAGTCTCAGGGGGTCCTGCCCAGCCTCCTTGGAGGCCCCCGGGTCCTGCCCCTCAGCCCCTCCTGGGCAAGGGGAGCTGGCAGGCTGGGGGCTAAAGTGGCATCTCTACCTGCTGGGATGCCTGCTGTGCCCCGCCCCCCCGGAAGTGAGACACCCCCAGCAGCCAGTGTCTGCTCAAGCGCCACATCCCCTCCCTTGGCTGCAAAATCTCTGCCCTTTTGGCTCCGAGGGGGTTCAGGTGCTACTGGCTGTACTTCAGAGGGGAGACGCCCCCCCCCCCCCCCCCGCAGGAGGCAGCCGGGCCACCAGCGGGAATCTGGGTCCCGGCAGGCGGGACCACAGCGGTGCCAGGCGGTATGGGCAGACACACAACGTCCCCTCCCTGGCCCCCGGGCCATGCTTAGCCCTTTCTGGACGTGTGTGGAGACAACCGGCTGAGTTGCCATTATAGTCGGCACTGCGTGTTGGCTTCTAACAGCAGTGCTGGGCAGGGACAGCTGTCAGGGGAGGGTCTGGAGCCAGAGCCTGAACTGGGTGTTAGTAGATGGAAAGCTATTAGCCCGCTCCCTCCTGTGCCCCATTAACTCCGCCTGCGTTCTCCGATGGCAGCGCTACGGGAGAGGCAGGCCTAGTGAGGCAAGCAGGTCTCTAGGGCTAACCTGAGTCTCGCTGGGGAGTGGGGCTCACATTTTGAAATGAGCAGCTTCTAATTACCGGGTTCTTGCCCCATTCACCGACCTTTTTCACATGTGCTCCTTCCCAGGAGCGTGGGGATTGTGTCTATGTGCTTCTAGGGGATTCCAGGGACCTAAGCCAAATGCGGCCAATGGCCCAGCTCGGGTGGGAGGCAGAGGGAGGGGTCCTTGGTGTGTCAGATTCTTGTGGAGAATGAGGATCTCAAGCTGGGAAGAAAGACCTCTTCTACGGGAAGCTCGAGAGGAACCAGAATGACGGGGGGGGCCCTAGACACCTGTCTGCCCATCTTCCCCGAGACCCTGGAGAAACAGGTGGGCACACAAGGCGGAGAGAAGCAGACCCACCAGAGAGGTGCTTCACTGCTGAGCCCAAACCGAGGCGCGTGTGTGCGTGGTGTGTGGGCCCGTGGATGCATCTGTGTGTGTATATCCAGCCTCAGTGTGGGTGGGCCAGGGGAGCGGGTGGGGAGAAGGCAGGTGTTCTTGCCCAACAGCTTTGGTGTCTGGGGGAGGAGAGGCGCCTGAGGAAGCAGCTTCTCATAGCACAGGTTGCCTGGCCCTGAATACGAGGAGGGCCTCACCCCTCTTCTATGGCTGCACTGAGGGTCTGGGGGAGGGAAGTTCCATGTGCTTCAGAACTGATGGCCAGGGAATAGCTCTCAGCCCCTGGGGAAGATGGGCCCCAGCAGGGGTGCTGAGGACAGTCAGGGGAGGGGCCTCTCGTGTTTGCCCTCTTAAGAGGCCCTTGGAGATGTCGGGACTGGATGGATGGACGTTCGTAAGCGTCCAGATGGACTCCTGGGTGGGCAGTGTCTTTGCCACCCGTTGAGCTGACTCTGCCTGTCCGGCTGCTGCTGAGCACAGTGGCGGAGGCCGAGGATAGGATAAGGAGAGGTCAGGGGAAGGTGGGGTGATGTCACCCCAGGGAGTAACAGGGTGGGGAGGCAGGGCTCCGATCAGAGCATTTCCTTCCGCCCACCTTGGTCTGGGAATGAGACTCCAGGACCCGCCCAGCATCTTTCCTCAACTCAACATACATTTGCCATCAAAAGGGAGATTACGACTTTGTTATGCCCGATATGAAGGCCCATCCAGGTCTGAGGGGGGTTGTGATGTTGCCCACTAGCAGTAGCTGGAAGTCGGGCCCCTGGTTTCTCCAGCTGTGCCACCAGCTCACTGGGTGGCAGATGTGGGTGGGCGTCCTGGGCAGGTCACTTCCCTGCCTGGGCCTCAGTCCTCTGATTTGAGACGGGCACCGGCCAGAGGCCTCTCCAAGGCCTGTTCGGGGCTAGAGCCCAGAGGTATCATTCAAGTTCATGAGGAAAAGGTCTAGAACCTCCCCACCCGCCACATCTAACACTACCCCTCATTTCTCACGGAGTTGAGCTCTCAAGACAACGTCCATTCCCCGGGCGGTTGTCTACAGGGTCAGGGTGGGGGTGTGGGCAGAGAGAAAGCCAACAGCTCGTTTCGTAGCAAGGGGGTTCCCAGCACGTGCTCTCGCAGTAAAAAGGTGAAAACATACAAATAAGGAGTTCGAAAAAATCTGAGTTGTGCAGCTGAATGAATGAAATGCTGTTCCTCAAATCAGCGTCGGTCTTGCCTTCAAGGAGGCAGCCGTGTCCGGCGCAATCAGGACAAGCAGAGGCCGTCCGAGAGGCAGAAGTGACAGACCAATGGATGACAAGGGGGCAGTGAGGACAGCCGCCTACCCGACGCGGGGGTGACCAGGAGTCAAACAGATCACGCACCTGTAGTCAAAGGAGCCATCCTCTTCCTTGGGGTCTTCAGGGCCAAGGGGAACATCCTTCTTTTCTCGCACTTGGTCGGTAAGAGAAGCAAAGACACAGACACGATGATTATGCCTCTGCTCCTTGGGATCCTGACTGCACGGTCAAGGCACCACCTCTGGGCTCAGCAACACTCTCCCTCTCAACGAGGCGCCATCGATGCCTCCCTCGTCCTTCCCTGGCTTCACCGGGTGTCAAGTTCATGGCGCCACTGCTTCCTCATGGCTGCGGTTTCTGCACATCTCCACTGGCAGCTGAAATGTCCTCCCACCTGGCTCCCCACCACCTCTCCGTGAGGTTGGCCACAAACACCCAATGGATGCGACCCTCCCTTGGTCTGCCCTCTATTATCATAATTTGCGTCTGTCCCTTAAAAGCCCCTAGCAGAGTGCCCTGGGCAGAGGGCAGAGGGCCCTACGCTCCGTACGCACCTTCAGAATGGAAAATGCTTTCACATCTGTGACCTCCCTTGTTTGTGCGACTCCCTGTCCCTATACCTCCTGTGTGATTTTGTACACACCCCTCCAAGGCCCTGTTTCATGCTGTGACGTTCCTTCTGTGCCCAATGCAGTGTGTTGAGGGACAGATCATCTTTCTTCTGGTGTCCTGAGCACTCAGCACAGAGCCTGGCACACAATGGACACTTACGCGGATGGCTCTTTATGTATCCTTCCTGAGGTAGAGGGCAGGAGAATCGCCCCATTTAAGGAGAGGGAAACTGAGCCCTTGGAAAATGAAGACCATGTCATATAACTAATTAGTAACTGAATAAAGTCTAGAGTGAAAGCTAGAGCCCAGGCCTCATGGTTCACTCATCTTTCTACTGGACCAGGGCCCTACCCTGTATCTGGAGGGAAGGCAGTAAGCCTTGAGAGCTTTCTGGAATGGAACACTTTCTACACGGGCAAAGGAAGGCTCAGAGTTTATCTGCTGAGTGGGGGGTTGGGGGTGAGCTCAGTAAGGCCGTTCTACTCCCTGACTCTAGAGCTTTCTCTCTTATAGAAGAAAAACAATCCCAACGCAGCACAACCAAGTGAAAGAAAACGTCATGTGCCAATGAAGAATTAGAATTTCCTGCCCTTCCTCACAAACAGACAGGTGCCTCACTTCAAGGAGATTCTTTAGAATCCTGGGGTCTGAGGGTATGTGGGCAGGGGAAGCAAATAAAAAAATCTTCTCTCTGAGTTGAGTTTTAGGGGGCCCCCGGAGGAGGACTTGTTTAGAGGCCGGGAGAGGCAGGCATTTGGGGAGCACGGGCTGTGCTTTAGGGGGCAGGGAGTAATTTCATTTTGCAGACCAGCAGCATTTTCACTCTCTGGGTCATCCGTTATCCTGTCTCCTGTCATCCTACCCACCCCCTCACAGACAGATGGCTTTCTTGCCCCTGTTTGAAAAACAATCAATATTTCCAGAAGCAAGAATGCCAGAGGTCCTTGTCCTTGACCTTGGTTTGTCTGGGCTGGTGGTTCTTGAGGCCCCCAGAAGAGAAATGGCGCTTTGGGACTCTCTGGGAAGCCCAAAGCTCCTTCGGGACCGAGGGAGTCTGTATCATGCAAGCCACCCCTCAGCCTCTGCCTGCCCTTCACGCAGGAGCTCCTGAGCCTCTGTTGGGGTATCTGTCATTACAGCCCAGTGACCGAGAGCCTCACGGGTGTGCTTCCTCCCTCCAGACCCTCCCCTCTCCATTCTCTCTCTCGCAGAGAAAATACCTTTCTTCCTTCCTCCTTCCTTGGGACACAGGATCCTAATGGGATTCAGGTCGAAACAAGTCAATTTGCTAAGCAGATGGATGGTGTGCCAAGGGGAGGGAAGGTCATTCTTAATAGGAGCCAGCGTTCCTTCTAGCCCCTCTTTGGAGCTGCCTGGACCACGCCGTCCGCCCACGTCGGGCGAGCTTAATTAATTCAAGTGCTCTCTGGCACCTCTCAGATGCACAGACCAGGCAGGAGGACTGTACGTCCGACCTCGGCAGGGGTTGGGCTCGCGGGGAGAACAGAACCCTCCCCGGACCCGGCAGGGGACCCGGCGGCTCCCAGGAAAGACTGCCGGCCCCACCCCCCGCCAAGCCCACTCGCCTGTTACATCTTACCTGGGTACTTGCCACCTCGACTCCTCTTGATGAAACAGACAATGAGCAGGATCAGTACCAGGAGGGCGATGGCGCACATGAGCCCGATGAACCAGCCCTGGGTGGCGATGTCCGCCTGGTTGTTGGTGTAAGCTGGTGGGGGGGGGGGGGAGGGCCGGAAGCAAACACGTGAATGATTTCCCACGGGAGAAGGTGAGGAGGGGCAGGTGAGGGAAGAACGGCTACTTCACGTCGATGTTCCTCCTGGAGCCTTATGCTACCACCTAGCAGCCCTCTGGCCCAAACTACCCCACAACAGGGACAAAGAGAAAATAATTAAAGAGCCAAGGTCAGAAGGTCAGAAAAGAGGCACAGGAAAGGGGTAGAGGGAGCAGAATAAGCAGCAGAAGGCTGAACAGGTCCTTCAGGAAGGGAAAGTGTCCTAAGGACGGGGAATGGTGTTCTTGCAACCCAGACGGCTGGTCACAGCCCGGTGGGGACTGAGGGAAGGCTGGGATCGGCCCCGGAGGTACGATTCCCCACGGACGAGCTTGGGGTGAGGAAACGGGACTCTGCTACCCACCAGGGAACGGAGGCCACGGTTAACATGGCAAAAGCCTGTCAGAAGAACACCTTCGCAGGCCTGCACAGGCACAGAACGGCAACCTTTCCCACCAACCTGGCCCCAAAGCCAACCGGGCTTCTGGGCAGTGGGTCTGGGCAGGGTGTGGCTCCAGGATGCCCTGTGCCTCCTCACGCTCCCCCAGCTGGATCGGGTGCTCCCTGACAGCAGAGACAGTCCCTGTGCGGGTACCCGGATGGGCTGGCGGCACGGGGGGGGCGGGGGGGCCGGGGCCGTGCCTTCAGCGTCCAGCCCCTTGCAAGCCATTTCCAACGCGTGGAGGTCCCCCCACCCCCGCCACCAATCCCCATGACAATGAGTCCCTCTCTGTCCCTTCCCAGTGCTTGTGAAGACATGTCCCCGTGTGGGCTGACCCCTTCACAATCCAAGGGGCACTTGGGTGGGCCAAGAGGACAGCAGCTCAGGTGTCCTCTGCAGGTATTCTGGATGACCCAACGGTTGGCATGAGGGTTTGGGAAGGGGTGTGGCGTGGGCAAAACCCACTCACCCTACTCCTTTCTGTGGATTAGAGAACAGCAGCGGCTCCCAGCCTGCCACGGAAACCGAGACTTGGGAGGAGCGGCAGGATCCAAGCAACTGAGCCAACTCAAAGTAGCCCCGGGACCAGCCTGGTGAGCCGAGGGGCGTCTCACAGAGCCAGGTGACAGCAGGGTCCCAGAGAGCCCATGGAGCCCCGGGCCAAGGCACGGGACCTCCTCCTGGGGACGAGCACGAGGAACAGAGGGGTGACCAGGAGCCCTCATGCTCCAGGGTCTCCATCACATGCTTTTTTGTGGGGGAGGGGTCTGGGCGCGAGCCTACCCTTTGCTCTTCCTGGGCACAGAAACTGTCTTTAGAGCCTTCTCTGTGCCTGGGCAAGGGAATGCACCAAGAAGAGGGTGGACAAATGGGGCAGACCGACAAATAAGTGCTTTCGTGCTCTCTGTGCTCTGGCTGCCCTGGCGTGATTACCCGATCTGTGTATGTTGTGCGGGGATGGCCCATCCCTCCCACCCCTACCCCTACAGGCTGTTCCATGAAAGGTGCTAGAGAGATCCTCCCCAAGCCCCTCGGAGGAGCAAACCACTTCCTTGCTTCAACCCTCCAATGCTTCCCATTGTTACTGGGTGAAAAGCTAGATTTCTGTCCTGTCCTCGCAGGCCCCACCCGAGCTGGCCCTGGACATTTCTCCAGTCCGGTCTTCTACCCTCACTCCTCTAGCCACACTGGCCACTCATGTCCCTACCTCAGGGCCTTGGCATCTGCCGCTCTTTCTTCAGACGGCTGCCTCGGCAAATGTCACCTCCTCTTAGAAAGGCCTTCCCAGACCTTCACAGCTAAAGCCAAAGCCCCCTCCCCCAACCAGCCACTCGGGTTTCTCTCTCTCACAGCACCTTCTCCCTGGGTGGGCGGCTTCCCCCCTTCCACTCGGGTGACCACCGAAACCTCAGAGTCTCCACAGCTGTCCCTTCTTCCATGGCACTGGTGGCAGCTCTCCCTTCCTGGGTGGCTCAGTCCTAGAAGGACGTCAAGCCCTCCAGCATCTTCCTCTTTGCTGCCTCCTCCCTTCTGCTCTTAAATACAGCGGAGCTTCCAGCATCTTAAAAGAAAAACCCTAGAGGCAGCCGGCAGTCTTTTCAGCTCTAGCGCAGGCACTGTCCTTTTACAGGTGAACTCCTTCACCTTGCACGGTCTCCAGTTCCTGTCACCATCTTTCTCCGATCCCGACGGGAAAACCTCAAGCCCCTCTCTACTCAGTGCTTCAACTGCTATCATGGAGTGGGTCTTTCCCCAAACCACCTCTACAGCCTTGGCTCCTCCCCTCACCTGTCCTCCGGTCCTCACTTTCCAACGGGTGATCCCTTTGTTCACCTCGCATTGTCCCTCCAGCCAGTTCTGCAGCTGTAAGCCCAGTGCTCCCAGCTAACATCCTCCCAACATCTCCTCCGGTGCTCTGTCTGCTTGACACATCGTGTATTATGCTCCCGGGACACCTTTGTCATGCCTGGCCTTCCGGGCACTTGGTTCTTCCCCTCCCCCCCCCCCACACCCATACCCTTCTTGCTCTCTACCTTTCCACATTCCACCCCACCTTCCCGAAGCTCCCACTCCTCCGGCTTACAGCAATCTCAGAATTCACCCCTGGCTACTTCACGAAATGTAATACTCAGTTGCTCTTTTTCCTGGGTCCTGATTTCCAACTATACTATTAAAGGCTTGAGAACAGAGGAGTCTTTGAGCCCCCCTAGGGCTTAGCACGATGCTGGTCACATGACAAGTAGGCGGTGAACACTTATGAATGATCAGTTTAATCCTAATTTAATATGGTTAGCTTGGGATACCGACCGGGGTCACTGGGAAATTGGCTGGGCCGTGCGCCACACCCTGAGTCTGGATGGTGGTGCCTGTCCTTTGCAGAGCATTTGGTTCGTAGGTGTGCAGTGACCTGTTTGCTCCCCCACCACCTTCATGATGCTTGTTCTGATATACCCCAACAAGCCACCTCCACGAGCCTCTTGGGAGAGAAGGTCACAATTCCAGGGAGAGTGGCCACACGGGCAAAGAATTTTCTGTGAGGTTTGGACACAGAAGCCTGTTCAAATCCAAGTGGGTTTTGTCACTATGAGTAGTGCCGGATGTTAATTCAATTTTTTGTGGAGGTCATTTTGCAATATATACGTATATCCTATCATTATATTGTACGCCTGAAACGAATACGATGTTATATGCCAGCGATATCTCAGAAAGAACCCAAACCCAAACCCAAACCCGAACCAAGTGGGATCTGGGGTAAGGTGGGTTCAACTGGACCCCATCAAAATGATTTAGTTTCTCAAGTACCCAGAGCAATTTAGGACCAGATGATCTCACGGAGGACGTGACCCGACAGAGTGGACTCTGAGAGACAGAAGGCACTGTAGGGAGGTTTCAGGGTATTACATTTGGCCGCCGACACCATTCTTAATCGATCTGTTCAACGTGTTTCAAGATTCCTAATGGACACAGTAATGACAACGTTCAAAGACCAGGGTGCGCTTACACTCACCACCTTCCGCTGGAACAGGGAGCCAGAACAACACCTGCTCATCCGACCCACAACGTCTGGCCAACTCAGGTCCAAGCGCCTCTGACTCTAGACCAGAGGCCATATTTTGTGTGCCTTCCACACCACACCCTACAAGACTGCTCAGAAATGGGCCATTCATCTGCAAGACAGGCAGTTCTCACGACTCAAAGGCCAGTCACTCAACGTCCGCAGAAGAATTACATTTCACAAACAGGGGGAGGTGAGCAGATAGAACAGGGGCAGACTTCCTTCAAATGCGCTTAGGCTTAGCTGCTCTTAGTTAAGGACCATCCGATGCCTCTGTATCACCACCGTGCCCCATCCCAGGTTTCTTCCAAACACAGCAGGAAACTGACCACAGTGAGGTCCCCTAATGTCCCTCCTCCCGCTTTCCTGAGGTCTGAGGCAGTCTGCTGTCTGTCCCACTGGCCCACTGTCAGTACCTGGGTGCTGCCACCTCGCCCCACCCTGCTGACCCCAGCCGACCCCAGGACAGAAGAGCTCATGAGCCCCTTAGAGTCCAGGGCTATGTGTGTGTGGCCCCTTGGGTCTCTTTGGCTTTAAAAGCTTCAAGGAGGTGATTAACTTTCCATGTGGGATCTTTCCGGTGAGGGTCAGGGAACCAGTTAGCATTCCTCGTGGTTTCCTTCTATTTCCCCCCTGAACCACTGCTGCGTGTCTGGGTCTGTGGACTAAAGTGATGGCCTGTGGTCACCTAAATGACCAGTGGTCGGACCCAGAGATGCTCATAAACTCTTGCTTTGATGAGACCCTGGGACCTAGGGAATCGTGTGAAGTTGGCTTTGGACTCCACCCGCAGGATACACAGCGTGCGTTTTCGAAGAATCCGGACACACACAGGCACACGCAAACTTGAGAAAAGGAACATATTTCCTTTCCCTGTGTGGTTTGCACATAGTAATTTCTAGCCAGCCAGTGAGGTAAGCGAACAATATGTACTCAGAGCTCGGGTCACAAACCCGCCCACCCCGGCGTGCACCCGGAGGAGTCTGGGAAAACTCACTCTGAAAGCAATCTATCAGGATCAGTCTCTCCAGACCAACCACAGGAAAAGAGAGAACACTGAGTCAATGTTCAGAAGTGGATTATCCATCATCTTTTTTTTTTCTCCCCGTACCGCATGTTTGATACCTAGAGGCAGACTGGGACATCCCTGAGGGCGGGGACTGGCCCTTTTCTCCCTGGTTCTTTCTCTTCAGCCCTCACTCTCAGCCCCAGGACTTAGTCCCGGGAGAAGTCTAGAAGCAGACTGCACTGGCTTTCGTAGCCTTCCCGAGGAGGCGGCTCCAGGCTCGAATCTTATCTGTGCCTCCTGCCTCTGTGCTGGACTCAAGTTGATAATGAAACAAAATTAAACGCACGCGCCGATGAGCAACAGCTTGAGACCCCGACTGGGTCGGGCAGAGCCAAGGCACCTGCTCTACTTGGTCAACTGTCCAGTTCCCTTGCCTGGCTCCCAAGCTGGCCTGGCCCCTCGCTCAGACATCCTGCCTGAGTTGGCTGGGCTAGCCTCAAGCAGGCAGCCGGACTCAGACTCCCTGAGTCTTGACAGCATGAACGTGGGCAGGATAGGCCGGAGGCATGGGGAGGAGGTTGGAACGTCCAGACCAGGAGGGACCAGGCTAGAAGGGGTGGAGTGAGACATTTATACAATTGGGTGGTGAATCTCAAGATGCAGGCTACCAGGATCAGCCTGGCCACAGGAAGAGTAATGAATAACGGAGTCAACATTCATGAGGTCATATGAATCATTGTGTGTTTCCCCCCACCCCCGCCATGCTCATATCTCCTAACCTGCACCTGATTAGGACATCCTGGGGGCAGGACCTGGTCCCTTTCTCTCTTTGGCTCTTTCCCCCCACCCTCACCCTTTGCCTCAGGGCTTAGCACGGCCACCTGCCCGGCTGACCGTGAAGATACACACAAACAGATGAGCAGGTGGCCTCAAGTCTCCAGACTGCCTGCCCGCCCAGACCTTATAGCATTTACTGAGCCCCTAGTGGCCTGTTCATTTAGCACACTGAGGTTGCTTCTCTAGCTAAAGCCGAAGTCCCTTTCAAGCCAGGACTATCCTCCTCCTGGAGAGCTCCTTCCTCTTCCCTGGCATGACAGAAAGTCAACTACTTTTAAGCCATGGCAAACTGGGGACAAAAAAACTAAACCAGGATAAAGCCCCGAACGATTCGTGTCACACGCTTTGGAACTTTTTTTTTTTTTTTTTTTTTTTAAATAGATGACAGTGGCAGGGCAGTGACACACATGCCGATCCTGGGAAGATTTCTGGGTCAAGACCCTTGGGTGGCCCTATCCCTTAATTCCACGTCCTGTGCGCACAGGGCAGGCTGCTCTGCACTCCGGCAGCCCCCAGACCCTCTCGCAGCGCCCACGATCGCACACACACCAAGCCCTCGTGTTGCCGGCACAGCCAGGGGGCCAGGCGGCCTCCTCTGTCCTCGTTTCCTTCCGACTCCCCACGCGTCGCCACAGGGTCAGAAGGGCACTTTCCGCTTCCGCTGTGCATGCACTCTGGCTCCTCCTGGCTTTCTGGGAGCTGCGGACTGACTAAGAGCTGAGACACGCCATGCAAGGTGGGGAATGGGTGGGATGAGTCTTCTTTCCAAGGAGAAGAGACAAGCAGGAAGCTGAGGATGGAATGAAATGCCCCATGCTTGCAGGGGACGGCCAGGCCAGATCCCCTCTCACCTGTACTGGTCATAAAGGTGATGACGGTACTGCTGATGCCCTCGTTGTCCCGGGAATAAACGCGCAACGTGTATGTCATCCCGGGATAGAGGTCTGTCAGCTGTATAGGCTGGGCCTGGGCCTTAACAGGGACAGTTTTTTTCGTATGGTTGCCTGGGGAACAGAAACCTCAGTCAGCCTAGGGCCAGGCAGGAGGAGCTGGGGAGGCAGTGCTTAGGGTCCTGGTCACCTGTCAAAGGCAGAAGCGTGGGGGATGGGGCCGGGCCATCGCGCAGACTAGGAGGTCACCAGGCAGCGCCACCAGCCCTTCCACGCGACGCGGACTCTCCTACGTGACGGCCCTTCAGCCAACGGCACTATTCTTTCTCAAGCCTTCTTCCCCCCACTACAGCCTTGGCACTAAACGTGATGACCTGCTTCCTGCTCCTACAGAGCATGTCAGTCAATGCTCTGTTGTCCTGGGGGTGACAAACTTCCCGCGTGGGAGCTTTCTGGTGAGGCTCGGAGAGCCAGTTAGCATCCCTCATGGTAACTGGAGGGGAGGCAGGACTCCAGTCCTTGGCTCTCACTCCTGGTTCCACCTCTCATTTCTTGCGGTGTGGAGAATCCACACCTCAGGAGAAGGGAGCGCCCTTGTTTTCGGGGTGTAGGGCGAATGGTGGTTATAGGTAGCTGAAATAGTAAGGGCCAAGCTAGGGATGAGAGTCGGTGGATGTGAACCCTTCCGACCACGGAGAACTAAGACTTGGCTTTGCTCGTTCCTTAGAGATCTTCTGGCTGAGTTAGCTGGTTTAGTTGCTAGACAACAACGTGGTGGGGCTGAGTCCTCAGGAACAGGGGCCTTCTCTCAAAGAAGGAGATATCTTGACCACCCTCTACAGCGTAATGAATATGACCCTTGATCCCAAGATCCAATAAAGAGTGAACAGCTCAGCTCAAGCCACCAGCTCTCTGTGACAAGCGACCCTGGTCTGTGCCTTGGACCGTAGGGCACTGGCATCCCTCTGTGAGCAAACCACAGTGGTACCCAAAGTCTGAACTGAACTAGTGAAGAAACCAGAAACCAGACACTAGTGGATTCTGAGTTAAGGAAAGCCACACAGAGTGAGCTTTGGCTCTTATGGGGGCTATTTGGAACCCTCATCCTGGGCAGGAAACGGACGAAGGGCCCCGCTACCTGGGTCCTCCCCAGCACATGCAACCCTAGACCTCCACTAATGGCTTCGGAAGCCCTCTTCCTTCTCCTTCGACTGCTGTTCCCACCCCACTGCCGCCTGAGTGCGTATCGATTTCATTAAGTCATAATTAAGCCGGGCTAACAGGCCCCTCTGAGCCTGGGGGAGTTCACAGGATCTCTTTAATGGCATCTACGCTACCCACCGCAGCTGCCGCCGTGCCCCGCTCAGCAATGCTTACTGTCGATGTACTCAACCACAAAGTCAGTTCCGGGCCCGAAATTGTGCTTCCAGGTGATGTTGGCCCATTTACTGTTGGGGAGGACCGTGACGTTCCATATGGACTGCCTGTCGGGGGCTGGTGGGCAGGTTAGAAGAGGGGTTAGTGATGAGGAGACAGGCAGCTCCGGAGACACACGCGTGCACACACACATGCACACACACACATACACACGCGTGCGCGGCTCGGAAGGGGAAGACTCAGAAGTGGCTGTGCAGGGGGCCCGACAGCGCTCCAAGCTGCAGCCTTGGTGGCCAGGCCAGAGGTCGCCATCCAGGTACGAGCGGGCGCAGACAGGAGGACCTGTATGTGAGGGAGAGCTGGAAACTGTGTGTCCACACAGGTGGGGGTAGGAATGAAAGAGGGGGTCTTGATCCATGCCATGGGAGGCTCGGACCTGGGCTCTTTCCCTTTTTTGATCCTTTGTCATGGGTTGGAATGGTGCAGTAAAACCCGGACGCTGGGCAAAGCTCCCCTGGCCATCCTACAGACAGAGGGGCAAAGAGGTGCCAGCCTCTCTCCCTTCAGCTACAGACACTCTACGGGAAGGAGAGCAGGATCTTTAGAAACCCCTCAAGAGTCGTGATGTGCAGAAAGTTCAGGACCAAACGTGGGAAAGCCTTACAGGGCTCCTGAACCGGGAGAACGGTAACGCAGACAGGTGATTCGGGAGTCCCTGGGTCAGCACGATCCTGGATTGTGTGGAACATGGCCTCAGATTGTTTAAGGGGACTTGGGGTCAACAACCCCAGGGTCCCAAGTAGAGACAGTATGAGCCCCTCCTCTCCCTCTCATGGGCTAGGTGGGAACCAAAGAAGAGAACTCCTTCTTGACCCCCAATCCCCAGCGTTTGAGACACCAGAAGAATCCAATTTTTTCGGCTCCTCAGCACTAAATTGTCTTTCAGGCTTGATCTCCATGCAGTACGGAAGACATTAATTATCTAGTTCCTATGAGCTGGGAGCCACTTTATCAAAGCCACCGCACTGTCTGAAACCATAGCCTGTGGACAGGAGAGTGGCACTAATCTTCAAACGTAATCATTTTTCAAGAGTCCCAGCAGTCTGATTACCCCATTTCCCGGCAAAGATTTAATAGTGGAGTACTAGCATGAAGCCTTGTATTTCAAAGACTTTACAAGTGTGGCTCCTGTATATTTTATTAGCATGCAAGGGGGCACTGTCACTAACTCACTTGTCAAATATAAATGAATAGAGTACATTGGTGATGCATTTATTCATTATCCATTTGACATGTGACTGAGTCTGCAGGGCTGGGGAAGCGATAAAAGATCTCCTGGTCTTTACTTCAAAGGGGGTGCCTTCTCTACTACAACCTTGTCAGTTGCGGGTTGCCCCAGGTGAATGATTCATGTCAGGTGAGGGGCCAAGAAAGAGATTCCACTGATGGCACCACAGGGCATTCTCCATGGGGAGGGCAGAAGATAGGCTTCTTTACTTATCTGCCAGGTGTTTCCATTGTACTGGCGGCTTTAAGCCACCCCAAATCCCAGCTCCTTGGAATCTCACGACTCTTGCTAGTGGGAATGAATTATGAGAACTCATGATTTGGGAACTTGAGCTTCTTCTTCCTCAGCTCTGGGGCCTGGAAATAGCCAGAGAATTTGGGTTTACACAGTTTGGCCACCAATACAATAACTGACCCAAATCTGACTCTCGTAAAGGGCGTGGAGACTGGGGCATGACTGGAGCAGAATGACACAGAGGTGGGAGCTGGGGGAAGGCAGTGCCACTGCTAAAGAACTGAAAAGCTCAGAGAGGAAGACCAAGAAGGAGAGCTATCAATTACTATAAAACGCAAAAAGCGTGAGAGGAAGCATGGATTGTTCTGCGGGCTCCCAGAAAGGGAGAATTAGGGGGTATCCCCTGAAATCTGAAAGAGACAAGTTAAGGCCAAATAAAAAGCCCCGTTTCACCCTAAAGGAAAGGAAATTCAGGAAACATTGGGTCCTAAGATAGAAGACATGAAAAAGCTGAAAGACGGTTAAAAAAATCGTGGCCGGCAGAACCACTCTCCTGTACTGAGGGAAGTGAGGATGTTTGCGGGGTGTCCCCAGGCTCTAAAGATAAATTCAGGGGCACAGGCAGGTCCTCTGCAGCGTCTTGGACAGTTAGAAGTCGCGTGTGAGCGTCAATGGGGCTAGTCCTATGTGGCAGCAAGGCCGATCTTTCCAGAGGGCAGTAACTCTGCTGGGAGGCAAGGTCCAGTCCCCTTCTTCCCTCTCTGTGCATCTGTTCTGTGACCTCCAAGCATTCACGGGGACACAGGGCCCTGCTATCATGCAAAGATGCCTCATCGTGGCCCCAAAGAACACCTGACACCAAACTACCGGTGGGAGCTTCTGATGGCCTGCCAGGCTTCTCCTCAGCCAATGTCTTCCTAAAGTCCATATTGTTTCAATTCTGGCTATTGTATCTTTAAAGCAAATCCGTGCCTTCAAGGCCTGGGGAACACCGTGTCCCCGATGTATCACTCGCCTCCCCTTTGGGCTCACATAATTGAATTAAAGACAATACTCACACGGTGCATTAAGCCTCCACCCTCATTCAGGTGCTGAGCCGTGAGGCCTCGGAAGGTAAAGGGACTTGCCCAGGACGCAGAGGGGTCTACAGTCCTAGAGCTGCGGGCGGAGGGCTCTGGATGCCTCCTGCGTCCCCTGCCAGCTGCATCACACTGATTTTATAGCTGGCCCGTGGGCTCTGTGAACTAGAGGCCCTCCCCTGGATGCTAAAGAAAGAGTGTTTGATGCTTGGTTCTTAGAGGGACGGCTAAATTGCCCAGGGGTTCTCCTCAGGCTGGAAGGACAGAGCTTCCTGGCCTGGCTGCACACGGGACAGCACATTTTCTGGGCTCAGCAGGCCAGCCCTGGAATCAATTCTTAAGGCTGCGATTCTCCCTTCGGGTGTGCATCTAAGGCGTGGGTGTTACGGGGCTCCCTGGCAAGGCCCTTTCCCGGAAGCTCTTCTTTTAAAAAAAGGGGGCGGGGGGCGGCCCGAAGCGTGCTTTGTGGGGAGACGATGTGAGGGAAGTCAGGGTTCTGGGAACAGAGCTGCCCGGCAGGGCTGGCCGCTCCCCACGCCTCAGCCTTCTATGTTGCAGGGCTGAATGCGACACGGCCGGGGCAGGAAGCCCTCTCAGGCCAACTATCCGGGGTCAGGCCCGCGTCCTCTCTCCCTGCCAGGGTGCTCAGCCCTAAGCTGCTGCTTAGCACGGAGGTGGAGGCGGCCCTCCCATCCGGAACCCGGGGACCCTGCCTGAGGAGCGTGGCCCGCTGTGAACACGGATCTAAGGCTAGAATGGGGGCGTGGAGAGCCGCCCACGGATGGGCCGAGGTGCTCCGTGCCCCCGGGGCTACCAGACTGAGAATCCGCGCCACGTGTGCCTTCAAAGTGGAAACAAAGGGCGGTGGTGGCCAACGGCATCCCAGACCCGCCCCCCCCCACGCGGGGAGCCTCCCGCGGAGGGATCGGGGCGCAGGGACAGTGGGCAGTACCGGATTCGGGCATCTTAGTCCCGGAGGTGGTGGCGGGAGGCCTCTCCGTGGTGGCGGCGGCGGCGGCAGTGGTTGTAGTTGTGGCGGCGGTGGTGGTGGTGGCGATGGTGGTAGGTGCGACACCTGGGATGGTGGGGACTGTGGTGGCTTCGGTGGTGGCAGCGGTGGCAGTAGCGTCAGTACTGCTCACAGCGCCCGTCGCACCCACCGGAGTCGGGGGCAACGTGGGAGGAGCTGGGAGGGAAATGTAAAACAGCCGAGTCCGGTTGGTTCGGGCGTCCCCGGCCTGGCCTCGCGGCCCCCGCGTGCAAGGCAGGCAGCCCGGTGGGGAGACGGGGCTCGGTACCCGGGAGCCCCCCGCAAGCGTGACGGACCGGGTCAGAGGATCACGGGGAGAGGACACAGCCATGGGCGAGGAAGAGAATGAAGCCCCGTGCGTGTTTCATTTTCTTCGCATGGTCTGTGTGGCTCAAAGCGCCCAGCATGCACCCCGCCGAGGGTGAGGGTGAGGGTGAGGATGGGAAAAGACCCGCACCGAGTCACTCCGGCCCCAGGCACGGCTTGGGGTCCCAGGCCAGCGCCACCCAGACACAGGCCAGGCAGCAGCCCTGGAGCTCCAGGCTTGGAGGGGGGCAGGTGGCCGGCTGTGTCCCACAGGAGCACCGGGACGACTCCCATTCCCAACCATCCGCCCCCAAATTCCCCTTTCTCGTGGCTGCTCGAGTTCTGACACCCCCAAACCCAACCAGAGAGAGAACAATCCCCACTCTGTAGGTCGGCCTCCCAGCGTGGCCTGCGTCTCCTGTCTCACTGTCCACCCCTCCCCAGGCACTCAGCTCTAGTCCATGGCCTTGCCTCTCCTCCCTTCTTCTCTGCCCAGTGATGGTCCTCCCGAACGTGTAGTACCTCCTCTCTTCCCAGCACATTTGGGTTTCCCCTTCACATCAGGACGTGGGAGGGACACTAATGCTGCCACAGCATAGTCTGTGCTTGGTAGATGGAGAAATCCCAGGACGCAAGCGAGATACATTTGTGGGTTTCTTTTTTGCATAAATCTGCAGGGGATTGGTTCAGATCTCTGCTCACTCTCACACCTTCGTCTCCCATCCGAAGCTACCCTCGACGTTGGTCAGCCCCAGGGGACTAGGTCTGTCTATGTGACACCGCTTCCATAGGCTTGCTTTCCTTCTACAGGAGGATCATGGCACCTACCAAAGGGCTGTCCTGTGACCCTCTCGTTCCAATATCGCCAAAGCCGAGGTGTGAGAATGATGGGGGCAAATCAGAGACAGAGCCCCGTCTCCGCTTGCCATCTCTTGTAATCTGATCAGGGTCGACTTTATGGGGCAGAACGCAGGGATGTTAAGACATAAGACACTTGTAACTCCAGAGGAATAGCGACATCCCAGCCCTATCTCTAAATCTCTAGAAGTTTAGGAAGAAAATAAGCTCACTGCCCGGGGTGGGGCCAGGGCAGGGAGGGAGCCAGAGAGACAAGTGACAGGGAGCTTTTCTCAGGGGAGAATGAAGACACCCTAGGCCTTTTCAACAAGAGTCTGACCAACAAAATCCCTTTCATTCCCCTGGGTGTCCAATATTACAAGTCCCCATCGAGAAGGAGGGGCTGTTCTGGGATCCCAACTGCTTCCCTATTTGCAAGATCAGAGGCAGTGCCGGACCCTGAGGCTGCTGGCAGCAGAAGTCACATTGGGTGGCCAAGTATGTCCCATGCATTCCAAAGATTCCTGGGCAGGGTCAAAGCAGGCAGTGCTATATTCCCTATACCTCCCGACTCAGACATCAGGAAGGTGTGGGGTGGGGACCATTCTCCCTCCCCACTGTTGAAGCAGGTCCAAGGTGGCCCCAGGCCTAGAAAGCTCAGTGCTATAAAAACTCAGCATGAGGGAATTCACCTATCACACTCACCAAGACCTACAGACAGACACACGGAAAAGCCCGAGAGATCCGCAAGGCCAAGGCCAGCTCTCTCCCAGAGCTGGCCCCTTGCAGGTCCTGTGCCGTGGACACACACGGACTTTTCCTGCTGCTCTGTGCTGCAGGAAGGAAACCTGAGAGGCTATCTTGCCCATCGGGGCAGGTCTTTCTCTGATCTGCTTCCTCCTCAACAGGGTATTTTCTAATAATTTCTGGCAAATACAGTGTTCGCAGGGCCCCCCTTTTCTATGACCACTTAAAAGGCATCATCAAAAAACTTTGGGAAGACGCTCCTTTTGAGTTAAACTTATCCCACTCTGTGTAGCGCAGACCTGGGCAGTGGTGTTGCATTTCCGGGGCCCCCTGAATCAATGTCATTTCCCCCCAAAGCTGTACACACTCATGTGCCCCTTAGTTCTTGTGAAGTGGAGACACACACACTACATCCCACAGGCCCACACCAAGGCTCGCACGCTCCTCCCCGGGCCGTCCCCCGAGCAGCCTTAGAGACAGAGACGCTAAGAGAGGCTAGGTGAGGGCCCTGCTGGTCAGAGACAAGAACAGGAAATGACTTTGAGGATGCTGCACTGTCTTGTCCCTGTCCTCCAATGGCTCCTTCCACCAAGCGTGACCAGAAGGAAGCGTTACTGACGAAGCATTACTGACCTAAATGCTTTTCCTTCAGCTCAGCGGCAGCAGCCTCGGGGTATTAGGGAGAGGGGGACAAGAGGCAAGGAGTGGCCTCCCAGGCGCCCTCCCAGAGGGTGTCCGTCATTGGAGTCACCATGGAGGAGGCAGCCCCAGCTGGCTGAGGCCACAGCTGGCAAATCAGTGTTCTCTCTGGCCCACTCATTAGCTGCATCTATTGTCCCATGGCCGGACAGGGCCAGACAGACAGGGAGGGCAGAGGCGAAAAGGAAAGGCTCTGGGGCAGGTGAGTGAGTTGTTGGAGGCTCCTACAGGCGCGAGGGGAAGGCAGGTTTTCACGGGGAAACCGTCCAGCGCTCAGGTCAAAGGGGATCTAGAGGATTTCGTCCCCTGGGGTGGGGTTCGGGTAGAGGACAGAGGGGCTTAGAGGACAGAGTGGCCCACAGGCTGGACAGGCATGCTGCTGGGCTAAGAGGGCATCTCTAGTTACAGCAGGAATTATGGGCTGGAGAACCATAATTCTGTGCACTATGTCCGTCAGTGATCGGTGGAGAGCACCAGCCTTGACCCCAGAACCTGCCACGGGGCTGCCCACCAAACATTTGCAGCTCTGAGTCACAGACGAGGACAGCAGTTTCCAGACATTCCAAGGTGGAGGGTTCAGTCCAAACATGTCCACATGGCGCGTGGACTACCCTGGCCAAATCACAGATGGCCAGGGCAGATGGGCAACAATCCTTAGAGACCGCAGGCACAGGTGCACGAGAGGGGTTATTTTCACGGGGTAAGGTATGCACAGATCAGTCTGGGGTAAAAAACAAAACAAAACAAAACAAAAACAACCACCCAGGTTTGGGGAAGATGAGAGGGGAGGGAACAGTGGGCTGGATAACAGGCCCGTGTCAAAAATGTGGAACCTGGGCTCCATCGCTTGGCACCTGCAGATTGCGCAGAAGGTTCTTATGAATTTAAAGCCGAGAACAGCTGGTGCCATCAGCACATCTCATTTACAAAGAAGCGCAATGTGCCTCTACCAGCATGTCATGTGGAAGCCGGCGTCCAGGAAACACATTTGACAGAGGGACAGAGCCCCTGAGCTCATTGTGCATGCCATGGCGGGCCTGGATCTTTTCTAAACGGGAAGCGGAAAGTAGGGGGTTTGGAACGATCGCTGTCCCTTGCAGGGGCCACTCGTGAGAGGGGCAGTCCAGACTGGCACGGTGCTCACTGAGCAAGACAGACCCCATGCTACCAGACCCGTCTGCCTTGGGTCCCAGGGTGCCAGATGGTGGTGGTGCAGGGGTGGGGGTGGGGGGGCGGCTGGGAGCTCTGACCAACGAGCTTCAAGCTAATTCTCTTGGTGCCTCGAGTCTCCCCTTCTATGTTCGCTAAGCCTGCTAGGCCACCCTGAGCTGCTAGAATAGTTCCAGAAGAGACCTGTGTGCAAACTTGAGTCAGAAAGTCAGGACAATGCCCAGAGTCCAAGGATGGCCTTCTCCACGGTCCCCGGGCCCAGGACCTCTCTCGACTTCCTATTCCAGAGGAGGAGTTCTGACCCTGTGCGGAGGCCCTGGGACCCACCAGCTTGGCTGACGATGGGGAGGGGGGAGGGGGGAGGAGGGGCCTGGGGCAGGGAGGGATGATGGCGGCACACGACCCACAGGTCTGGCAAAACAAACAAACGGAAGGAAGCGGGTGTGCAACGGAAATAGAATCAACCTAAAACGGGGGTGGGGGATAAATGAGTCAAGGGGGGGGGAGGCAAGCAAACTAGGTAACCCTCCATAAGCCAACCCTCAGATTCCTCACCTGCTTCTCCATCCTCCCCTTAAGAGCTTAAGGAGGCTCTAGTGACCCCCTGCCCCACAGCCTTTGCTCTGCCAGGGTGAGCCTTGTGCTCAGCTTCTGAGGAGGGCGGGGGGAAGGAACCCTGGGGTCCCCTGCCCAGCTTCTCCAGCTTGAGGACAGGCCTTCTGTGGTGGTGACGCGCCCTCTGGTGTCCTCGAACCCACAACATGAGGGCTTGAGAGGAGCCATGTGGTTAGCAGGTCATTTCCTAAGCCGGGACCTGCGTGCCCACTCCTCCCTTCTGCTGTGCCTTTACCTCCCGGACCCTGAGAGTGGAGGCTGTTCTTAATGCTGAAGAATCTGAGAAGCTGGGTTTCTAAGGGGCGAGGAAACAATCAGCCCGTGGTGCCCCGCTAAGCCGCCAGGTCCTGGAGCACCTGGCCCTATCCAAGGACAAGCTCGCTCGTCGTCGCTGACCAGAACCCATGGTAGATGGCAGGGCTGGTGCCGGGCCCCCATGCAGCATGCGTGGTCGGCATGCACAGCGTGCTCACCCGTAGGTCACCCTTTCAGGGGATGGCAGCCTGACCAGCAGACTGGGGCCAGCTGCTCTCATTCATGGTGCAGCATTCCTTCAAGGGGCACAGCTGGCCACCCAAGGGCTGTGGACCCTCTCTCTGCGTTCTGAGATGTCAAGCCTAGGCGAGGGCCCAGGTGGGTCAGGGGAAGTAATCACTCAGCTTCTAAGAGACCTGCAGGTGCAGAGACTGGGTCTGGAGCCTGTGTGTGTGTGTGTGTGTGTGGGCCCTTCCTGAGCCATCCCAGGAGGCCAAGGGTAAGTGAAGGGAAGAGGGGGTGTTTGACCTCCTCCGACCCCTCCCCCACACACATCCTCCTTGCCGGTCTGGCTTCCCAACCACTGAAAGGGTGAGCGTGGAGCATGCCTTCATCCCGAGCCTCTCCCTCCTTCTCCACCCTGGCTGGGCTGGGCTCCGCCTGCACCGTCCCATGCCATGCCCATTACCTCTGCTGCTGGTACGGTACCTGCGGTTGGAGTAGCTTCAGAACACAGCGCCCAAGATGGCCAGAGAGAGGGAGAAAGGATGAGAGAGGGAAGACAAAACAGAGCACAGGTGAAACCACGGGACAAGCAAGCAGAGGAGCATCTGGCTCAAACCTGACCCAGACAGTGTGGCCAGGTGCTGGCTGTTGCCCCGAGGATGCCAACTGGTGTCCAGGGCTCATGTTCAACTTCCCCGGGGCCTGGTATGTTCCTACAGAAAATTTCCACCGGGATCTGGGAGACCTTTCTAATACACTCTGATTCCACCTCCACTCCAAGACTATCATCTAGGAGGTGGCCGCAGGGACAGTCTAGAGTGGTTTGTTCCCAGCTCTTTCCTCCAGGGTGCATCCTTCCCTGGCTCGGCTGATCTTTATGAGGCAGGCTGGGTGGCCCTTCCATCATGCCAAGAATTGAGGGCATAAGGTGTAGGTGGCATAGCAGGCCACCAACCCCCGTAGAAAGGATGGTTCCTGTAGATCTTTGGGGGAAGATGGTGTATAGTGTTGGGGTGGATGGAGGAGGGGCGAGCCTATTTCGTGAACCCTCCCCCACATCGTCTCAGCCTTGGAAGGCCGGGGAACCGTCACAGATTGTGGCCCTCAGGCCCGGCTCCTGTCCTGAGGGTCTGCTCTCCTAGTTTTTTCCCAACAGCTGTATTTTATGAAATAAGAAACCCAACTGTGGATTGAGAGCCCTAAAAGGAATTCCTGAATTTACTGCAAATCCCTAAATTGAGAAGAAAGTCTCTCTTTGTCCTCTTGTCCCCTGGGGCTGCAGAACTTATCCTGTGGTGGTCGCTAGGGCTGGACAATGGGGCTTTGTTTATCTGATGCTCTGCATTGGGCTGGAAACGGGGAGGTTACAAGAGGCTCTCTTTATGTCTCTCATTATAGAATTAAGCAATCAGGAAAGTGCACTCTCCCGTCTGGCCAGGCCTTTGGGAAGAAGACTACATCAGCCACTTGCCCAAAGTCCCCCAGCCCGAATAAACTGCCTGAGTGCCCAGAGGGTTTGACGAGCACACTAGGAGGGGGACTTATAGGGTGGCTCACTCCTGGTTTACAAGACCACAGAGGGACACAGGAAGGATTGTCAGCCTTTCTCCAGCTTGTCTGTCCCCTCTCCCGCCTGCCTCAGCACTGGCCTGCTGGCCCTGGGGGCGGGGCTGGGGAGGAATGCAGGGCTGCTGGGAAGCTAAAGTGAGGGCCCAGGGCAAGGCAGCAGGCCTGGGCCAGCGACGGAAGCAGAGGCTCTGCTGGGGTGGGAGAGGGTACTCAGGAGGTCCCATCCGGGCCAGGGGCAGGCCGTCGGACCTCAGCCTGCTGGGGTAAGCACTAGACAGGGTAACCTGTTGTCTGCTTCACTGCCTCTCCTGTGAAGTGTTGCCTCGCAGGACTCACCCCTCCTCTGCACAGCCACTGACTTTCCTCATCTGAACGTAACATTTCTCCTGTTGAACAGCAATCAGATATCCTTGTGGCTGTCTCCCCTCCTAGGCGGTAGCCCTAGTTTTTGGCACAGTGTCTCACACCTCGTGTGCTCAGGAAATGGCTGTTGAATACCCCACTGTGCCTCTGGAGAGGCAGGGGGTCCCCTCCTTCTGGAGAGGGTCTGCCACATCGAGGTTTCTGCAGCCTGACATCCCTGAGGTTCCGGGAGCCGGCACGGGCACAGGTGGGCCTGGAGCCCCCTCTAGTGGACGTCTTAGGCAGGCACACTCTGCCGCTGGAAGACGCCAGGAGCCAGGAGCTGAGAGCGTTTGCGCCTCAAGAAGCTGGCTTGGCCAGTGGCTGTCTCCCAAGGCCCCCCCACGACCTGACAACTCACTCGGCTCAGGCTGCAAGCAGGCCCTCTTCCTTATTCCCCCAGAGAAGGCAAGGTGATAGATGTTAAGTAGCTGAGAAAATCAAGACAGAGTTGGGATCAGGTCTGACTGCAACCATCTAAGAAGATGTGAGTTTTCCAGATACCTCGCCAGCACCTACCTCTCAGTATATGAGACGGGCTCTCTTGTATCCTACTGGGGGCTGGAGGACCCGCTGCCCTGTTTTCTTTCCATCCCAGGAGGCCGTCAGGTCAGGGTGTTTCTCTAGGCATCTGAATTAGCTGGGACCTTTCATCCCCAAGGCCGCCGTAATGCACCTACCTTCGTTCGGGGGTGCTGGTGACTCCTCTGTGGCTGCTTCCCCAGAGCCCACCTGCGTCCTGGCACTGAGGGTAAAGCGGTAGCGTGACACGGGGTCTGCTCTTTGCATCGTGAACTTGGTCTGATTGGGAGAGAAGTTTTCCACTATCTGCTTTCCTAATTTGGTTCCGTTAACTGGGGAGAGATAGGTAAGCGGAATTGAACTTCAGCAACATTGACCGTGGTGGGTTGTACCATCTGCAGCTGGGAGGAGAAAGCCTTCCCGACTCTGCTGGAGAGGGCACATGTGGGACCTGCCCCGAAACCTTAATGACCCGGGGGGTAGGGGATTTGGGTTTAAGGGCAGAGCGCTGGGCGAGACCCCTCCGTCTCTCCCTCCGATGACACACCAGGGTTAATGCTTTTTCACTGATCTCATTATCTCCAGCTCACTGCAAAGTTATGTGGCTGATGCTGAAAGATTTAGTTTATAATCCCCAGGCCTTTTCAACAAGGACAAAACTTGAGTTCCTTTCTTCCTTTCAAACAGAACTAGGGCACAACCACGAGAGCTTTTGATCATTAATGCCTCCTCTGTAAAAGGCCTATTCACTATACCTCAAAGGGGGACGGTCAGGTCCAGAGATCGATTCAGAACCGCACAGAAGCACACAGTTGGCTATTAAAATCGTCAACCGCACCACACCTGGCCCTCTGAGCTTCCCGATGCGGTACAACATCACCTACTTTAGAAGGCTTACAGCTTTTCAAATGTAATGACACCCCTGTCCTTGCATGGTGACACTGAGCTCTTAAGGTGAGAAGTGAGGTCTTCCCTACTCGGGCTCTTGACGGAGTCGCTCTATATACAGCTGCCTTAACATAAATGACACCTTGTTTGGTGTCCTCAAGGGTCGTGTGGATTCCCTTGCATGTAGTCTGCCCCATCGGAGGAGGTCAAAACTGTCTCTCCTAGACTTACTGCTGGGTGTTGGAGACCCTAAGATCCCTGAGGGGCCGACTTGCACCCCTCATTAGACCAGGAGCTCCCTCGGTCTCGCCTGCCTCTGCTAATCCCATGGGGAACTTCTCCCAGGTGCCTCTATCCCTCGGCAGTGCCCTTTGCACCCATAGGCTTCCTGCCTCAATTCCTTCGTGACTTGGTGAGAATGGGGTTTCCGATTCCCAGATTAAGAGAAAAAAAAGGGCGGAACGTACAGGCCACGTATTTGAGAGTATATCCGATCAGGATCCCATTGGGGTGTTCTGGATGATCCCATTCCAGGTTGATTGTCTCCAGGTTGGGCTGCCGGACTCGGAAACGCCTGGGGGCACTGGGTACTTGGGGAAGGAGGAGAGGGCAGGGGAGATGAGGGGGAGGGGGGAGGCAGGATGAGGAAGCACACAAAAACAAAGCACAAGCATGAAGGTGTTGACCTCTGGGCAACCCCCAGGCAGGATAACTGTCACGCCGGAACCCATCAGAACCACAAGGGGGCCAAAGCCCACCGCCCCATCCAGGATGCTGCTTCCCCCAGTTTAGGACAAGCATGGCCCAGACTCGGTTCAAACGGGGAAGAAGTCAGTCGAGTTTTCCTTTAGCAACTACTGTGGATCTGGCACACGTTAGGCTCTGCTCCTGCAGAGATACCTTCCAGCTGGCAGGGGACCAACCACAGCTGTTTGGCACAGAGGCTGTGGTTCCTAGGCTTCAGACAAGGATGCTCACCGCTGGGTGCCAGCAGCAGGCAGGCTCCGGGCCGGGAATGCGGGGTGCAGGGGTGAGGAGAAAGAAACCCAAGATGGGATCCACGGACAGGGCACCAGGAGCGGGAGGGACGGGGAGAGGCCGAAGATGAAGAGAAAATGAGGGGCTGGGACAGACAGGAATAAAGAAAACAAGAGAGAAGAATGAAGAAGGAGGAAGAGAAGAAAAATAGGGGGAAAGCAGTTAAAAGGGAGGGGGAGAAATGGAAGAGGGCAAAGCAAATGCCCAGCCGATAAGCTTCGCAGGCATCTGCCTCCCAGGAGCAGGCGGACCGTGAATCAGCATCAGGGCGCCCCCTGCGGGGCCACTGTGCACACAGACCAGCTATCCCGATGGAAGCTTCTGGATTTACAGTGCCGAGAGAGCTCTGAAGGTCCTGGGTGCTTCCGGCGGTCAGGGTGACCGTGCTTCGGCCTCTGGAGGTGGGGGTAGCCCAGGCTCCCCCAGCACCTTTGCGGGGGTCAGTCTACCAGCCTGTCTGGAATGCGGTCAGCAGACGGCACAGGTCTTCTCTTGAGACACAATGTCCTGTCAGGGCAGGCCACCCTGGAGGTGCTGGCGTGCTGTGGGAATGGCAGGAGCCGCTTGGCTCGTGGGACATCAGCTTCTCGGAGTCGTGCAGAGGTCACCTTGTGATGTCCGGCCAAGTCACTTGGGGGCTGCTCCAGGCCCGCCTGGACGTGCTACCCTGGTCCTGCCCCACCCCGAAGAGCTGTGGGTCACACCTACCTCCTTCCGGGGTGGTGAACTCCTTGGTTTCACTGCGAGGCCCATCGCCTCTCCCATTGACCACAACCATCTCCAGCTTGTAGTTACTGTAGGGGAAGAGGCGGGACACCACGCCACGGGGGCGGTCACCGGGGAAGCTGGCTTGCTGCCTCTTCTGAGACACCCACAGGTTCTTCAACAAGCTGCTCTCCCTCCAGTAGTAGGCCTTCGGGACAGAGGCAGGCCGGTGAGGGGACGGTCAGGTGGAGCGGGTTAGTTGTTAGTGCCGATGGTAGTGACCGGTCTTCCCTTTGCTTGCCACGGGCTCCGAATCCCGAATGCCCTCATCAGTCCCCCTAGGGCTGGGGGAGCGGCCTTAGAAGCCCTGTTCATCAGCCACTAGCGAGTAAGAGTTGATGCGAAACAAGAAATGGGTGTTTCGGGTTCAATCGTTTTCTGAGCCACATCGCCTCTCTGGGTTAGGCAGGTTGGCCAAAGTTACTGATGGCGATGGTCCATCATGAGACTTATTTCCAAGCTGGGAACGAGTTGCTCAGGGAGTCCATGCCGGAACCACAAATATGAGCCCAGGGTCCCGGCATGGAAAGCCCTCTTCTGTGTTCAAAGACCACATCACCTTGAGTTGGATTAGTATGGTTTAGATCGGCAGGAAGCGGAAGTTGAAAAGTAACAGGTTACCCCCAGAAGTCTGAATACGAGAGCTGATTTAATCCTTTGAAGTCAAACGTTTTCTTTTAATATTGTTTGAAGACCTTTAGAATGGGATAGACACGTGTCCAAGTCAGGGGACGCCAGGCTGTTAAGAGCTTGGCCGGGATGGCCTTCAGAAGGTGGTAAGTGTTATAAGTAGAGTCGCGAGAGTTTGGGACACAAGGAACAGTTAGCAGTAGGTAAGAAGGCCCAGGTCAGGCTGCCATACCAGCGTCACCTGGGCCTCCAATGGCAAAGGAAGGAGGAAATCCACACTTAAGAAGGGGGCCCAATGGGAGCTTTAGCCAAGAAAGCCTCCAGGCAAGTAGGTAAAGAGTGCAAGTCAAATGCTGGGGAAGAGCTCATTCAAGTGTATATATCCTCTTGCCTCCTTCCCCTACCTACCAAATTCGTGTCCGCAAAAGAGACTGGTTCCCTCCATTCTGCCCCCAGCTGTCCATCAGCCAACTCTCAATGACCTCTAAGTCACAGAACGTGAACTGTCCCATGCCTACAGCCTCCTTCACTTCCCAGGCAACTTTTAAATAAAGTAAGGAAGAGCCTGGCAGAGCCTGGGTCTTCTCTCCCGTTTCCGCACCTGGGCCTACCCTTTCTAAGAGGAGAGACCAGTGAGCAGAAATTGCTCACGGGCAGGGAGACCAGGAGAAGCCGAGGGCCTTCATAATCCATATGCTGGATAATCCGGAGTTGGCTGAGACAACAGGGAAGGTCTTTGGTGGCTCTCCCTGTTAGCTGGGGTTTCATGAAAGCAGACTGGGTGAGGCAAGCAGCCCAGCGGGGGCCATTCGGAGAGGGGAGGAGTGTAGCTCAGGGGTGCCTCAGCACTGCTCCTAAGATACACGTGTGCCTGCTCACACATGTACGAGAAGCGTAACGTGCTACGCAGGGCCAACCCCGACCCACCACCCTTCCCGTGATTTTCCGCCGAGCAGAACCGTCAGCACATTTCTTGCAGGCCACACCTGGTAATTTTTTCCTGGGTGTATTTTTGAACCGCTAACACTAGACATCATCTTCGTGAATCAACTCTGGATCTAAAAACTATCCCTAGGACCCCTTCCAAGGATCTCATGGCCCGCGTCTGCTACCCCCTTGCCCTGGTTAGCAAGCTGGGTGGTTAGGCGGGGCTGAGAGCGGGTTTCCTCACTCGGTACTCTCTGAGTTGGCCCTGCACCGTGTCGGGATAGACGCGGTTCCACTGAAGGCTGATGGCTGTGCTGTTCAGGACTCGGATTTTAACGTCAGTGGGCGCAGCCCTGGGATCTGCAATGTGTTGGGACAGAGAACTGGTTATACAAGCGGGGCTGGCTCCTGGACTCTACGGTCCCCTCGGACTTGTTCTCTGCCGGCCTGTGCCTCCACCCCACTCTAGACACTGGGCACTCCATGAGGGCAGGGGCTATGACTGCTCCATGAGGCTGCACTTGCGGGAGTGGGGGAAAGGCCAGGGCAAGGGGGTGGCCATCTTGGTGGGAGGGATCTACTTACATGTTTCGAAGGCAATTATTTGCTACTCTCAGATGCTGGGAGCCCCCATTTGCCCCTTCATCCCATGTGCTACCCTTCCCCACCCTGCTCTGTGTCCCAGCAGGCTACCCTCTCTGGACCGTGTCAGCTGGCCCCCTTGTTCCCAGGCTTCTGGAAGGGTTTGTTCAATAGGAGAGCTCAATAGGAGACCCCAGGGCAGGAGGAGAGGGAGGGTGGGTACCTAGTCCCCTGCCTGCCTCTCTGCGGGGCTCAGGTTGACGGTGGTGTACTTTTCTATCCAAGGGCAGTCCTGGTTGTGGGGACTCACCTGTCCCCTGACCCTTCAAGGCTCAGAGTGTTATACTGGGGTTCTGCTGTTGCTAGCCCAGCGGGCAGCGTGGTTCCTGAACCCTGTCCTCACATTAGAGACAGTCCCCTTTGAGTGGCATTTGTTTCCTACCAGGACCCTGCAGGAGACATCACCCATAGACGAAGATGCCCTAACCTAGTTCAGGACGGGATTCTGACACTTGACTACCTGAAGAAGAAGACCCACCCCTCTCTCATGACTGATTCTTGCCTCCATTTTCTGCACTTTGCTGCCAAAGCTGTTCTGCCCCCCCCCCCCCCCGCCCCCGCACCTCCTCCAGCAGAGCACAGCCCTCGGGGGTGGGCAGGTGCCATGGAAACTGTGGGCAGGTCCATGAAGTTCACGACTAGACACTGCTTAGTCCATACTCACCAGCCAGTAGTTCCTGCCAGTGTCCTGTCTGGAAGTGTCTGCCACCACAAAGACGAGGAGCAGGATGGACAGAGAGTCTGCTGATACCCTCCACTTATTCCCAAGTGGGTCCAGGAAAGTGGGGCCCGGGGCCCAACCCTCACTTCTTTCCATCTGACTGCGACACACAACACTGGCGTGACTCTTGACCCCAGCATTGGCCCTTGCAACTCCCCAAGACTCTCCTCTTCCCTTCCTTCTGGTCACCCCGTCCACCTACGTGATCTTTTCTGGGATCAGACGCAGACCCACGAGGGCATGGATCGCCCTGACTGGGAGGGGCGCCACCAACCCCCCCGCTTTGCTCAGCAGCCTACTGAAGTGACGTGCTGTGGACAAGGAGGCCACTGCTGTCTTAAAAGCCAGGCATATACTTCCACGTACATGCCCAGAAACTTGTTGGTTCACTGAGGCTAGCCTCCAAAGAACTTGTCTTTGTAAGCCAATTCCGAAGGTTAAGAGCAACACTGGGGATGCCAGCAGGTGGCTGGTCTGGATCATTCCAGACTAAGCCTCTGGAGACCGTCTACATTTCTTGAGGTCTCCCCTGGGGAGCCAAGAAGGAGTCTGGCCTGGGGCCCTGCTTCCTGCGGAGGAGTTTAATTATGGCTCTTTGGGAGGGAGAGTCCCGAAGTCTTGGCACTAGCAAGCCTTGGCAGTAAGGTAGATTCGAAGGCCCGGCTTCTATTTTCCAGCTTGACATCTGCTATTGTGTAATAATGGCAAGGTCGTTCCCTCACAAGGCCTCGGGGTTCACATCCATAAAATGGGAGCATTGGACCACGTGATGATGTTCAAGAATTCTAACTAGCATTTGTGTGATGACATTTCTGCTCCTGACGTTTACAAGGGGCCTGTTGCCCGAGTTCACCATAGGGGATTTCTCTTTCGGGGGAACCGAATGTCCTCCCAGGACGTTCTCGGAAGGCCCTATGACCCACCCTGAGGTTCCTGGTCTGTGAGGCTGGCCTTGCGCAGCCAGGCTGGGAGGGTCCTTGCTAGCGCATGAGGGAGGGTACTCACAATCTTCCCCGGAGTAGCCGATGACAGTGTCTGGCTCAGGGCCCTTCCCAAAGTCATTTTCAGCCTGGACCCGGATCTCATAGGGTACGTAGACAGGCGTCTGCCCCACCACGTAGCGGGAGCCCCACACTGTGACGTTGTTCCACGTCTCTCGGGTTTCTCTCCGCCGCCACTTGACGATGTAGCGCAGATTGGGGCCAAAGGCAGAGGTGGCATTCATGGGCTGAGCGGGGAGAAATTGAAGGCAAGGGTGGAGCCCAGACCCGCCCACAGCCTGCGCTCTCCTTCTGTGCCAGGCACTCTGCCCCCATCTGCACAGCACTGGCTCCCTCGCAGCCCTGGGAGGGTGTGCCACCCCCACACCGAGTCCCCAAAAGCCAGAGTCCTATGAATTCAGCTGCGTGTAGCTTTTCTGTGACAGGCTTCGCCCAAGACCTAGTCACTCTGACTCCCAGAGCCACCCGCATCTGCAAGTGCACAGGGAGCCAAAGTTGTAGTTTCAACAGGACTCTCCTGTGACGGATCAGTAAGAACAAAACAAGGAAACAACACGATACTCTCTAAAGTCGGAGAGGGATGAGTTGTGGTTTAGCCACAGCATGCCTGCTGCCAGTGAACTCAAAATTGACTTGGGTTCTACCGAATCCATGTGTGACTATCCTGTCGTTCCCAGCAGCTAACGGTGGGTGCCACGCTCTTCTCTGTTCCCTGGGGGCATGGTCCAGGAATCGGTCCCCTGGGAGCCCACACTACAGAGTTGTAGACCAAGAGCCAGTCCTTGCAAGGTCCTGAAGATGAGCCCAGTGTCTTGAATCTGGGCTCAGCCCAGCTGCCAGGGCTGCTGTGAGGCCGAGCCCTCAGAACCATGGGGATGGCCATCATCCCAACACTATATCTCCCTGCTTCTGTTACTCATGGTGGCAGCACAGAAATGTTGATATTTCAATGGCTGAACGTGCACCTCGCAGACTTGGAAGTGGTTTGCAGCCAAAGTCATTCGGAGACCACGTATCCCAATTTGGGTTTGGAAAATATAGTCGGTGAGCCAAAATGAAGATGGGATTTTTTTCAACCCTGGCCTGGAGGGAAGCTTTTATTTCATCTAGTTCATTCCTGGACCAAAAGGAAGCCTGCACTGAAAGAACCTCGGATACTGGTCTTCCTTCTACCCCCAACCAGCTCCAGTGGGAGGGCCCCAGAACACGCCAAAGCTAGGTATACACGTTTAGGCTAAATCTTTTCTAGAATCCAACCTAAACCCCTCCTTCTTCTAGAGAGTAGTCCATTTTATGTCTGCTGGTGCTCTCTCTGATTTTGCCAGACGAGCTGTCTATGTTCCTTGGTCACCCCTGCTCCTTCCTCCTGTCTTAAATCTTGCTTTTAGACGTGCTCCTGTTTGCTTTCTGGAGGTCCGGTGCAGAGAGTGGCCTTGGGGTCTCAGGGGTGTCGAGAGCAAGGGCTTCCACGCGCTCAAGGCCAAGAGAGCAGACCCATCAAAGACGGGGGGCTGGGAGGGACCCTTACCGTCCACGTGATCTCCATGTTGTTCTTTCTGGTCCCTTCTCCCTTCACGTCGGCGGGATTGGACTCAGGGGCTGGAACCCAAATGGATGCAAAGTTCAAGTCCAATTCGCTTCACCAGAGCACAGCGAGCCACCAAACTCTCTCCCTCCCATGCGACCCGTCCCTTCTGTGTTCTGTCTTTTCTCAGCATCTCTCCACGCTCTATCCCACAGGCAACTGAACTCGCTCCGCTGTTTTCTCACGTGTATGACGTGCCTTCCTAGCTAAGACTTAACTCCCTGCCCCTACAAGCAGCGCTAATTTCTTTTGAATTTTAATCCCTCGCCAGACGGCATTTATCATAAGGCTTTCCATACTTTGGATGGTCCAGACAGCTAACTCAATGTGGATTATCCCCTTCGCGGATTATCTACTAAATTTAATACCAGACTGGTTTATCCCCGGCATTTAACATTTTGGGGGAGCAGCCCCATGCTCAATGAGCTGGTGTGTTTTCAGAAATCTAAACACGACCCCAAGTGGGATAGGAAAAGAAATCTGACATAACACCGGATTACGTATTTCTACTGCAAATCTCTGCCCTTGTGCTTCCCTTTAAGGCAGATCACCAAGAATTATTAAGGATGTTAGTAATAATAAGACATCACAGCCAACATTCGCTGCGTGCTCACTAGATGCCAGGCATCATGGGAAGTACCCAGACCGCATTTTCAAACGAAAGCCCCGTGAGGGAGGAGGTGCCGCTATTCCCCCGATGAAGAGGTCGAACCTCAGAGACGTCAAATAACCCGCCCACGTTCGTTCCCGCGGCCAGAAACTGGCGGAACTCCGTTTGACCTCAGGGCACCTGTTTTCAGCGCCTGGTCCGTCCGCCCTCGGGTACTCACGCGCCCCGCTGGTTCGGTAGCGCTCGGAGGGGAGGCTGGGGTGGCTGCTGCCCACCTCGTTGATGGCAATGACCCGGAACTGGTAGTTGACGTATGGGGACAGCTGGAGGACGGCGGAGTTGACGCTGCCCGGGAACTTGGAATGGTCATGCCAGACCCCCGGCTGGAACTGGTCCTCTTCGAACTGGACGACGTAGTCTGAGGGGGCAAGGAAGACGGCGCTGTTTGGGAGCTGAGCTAGCAGAGTTCTTCCGCCAAGTACTCCTTCGTGGTTTCCGCTAGTCTTTATCATCTCCTTTGGGTGGGCAAAGGCCCGCGCAGATTCCTCCCAAGACAGCGAAAGGGGAACCGAGGCCTCCGTGTGCTCTGGGAACAGCCCAGGGCACGTGTCAAGTGGGACAGAAGCAGCACCAGAGACCCAGTCAAAGCCTCCGGCTGCTACCAGAGACCAGGCTGCCATCCCTCCCTCGCTTCTGGATCGGAGCGCGGGGCCCCTGGCTGACCTGTGATGGGGCTGTTGTTATCGTCCCCTGGGATCCACGTCAGCCTCACGCTCCTCTCGGCCAGGTCGGTGAGCTCCAGGTCCCGGGGTCGGTCCGGCCGTCCTGGCAGCAGAGGAAGAACACAGCACGCAGGACTCCCCAGTTAGAGGCGTCCCGTCCTTGTGCTGGCCCCGGCCCTGGACACTGTCCTATGACGGGTCCCTGATGGGCTGTGGTCACCACCAGCAGGAATCAACCCTGGCCTGCCCCATTCCCTCAGGGGGCCGAGGTAGAACAAAGAGGAGACCCCAAATTCCACCCCCACCCCAAAAGCATCAAAGGATGTAGGGCACAGAGAGAACTGGGACCGACCTATCCCATTTCTGCGGAGTGCAAGTGTTTGGAAAATGCTGCCCTTTTCACGAGACCCATGCTTGTGACCCTTAGGAAAGCTGGCGAGGAAGTGTGGGGTTTTGTCTCCTTTTCTCTGGATAATTACCTTCTACTCTGCCAAGGCTTTGAGGGGGCAGGGGTCTGGGAGGGTGTGTGGAGTGCTGAGTGAGGCAGACCGGTTAGGCGCAGGGGAGGGACAAAGGCAGAGGACTGGGCCAGGGAGGAGACAGGGACTTAGTCTAGAAGTTTCAGTGGTGAACAGCAGGACAGAAGAGCCCCGCAAACATCCAAACAGGGGTTGGGGAGGCACCTTTGGGGGCTCCAGTCTCACCGGATTTCCTCAGTGGGTGTGAGGGCCATCCTGGCCCGGGGGTAAAGCTACCTCACCCCTGACCGATGTGGTACGCATGCCGTTTCCCCACCCTGGCGCCTCGACCCAGTTATTTCCAGATTTTGGCTGGTTGCTGGGAGGATCCGGAAGGTGAGTCACCCGAGCCCACGTTCGTGTTTGTGTGCACACGTGTAAATGCAGAGTGTGAATAGGTACATAGCAGCCAATGTGGAGAGGCCGCGAACGAGATGGGCCTACGGAGAACTTGAAGCGGGTGGGCCTTCCCGACAGCAGCCTACACGCTTCTGTGGCCAAAGCTGTGGGGACAGAACGGGCCACCACCAGGAAGCGGTGCGCGTGGCCACAAGTAGGGGATGGGGTGGAACAGCAGCCTCACCTGCGAAAAGCGTGGGAAGCCCGGAGTAGGGCTGCGGCGGGGCTGGGAGGTGCGGGCGGGACCCTGGGAAGTGGGGAGCGTTACCCACTTGCCTACGCACCGCACAGCCTGTCCTGTAGCACCTTCCTCCTCGGGCTCCACCCTCCCCGCTACCTAGAGAAGGTTCTGGCGAGGGTCCCGTGATTAGTACGAATTACCTTTGGGCAGGGCAGCCAAACGGTTAGTTGGAGTGGCCTGATCAGCTGCAAAGGTAAGACGGGTTACCCAGGTTAGCAGGTTATCCAGGGTTACAGGTGTTCCAGAAGGATGGGAATAGGCGGCCGAGGCTTGAACAGCTGCCCCGGCTGAGGTGTTCAAGGCACAGCTTCACCTGCCCTTCCACGGAGACCACCCCCCCCCCAGCCATGTCTGATAGAGGTCGTCTTGTTTCCTCCACGGCTGGCATGGGGGCAGGGGGACTCGTCTCCTTCCCATCCCAGTGCCACCGTGTGCCTAGAACCACCGTCCCCGGCAGCTGTGTACCACCACCGCAGAAGAGACAGGGTGTACGAACAGCAGGGGCAAAGGGACACCCAGAAAGAGGACAGAGGTGATGAGGGGACACCAGGGGATGTGCCTCCCTGGATGGGAAAGGCTACCTTCCTCTGGGGTTAGGATGGCTTAGCATTTACAGTCTGGCCCGGACACAGGGCAGGACGTGATGGAATCATTTTGCTAAATGCACCGCGTCCTGTGAAATCCCCTCAAGAAACCGGAGGTGGGAGGGGGAGGGAGGCTGGCCGAGGGTGTTCCCAGAATAAAGTCAAAATTCGGTCTCGCTTCGACGATGGACTGTTTTCACTGGCGTAGCGGTAGAGAGGCAGCTGTGAAGTTGGTAAAAATGATCACGAGAAGAACCCCCTGTCCACCTTCCCTCTCTCGCTCAGGAACCCTTCAGCTGAGGATTTGGGCGAGTTAATGGTTCCACTCAGGAGGTACGGTGTTCAGCCCAGCACGTTCTGAAAGGAGCAGCTTCCTAACCCTCAGATCAAATGGCAGGAGACCACCGTGCCTGACCAGCCCGCTGACCACAGGCAGGGCCCTGGATGCCATCCAAGGCCCACAGCTTCTCTGGCCTCAGGAAGGGGTGGCGGGGGGAGGTCAGAGCGCGTGTGAGCGGTGGCAGTTACCTAGCACAGTAAGGTAGGCCTTGGCCAAGTCTTGGTCCAGCTCAGTGCTGGCAACGCACGTGTAACTCCCCTGGTCTCGCTCAGCCACACCGAAGATGGTCAGGGAGTCGTCCTCCTTCTTCATCCTGCAAGGGCACCAGGGAGGGGTCGGGAGGAGGGCGAGCGGGCAGACAGTGGGGGCTGGGGGGAGCCCCGGGCACTGTCTGCTTTCTCCCTGGAGCGGGGGGTGGCAAGTCAGAGAGGGGAGCGTCACAGGCCGGCCTGGGCAGCCACAGCCCCTCCCAGGCGACAGGAGGCCCCCCTCTCAATGCTGCGAGAGAGGCACGGTCCTCACTGTCACCTGGCGCCCTTAGGTGCCTGACGGAGGGGGAAGGGGAAGTGGGTGAAGCGGAAGTGGCCCTGACCCACGTTCCTTGCGCGCGAATGCCCCAGTGGCCATAACGTCTGTGTCTTTCCTGTGCTGCGCTCCCCTCCCAAATTAGGACACAGTTAGGTCCACGCCTCAACAGGCGGGCTGGTATCCCTCCTCTTCCCCTACTTCTGGCTCTCACTTCAGCCCAGGCCAGTCTTGCACCCAGGCTCAGGCCAGGCGCCCTGGGCTCCTCTGAGCTCTCTCCTGCTGAGGGAGGTGGGCACCACGGAGCAGGGCGACCTCAGGGCTCTGCATAACACCCCCGGGAATGTTAGAGGGTACAACAAAGAGCCCCATGGAGGAAGGCTTGGACCAGCCATTCCCAACATGGACTGCACGTTAGAGACCCCCGTGGGGACTTTTAGACACTTTCAATGCTTCCCCTCCCCCTACATCACTTAAATCTGGACGCGGGAGGCTGGGGTGGTCTGGTAAGAGTCCAAGTTGCCTACGGGCTCGGACGCCCCACGGCCACTCTGGTGGCCGGCGACTCGGGCTTGCCCTGCCCTCTGCTGGAGAACAGGGGCACTGCAAGCAGGTCTGAGGACGTTGCCGCCAGCCTTGCCGAGACTTGCAGGGAGGAGGAGAGCATAGGGAGGAGGAAAAGCGGGGAAGAGAGAGTGGAAGAGAGGAGGGAAGAGAGAAAGGAGTGGGAAAAGGAGGAGAGGGAGAAGGAAGAGGAGGGGACAGGCAGAGAGCTGGGAGGAGAGGGAGAGAGGGACCCGGGGTTGGGGAGTCACTAATGCTGCCACGCCCCTCTGCACGCACGGCACAGGTTCCCTGTCCCTGGGTTCCTCAGTGCGTCGCCAAGAGCAAGGGGGAAGGAAACGGTCCCAGACTCGTGGCAGGGAGAGAGAGGGAAGGAGCGGAAACCTGTTTCCGATGTAAAGGGGCTCGTCATCCTTCAGCCAGGAGACCGTGAGCTTCAGGGAGGGGTCGTGCTTCACCCGACACTCCAGCTGCACCGTGGTGCCCCTTTTGGCGACCTGGTCCTCGGGCATCCGGTAGATCCTGGTGGGGTCTGTGAAGAAGCCGAGGGAGGTCGTCACTGGCGTGGCCTCTGCCCACCACCCCACGTGGCCTCACCGTGTGACACGCGTGACCTCGAGGTTAGACCGACCACGGAAGGTGGCAGAAGGTCACATTCAGTTATATGAATGAGTGATTCCAAGTAGTAAACAATCCCCAAGTCCTTTCTATCTGGCTTGGGAAAAGATGATGCACTTTCTGGGGTGTAGTGGGGTGCTGGTGGGGTCTCGGGCTTCCCTCTTTAATTCCACATGGACCAGGCTGAGAATGGCTCGGTGTTCCCGGCACCCAGGCCAGCTGGAAACCCTCGAGGACACACAGACGCACAGGGAGGGTCCCATCAGGGATCAGACATTACGTGTGGTGCATTTTCTTTTTTATTTATTTATTTATTTATTTATTTATTTATTTATTTTCAACGTTTATTTATTTTTGGGACAGAGAGAGACAGAGCATGAACGGGGGAGGGGCAGAGAGAGAGGGAGACACAGAATCGGAAACAGGCTCCAGGCTCTGAGCCATCAGCCCAGAGCCTGACGCGGGGCTCGAACTCACGGACCGCGAGATCGTGACCTGGTTGAAGTCGGACGCTTAACCGACTGCGCCACCCAGGCGCCCCTGTGGTGCATTTTCAAAGGGAACAGCGCACGGGAATCGCTTTGCGGCGATGGCTTCCTCGCCTGCCCCCACGCCGCCCTCTGCCTACCAACCCTCTCCTTTACCTTTGACCTCCAGGCGGACCTGGTTTTCAGCTTTGCCCAGGATGTTGGTGGCGACGCAGGTGTAGATGCCTTGGTCCTCTTTGCGGATCATCTTGATTTCCAGGCTGCCGTTCTCATAGACGTGGTAGTTGCCACCATCCAGGTTGCTGCCTTGCCCGTTCTTAAACCTCACAACAGAGCAGCACAACATGAAGCATACTGAGAGGACTGGCCCAAGGGAGTGGGGTGGCAACCTCTCGAGAGGCTGTGCGGGCAGCCTGGAGCCTGAGCCCCGCAGGGTCCACCTCCAACCACTGGGCGACCCTGGCAAGTCTCTAGCCCTCGGTTTTCTTCTCTGCACAATAAAGGAGGGCACTTGGGTGGCTCCGTCGGTTAAGTGTCCAACTTTTATTTTTTTTAACGTTTATTTATTTTTGAGAGACAGAGACAGAGCATGAACGGGGGAGGGGCAGAGAGAGAGGGAGACACAGAATCGGAAGCAGGCTCCAGGCTCCGAGCTGTCAGCACAGAGCCCGATGCGGGGCTTGAACTCACGGATCATAAAAATCATGATCTGAGCCGAAGTCGGACGCCTAACCGACTGAGCCACCCAGGCGCCCCAAGTGTCCGACTCTTGATTTCGGCTCAGGTCATGATCTCATGGTTCATGAGTTTGAGCCCTGCATCGGGCTCTGTGCTATCAGCAGAGCCTGCTTGGGATTTTCTTTCTCTCTCCCTCTGCTCCTCCCCCACTCTCACTCTCTCTCTCCCTGTCTCTAAAACTAACTAAATAAAAAATAAACGAGGGGGCTGACCTCAGTGATCTGCCAACTTCCTCCTGGCTTCCACCCTTTAAGGTTCCCAGGTCTTACTGAATACCTAATGTGGACCTGATGGGAACGGGCACCATAAGACAGGACCCCAGGGGGGACGCCTGGTCTCCTAGAACTTACCATCGGAGTGTGGGGATGGGAGACCCAAAGAACGGGCAGTCCAGCCGCGTCCGGTTGTACAGGATCACCCTAATGAGCTGGTTCCGGGGTGACAGCATCCGAGGGGGCACGTCTGCAAGTCCCGGAGAACGGGTCTTGGCTGGGGGAGCCAGCTTTTCCAGCTACCAGCCCCCCAGTTCTTCTAGGTGCCTCGGTGGCATAGCAGCTCTCCAATCCCCAACATCCCTTCCCCCGTCAAACCTCCTCCTTTAAGAAGCCTCTCAGGGTTGGGTGAGGAAGGAGGAGGGTCACCCATCTACCCTCAGCCTAGGCTACATCTAGTCCGGCTTTTGCAAAGGGCCTCCCCAAATTATCCAGCAGGTTCTATAACTCCCCCTCCACAACCCCAAGGCATCTCCCGGTCGCCTCTGCCCTCTCCCTGCTCTGGGAGGGACACCAACGGATTCAGAACCATTTCTTACCCCTAGGACACTGAGAACGCAGGCAGAACTGGCCTGGATAGTGGAAGGGGTGAGACAGGTCCCTCCCCGTCATCTGGAGGGGGAAAGGGCCCCAAACCGACTTCTAACAGGGAACTAATTGTCCACACATCCAGATCCATGGGTCCGAAGTCCCTCATCCTCCCCAGAAAATTCATCTTCAGTGTCCATGCTTCCCCCCATCCCACCGCTCTCTTACCCCACCCAGCCTGGCTGACCTCTGGAGAAGAACACCCAGGGAGGCTGCACGGAGGGTGAGCGGAGGGGTGCACTCACCCAGCACACTGACGAAGGCGTTGGCCAGCAGGTAGCCGTGCTCGTTGGACGTGTTGCACTGGTACACAGCCCTGCTGCTGATCTGGGTGTCCCGGAAGATGATGGTGTCCCCGGCCACCTCGCGGTTTGGGTTGGGTGGTGCCGCTTCAGATAGGAAAGACGGTCCACGTGAGCAACAGGAGGGGCAGGGTGGAGGGCACTTGGGGCTCTGGCCAGGGCCCCCTAGGACGACCGGGGTGCTGTGGAAGAAGCACCAGAAGTCCCGGCTTCCGGCTCGACTGCTGCCTAGCTGTGTGACTTTGGGCCCATCATCAAACCTACTGAGGTTTGTCCCTCAGGCTGTCCCATGGGGCTGTGAATCCCTGCTCCTCCTATTCAGCAGCTGGGCAGACGTGGTTGACAGCATAAGCCGCGGCAACAGAAAGGGGTTTGAATTCTAACCGCATCACCTGCCGGCTTTATTCAGTTGCTGTAAGCTCCAGCATCCTTGTGTGCGGGATGGGGATGATAGGTCACCCTGCGGGGCCCTCAGGAGGGTGACCTGAGATGTTATGCATGCATAAACTCATCAGCAGAGGCCTGGCACACACAGATTATGATGGTCGTTATTATTTTAATCCAATGTGTGCAAACCCAAATGTTTTGAAAAGGACAAAGGAAAGTACAACCGGATGGGACCTACCACCTTCCCATCCTCTGAGCAGAGCATTCTTCAAACATTCAGAGTTAAACCCATAAGCCAATGCCTGTTGAAACGGAATGAGTCCCTAGGTTTGCCAAAGCTTCCTGATCATCCCAAGAAACGTATCCTAAACCGAGAGAGAACATTTGCTCCCACGGTTCTTCTAGTACGGCTGGCTTGTGATGCAGACAGCCGGGGCTGAGGAGTGGCTGTGGGGTCTCAGTCCTGCTCACATGTCAGTCTGGGACTGGGACAAACCGATAAATCTTTCTGGGCCTCATTTCCCTTCTCTGTCAAACGGGGGAGAATTACTCCCATCCTACTCTGAGGAGCTTATTAAGAGAATGATAATAAACATTTAAAAAAAGGGGGGGGGGCGCCTAGGTGGCTCAGTCGGTTAAGCATCCGACTTCAGCTCAGGTCATGATCTCGCGGTCTGTGAGTTCGAGCCCCGCATCAGGCTCTGTGCTGACAGCTCAGAGCCTGGAGCCTGCTTCAGATTCTGTGTCTCGCTCTCTCTCTGTCCCTCCCCTGTTCATGCTCTGTCTCTCTGTCTCAAAAATAAATTAAAAAACATTAAAAACATTAAAAAAATTTAAAAAAAGAGAATGATAATGAGCTGTATGAATAGTTTTCTAGAAGTGTAAAGAATTTCCACTTCCCATCTTTCGCTGGAAGGTGACTTTCTGCTCTAAGATTCCTGGGCTGGACCGGGTGCCTTGACTTGGATGGTCTGTGAACCCAGCCAGCATCGCTCAGACCCACAGCAGCAGTGGGCCGAGGGCCACCCCAGGTCTGGCCCCTCAGGCGCCACTCCACAGATAGCAAGTGTCAGCCCGGAACTGGGGAATCAGCAGGAGGTAAATGAAGACACGGTCAGCATCCTTATCACCCGTCCCCAAGTCCCCACTCAGCAAAAAGGCACAAAGAAGTCAACGCCAGCAACTTCAATGCCTCCTTCCCTGGCAATTCTCATGGAGCCCACTTTCCTCTCAGTCACTCCCCTTAAGTGACTGGTGACCTTTCCAGGGCCAAGGCTCAGTTGCAAGTCCTGGGCTCTGCATTTATTTAATGGTGCTGTGAAGTCTGGTGCCTTTGTCTGCCCTGTTCCCAAAGTGCTGTCAGGAAACAACAGCAGAGGGCAGGCGGTGTCCGTGTCTCTGCCTGTGCCCAGTGGAAGGACACTGACGGGTGGGGGAGGGGGAAGGTATGTGCTCAGCACCGGACGGTGCGGGCATGCTGCACTCTCACGGAGATCCACAAGGACATTTTCCAATGTGAACGCAACTGGCGAGAATATGACGGGAAAACTCGACCAACAGCCCCATCTGGAAGGGGCCCTGGAATCACCTACTCCAGCCATCGGGCAGGATGCAATTTCCCCAAATCTGGGCATACTCATTAACTGTGCTGGCGCGTCTCTGCTGTCACGGGGAGGTTCTTCCTCACATCCAACCTGCTTCTCATTTCGCCCTCAGCAGAGAGCGGGGTCTGGGGAACTACCAACAGGTTTCCTGTCCTCTCGCACAAAGGTGAGGCAGATTTCCTGTCTCTTGAGACGTCCACAGGGACGGGATGCTCCAGAAGCAGCAGCCAAGGGGCTGTTCTTTGACTTCACTTCTGGGACCACTGGGGCTGGCCCAGAGGGATGGGGATCTGGAGCCTCAGCAGAGACAGGAGAGACAGCGGAGTCGGGTGAGACCACGGCTTGTTACTTACATTGCAAAGGTTCCCCGTTTACCATCCACTGGACGGTGGGCTTGGGGTTCCCATTGGCTCGACACACCAGTCTCCCGTCCTCGCCAGGAGCCAGGATAAGGTTCTTGGGTTCGTCCAGCCAGTAGGGAGCAGCTGGAAGACAAATACAGTGCAGGCAGGGGGGTTAGACGGCATGGGGCAGGCCAAAGACACCAGACCCGCTCCCTCTAGGAAGGCAGGAGCCCCTGGGTGCCAGCTCCAGGCCCTCACCACCTGCCCAGGGCTCATCCTCATGGGATGACTCAGCCCAGCCTGCCTTTGGCTGGCTTGGAGCCACAGATGCCACCCGGTCTATCTTGAGTTCGCAGAACAATAGTTCTAAACTGGGGCCGCTCGTTAGAATCCTCTGAAGAGCTTTTAACAAACACAGACACTGGGGCCTGTCGGAGACCTATTAAGTCAGAATCCTCAGGGGAGGAGGCTTGGGCAGAAAATGCTTTTAGAGCCCCACAGGTGTTCATGATGTGCGCCCAAGGGCTCGAGCCAGGGAAGGTGGTCAAGTGCGCACGGGGCTGGCCCCTCTGGGTTTCTATGGCTATCGCTGCAAGATCTGACCATTTAGAAAAGACCTCGTATTTATTCTTTTAGACACTGGGCTCTGGTTAGGGCAGAGCTGGCTCGCCCTTCTAATTGTGGACATGTGGACTTTTTTCTGAGAAGTTCCTTTGCATCGGATTGTCAAAGATCTTGATGCCCCCAACAAGGTCAAGAACCCTCGGTCCGAGTGTCGTGCTGAGACCAAAGTCACAGGATCAGCTGACCGCATGCTACGGAAGTTCTTGTGCTATTGGCATCAGACCTCACCGTCCCCACCGTCCTTTCGGCCCTGGGCTGAGAGGCGACTGGTGCACCCTACCACCTGTGGCAGGGACCCAGAAAGACATGTGCTTTACTGCCCGCGATAGCTCAGGGGGGCCATCCACGCTCGGGGGAGAGGGAAGTGATTTTTTTAAAAAACAATTTGGGTGGTGATAATTCCCCATTTGTAAAAAGAACCACACACAAGTACACAGACAGCACAGGGCCAAAACGACACGCCGTGAATTAAAATGCAAAAGTAAATAAAGACAAGGCTCTGGGTGAAATCCAAATGGACCATGGAGGTACATTCTTGTGGAGGGAGCCCTGGGCACAACAGAGAGGTGGGTGATGGTCAGGGTGGGTCTCTTTCCCTTAGTACCCACCGTGCACACACACACACACACACACACACACACACTCTCTCTCTCTCTCTCTCTCACATCCACGGGGTGACACCGTCCCTGGCAGGTCACTTACCACGAACCAGAGTGTTGCTGGGTCTCCCCTGCTCACCCGGCCCGCCCCCCAGAGGGAAAGGTGGTCGTGGCATGTAGGGCTGGCAAAATCAGCATAATGAGAAATACACACAACGTACCCTTTACTCTCACCGAGATCGTGTGCCGGATGCTGCCCATCTTGTTGGAGGCCAGGCAGAAATACTCTCCAGAGTCCTCCTCAGAGACGTTGGTGATGCGCAGAGCCTTGTTAAAGTTCTCAAACTTGGCCTTGTCTGATGGGAGGTCCCCACCTTTCTTGTACCACGCGATATCTGGTGTTGGGCTGGGAGAGGGACCAAGCGGGAAACATGGACTCATCACCAGCTGCGGCCCTGCTGTTCTTCTACAGAGTCTGGGACATCCAGGTGACCTTAAAGTGGACTTGGGCCCAGAAGGACCGTGTCCTATGAGAGCCGACCTCTCCCATACAGAGGGGACGCTCGGCCGCAGAGCACTGAGGGACTTATGTAAAGTCACGTGAGGTTCTAACACACGTCCAGGATGCCTACCCATCTCCCTTCCCCATTACCCATGAAGGAAACACCCAGAACGGGATGGAGAGGACGATGTTTTGCCCCCCAAACCGTGGCAAGAACAGAGCGTGCACAAACCCCCACCCGCGTCCTCCCAGAGGGTGGCCAGAGGTGGGGGTGCGAGCTGTACGTACACCCCGGAGGCGATGCACTCCAGCACGAGGTCCATGCCACGCAGTACCATCTGACTGCTCGCCGTGCCCTGGGGGTACATGAAGCTGGGGGTCCTTTCTGCAACTCCTCGGGCTGAAACAGGATAGAAGGAGCTCTCATGAGCCTCCTGCCCAGAGGGTGGACCCAGCTAGGCCAAAGCGGTCAGGCTAGAAAGAAGTGTCATCACGCCCCCTGCTTACTCCCTTACCCTCAGAGGCACCAAGCCCTGGACCCTCCCAGCTGAACCCCCCCCCCCCCAGGGGCCGGGGCATCATTAAGAGAGGTGTGTTAGGAAGCGCGGGGCTCCTCGGCCCCACTGGCACATGTGTGTGAGCACATCTAAGTTCTGAAAGGCTCTGGCAAGAGGAGCCCGGCTTCCTCCCTTGTTAGGAAAACCCCTCCTTCCCGGGAAAGGAGGAGGGGGCTGCCCGGGCAGTGAGCAGTTTATTCCTGGAGCATCTTGTGTTGGGACCCCAGAGGCCAATGCGGTGGCCACCACCGGGAGGCCGTCTCAGCAGCAGCGGATGAACGAGAAGACCTGTATTGGGCCACAGGACAGACAACCTGCTCTTTGCGACCCTGGAGACAAGGAGCTGGGATGAAGCCACAGAGACCCAGATGAACAGTCAGAGATGCAGGAAGCATTATTAATGGCTTAGCAAAGACATGGAGAGAATGAATGAGCAGAGATGACAGGAAATCACTCTGGGGCCAAGACCATTCTGCTTCTTCGCTAATGACTCTGGAAAGGGGCTGAGAGGAGGGTGTTAATTGGATGTGAGAGACTGGGGGAGGGGGAGTGGGGAGTGGCAGCCAAGATGGAGGAGGCGATCTACAATTCAACTAGGCGGGAGCAGCCATCAGTGACGTGCACGTGGGTTTGGAAGGCCCGGTGGCTCGCGGAGATCGACACGGCCAGGATGGCCGTTTGGCTGTGGATGGGGTCATGCAAGTCTGGGCACACCCCCAGCACAGCGGACCCCACCTTACCTACGCCTCACCTCTCCCCGGGAGCTCTGTGCCCAGTAAGACAGAAGGGAGGAGAGCAAGGCTTTTCCCACCAGGAGCCCCAAAGCAAAGGGACCCCTCCCCAGAGGTGTAGGGGTCTTAGACTCAGCTGGAGAGGTGAGAGGAAGAAGGCAGGCAGAGCTGCCAGGGGCCGGGAGCCCTCAAAGATGCCTGGAAGGGGAACAAGGGCATCTTCCCGGCGGGGGGCTGTGAACGGGTGCTGGCCACGAGGACAGAGTGGCGGGGGAACCCTGTCTCCGTGACACCGGTGTCTCCTAAAGGAGCTTGTTGGACAGGCTGGTGCCTGGCTGGGCCAGCAGGGCTCCCGTCTTAGAGGCACTCAGCTTCTCTCCATTAGCCATCGGGGAGTGCATTTCCTAGAGCTGGTGTCTATTTTATGCTTTTGTCAGGGGAAGAAATGATGAGAGTTAGTTAGGCGGCTGGCACAACATGTGGCACACAGTGAGCGTTCAGTCGGTGTTTGTGGGATGAATGGATTCGAGGGGAGAAGGGAACAGACAAGAAGGCAACAGTTTACCCCGCGTGTTATCTCTCTTTCTGCAGAGGTCCTCATTTGTCCCACCGGCACACACATATACAACAGTGGCTACTGAACGGGTTAATCCATTATGGGGTTAATTGGTTACCGTCTGTAACTCTTGTGGCAGCCAGCTCTCAGTCCCAAGGAAGCCTGATACAAAGCAGCAGCTTCCTCCCACCCATTATCGTGGAATCACCCAAACAGTCAAGACAACACAAGGTCAAGGGAACTATGAGGAGAAGGAGCTTTCAGGGCAGGTGGCTCTGGTGTGAGGTTGGTGAGTCTGTTGAGTGCGGGGAACCCCCGGGCTACGTGGGAGAGCCAGCTCAGTTGGCATACTCCTTCCACGCAGGGACAAAATCTGCAGAAACCAGCCCGAGACCCTGTGGACATTTAATTCACACCATAGCACGCAGCACCACAAGCACACTTGGCCAGCAAAGCAGTAAGTATGGGACGGAGGAGAAATGAACAGTCTCGCTGTGGGGACCTTGACAATGCTGGGAGCTGTGACTATAAAAAGGTTATAGCAATACTCCCGTTCGTAGGATGTGGGCTAGCAACCACAGAATTATCCCAAAGGAGGAGAAGCTACTGGGAAACAAGCCAAGGTTCAAAAAATATAGGGAAGAACATTCTAAAAGTCAGAGGCAATAATCAGGGCCACCATTTGGTGAGCATTCATGACGGGCCAAGCCCGGGCTAACAGCTCTCTCTAGACGTCATAGTCATAGTCATGTTCATCCTCACAACAAACCTGGGGGGGGACCACCTCCATTTGCACCAGAGGGAACTGAGGCTCAATGGAGTCCACAGACTTGGCAAGGTCACAAGTCAGTTGTGTTTTGGATTCTGGACCATTTGGCACCAAAGTGTGTGCTCTGACACTATACTGTATCGCCTCTTTAAAGATGGATATCCCATCTGTCCCTGCTTCTGACAGCCAGCTTTGGGAGTATCTTTCTTACTCAAACCAAAGAAAACTGAAATCCAAGGGCAAAAGAGGTGAGGGAGAAAGACATTTTTGTCTTAGCGAGCTGCCCTGATGAACCTCTTCCACTATGTTTTCCTTAAACATTGTTCCCATCGTCTTAGCTAAGAGGCCATCCCTCCTCGGTGGCCATTAAATAAACTCAAGCCCAACGTGGAAGAGAAGCTGAGCTGGGAATGAAGAGGCTCCAAAGGCATCTCAACTGGATTCTTAAGGCCACGGAAGGCTTGAAGAGGAGTCAGGGTGACACATGGTATCATGAAGGGTTAGAAGGCTGGACCCAAAGAAGAGGTTATGAAAAACTGGTCAGCTGCAGCAGGTGCCAACTTATGATAGGATAAATGACAATTTATGAAGGATAAGCCAGCTGGGGGCTTTGGGGGCCGCTGCTCCCAAGGGAAGATGGCTAATTTCTTTCCCTGGAGAAGCAGACTCAGGAAGAGTCTCCAAGACAAAGGTGATTACTCTATAGGACCCTAAATGGTAGAGGATGACTGTCTCCTAGGGTGTCATAGGATCTCACCCACCCTCATTGAGGTGGGGATTCAGACGATGCTTCTCTTATTCTCCCTGTTCTTCAGGGCTGGGGTCAGATCGAATACCTGATCAAACTCAGAACCCAGATGCCAAAGCTCATGTCGGTGGATTCAGGAAGAGTTTCCCACATGGGCCCCTCTGACCTCTAGCCCAAGGACAGTCCATCCTTTCCTGCTCTCCCAGGCTGTGGTTCAAGAACAGGCTCGTGGGTTTCCAGGGGAATCTGGCCAGGGGGGACACCTCAAGAGATGATACTGCCTCGGCCACCTTGGCTTTAAAGGGCCAATGAAAATATGTTTTGGTCAACTCCTGTGAGAAGAAAGGTCAAGACTGCTGATAACCTGAGTTGCCCCCCTCCGTCAAGTACTGTGGGTTAGCAGAAGAGAGTTCAATGCATCGGATGTATCTAAGAACCTCTGCCAGAAACAGCTTTTAGGGGCAGCTAGATCTCACATTTGCTGCTTTCAATTCTCGGAATTAAGGACTCATGAGGTTGGATCCGTGGTATCTCATCCACCTCTCTGGCCTCAGGAACAGCTGACCAAACAATCCCAGAAGACAAAAAAAAATCTCTTTATCTAGTAACATTTGATACCTTCCACTGCCAGGAAATCTCTTCCATAAGTATAACCCAAATCCCTTATGCAATAGTTGGAGTTTTTTTGTTTTTTTTTTGTTTTTTTTTTTTTAAAAGCAGGCTTCGTGCCCAGCACAGAGCCCAGTGCTGAGCCCAAAGCGAGGGCTTGAACTCACAACTGTGAGATCAAGACCTGAGCTGAGATCAAGAATCGGATGCTTAACAGACTGAGCCACCCAGGCACCCCGGTTGAAGCTTTTTTTATTCAGTTCTCAGCACAGCTGAAGATCTGAATAGCTTTTGTTCTTCTAGTCTGCCTTCAAGTTCCTCCCTCCATAGTACTTTCTTCCCACCCTTGGGCTAGCCTTTCTTCCTTTGGCTTCTCTTCAGGTTCTCTGTGTCCATCTTCACTTGAGTCAACACTAAGCCATTCCCTTCAGTACCAGTCATGTGCTAACGCGTACTAATCATTGATGTGTCTGACACCGTGCTGGGAACCATACGCACGTTACCCTGTTTAACATCCATGACAATTCTCTGGGGCCTGTAACATACCCACTTTACAGATGAGGAGATTAAATGACTTGCCTGAAGTCACTCAGTGGTACCTCCCGGAGCCTGTGTTTCATTCAAGGAAGGCTGTCTACCTTCGAGTGCATACTCTTCTCTTGCCTGGGTGAATTCCAAGTGGCAAGCTACAATCTCAGACCAGCTTCCCCCTGCCACCTAGCAGGTCATTGGACATTTGGCGTATGTTCAGAGGATACCAAACCATTGTAGAAATCACTAGAACAAAATGCCGTTATGGGGGGCCAAGCAGACAGATGCACTGGGCATTTTTCATTGCATTGTCTCTTTGTCCAACTCTGCACTCAGGAAGGACTTCATCTTCCTTCCTTTTCACTTTCTATTTCTTTTTAGAAGCATTCAACCTAGCTGTCCTTTGTTCACCATGTGCCTCACTTTGACTTTACACCTCTTCCAGCTGGCTTCATCCTTGGGTCAACCCCATTCATTCTACCTTGGATTGAGGAGAAGGCGGTCCATCTCCATTGTGAATTCTTGCGAGCTTTGTTTCGTTTCACAGCCCTGGATGGTTCTTACAACTCCCACTCATTCACCTGTAATCGCATCTACCACTAGTCACAAAATTTAAGTGGCTGGAATCAGTCAAACTTATCCCATTGATAAAACAATGCCTCCCTGAATAGTTTATCTTACACAAAGCAAGCAGTTTGGACCAGATGGTCTCTAAGGGACCTTCTGGCTCTGATACACTCTAGCTTCGAGAATCCTTCCATAATAGATTATCTGAAATCCAATTTAGAGAAAGGCACATTCCACACCAGTGCTCCGGGGCTCTTGACACCACGGTAGTTGGCCCCATTATTTTGAAAACAAACAATGCCCAGAATCCAACAAAGGTCCCCCGCTTCCTTGGGCAGTAAATCTCTTTGGCAGAATTTCAGTGTGGTTCTACCTGTTTGATGCCAAGTTAGAGCCTTTGCCTCTCTCCCTGGCTCACACTCCCCCTTCCCACCCCCCACTCCAGACCCCAATCATTGTTTATATTAGCACATCACAATGCAGACACTTCCTATCTATTTGAGCCCACAATGACCCCCCTGGGGACCTACAGCCTCAGCTTCCAAGGCATAACGGATGATGGGGGCCAGCTGCCTCGCCAAAGCCAGTAAATGATGTTTCCTCTGGCTGCTCAAGGGAAACAAGACATTCTTGAGCCATGGTGGGGGGTGGGGGCTCAGGTGTGGAAATAGCTAATGACTCTACTAATCAGCTTGAGCAACCAGTTGTGGGCTACGTCAGAAATATGCCTCATGGAAAGTGTCCCATGACTTGCAAGCGTGTGGGTGGGTGGGCACCCACCCATTTGTGCACACTGCTGGAGGAGAGAAGAGACCCAGGCAATAGAGCCACGGATGGTCCGTCTTCCTTTATACTTACCTTAAAAGAGAACTCAGCAGTGAACTCTCACTCATATTTGCCAGATGGATTTTAAAGACACACGGAGCCTGTGACACGGCACCCCCAGTAACTAAGGCTAGATTGCAGAGCAGGCAATTCACATCCAGACGCGTAGGAGTAAAGCTTTCTGTGTACTGTAAACCACTAGGAGGAACCAGACTTCCGTCTCCTCCTCAACGTGCGTGCGGACGCATCTGTGCTCAGATGCTCTCCATCCATCCGCCACCGATTCCTAAGATTCTACTGAGTCCTCCCAGAAGCTCTTCTGAAGTCCTACACTGGTCTGACCAACTGTCAGCCCTGCCACCCGGCGTGAGTTAATGACACGGTATCAGTCGAGTTAGGCAAACTGGGGTTAGGACAGGCAAGGTTACTCCCAAGGTTACCGCGGCGACTCACCACTGTATATGTCAGGGTGGTTTCTTAAGGACGAGTCATTATAGGGGTTGTCTGCAATAAACAAAAGAAGGTGAGCAAACAGGAGGCCACGGAGAGCTCATGGAGGCATAAACGGGGAGAGAACAACAGAAACGCAAAGCCACGAAAACAACCGGTGTTTTGTTTTTTTTTTTGCAAAGGAAAGACACGGCAAATTTGAAAAGGAAATGTGCCTGGTGAAGAACAAGCAACATAAAACAGCCCAAAAAAGGGAAGAAAAGGTTAAATCCTGCAAAAGAAGGCAATAATAAGATAAGTTTCTTTTTAATGAAAGAAATTAGGCTTGACCTTTAATGGCTTGATCCTATGTTTCCAATCAAATGAGATAAGGATTAGTGGAATCCCGCAGCGGTCTTTTGAACAACTTCCCATCAAAATCCTCAGTGCCCAGGACTCTGGATCAGGCCAGCTCTTGGGGGGAGGAGGGTAGCGCAGAGCCCTCCTTGAGAAGGTAAGGTGCAGTGGTGGGAGCTCAGTGAGAGAAGACAGTCCAAGAGATATAGTTCATCAACAGAGAGAGAGAGAGTGAGACAGAGAGAGAGGGACGCAGGGGCCCTTGGCAGCTCCCAGTGATCACGGGCTGCCAGCGAGAAGCACCCGGCCTCCCCAGCCCACCTGACCAGCGGGCACCACCCTGGTCTCTGAGATGTCACTGCTGGCAGAAGGCCTCCTTCTACTCCAGGGAGGCAGAGACAGCCAGGCTGCGGTTCAGATTTTCGGAAGAGAAAGGGAGCCTGGGACAGGAGAGAGAGGGTATGGGCTAGGAGTTTTCCACTTGGATGGGAGAAACCTGCTGACCAAGCTAGAGATTCAGAGCTCCTAGACTGGCTGGGGCTGAAGTCATCCCTTCAGCAGGAGGTCGGCGGCTTTGGTTCCGACGTTAGGTAATTAAGACCCTTGGGCATTTAATCCTCCGTGAAAGACATTTTGGAACAGGGCACCGAAGCATGCCAAGGCTGTGCTTTTCATTCTGCCGCCATCCCCGTCCAGCTACTGGGTTCAAGTTTTGATGGTACCAACAGGGGGTGGGGTGGGGGGTACAGCCGACTGGAAGCCAAGCAGACAGCCCTGAGAAGCCAGGGACAGAGTCCAACCGCCTGAGGGAGGCAAGGCGCTGTGCCAGAATATTTGCATATTTGAAGACAGATCAAATCGTGTTACAACTGATTGTAGAGGCTGTGAACAGTCTTCGCTGGGACCGTATTGCATCGCTTCCCAAATCTGCTTAACATCCACTAGGGGAGATGTGCATTATTCAGAACTATCCCTTAAGATGGGGCATGTTGAAAAGTCCGAGCCAGTCTGGAGAGTCGGCTTGGGGTCACCTGGAGCTAAGGGTGGGATCCAGCCTGCCGCGGAATGAAGAGGCAGGGTGGCAGAGGGGAGGAGGGCTGAGGCTGCCTTGGGAGGGGACGGTCCTCCTCTGGCTTGGGAGGACAGGGGCACACAGCTAAAAGGGCCCTGGCTTCATGCTCCTAGGCTCCCATGCGACCAAGGTGAAACAGAACCCACCTCTTTGCAGAGAAGTGATCTGAGCTTGGAACTAACCTCACAGTTTGTGGATTCTGCAGCACAGCTGAGAAATTCAGGGAGGCTTTCTGACTCCTAAGAGTGTCACTTAGATTAGAAGTGACATTAGAAGGAAGCAGGCTTAGTGCTTCACTGTCTGCCTCAGCAGAGAAGCCTCCTCCTTCACCACGGTCACCTCTTATTGTGGCAGAAGGCACCCAAAGGGACCTGTTCCGGTGTGGGCAAAGTAGGACACGCACATCTTTGTGAGCCCGACTCTGCTGTTTGTCTTTGACCGCAACCCAAAACAAATTTGAAAAATGATTTCAGATCACCCAGTGTTTTGTATCAGATACCTTTTCCCCCTTCCTTTTACGTAGGTAGTGCAAAATCAGGCATGATGAGATTGGTTTCTTCCCCCACGGGGCAAGCGGTGGTGGAGGGGCATGGTGAGAAGAGACTTTGAAGCTGTCCTAGCATGGCTATTTTGCCTCCCACCCCCAGACCTGGTTCTGGAGGTACAAGAAAGAGCCTATGTCCTTTCCAGGCAGGAAAGCAGAGAGAGCACAACTGTGCTATTTTAAGCAACTGTGCCAAATTCTGGGCTGGCTCAGATGCCCAGAACTTGCTCCCAGCCAAAGCTGCCCCTGGGAGAACTCCAGGAAGCAGACGGGGTTCTGTTCTCATCACCTGGGGGGTTCTCGGCATTCGGAGGAAAGAGTTTTCAGTGGCGAAGGGGACCCCAACATGAAGCAGAAATAAATATCCTTTTCTTCCTCTGGTAGAGAAAAGGAGGTTTCTGGAAAGTCGAACTTCTAAATGTTGAGAATCTCTAGCTGCCTCATTACACAGAGGAAGACGCTTTACCATTTCCATCGCCCTGCGTGTACCCCACATGACACTGAGGACCACAGAAGGTCACCTGACTCGCTCCCCCAACAGGAGGCTGACTTTCAGCATCGCACCGGGCAAGCAGAAAGGAATCCAGGCGACGGCACCGAAGGCCGTCCGGGGACTGGCTCAGTGAGCATCTTGCCCTCACTGCCCAGCACTGCCAGCCGTATCCTGGCTCCAGAGGCCACTCCGAGGTCCTGGGCAGACCACACTGTCCTCCTCAGCTCAGCCAGCTGGCAGCTGATTGCTCCTGACGTGCATTGAGACACTTCAGGCAGCCCAACTTTCTTCTCTAAGGGTCCCCTCTGGGCCTGGGTCCGGAATAAGAAAGCCAGCGAGGGGCAGCAAGCCGAATGAAGCTGGGTCATCCTGCCAGGAGCACGCGGGCTTTTCCTGGGGTTTCTGGCCATCCTACTGGTTAGCAAATTATGGGCAGCCTGACACCAACTTTAGAACAGTGCGTCGGGAGCTGCGGAAGCGGGGGAGATGGGCTGGAGGAGGGTTAAATGGGGTCCAGAGAGAAAGAAGATGAGGGAGGAGAAAAGAAGAAAGGAAGAAGGACGGAGGAAGAGAGTGAGAAAGCAAAGAGAAGAAAACGAAGAGAAAAAAAAAAAAAAAAAAAAGAAGGGAAAACACTTCCATACAGGAGAAGGGGAGCAGGAAGAAAGCTGTTCCTTGGGGGTCCACCCCGATGCCCGGTGGACACGGAGTGTGGGGCTGGGGCCTCTCAGTACCACCTGCTTCCATCACCGGCAGGGACCGCTGAGGAAAGACGACAGTACGAGGGGGCCAGGCCCCCGGCTGTCGTGAGTGAGGAGTGAGCTCCCCCGGCCTCTCCCCGCGCCCTTCTGGGAGGTGTGTGGGCTCTGGGGTTCAGGCTATTTTCACCCACCTGCGGCAGCTGCCGGTGCCTATGTGATGCCATTTGCCTGGCCTCACCCCAAACCACCACCGTCCACGGTGTGGAAAACGGCATTCACAGCTGAGTCAGACAGACTGAGGTCTCCTCTCGAGAAGGCCTGTTACAAACCCATGCTGCAAACTACCACGGCCACTTTGAACCCCTTGCCCTAAAGCAGGCTGAGGACTTGAAGCCAGAGCTCCAGGCCGGCGGGTCCCCGGCAAGAAGTATCTCTGTGAACTGACTAGGTTTCCTCCTCCAGGAGGGCCACCGGTGCTGAGCGGATCGGGAAATGCCGACTCCCCTTGGCAGCAGCCAAACGGCGTCAGGAAATAAAAACGGCAACAAACAAAACCAGAACATAAGTCTGCAACTTGCAAACGCAGTCATTCCATGCGGTCCAGCGTACACGTGTTACAGAATCACGCACAATTCATGGCGGGGTCCCTACTAATTTGGCTATTCTGTACTATGGCTTTATTCTAGAAGTACAGACAACCATACAACGGCTAGACATAAAAGAAATACTCAAGCTGAGTGCACGAGAGAGATGCCAGATGGCCACTCGAAGCAGTGCTTCTCCGATGCCGCTGTGTGTCCAGGGCACCTAGAGAGCTAATGGGGAACACGGAGGCCGGGACCGTGGAGGCAGGTTAGGGCTGAGCCTGGGATGGTTGCCCAGTTGGCCAGGTGACTCGGGCCGACACCGAAGCTTGAGAGGCACTGACTTAGAGCGGGACCAAGTTTAACCCGAGGCTTCAGAATGAAGAGATGTCGTTTCAAGTGGCTCAAGTGGCTGAGGCACAATGAGCCGGGAGGATTCCCTGGTCAGTCTCGGGGACAAGGCTTCCCCCAGACCCAGGGGCCTGGGGCTCCATGAGCTCAGTGGGCTTGTGCCCCTGGCTCCTGGCCCCCGGCAGGGACCTGCACTTACTGGTGAGGACCTTGAGGGTGAACGCGTTCTTCTGCTGGATGGTGTGCGTAAAGTGGAAGCGGGCGTTGCAGCTGTAGTCTGTCTGCATATCCTGCAACATCACGTTGGAGAAATACAGGTCTCCGTTGTGGCCCTGGGAGACGCGCTTGTCTTGGGTGATGGGCTCCATGGCTATTAGGAAGCAGAGGTACAGAGGGAGGTTAGCAGCAATGGTAACAGTAATACGATCATGATAGTTCTGGCAATCGAGGACCAACAGGGCGCCCGATGGGTCAGGAATTCAACGTTATTTGGTCTAATCCTCTCAACTCTGAGGCAAGGCTTATTCGCATTTTACAGATAAGAGAGCGGTGGATTTAATGTGTCCTGGTGGATTTAATGTGTCCTGCGTTGCAAAAGCAGTGACTGAAGGGCAGGATTCAGATTCACACCGGTCTGCCCACCACACCCATGCTCTATGGCCATACGTTTCCACCTCCTGTTCATGCCAGAGAAATTCTGGTCCCGAGCCAGAGGGAGGGATTTGCTTCCCAAATCAAGAGTCAAATTCACTTGTTTTCTATTTGAAGCTCTTACTCCCACCAGCACTACCAATTATAATCGCAAGACACATACTAATCAATGATATGCACCATCAATTTTAGGGTGCTTCCTAATTTCCGTGATGGTTAAGATATGAAAATGGCGCTTTTTAGAATTAGTGACATCCTGGGAGTGGCTGAGGAGGCTGACTACGTTATCTATGATTTTTGAAGCATTAGACGTAAATTCAAACGACCAGGTTTCCAGGTGATTCGGTTTGTAAAAGTACACTCATAAGGCTGACTATTCATAGCTAACTCCTTCCTACCCGCCCCCCACAATTGTTTATTAAGTCACTATTTCTTTTTTTTTTTTTTTAAGTTTATTTATTTTGAGAGAGAGAGCACACGCGAGCAGGAGGGGGACAGAGAGAGAGGGAGACAGAATCCCTGTCGGTGCGGAGCCTGACTAGGGGCTCAATCTCATGAACCATGAGACCAGGACCCGAGCCAAAATCAAGAGCGGGAAACTCAACTAACTGAGCTGCCCAGAAGCCCCTTAAGACGCTACTTCATAAGGCTCAAAGTTAATGATGCCAACCCTTCAACGATGGGCTGGTCGGTTCTGCAAATCATTTACCCAAGATTTACTGTAGGCCTACTGTGTGCCAGGCACTGTGCCAGGTATTGGTGAAAGAGAGCCGAATCTAGCAGAAGGTGCAGCAGATAAACAAATCATCACAGTACAGGGTGGTGAGTGGGAAGCCCCTGGTAAGAAGGGGATGAGCTGAGAAGAGTAGCACCCAGTTCCTTCCAGGGTGCCCTCATCTGGGGTTTGGAGGCCGCATGACACTCCCCACACAGAAGAGACAGGGCCCTAAGAGGTGTCTAAGCAGCAGAAACAGTGTGTGCTAAAGGTGAGCGCACACAGCTGGGGCAAGGGGTAGGAGAAAGGCTGGGGAGGCAGAGGGAGCCAGATCAGGAAGGGAAAGAAGTCTGGACTTTGTCCGAGGTGATGGAGGAAGCAGTGAAGGGCTCGGAGCATACAAATGAAACTATCAGATTCATTTTTGGGAAGACCAAGGGGGCCAGTTATGGCTGATTATGGCAACCCAGGGAAATGCGGATGGTGGCCTGTGTTGGAGAGATGCCAGCAAGGGTCACGAGATCTGCTCGGGAGGCAGCATGGACATAAGCTGGTGACGGGAGTGATGCAGGGGAGGAGAGGGTCTGAGCTGTTAGCTAACTAACCAACCCTCCAGCCCGTGGCCGGGCAGCCTTCCCCAGGCGTAGGCACCATGGTGATGCAGCGAGAGGATGAATGAGGGCAAAGCCCTCTGTCTGCAAAACATCGCGCAACTCTGCCTCCTCGACAGGCCGCCTCTTTCAGAAGCAGGCCGCTAAAAACTCGGGGATGGACGGATGATGCATGATAAGCAGGCAGGCAGGCAGATCCATACATTGAGCGATGGATGGATAGACAGGGGAGCAGGTATGGAAGGAGGCGGAGGGGAAGCCGGGAAGACACAGACAGCGGTGCTCCAGTCGCCTTTATAACTCACGCTCCCACTTATTTTGGTTGAAAATGTGGGAAGAAATAGGTCCAGAGTGGTGAAGAGTCTCAGTCCAAAACAGAACCGAACAAGCTCTCGACGATACTCTGTCCCTCTGCAACACCGTCTCCCTATCACTCCTTTATCAAAGGTTACATCCCTGTGCCTGGCTGTGTCCCAGTAAATCCAGACCGACCAGAGATTGAACCAGGAGGCTTTCTGTCAACTCGCCATCATCACAAATATTACTGAGCACTTTACCGTGCATGTGGCTCTGTTATAAGCATTTTGGCTGTATGACCTCATTTATCCTAACAATGGTCCTATTAAAGAGGGACAGCGGTCAGCCCTATTTCTTCCAGAAGAGGAAACTGAGGCCCAGAGGTGTTAAGCAACTTGCTCAAGATCACACGGCTATCAGCAGTCAGGCTAGGAAATTAGCCTGAGCGGCCTCTCACCGTGTTCTCAGCCACGTGGCCCCTTTACACCGGCTTCTCACAAGTGAAGGCCTTCCAGCCTTGGGCAAGCCCTTCCCATTTCACACACCCACCCCCCTCCTTAAGATTAAAGTAGAAATCAAACGCCCCCCCAAGACTTACAGCTGCTCATCCAGAAGATGACTGGGGACGGAAGTCCGGGTGGGGGGTTGCACTGGAGGGTCAAGGGAGCACCTTCTTGAACCACGACAGGGTCTAGGTTTTCCTTGGGCCACAGGGGAGATTCTGGGGAGAGTCAGACAGAGGCGGGTGAAATGAGGGGGATGGCTGGGGCCGAGGCAAGGAGCAGGTTAGAGGCAGAAATGCAAGGGGGAGAAGGACAAGGGGAGATGGGAGAACAAGGGAGTGGGGAGAGAGCCCCCGTGGGTCTAGGCGAGGTACAGCGAGAGAATAGAGGCCATTTGTCTAAATAAATGCACAGCTTCAAAGGCTCCTCTCCTTCCTCTCCTCCTTGCCCAGAGGGCAGGTGAAGTTGCTCAAGACTGGTTTGGTAGCCTCCTCTCCCAGGAATCTTTCTGAGTAGGGGGAGGTGCGCTCCTCCTCAGAGGCAAACAGCAAGCAGGACTTGCAGGGCACCAAGGCAGCCAAGGGCAGGGCGGCCTTTCTGGAATGACCCTCCATGCTCCCCCCCATTCCCCCAGAAGAGCGTCCCCCCTCTGCCCATGCTACTCACTGGACACCTGCAGGCGGATCCTATTGGACAGGGCCGTGCCAAATTTGTTCCGGGCAAAGCACTGGTATTCCCCCTCATATTCCTCGGGCCGCCCCCCACTGCGGAAGTCGATCACCAGGGTCCCGGATCTCCTCTTCATTGACACCCGGGGGTCCTTGGCGATGTTGAAGAACCTGCTGTTGCGAGTCCAGTGGAAGCTGTGTATGATGGGGCCGGGGGTGGGGGGGGGGTGCGCGGAGGGGAGAGGCAGGACCACAAAGAGAAACAGGGTGGGCTCCGGGCTCCAGGTGAGAGCCTCGGGGCCCTGGTCCCTGACCCTGTCCCATAACCGCACCTCCATACCAGTGGGTCCCACCCTGGTTGAGCGGCAGAACTGACCAGGAAGCCTGATAAAATGCAGAGTCCTAGGTGGCAGTCAGATGACCGTGTGGGGGGCACATCCCTGACATTAGCGCTCTTACCCAGCCAAGGCTGGGAGTCATGGCCGGAAGTGGTAGATACCCACATAGCCACCAGGGGACAATGTTCTTGGCGGGAACAGGCAGGGACTTTTAGTTTGTATTTATTTTATTATTATTTTTAAAAAAATATTTATTTCTTTTTGAGACAGAAAGAGAGAGGGTGTGTGTGAAAGTGGTGGGGGGAGAGGCAGAGAGAGAGGGAGAAGGAGGCAATCCCAAGCAGGCTCCACACCGTCCACTCGGGGCCTGACTCGGAGCTTGATCCCATGAACCATGAGATCGTGACCTGAGCCAAAAGCAAGAGTCAGACGCTTAACCGACTGAGCCACCCAGGTGTCCCTAGGCAGGGAGTTTGATTTTTTGTAATATTTCACCCAGGCCAAGCCCATCGGGGAGCTGGCTCTGCCTCTCCTGTCTCATTCGATAACCAACTCTAAAGCCAAAGCCAAAGAGCAATGGCCCGGGTTATCCATGCTCCTGCTCGTGGGTGCAGAAGACAGCGGTGGCCGCACCTTCTAGCCCAGGAGGGCCAGCTTTGAAAGAACAAGCAGCCTTCACAAAACTGAGCCCAGAGGGGAAGACGCTAGACTCTCCCTCTCCTTCTGGGGGGTGGGGGTGTGTGCACAGCTGTCCAGAACATAACCTTAAAAGAAGCAGGAGTGGCTGCTCAGCGTCTCAGAATCACTGTTACTGCAAAGGAACCGTGGGGGGCAAAGACCAAACTTCAGAAGTAAGGCCATCTATGCCCTGCCTGACCCTGCAGGGTGACCCTGTTGCTTCCACCCTGGGTGAGACAGGCCTTGCTCCTTCTCAGGCTCACGCAGACCAGGTGGGGGGTGGGCAGAAGAAGGCTGCCATATACCCAAGGCTCTGTCCTGCCTCATTTCCCCTGACAGACACCTGCACGGGGTCCTGTCATGTTTGGTCCGAATCAGGCACGAGGCTCTGGAACAGTCCAGCCTGTGGAGGCTGCTTTGAAGACGGGGGACCAATAGCAGAACATCTCCGAATCTCCAGGGTTTTCTGTCGGCTGGAGACAAACCTGGCCTGGGGGCGGGGGTGGGGGGTGGGGGCAGTGCAGTCAGAGGCCTGGGTTTAAATCTAAGCTCTGCCCTTTTCAATCTGGGAGACCTTGGCAAAGGGGCGTAATACCTCCGTGCTTCTGTTTCATGTCCTCTTCAGGAGGACGGGGGTTCTTCTCTGAAGGGCAGGGGTGTGGTCTCAATGCCCTCTTTGCGGGGCCCCTTGGATTTACCTGCCAGCGCACTCACCTGGGGGCCGGGTTCCCCTTTGCTTCACACTCAATCAAGATGTTATCACGGGGATCTACGATGTGGTCCTTCACTGACTGCTTGGTGATGGTCGGGGGCTGGGACACTGCAACAGCACAGACAGGGAGCGGTCAGCGTTGCGGGGACCTGCCGGGGGCCCCCGGGCTCGGGGAATGGCTGAAATTAACATCTTCAGGAGCCACAGGACAAGCAGGCAAACGGGGGGCGGGCAGTGCCTCCTTTTGGGGACCCAGCTCCTTAAATGGGGCTGCAGGAAAGGGGGTTATGCCAAAGACTGAGCCTAAGAAGAATCCCTCGAAGATCTCATGGGATCCCTACGAGAAACTTTTGTTTTACCCATTCTTCTATCCCAACACTCAGTATGATGCCTTGTGCACAAGAGTTCTTGATATATGTTTGTCGAATGAATAAAGGAACCCAGCGCAGGTCACATTCCAGAGCCTAGTAGCCGTGATGGTTCTGAGCCCTGGAGGGTCAACAGACGGCCGAACTGTGGTGAGGCTGGAGCTCACAGGTTCAAGTTCCCAGGGCCTGGGCCCAAAGAACCAGCTCCTCTCACGCTTGGTCCCCACCTCCAGTGTTCTCCGCGGTGCTCCTTGCCAGCTACCTGAGGGTGGGGAGCGGAGGCCCTTCTTACCCACCTGCTCCTCTGCCCTTCCCAGCAACAGGAATCTCCGGGTGGACGGCTGCCGTCCCCGTGTGGTAAGGGACCACACTACAGGGCCCTGGTGTCAAGAAACCCCCAGCAGGCAGGGTGGAGAGGTGACTGATCCCCCCCCCCCCCATCTCCTCACTTGACCTTCTCCCACCCTCCCTGCTGCCCTCCTACCTCCCAGAGGCACAGGTGCACAGAGGCGCCCGGGGGACTTACGCTCATTCTGAATGCTTGCTGTTAGTTCCGATGGGTTAGCATTGTGAGGGGGAGAAAAGAAGACAGCGGTTATAGGTTATCGTGCATGACTACTCGCCCAGGGGCCCTCACGCCCCAGCCTGCCGGGAGAGTAGGGCTGCAGCACTCGGTGGGAGAGCCACCAGAGGTGGGGACTGACTCGGCGAGAGCTTCACAGAGGCGACATTTCCCCGGGGAGCTCAAAGCACGCAGTTGAGCAGAAAGACCGGCTTCTGATCAAGTGGTGTTGCCGGGAAAGCCCAACTATCGAACGGGACGATGCTGCTGGAAAGAGGCTGGGCTCTAAAGGTGCCGTCCACCCTCTCTGGACGCCATTGAGGAAAGCGGGCCCCCTGGCCAATGGTGCCCGGGTGAGGCTGAGGCTGAGAAGCCTGGCAGCAGCAGATCTGAACCAGGGCTATGAGGCAAAGCCCACACGGTCCACAGGCCTCGCTCCTTCCGCTGCACCTTCTTCTCTGTCCCACATGCAAGCACCTTCTTGCCTATCCTTTGGAAAATTCTAGGGACCGATGAATCACCGCGGCTCTGCTCATGGCAGAAATACGCTGCCCTACGGAAGTCCCTCTTCCAAACAAGTGCGGGGATGAAACAGCCCACCACTCTTTTCTGTGCTTTTTACGAAAAGGATGAAGAGGCAGGTAGCAAAGGTCTGCACACCTGAGATGTGCGGGTGCTTGTGTACAGGTGTGTGCATGTTTGAGGTCGGGCTTCTCAAACCCTGACAAGTGTATGAATCACCCAGGCTGGCGGGGGGGGGGGGGGGGGGGAGGGCGGGTCTGGTTAAAATGCAGATTCTGATTTAGCAGACCCCGTGTTTCTGATAAGCTGGTGGTCTGTGTACCACGCTTCGAACGGCAGGATCTTCGATGGTCATGTGCTTCCTGGGGAGGAGGTCTTGGTTAAAATTCGCAGAAAGGAGAACATGTGTTTCCGTAACTTCGTAAGATGTCCCTTCTTTATGGTTCTATCGTGAAGTAACAGGCCGTGCGTATCTCACGCTGGTGCGGATATCAGATATGTGTTGGTGCTGTGGGCTGACTTCTTCAGAGTGGGTGCTTCCCCGGGAAGCAAAGGCTGCGGGGGAGCCAAGGTGACCTCAAAGCTTTGACTCAGCCACAGTGAGTTGTGGAAGAGGAGGCCAGGGGCCCAGAGAAGGGCGGTGTGGAGCAGGCGGGGCTAAGGCAGGACCAAGAGGTGCCGGAAGAGTCACGAGAGAGAAGACAGACATGGGAGAGGAAAGGTGGAGTGTGGCAGGAACGAGTCCCCTGCGATCCACGCTGTTGGTACATGAAAGTCTCGAGTAAGACCCACAAAAAGGTTCAAAACAATTCTTTCAAGTGGGCCAGGGTTGTGTGTCTGCTGGGGCACTGAAATATTTTATCTGCTTTGCCATTTGCCTGGGTGCAGCCTCGGCAGGAAACAAAAAGGAATGAAAAGTCTGGGGAAAAGCAGAAATCTGTCATTTCTGAACACGTGCTCCCGGGAACTCCCCATGATGGCATCTTCACCCATATAAGACCCCCTGCCAGGAGCCCAAGAAAGATAGTTCCGGAAAGCCAGTGTGGTTGGGCATGGAGGAGGAGGAGGAAGAGGGGAGAACGAGCCATTTTCAGGAGAAGTAGGCCCTTTGACCACTAGCCCAGGCCTGCGGTTTCTTCATCTCAAGACACAGTTGATGTCTCTTGGGTCCTCACACACAGTGGAGGGCTCTGTCCTTGTCCTGGCAGGGGTTTTGCTTTGCCCACATGGCCTTCAAGCCTCTCTTTTATAAAATCAAAGGCTGGCTCAATGGAAAGAGCCCTAGACATTATCCAGGGAATCTCAGATTCTTAGAAGGGAAGTCATTCTGTTAAGGGCACGTAGCAAATTTGCTGCAGAACTGAAATAAGGACCAGTTCTCCTGTAGTCTGGTCCAAAGCTCCTTTCACAGATCTGTCCTCGGCTAGAGAGGCGGGTGGGCCAAGTGGGGCCCCAACACTCTCTCCTCCTTGACATTCTGGACAAAGGAGAGTAAGGAGGGAGGTCTTGGCGGGGAGTGGAGACCCTCAGAGCTGGCTGGATGCTGTCCCCAGCCCCACACTGAAATCAGGCCAGGGGCCTCTTGAGAGTCTAATTCCCTAAGGAGGTAATGACATCTGCAACCACCATTGTGCCCCCAAGGAATTTATTACAGAGACACAACCAAACCAGAGGACGAGCCACCATAGGGAGACGACCGTGAGGACCGCGTGCCTGGGGACAAGGGCAGCCTACTTAGTCCTGTGACACCACCCCCCCCCAAACCCTCTGTTACATCACCTGCCCTTCCTTCCATCTATAGAACTTGCTGGTGATGTCAAGTGGAAAATGAGTTTGCTCTTCTGCCTTCCAAGGGGGAAGAAAAGTCTTCCAATGAGCTCTGCAGGGGGTAAGGCAGGTGCCTGCCCCGTCTGCAAGGTTCCTTTATCCGCACACTTCTTCTCTTTCCCTGGCTGGTATCTACAGTCCCTGGCACCCAACCCATCCCTGGAGGATGGAGTGTGTGTGTGTGTGTGTGTGTGTGTGTGTGTGTGTATTGAGGTCGTCCTGCAGCACTATTTGGGATGACAGTGAGGAAGAAATGTTCCCCGCACCCCGCCGTCTCCTCTGTGGGCTCCTAGGAGAAAAATGCCCAGTCCCTTGACGTGGGGAGGGGGACAGAGAGGCGAGCTGCCAGCAGACTCACTTTTTGGCAAACCCACTCTTGTTGATGAGGCGACCCTTTGCTTTCTTCAAAGGTCACGCTGTTCTCCTTGGGGCTGGTGAGGGGGGTGAGGCGGGTGCGTGTGACTCTGCTGGCACAGCGGCGGGAGCTGGAGGCCGGGGCTTCAATGAGGGATTGTGTAGCCGCCGGGGGCTATTCCAGGAAGCCTGCTGGGCCCAAACTCCCCAGAGCAGAAGCAGTGCCCCGGTCCTCAAGGCACAGATAATGCCCCCTGAAGGGGCAAGCGAGCGGAAGGGCACCCCTGACAGGGCAGCCTCTAGCCAGAGCCCCCGCAACCTCTCCCAGAAGAGTGCCTGGCCTTCACTTCTCCCACATCTGGGCTCTTATGAATAACGCTGCAGTGAACGTGGGGTGTAGGCGTCTCTCTCTTACCTTTTGTGACAACACGGATAGGCTCTGAGGACCTTACACTGAGTGAAATTAAGTCAGAGAAAGACAGGTCCGGTATGTTCTCACTCTATGTAGAATCTAAAAACTTCACACTCAAAGAAACAAAGTAGAATGGTAGTTGCCAAGGGCTGGGAGGGGGGCGGGAAAGTGGGGAGATGCTGGTCAAGGCATACAAAGTTCCAGCTCTAAGATGGGTATGTTCTGGGGACCTAACGTACGGCCTGCAACTGTAGTTAACAGAACTGTATCATACACCTGAGGGTTGTTGAGAGAGCAGATCTTCAAAGTCGCCACCCCATACACACGAAAGGTAATTATGGACGTGTAAACTAACCCATGGGGTCATCATTGCGTAATATATATGTGTAGCCAATCATCAAGTTGTACACCTTAAACTTACATATGTTGTATGTCAATAAATACTTCAATGACTCTGGGGGGAGAGGAGTAAGAACGTATGGTCTTTCCCCAGCCCCTCCCACCAGGCCACGGCCTAGGGTTAAGAAGGAAGGGTGGGCTCAGGTAACTCGGGGGGCACCTGTTATGCTGGGCCCAGCAAGAGGGGAAAACCTGGCTGAAGAGGACCTCTTCCCTGGGCAGCTGGGTCCCCTCTGAAGGGCTGGCCTTCTCTTGTCTCGCATTCATCTTCTGTAGGCTTATTCTGGACATGTCACCAGGGCCACTGAGCCTGCAGCCGGCAGGGAAGTATAGTGCATAGGAGGCATGCTTCGGGCAGGCATCATGAGTTTCCTGTTGTGCGGCGGCCCGGGGCACCAGGCCTGGTGTCACAAAAGACCTCACCTCCTCATTCAGAGAGGTGCTGTAGTCATGTGCTGGCCCTGCCACTTATGAGCTGGAGAGAACGGCTTTATTTCTCTGCACCTCAGTTTTCTAACCTGTCAGCGAAAGATGAGACTCAGAGGAGATGCTTCGAAAGCACTTAGCTTTCAGCCAGACATGTGGCAGCTGCTACTCTGGTGAATTCCAAGAACTAAAAGAAGGTGGGATTAGCAGAGGGAGGGGTGGGGCATATCGAGTGCCAACCTGGTCATCAAGTTGTACATCTTAAAGAGACCTGGGATCTATTCATGAATCCATCACCCATTTGCTGTGTGACCCAGAGCAAGGAAAGGTCTATGTTTCCTTCAATGCATTTCCGGAAGTAGGGGACACTCTAGGCCCTCCTCACGGACACTGAGGTGGGGAGATGGTGGTGGGGGAGGTCAGGGCACTTGTGGCTCTTTGCCCCACACGCGGTACTCTGGAGAGACTGACTGCTAGCTCACCTGCCCATGGCTCCGGTAGAGCTTTAGAAATCCAGATTCCTAACAAAGATGTCAAAGCCATCTATTTGTAAGTTCTTCTTGAAGGAACCCCTCACCCACTAGCCCCAGGGATCAAAGTGGCAAGTGAATGAGTGAGGAGAAGCAGCAGAAGAGAAATGAGCCTTCACCACTTCTTTGATAACCCAATTTCCTCTGTATCCCTCTGCTCTCCAGGGACTTGGCCTTATCGTGCTCCTTATTAGACTGTCTGCCCGGGATTGTTAATGAGAGACTCTTCCTTGAGCTATCAGTGGAGATGGTCTCCACGGGAACAGTTCATTTCATGACCCTCCCCGCCCTTCAGTGAGCACACACACACACACACACACACACGTGCATGCACACACACATACATGCACTTGGGGCTATTGGGAAGGCAACAGGGCCTTGCCCGTCTTGTTTCTGGGTCCTTATAGTTTCTGCTGGCCTTCTCTTACCCAGAAGTGGCCACTCCTCTGGGCATTTATTATTTGTAGGGTTGAGTGGGGCGGGGGGCGCTGAAGTATGTGTAATTCTTCTCCAAGCTATGCTGACTCCCGGCCCCAGGGTCTGGCTTTGGAGAGCTCAGGGGGCACTTCTTGGAGGCTGTATCCCTCTCCCAGCCCTCCCCAGACATCTGTCACCTGGACAGAGCCCAAGTCAGCATCGGCATCATGCGGATCCCATCTATTTCTGGAAGCAGGGCACAGGGGACAGAGGTGGTATGCCCACATCAGAGCGCTGGAATGCCAAGACATTCTGGTGGAGGTGTCAGAATTGCGGCAAAGGGGGTACGCAGCTAAATGCAGGGCCATGGAGCATGGCTGCCAGTCAATGAGCCACTTACGAACGTAGCAACAGATATGGCTGCCAGAGACATGGCTGTCAGCATCCCAAACCCCTTCTTTTATGATTCTGATGGCCAAATAATGCCCCCACCATGGGAAACAGAATGATACAGATTTTACTTTCCAACTTCGCCACGGGAGAGGCAAAAACAAACAGAAGGAATCAGCGCCTGGGTTTTGGACCCTGGCATTAAAATGGAGCTCTATTTTAATGTTTCATTTAGGCCCAGCCTTCTGCGAAATAATTCCCTTCCCAACCCTCCCCAGGCCGTCCCTCCTGATTAGTCCAGCCACGAGGGCCTAGGAGCCAGCTCAGATATTAGGAAGGCAAATGAGAACTCTCCATTGCACTTGGTCCTTGGAAACTCCACTTTGATGGGCAAGTCAAGACTGCAGAGATCGGAGGGAGGAGAGTGGAGGGAAGAACTCCTGAGTGACACACTGACTTTCAAATCTGCCACCTCCAGTCCTGCTCGGCAGGCTCCAGGCAGCCCCAACATCAGCTCAGCCACAGTCCTCAGAGATCGTGCCGCGCAATTCGTCTCACATTCCCAAACACGCATCTGCTTCCGTCAATTCTTTGCAGGGAAACCCAGCTCTGCAGCCAGAATCACTTCCCCTCTCCCCGACCTCTTCCAAAGTTGGTCTTCACTCCCCGCCGACCTCCCATCCCCTCCCAACTCCTCTGCCCCAAATCGGGAGAATCAAAGAGGATGGGGCAGGACTCACGATCCATAGGAATCTCGATGGCCCCGCTGAGGCTGAGGAGGCAGAGCAGGAAGGCTGCGTGGACCCAGGGCGGCGGCTGCTGCTGCCTGGCCATCCTCAGTACTGGGCCCCGCTCCCTGCTCCCCGGCCCGCGGGGTCTTGCTGCCTCCAGCAGCTCTAACTGGGCCTCTCGGACAGAGTTCAGCTGTGGAAAGAAATACAATGCCAAGTGAGTTTTTCTTGAACTCGTGGTCTGTTCTAGCAATCCTCCGGGGCCTGAAGGACTCCAGGGTCCTGTTGGTCACAGACCAGTGTTCTAGAATAGGATTTCTTAACCTTGATGGACATGTGGGACCCACAATTCTCTGTGTGGGGAACTGCCTTGGGTATTATTGCAGGATGTTTCGCAGCATCCCTGGCCTCTATCCACTAGATGCCAGTGGAACCCACTCTTGCCTCCAATCGAAAATGTCTCTAGAGGGGCGCCTGGGTGGCGCAGTCGGTTAAGCGTCCGACTTCAGCCAGGTCACGATCTCGCGGTCCGTGAGTTCGAGCCCCGCGTCAGGCTCTGGGCTGACGGCTCAGAGCCTGGAGCCTGTTTCCGATTCTGTGTCTCCCTCTCTCTCTGCCCCTCCCCCGTTCATGCTCTGTCTCTCTCTGTCCCAATAATAAATAAACGTTGAAAAAAAAAAAAAAAAAAAAAAAGAAAATGTCTCTAGACATTGCCAACTGTCCCCTGGAGGACAAAACCACTCCCGGTTGAGAACCACTGTTCTAGAAGGAAGGGCAACTCCGCTTGGAATAATCCTGGAAACAAACACTGTCCCACTGGTCCAGCACCTAGAAGACGCCATGCCCTAGGCCAGTGAGAAACACACGAATCTCAGAGCTTCTAGGAACCCTATGTGTTGTATGGGCCTGGGTTTGAGTGGGTCTGGGGTAGGGCACAGAGAAAAGATCACACTGATGTCCTCTGATCCAGGGGCAGAGTGAAGGCAGCTGCACTGAGCGTTAGGGGTTAGACAGGTGGAAGCTGGTTGCTCACTGGGACTTTTTTTTTAAATGAATTTCTGCAGATATTTCGTGCACAAAGGTATGGTGGCCCTGATGTTGTCCCTTTAGAGATAATGGCAGTGCTGAGACTATGACCCAGAAGAAGGGGCTTCCAGGGGGCTGGTAGAATGCGCGATATTATGACCGCCCAATGTTCACGTCCTCAAGCGCAAGAAATCATTCTAAGGCCTGCAAGGGGAAGGATTAAAAATGGCTGCCCAAGGGGCCTGGGAGGAGTCCTTAAGAGATAAACCCTTTTCCCCTCCTCCTGAGAGAGAAAAGCAAGAATGGCTAAGGAAGGTGGGGGGGGGGGGTGAATGAAATAGATAAAGGGGATAAGAGTACACTAATCGTTGATGAGCACCGAGTCATGTGTAGAACTGTTGTCATTATATTGTGCATCTGAAACTAATGTAACACTGTATGTTAACTATACTTGAAACAAAAAAAAAAAAAAAAGAATGAGATACAGTGCTTTAAGACTGCCACAGTTTCCAGAACATAGGATCTTAAAACTTGGTCCCGTTTGCTGTTCTGCCATGGGGGCCAAGTCAAAGAGGATGGCTGGAGGCAGGTCCCCCAGGATTCTTCTCTCACCTGTACAACACCACCAGCTCCCGTCTGTCCTGACTGAGGCTGTCGGGCACAGGAGCAGGGCTCCAGGGCTTGCTCCTGGGAGACAAGGTTATGCTTCTGAAGACCCGGGGGGATGAGGACCCTCCCCTGTGCCAGGATGTGGGGCGGGCTAAAGGATTCTGATTCAGATTTCAGCAGTTTCTGTCCTGGACGCTGGGCCCAGCAGCAGCCCCCAACCTCACGTGTTTCTGGACCCCATCTACTTCCTTCCCGCTGCTTCCACCTTGGTTTCGGTCACCATCATTTCATGGCAGCGACCACAGCAGCTTCCTGAGTGGTCTCCCCACCTCCACTCTTTTTTTTTTCTTTGTTTTTAAGATTTTGTTTTTGAGTAATCTCTACACCCAATGTGGGGCTCGAACTTATAACCCCGAGGTCAAGAGTCGCATGCTCTACCAAATGAGGCAGCTGGGTGTCCCTCCCCACTTCTACTCTTACCCCTCTGACTCATTCTTCACCCATCACCAGAGGTGTCATTTTCTAAAGTGTGGATACAAATATGCCAGACCCCAGTCAACTCACTAGCTCACAGATGCCCGACAGTGAAATCCTCCCTAATGGAGTCCCCTCTCCAACCTCCCCTCTCATCACCCTCCCTCTGTGTTCCAGCAAGTACTGGTCATCTCCTAGGTCCCATCATGTGTTGTGCTCTGTGACTTCTACACAGATTAGCTTCTGTCTAGAACATGCTTTGAATCTGCCCTCTCACGATTTTTGCCAAGTGTGACTTGTGTGTCCCTCGTCTGTACTCCTGAACACCATTTGTGGCCCCCTAGTCAAGCACTTGTCACTTCGTATTCATTGTGTTCTTTCCAAAAGCCACTCATCTGTACCCTCTATTAAAAAAGGAAGGCTCCATAGGGAAGGTGCCTCATTTTGTTTATTCCTAGAATCTAATATGGCAGGCACTCAAAAATATGTGATGGATGGATGAAAAATGAGCAAATAAATGGCTGACTGAATGAAATAAACCACTTGGATCACATGATTTTGTTTTGTTTTTGTTGTTTAAACTCGGGTCTCCCCAGAAAACCAGCAGGCGGCTCAGGGGAACACATGCTTTGGACCTGGATGGTATACTGTGGAGGCTCCCCTCCAGTGGAGGAAAAAACTCCCTCCCTCCCTAGGCACCGCACTTGGGCCAGAGATCAATCAGCTAGAAGAGGGTCAGGGGAGAGAAATCTCCCAAGGAGGAAAATCTCCTGGCTGGACGGCGTCACAGGACGTCTTTGGTTCTTCCTCCAAAGACGGTCTTTATACAGACACAGGAAGGGTCTGCTAACTCCCCTCCTTGGGTCGTACATCTCCAAAGACCAGACTCAGGCTATCCAGCTGACACCTTGTACCGAGAGAACCAGCATGGGGTGAGGCTCAGCATTCCTTCACGTAGGACAGTGGGGATGGGTCGGCTCCCGTCTTGGCTTCATGACTGCCATGTTTTGTTCAGGAGCTGCCCAGCAACAGGAAGTGATGGGCAGGAGAAGGGTATCTTGTTCTGGGAATCTTGATGGGCATAAGAAGCCAGAGCTATTCACTAACTAGAAACACACTGGCAGGAAAAAAAAAAAAAGCCCAATTATTTGGGGTGCTTTTAACTCACAATTTTAAAACACGGTAGACAAAGTTCTTAGAGATAATCTGGTAACTGTTTGATAATTCTCTCTCCCTCTTCTCTCTGGAACCCATTTTTTTCCCAGTAAAATCTTAAAAGAGTAAGAGACTTTTTTTTTTTTTTTTTTAATTTTTTTTTTTTTTTCAACGTTTATTTATTTTTGGGACAGAGAGAGACAGAGCATGAACGGGGGAGGAGCAGAGAGAGAGGGAGATACAGAATCGGAAACAGGCTCCAGGCTCTGAGCCATCAGCCCAGAGCCCGACGCGGGGCTCGAACTCACGGACCGCGAGATCGTGACCTGGCTGAAGTCGGACGCTTAACCGACTGCGCCACCCAGGCGCCCCGAGTAAGAGACTTTTAAGATCATTTTGCTTTATGAAATCCCCTTACTTTTCAAATGAGAAAACAAGAGCCCAGCGAGGGGAAGTGATTTGCTCAGTCACACAGCTGGTTAGGGGCAAAGCCAGGAAAAGAACCCAGATCTCCCGACTCCTCATCTAATTTCCCATCTCTCCATATGCAGGAAAGTTCCAGAGTAAAGTTGCTATTTAAAAAAGAAATGCTCTGGATCCTCTGTCCCTCCTGCCCTTGCCCCTCCCCTGCTCATGTGTTCACGCACGCTCTCTCTCTCTCAAAACAAAAACAAAAACATTTTAATATAAAGTCAATGCATCTTTCTTTTTAATGTTTATTTATTTTTGAGAGAGAGAGACAGAGGGTGAGCGGGGAGAGGCAGAGAGAGAGGGAGACACAGAATCCAAAGCAGGCTCCAAGCTCTGAGCTGTGAGCACAGAGCCCGATGCGGGGCTTGAACCCACGAACCGTGCGAACATGACCTGAGCCGAAGTCAGACGCCCAACCAACTAAGCCACCCAGGCGCCCCCAAAACAAAAACATTTTAAATAAAAAAATAAATAAATGTGGGTGTCTGGGTGGCTCAGTTGGTTGAGCGTCTGACTTCGGCTCAGATCATGATCTCATGATCTCAAGCCCTGAATCAGGCTCACTGCTCTCAGTGTGGAACCTGATTCGGATCCTCTGTCCCCCTCTTTCTCTGCCCCTCCCTTGCTTGTGTGCCCCCCCCCTCTCAAAAATAAATAAAACATTCAAAAATTAATTAATTAATTAATTTAAAAAATGCAGTTTCTTTAAAAAAGTAAACACAGATTTATCACCTGACCCCATATTTCTACTTCTAGGTATATGCCCCAAAGAGTTAAAGACCAGTACTCAAACAAGTCCCTGTGTGCACCTGTTCATAGTAGCATCATTCATAACAGCCAGAAGGTAGAAACAGCCCAAATGTCCATCAACAGATGAATACGTAAGCAAAATTGCAGTACGTACATTCCACGAACTATCACTTGGCCACAGAAGGCAGGTACTGACACCTGCTACAACGTGACGAAACCTGAGATGGTTATGCTCGCTGAGAGGAGCAAGACAAAAAAGGTCACATACAGAATCATCTCATTTATATTGAAGATCCTTGGGGCGCCTGGGTGGCGCAGTCGGTTAAGCGTCCGACTTCAGCCAGGTCACGATCTCGCGGTCCGGGAGTTCGAGCCCCGCGTCGGGCTCTGGGCTGATGGCTCAGAGCCTGGAGCCTGTTTCCGATTCTGTGTCTCCCTCTCTCTCTGCCCCTCCCCCGTTCATGCTCTGTCTCTCTCTGTCCCAAAAATAAATAAACGTTGAAAAAAAAAAATATATTGAAGATCCAAAATAGGTGAGTCCATACAGACAGAACACGGGTTGGTGCCTACCAGAGGCAGAGGGGAAGGGGGAATGGGAAGTAACGGGTATGGGGTTTCCTTTCGGGGTGATGATAATGTCGGGATGAGGAAGGGATTCCACGGGAGTATAATAAGAACTGCTCGACTGAGGTGATGGCTGTACATACTGGGAATGTCCTAAATGCCACTGAATTGTTCACCACAAATTGGTTCACTTTATGATATGCCAATTTTACCTCAATAACAAAGAAACGTAAATATCGGTGTCTTTAATGTGCTCATAAAGATAAACGGCAGAGGGGCGCCTGGGTGGCGCAGTCGGTTAAGCGTCCGACTTCAGCCAGGTCACGATCTCGCGGTCCGTGAGTTCGAGCCCCGCGTCGGGCTCTGGGCTGATGGCTCGGAGCCTGGAGCCTGTTTCTGATTCTGTGTCTCCCTCTCTCTCTGCCCCTCCCCCGTTCGTGCTTTGTCTCTCTCTGTCCCAAAAATAAATAAACGTTGAAAAAAAAAAATTTAAAAAAAAAAAAAAAGAGGAAAAAAAAAAAAGATAAACGGCAGAAGAGGAGGAGGTGGGTTATTCCACATGGGCATATAGGCACCTTCAGCTCCCTGAGCCTGGTCCGCTCAGCCTGGAGGAGAGGCACACGGCTTGTAATCCTTCCCGTACATTCTGAAGGACTCTCCACCCATGTCTAAGGAACAGGAGTGTTAACTGGTGTCCAGGCATGTGGATTCTAGTGTTGCACTCAAAGAAGTCAATGCAGAGTGAGGAGGGAGATGTCCTGCCTGCAGGTACCCCCGCATCACCAAGGGTTACAGTTTTCCTATCCCGATAACCAGGTAGGAAAGGCCAAGGGCAGGGATGTCTAACTGAAGGCAGGTAAGTGCCTGCTTCTAATCAAATCTTATTTCTTACGCTATCTTGCTGTGTGGCCCAGTCACAAAGTATCTCAGGTTCCTCTCCCATTAGGGGTAGAGAATGACATCACCCAGGGGCGGGTGTGGGGGTGGGTGGAGAATGCCATCTAACTACAGAGCATCCTGGGGAGAAATAGGGAAAATCCCGTATCTGGTGAGAGGGCAGATGGGGGCTGCAGAAGAGGGGCCGTCATGACTGTCTTGGAATGCTGGGAGAAGGTGTGGAATTTTTCCGTTTAGCTCCACGAGGGAAAAAACTAGAATGGAATGGGAGAAGGTTCCAGAGAGGCAGCTGCTGCTCTGAGATGTAAGGAAGAATAATCTGATAAATGTACCCATCCTACAGTACCATCCATGAAAGTAAACACTCTACCCACACACACTATCGATACAATGTGTCCGAAAGATCCTTTTACATCAAATCAAACAGGTTAGAGGTGGATCTTAAGGATGTAAAATACATAAAAGGGAGGGCTATTGCAGGGGGAGAGAGTGAGGAAAAGAACAAAAACAAAACCACAAGAGAAATCTTGTGTGGGCTGATGGTGTACTATACGCTGCGGAAGAAGATTAATTCGATGCTTGCACTTCTGAAATCCTCCCCCTGCCCTGCAACCCCTGTGTGAAAAGAGAAGCAAAGAGAGAGGGAACAGAGTTACCCAAACATGAAATGTTCTGCCTGGTGAAGTACTGAGCTCACTGTTTCACAAAGAATCCAAGCAGCATTTGGCCAGGTGCTGTGCTGACAATGTACCCACACGGGAAGGAGCTGGATGCTTCTCAGAAACTCCCGGGCACTATTTAAATACACAGATCCCTGGACCCTCAAACATCTAGGCAGGGGCCAAATCGGGCTTGCAGATTTAAAAAACTGGGGTTTTTTTTTTTTTTTTTTTTTTTGAATTTGAATGCCCTTAGAAATTCTGTCGTCTTATGTGGGATGCTTCCTTCACTTAGGTTACCTCCCTGAACTGAAGCTTTAAAGTTTCCGGAACTTTAAATTTGCAAGCCTTGTGGGAGATTCAGATTCACAATGTCTGAGACGGGGCCCAGGAAGGGTGTGGGAGTCGGGTGATGGTCAGCCATTGGTGCGGACTGCTGGACACGACAGCCTCTCTTGGTCAAGTTCGAGAGCATGGGCTGTGCAGCGTGACTGTCTTGAGTTTGAGGGGGTGGGGGTCACGGGCAAGTACTGAACCTTCAGACCTTTGTATTTCTCATCTGAAAAACTCACACAGGACTATTCCAGAGGGCTTCTGGGATGACTTAATACACAATTCCTATTTAAAGCCCTTGGCAAAGCACAGGGCCCAGAGTGACGCTCAGTACGTGTTCGCTGCTGCCCCGGGGCGGGCTTTGAGGTCGCAGGACGAAGGAAGCATCCTGGTTACCTACGTGACGTTACTGGTAACAGCGGCTACTAGTAATAATTATCCACCCGCAATCAGTGTGCTTTCCAATTTTTCCTTCTTTCTGGATCCTGGTGTGCTTTCTTTCCCCAGACTGGGGAGCCCCTGGGGTTGGCACCACAAGCTGTCCCCGGCAGACGGTTGAGAGGCCCATGGCTCCCACAAGCTGTCATCACCGGGAGCCCCCCACATTCCCGCAGCCCCGTTCTGAGCGGGGCTGTGCCAGTGGTCACAACACATCTGTGATGATGGGAGGAAAGACTGGCGGGGCTGAAACGTGGCTCAGCTGCCAGTTCTACAGAACCCCCCCCCCCCCGGGACTGGTGGGTGGCAGTCGGCAGGCCACTCATTCATTTACCAGATCTGGCAGCAGGCGGTTTCTCTGCTCTGGTGGAGCCTTCTTTCCAGTGAGGGAGCCAGGAAATCGGCAGTGAACAAAAACAAATTAGGTCGCAGTAGGTCCAGTGAAGAAAACACAATCCGACCTGCACACTCGGGCGTCTGCGGCAGCCTCATCCATCATCACCGGAATATGGAGGCGACCTACATGCCCTTCATCCTTCAGCAGGTGAACGGATACCTAAACTGTGGTGCATCCACACGACGGAGTACTATTCAGCGCTAAAAAGAAATGAGCTATCGAGCCACGAGAAGACACGGAGGAAGCTTAAATGCGTATCGCTAAGTGAAAGAAGCCATGGAAAGGCTGCGTACAGTATGATTCTATGTCCCTAGGTGACATTCTGGAAAAGGCAAAGCTATGGAGGTGGCAAAAAGATCAGTGGTCGCCAGAGGTTGGTGGTGGGGGGGAGAAGGAATGAATAGATGGAGCACAGAGGATTTTCAGGGCATCAAACTCCTCCGTATGAGACTGTGATGCTGGGCCCGTGTCATGACACATTCGTCTAAACCCACAGAAGGACAGCACTGGGAGTGAACCCTCATGTCAACTACGGACTGTGGGTGATTAGGATGTGTCAGGGTGAGTGCATCAGTTGTTACAACTGCACCTCTCCGGTGGGGGGTGGTGCTAATGAGGGAGGCTGTGCGTGTGTGGGGGGTAGGGGGTTTACGGGAAATCTCGAAACCTCCCAGCTTGATTTTGCTGTAAATCTAAAAGTTCTCTAAAAAAAAAAAAAAACAATCAAGTCAATAAATAAAGAAAAAGAAGAAGAAAAGAAACCCCAATAGGCTGATGTGGTAAAGGGCAGTGAATGGTCAAAGAAGGCCTCTGTGAGAAGGTGACATTTGACGGAGATCTAAATGGCAAGGAGGAGCCAACTTCATAAAGGTGGGTCAGGAAAACATCCAGGGCCAGGGGAACCGCTTGTGCAAAGACCCTGTGGCAGGAAGTAGATGGGTAGGTGAAATAAACCGGTGTGGCCAGCTCTGAAGATGAAAGTAAGGAATTTATTTTTTTTTTTAATTTGTTTTTTTTCAACGTTTATTTATTTTTGGGACAGAGAGAGACAGAGCATGAACGGGGGAGGGGCAGAGAGAGAGGGAGACACAGAATCGGAAACAGGCTCCAGGCTCTGAGCCATCAGCCCAGAGCCCGACGCGGGGCTCGAACTCACGGACCGCGAGATCGTGACCTGGCTGAAGTCGGACGCTTAACCGACTGCGCCACCCAGGCGCCCCAACAAATTCCCTTTAATTTTGAAGCCGGCTGGAGTCGAGTATTCTATCACGTGCGGCTGACAGCGCGCGGTCACGGTCAGAAATGCCCGTGGGACGTTAGCTGGATGCCTACGCTTCCCATGGCCTCCACTTTCTGCGAAAAAAGGGGCCCTCCCTCCTCCTGCCGGCGTCTGCTGGACCCAGGCCCACCCCTCCGCAGAGACCCGCCCTTGACCATCCGCTGTCCGCTCCACGTGCTCCTGAATCTCCCAACTCTTCTCCAGGCCTCAGCAGAGAAACACCTTCAAGTTTCTCTCCTGACAAAAACAAAAGATTATTCTCTGGATCCCACAGCCTCCCTACATACACCTGATTTGTTTTTTTCCTTCTCTCTCTTCTCATGAAAGTTTGTTTAGAGAGTGGACTGTGGCTTCTGCTTTTATTTCCTGAGTTCTCTTTCCCTCCTCCAACCAGACTCTGGAACGCTCCCTCCAGACCTCCCGTTGGCCTCCCGACGGCCGACTCTAGCGTCCTTAGTCTTTATCTCGCCAGACCTCTGGGAGGCGGCATCGGCTTCCGTCAACCACTCCATCCATCCCTCCTCACATTCTTTTCTCCTTGGCCTCTGAACCACCACTTCCGGCCTCCTCTTCTCTCTACCCCTTCAAACCTCCGCAGCGGCAGTGATCACCTTGCCAGATCCTCTCCTTCTGCCACGGGCTCGTCGTGTTTCCACTGGGGTCCTGCTCCTCTGTCTCTCTTCCCTGTCTCTGTTGATGGCCCCCACCCAACTTGCCCAAGCCAGACACCTGCGAATCACCCTGAAATCCCACCGCTGCTTACACTTCACACGAGGCACCGAGGCCCTCTCGGTGTCTCTCACCCCCTTTCCCTTTCCCGTGCTCCCACCCTCTTACCTTTGATCTATGTCATGTCTCGTGGACTACTGCAGTAACCCCCCCCAGCTGGTATCTTTCCAGGTCATTCTCCATGTTGCTATTACAGTCATTTTTCTAAACCCCTGTCTGAGGCTGTCAGTGCTCGGCTGAAAACCCTTCCATATCGCCCCATCAATCTATAGGGTCAGACCCAAACTCCTGCGTGCAGCAAGGCTCCAGGAGATCAGACTCCTGCAGGACTCTCAGACCCCATCCAAATGCTAAATGCCCCGTAACTGACACACCATTTACAATCTCCACATTTTACATGTGCCATCCTCGGTGGCTGGAAAGGCCTTCCCTCCTTGTCAGGTGATTAATTCCTACTCAGTCTGCAACATTGCACCACTCAGGCATCTTCTGCTTCGTGAATAATTCCTTGTGCTCCCCCACCCCCACCCCTGCCCCACTGCTTGCCTCCATTTCTACTCCAGCTTGCACCTGCCTCTCTGGGGCACTTAGCACACCGGTAAAACTTTAAATTAAGGGTCGGAGACTTTCTCTGTAAAGGTCCAGATCATAGGTACTTTCAGCTTTATGAGACATACAGCCTCTGTCACAACTGCTGAACTTTACTATTGTAGTGAGAGAGCCACCATGGCCAATAAGTGAGCGAATGGGCATAGCTATGTTCCAATAAAACTTTATTTACAAAAACAGGCAGCGGGCTGGAATTGGCCCGGGGCGGGGGGGGGGGGGGGCGGGGTCGCAGTTTGCTCACCACTAGCTTAACTCGTCTCTCCTCTTTGTGGCATTTTTGAGGCTTAGCCCATGCCCTGATCATTCTTGCATCCGGTGTATGCCTGGAAGGGAATATTTACGGAGTAGAAGACCCAAGTAAAGTCCTCAATCCTGCCACTTACTTTTTTTTTTTAATAAATTACTTGTTTTCCGAGCTTTTAAAAAAAATTTCAACAATGGAAATAGATATTCCTGCTTTGGCTGCTTCCAGTGGTTGTGGTTGGAAAAGCAGACGGATAAAGCATAGGAACGTGAGACACCACACCAATTAAGCTGCTCTCACTATGCTTATCGTGTTCCTTCCTGGTGACCTCAAGCTGACTCCGACCCACGCAAGACTTTTCTTTGAATAGTGGGTAAACTCAGGTCCGAGAGAGGGCTTGTGACCTGCCCATCAGGGGGCTGGTCTGGGCTCAGTCCCAGGCCACTCTCTGCCCTATAGCATCTGTCGCCTCTGGGACCCAAGGTTCCTCCCCAGGGTGAGGTTCCTCAGACCACACCTCCTTTGCCTGCCACTCCACTCATCTTCTCCCAGGTTCCAGATGCCTCTGCACCCAGTGTGAGAGAGTGTGCGTGCAACAGGCGATGGCTTCATAGTGGCCAAGGACCACTGAGATTTGAGGATATTTTCTGAGTTAGGGTCACCAGGAGCTGATGACTGACCGGTAGTGGGTGGTGAGAAGAAGGACGGCATGAAGGTTCCTAGGTCGGGAAACTGGATTAGGATGATGCTAAGGATTGGTATCAGAAATACAGAACAGGGAATGAATCTGTTCGTGGTCGGGCACAAGGAGAACATGAGCTTGGAACTGAATATGTTCAGTTGGATGCCTCCGAGCCATGAACAGAGCAGTCCTGCAGGTACTTGGAGGCTGGGCTCCTGATTAATGCCTTGGGACGTACCGACAGATGAGTGCTATGAGGCCACATGCTAGCAATTAGTGCCTGGAATAAATAATAAAATGACGAGAACAATACTACCCACACCAGCTAAGGAACACATTCAAACATCACTGCCACAGGATGTTGTGAGGGAGCAGAGATAACAAAAGCCCAACAGAGCCTACGTAAAACTCCACCATTGTGCATCAGATTAAAAAAAAAAAAAAAAAAAAAAGGCAGCAGGCTTATTAACTATAGCTGTCCGGAAGCAACCTCTTCAGCAGTCAGAGAGAGGAGCTGAAACACAAGAGGAAATAAAGGCACATGGAAGTAAGGAGTGGGGCAGGGCCAGGCGTGTGGGGCCCGAAAGAGCTCAGAGGTGTCCCACACTGGGCCGGAGGGCTCACGCAGACAGGTAGGCAGCCCTTCTTAGCTGGGACTCCAGACTCAGAGCTAAGCTATTTCTCAGCTCATTTGCTCCCCATACAAATGCGTAACAGTCACAGCTGACTTGTACATAAATATAAACCAGTGTCTCAGGTTATCACTATGATAATAACCACATTCCTGCTCACCTGCCGCCTTCTTACTTGAAGAACAAAGAGCCAGCATCCTGCCCATGCTCACCCTCTATGCTGTCTGTTCTCGGCAGGAAAACTGGTTGAGGAGCCGGCCTAAGAGACATAATCTGCGCTCCTTGGGCAGCTCTCAGGCTAATCGCAGCCTCTGCTCCAGCCAAACAGGCACCTTCGGCGACCTTGACCTTTGCTCCCACTTCACCCAGGCCAGAATGCTACTCCCTCACTTCTCTCCAGTGCAGATCCCCTTCTTTACCAAGGCCCCGAGCGGCAACCCCTCCCTGACACCGGCCCTGCTTTCGCCCTGAAAATAGGCTGCATTTCCCTTGTGTTTCCCAATGCGCCACCAAACTCTGTTCCAGCAGTCATTTCTTCCTGCCCGTGGGATTCCCATGTCTGTCTCCTGCATCGAACTCTCAGCTTTTTTTTTTTTTTTTAATGTTTTTATTTATTTTTGAGACAGAGACAGAGCATGAGCAGGGGACGGGCAGAGACAGAGGGAGACACAGAATCGGAAACAGGCTCCAGGCTCCGAGCCGTCAGCACAGATCCCGACGCGGGGCTCGAACTCACAGACCGCGAGATCCATGACCTGAGCCGAAGTCGGAACGCTTAACTGACTGAGCCACCCAGGTGCCCCCGAACTCTCAGCTTCTTGAGCTCAGAGCCCATGTCTTACCTCCCTCCATAGTAAGACAGTACAAAAAATATGTGTGGGATGAGTAGCTGACCAGATACTTCCTATTACTGGGAGATAGTTATCCCATCGGCAAATCCACATATGACAAATCCTTGGCGAATATCACACAGGATGAAACCATTGTTAAGACATAAGTCTGATAATGAAAATAACCACAGTAGCCCAAGAAGGGCATCTCACCAGCATCCTCTCAGCCCACACTCTCATCTCCTTTTTTCTGAAATCTTCCCCCTCCCCGTTCTCAGAGCTTTCTGTCCGATCTGTCAGGGCTACGCTGTTTTCTCTACCCCACAGACAGGCCCTCAGAATCTAGGGGCTCAGCTGTGCCAGGCACTAGTCGCAAAACTGCTGTCCCTTCCACTCCCAGCCTAGCTGCCCCCTCAGCCCTGAGGGCGTCAGCACAGCTGCCCAGGGTTCTGAGGTCCACCTGCAGCGGAGGGACTGCTGTGGGTGCTACAGGGGACCCTCCTCGCCGTCCCCCCCTCCTGCCCTCTGATCCCCACCGCCACCTCCCTTCCATCTCTCTCCTGCCAAGGAATAAACGATTCAACAGATGGTGACCCGAGCCTGCTCCGCTCCCTCTGCTCACAGGCATCTAAAGGCCAGGGGGTGGGTTTCCTAGGAAACTGGAAATGCCCCCTGCTGACGATCATCAGCTTGTCCCAAAGAGCCAAGCAAGTAGGAGAGAGACAGAGGGATCTCTGGAGGAAGACAAGAGTTGAAGGGGAAGCAGCAGGGAGGAGCTCCCTGGCTGCCGCTTCTGGGAGCACCTGCCAAAAGATTACATCTCCCCACGTCCCCCTCCTCACCCCCACGGAATGACCGCATGTCTCAGCATCTAGAAGAAAGCATCTGCCCACACAATCCTCCCACCTCCCGCTCTGAAGGGCTGTCTGTAACTACACCGAACCCTCTGGGGCACCGGGGCTTGACAGCCTAAGAAAGCACTCACCAGCCTGCTTCGAGATGCTGGCCTCTCCCCACGCCCAGGGGGAGAGAGACCCAGTTTCCTCGCAGCCGCAGCCGTGTGGGGTTGAACCAGTTGTCTTGTGGGATTTTCCAATAGCCAAGAAAGCCTAGTATATGGGATTCGACTCCCCTCTTCTCCCACCTCCCTTCCCAGGGTTGGAGGGGGGTGGTCTCCATCTGCTCGGTGGCTGTCTCAGCCTTGGCTCCCTTTCATTGTCAGGGGGAGAGATCTGGGAGGAGTGAGGGGCCGGGTGTTTAACCGTTGATAGTGATCCACTTGGTGACAGTGACAGGGGCGCCCAGCAGACCCGGCCCCTCCTCTCCCTGCCTCAGCTAAGTTCACAGAGGCCACAGGGCTCAGGGAGAATGGGGGGTGGGGGGAACAACAGTATCAGGTGGCCCTTGATTCCTGCCTGGGGAGGGGGCCGAGGGGGACACCTGGGTTTAAGGTTAGGGATTTGGATGAAAACAGCTGTTTCCTGTTCAACACCCAGAACTGATCTGTAGATTGAAACCTGAACCACTTGGCTATTTATTAAATCGGGAGCGAGGGAGGGAGGGAGGGAGGGAATGGGAGAGAAGAAAGGGGGAAGAGGCCTTTCCCTCAAGGTGACCACCGTGAATGTCTGCTGAATACCCAGTCTTCGCACCAGGCTCCGTAGGGGCACACAGCACTTACAGGGCACCCTGGTACTCATACGCCTCCGGGCAGGCCGGGGCCCCCAAAGAAGCTGCACCCACCAAGAGAGTGTAGCTCCTTCCAGGGTGGGGAGGCGCTGACATCTGACTGTCATGGCATAAGTGGCTGGGTCACTAACGCCATGGGGCTTGGACATGGAGACCTGCGGTGTTCTCTTTCGTAATTGCACCGTGAGCGTCCACCCCATAGCCTTTGACCATCTACTCGTAAAAGACTTTTCTAGGTTGTTCTTCCTTATTTTTGTTTTCCCATCACAACAATGCCACAGTGAACATCCTCGCACATAGAGCCTGACACTTGGAGGAAGAGGGGTTGCTGTATCGTCTCAGCTCTTTGACTCCAGGCCAACTGGAGCCTGGCACATCTCAGCCTGGCCTGGCAAGGGAGCCCAAAGTATACAGGTGGCCTGGTCCAGAGCCCAGCCCTGCTGACAGCTCCCATATGGGCCAGCGGTTGCTGGTCACACCGGGAAGAACCTGCCAGTACTATAATCCAGCCAGCTGTCTGAAGTTCTCGGGGGCTGTGCGTTTTCTCCCCCTTATTGTTATCGCTTCTTGGTTCGTCCTCTGAGAGGCAGGACTAGGAAACACGCATGGAATGGAACAGTCCCTCCAGCGTCGCCAGTGTAGCTGAGGGCTGGCGGATCTAACATGCTGGCTTGAATAAGGTTTGTGGCTATTTGTGACTTCCTATGATTCAGGCTCCACTCACTGGCCCTGCGTGTGGTTAACTGAGCTCTGACCAGTCTCCTTCGGTATAAAGACTACCTATAAAGGAAACAGAAGTTAACACGTAGGGTGTGCGGATTGCCTCCACCTCAGAGCCGTCAGCATAAACCAAACTGACACCAGGAAAGATGGCCTCGGAGGACCCCCTTGGAGAGGAATCCTGGCACCTCCAGGAAGGAGGAAGGAGCCCCCACCTCCCTACCACTCAGCATCCTAGCTTCTCCCTGTCTGGCTCCCTGTCTTTTTACCCTCAGGGAGGAAGTTTCACAGCAATTAGACGCACATCTTTCTTCACAGCTGGAGAGAGAGGATGGGGAGGCTCCCACCCCCTCTCCGAGTGGGTGGGGAAGACATCCAGGATGGCAGCAGCTGCCTCCCTGGGGCCTGCCATTAAAGGAAAGTGGCTCAGTGCAAGGCTGGAGGGGAAGTGATCATAATCCTCTGTGACAGGTCTCCAAGGGTGGGGCCCAAGATTTGGGTAAGGTAAGAAGGAGGGACCCAGGAGGGAGAAAAGATGAACACTGAAGGTAAAAGGTCAGAGAAGGAGGCTTGCATTTAGTATGACAAGACCCAGGATCACAGAGGTGAGTCACAGAGTTGTCACGTGACCCAGTAACGCCACTCCTGGGTACGGACCAGAGAGTACTGAAGACACACATCCACATGAAATCTATACAGGAACGTTCACAGTAGCATAATTGATAATGGCCAGAAAGTGGAATGATTCAAATGTCCCTCACCCAACGGGTGGCTACATAAAATGTGGCACATCCATACAACGCGGTATTGTTCAGCCATAAAAAGGAACGAGGCACCGAGGCATGTTGCAATATGGATGCACCTCGAGGACATCATAATGAGTGAAAGATGCCAGTCGCAGAAGACTACACATTGTATAATCCCATGAATATAGAAAGTCCAGAGTCGGTATATCCATAGAGGTAGAAAGTAGATTAGTATTGTCTAGGGCTAGAGAAGGACCAGAGTGGAGGGAGGGGGAGGGATCCCTAACGGGTAGGGGTTTTGTGGGAGTTGGAGGGCAAAGGCAATGAAAATGTTCCAAAGCTAATTTTGGTGATGAGTGCTCAACTCTGCGAATATATTACAAATCATTGAGCTGTGTACTTTAAATAGGCAAATTGTATGGTATAGGAAATATATCTCAATAGAGCTGTTATTTAAACTATCAGTAAGAGAAAAGAATTACAGGGGTACCTGGGTGGCTCAGTCGGTTGAGCACCCGACTTTGACTCAGGCCGTGATCTCACGGTTGGTGAGTTCAAGCCCTGCATCAGACTCTCTGCTGTCAGCACAGAGCCTGCTTTGGATCCTGTGGATCTAACATGGATCCCCTCCTCCACGCTCTCTCTCTCTCTCTCTCTCTCTCAAAAATAAATAAACATTAAAAGAAGAAAATAAAATACGTTAAAAAAATAAAGAAAAAAGAATTACACAAGGACTGGGAAGGCTCTTGTTACAAAACTGGTATTTCAAAAAGGAAAGTCCACGATAAAATTGACAAACCCAGTTTCAAATGTTCAAAGGGATTTAATGAACTAAGTTTCTTTTTTTTTTTTTTTTTTTTAAATTTTTTTTTTTCAACGTTTATTTATTTTTGGGACAGAGAGAGACAGAGCATGAACGGGGGAGGGGCAGAGAGAGAGGGAGACACAGAATCGGAAACAGGCTCCAGGCTCTGAGCCATCAGCCCAGAGCCCGACGCGGGGCTCGAACTCCCGGACCGCGAGATCGTGACCTGGCTGAAGTCGGACGCTTAACCGACTGCGCCACCCAGGCGCCCCAATGAACTAAGTTTCTTAATGGGATCAAACACGTTTGTCAAAATTTACGAGGTTTATGAAGAAAACTGTAACATTTGTCAGTTGAAAAGTTTAAGGAAGAATTCGGCTTGGGGATTGAGAATTTTAACATCATGGATATTGATTTCCAGCAAAAGACGGAGGGCTAAGTTTTTGTATGCCACCTTCGGGAGTTACAGTTTTGCTCCAAACTCCATAGAAAACTGCCAAATGCTGTACAGAGGGAATGTCGCGGAGAGAACAGGGAGGAAACCCCAGCCCTTTCAGAAGCTTTCCTAAGGGAAGGCAGCTGTGCCAAACCTCAGCCATCTTCCTTTCAAATGTAGCTTCCTACCCCAGGCTCTGAGCAGTGGGCTCCCAGGCTCCTTGAGTGGGGTGTTCCATTTGAAGCCCAGGCCGCTGTCCACACGAGGACCTACCATCTGGACCCATCTGCTCCCAACGTCAGTCATGTTAAGCTGCTTACCCCGCCCTCTATTTGTGGGATTCTAAGCCTGGTTTCAACAGACCAAGGTTCTGAAGCCATTTGAAAACCACAGACTGAACTCAAGCAGGAAGAAAAGAGGGACAAGATTATAAGAGAAGCTTGTTTGGGGTGCAGGAAAGAGGGAGGACCTTCAGTCCCTTAATCAGACTGTGAGCTTTCTGAGGGCAAGGGCGGTGGCTTCTAGGTCTTTCCTGCATCCTTCACAGGAATAAACTCCAGCTCAAAACAGAACAGGGCTGGGCTTAATCAATAGAGGTGAACAATGAACAATGAACTAGCTCGGAAACCATGCAGACCAGGGAAAACTCACTAGACATGAATTCAGAGATGAGGCTTCAAGAGAATTCCTCTGGCACGTGGAAAGGGCATGAACTTGGAGCCACACACCTGGGCTTCAGTGCCACCTCAGCTGTCCACAGGCTGCGTGATCTTTTTTAAGTTTATTTATTTATTTTGAGAGAGACAGAGAGACAGAGAGAGCGCACACAAGCAGGGGAGGGGCAGAGAGAGAGGGAGAGAGAGAATCCCAAGCAGGCTCCTTGCTGTAAGCACAGAAGCCTAACGTGGGGCTTGATCCCACGATCCGTGAGATCATGACCCGAGCCAAAATCCAGAGGCGGACTCTTCACTTTAGACTTGGCCTCCCAGGTGCCCTCTGCTGCATGGTCTTCAGCAATGTGTTTACTCTCTCTTAGAGCCTAAGTTTTCTTGTCTTTAAGAGTGGGATGAATACACTTGATAAAAGGTTGTTTCCATGATTATTTCTTTTTTAATTTTTTTAATGTTTGGTTATTGTTGAGAGAGAGAGAGAGACAGAGTGAGAGCAGGGGAGGGACAGAGAGAGGGAGACAGAGAATCTGCAGCAGGCTCAGTGCTGATAGCTCAGAGCCTGACGCAGGGCTCAAACCCACGAACCACGAGATCAGGAAGTGAGCCAAGGTCAGACGCTCAACCGACTGAGCCACCCAGGCTCCCCTCAGTGATTATTAATTCAATGAACTGTTGTGAGTTAATTCACTTTAAATCAATTAACGGGCTAAGTTATATGTATAGCATCTAAACCAAGGCCTGGCACAAACCCAGCATTCAAAAGTCACTGGTCCTTTCTCCCTTTTTCCCAAGTTATGGCCGGTGTATTGCATCGCTACATAGCTTTGGGCAGGCTGGGCTTTGGAATACAGAAGTCTACTTTGTAGATGTATGAAATGCACAACAATGCCTGTGCAACTAGCCTTGGCTCTGTGGCCAAGGAGTTAATATCAGTCTTAAAGCTAACATATGGTGATGTGCCCAGTAGTTGTCTGCTTCAGACCAGAGGGCAAAGGAGGCTCCTGCAAGATCCCAGACTAGCCAAAGCAGCGGTGGGCCCCTTCCTTTCCTGCCTCTGCTGGGGTCTCCTGATCCCAAGCCCTTCCTACCCCTTATTCATAGCAGCTTCATCCACCAATGCCCCATGGCCAACGGTGGCAATTGCACCTGGCTAGAGTCAGCCCCAGAGAGGGAGCCATGTCAGTTCTACGGAGGTAACTTCCAACCCGCTATCCATATGGGTGTAGCAGCTGAGATTCCAAGGACAGCGCACACCCAGCTGCGTTTTAAAAATTCCTGTTGGGCTGCTAAAGGGGCACAGGGAGGAAAGGGCTAAGACAGCAGGAGGGAGTGTCATCTGTCCCCCCTGTCTCCCTCCAGCCCCCTCCATTTACATCCCAGACAGACATCAGTCCGGATCCAACTGCCACCCCGGCAGGCTCCTGCAGGCTGGGGGTGTGAAAATGCAGGAGCCTGGAGGAGGGAGGTGGCACAGACAAGGGAAGGTTGTTGCCTGCGTTGGAAGATGCGCCACGTGTCTGCGAGTCTGGTGCAAAGTGCTGGCAGCTACAATGCTTACACCAAAGATCGGCTCCAGCGGTGCAGAGGAAAGCTTTGTGTCTTGTGCCCTGAGAAGCGCGTGCATCAGCACGTAGAAGGGGCTCCCTTTGCTACAGATGTGGTCCTCTTATTAGAAATAGAAACTCAGCAGCGACTTGGTGTCTCCAACTCAACAGCCCAGCTTCTGCTGAAAAGGTGGGTTTAGCGGGGCAGCAGAAAAGGCTGAGGAATGGAGAAGAGAACGCATCGTTTCGGCAGAAATGGTGTAGACAGCTATTAGGGGAATAGCTTTGACCTGCCTCACTGCTGCTACCACGTCTCCACACCTAGCCTGTAGATCTCAGCGCCCCCAGGAGAAGGGGGCTAAGCATGGGCACTGCCTCAGGGGCCTGGGATTGGTCTCGGGGCAAAAAAGTTCCTAACGAAGACCCATGGCCCCTCTCAATCACCCCACATGGTGTCCTGAGCCCACGCTGTCCGAGGTGGCCTGTTACCGTGTTTCTGGAGAGAGGAGGCTCGGGCAGAAGGGCTTAGGAGTGTGAGTGCAATTAACCGAATGGATCCATCTGGGAAACTGAAGGCCTGGAGAACCGAGGGGTTTCTCTGTCTTGCGTCAGAGGGCAGGTGTCCGTTCTGAGCGCCTGGTGGGGACCCGGAGGTGGAGCGCGGGGTGGGGGAGAGGAGGGAGGGGAGCGAAGAGTCTGAGTGGGGAAGGTGCCTCACGTGGGGAGGGAGGAGTGTGCTGACAGCAGATGCCTGGGGCAGCTCCAGATGGCAGTGGCCTCAGAACAAAAGGGGAAGAGCCAGAGGGAAGGAAGACCCAGAAACAGAGGACTTGCCCCATGAGGCTTCCGCAAACAGATTCCCACCTGGAACCTGGCTGGAGGCGGGCTGAGAAGAGGCTACCCAGAGTTTCCGGGAACACTTGGAACAGGCCACCCCAAACCCAGCTGTGTGGGTCCCACGGCTGGACTGCCCAGATTCAAATTCAAAGTGCTGGCACTTTCTGAGACGTGCAGCTTTGGGTACAGGCCTTAAACTTCCTGTATTTCTGTCACTGATAAAATGTGAATAATAATAGGCCCTATTTCGTAGGTTTGTTGTGAGGATAAAATGGAAAATGCACGTCAAGTACACAGCACAGTGCCCGGTGCATATGGGGAGTACTCAGAGCGCTGATTATTATAATGACGATTATCGTCACCCTCTAAAAAAGCTGGACCAGCTCTCCTGTTCTCAGAACTTATTGTTCCCTCAACAGCCGTATGTGCCTGCTCGCATGTATTCTCTGCACTCTTTTCTTTTCTTTTCTTTTCTTTTTAAGGTTTCTCTATGCGGCTGAAAGTCCTTTGACCCTTTGACCCCTCGTGCTGTGCAGGTGCCTCTGCCTGGAGGCCGCAGTGCGGTGTCACGGCGAGAAACAGCCCGTAATTCTGGGCAACTAAATTCTAGAATGGGCTCGGCTGCTAATAAATTTTGTGGACCCTGGAGAAATAACTTCTTGAGACTCAGTTTACTCATCAACCAAATGGCATGAGGACACCAGCCTTGCTCGCACCACTGACTTGTCATGAAAGTTGAATGGCATAATGAAACGGACACACTATAAAAAGAAAGCTTGGAACCAGTGTTAGGGATTGCTGATCAGATTGGAAGTGTTCCGATGTGCGAGCTAGCACAGGTTTGCTCGGCATCAGGCAGCACGCCTCAGGGCGAGACTGGGGCTGCTAGCCAGATGTGCTGTCGCGCTGTGAAGTTGCTATCACCTGACAAGGGAGGTGCTCCTCAGGCGGGGGTCTGGGGGGGGCCACCTATGGTGCCCAGGGAGGGTGGTGACGGGCTTTGGGGGGCACAGGGGGGAGAGTGCATGCAGAGAGGGGGCACGGTAACACAACAGACGACCTCCGGGTTCTGTCGCAAACCTGGGGGTCTGTTCCCATGCCGTGTTACCTATCTCTACATGCTCATGAAAATAGCTTGGGGGGCGCCTGGGTGGCGCAGTCGGTTAGGCGTCCAACTTCAGCCAGGTCACGATCTCGCGGTCCGTGAGTTCGAGCCCCGCATCAGGCTCTGGGCTGATGGCTCAGAGCCTGGAGCCTGTTTCCGATTCTGTGTCTCCCTCTCTCTCTGCCCCTCCCCCGTTCATGCTCTGTCTCTCTGTCCCAAAAATGAATAAACGTTGAAAAAAAAATTAAAAAAAAAAAAAAGAAAAAAAGAAAATAGCTTGGTATATACCACTTTTGCAATCAGGGTCCTCCAAATACAGTAAAACAAAAGAATGGCACCTCCCCCACCCCCAGTATCAAGCAGTACGTTCAAGTTCGATACTTAGTAACAATGATCCATTGAAAAGCCCCGCGGTCATTTGGAATTCCCAAGCGGTCCCTGAAACCTGACAGTGTCGGAAGCCAGTTGTGGCCCCCAAAAGGCCCACACAGAAACTACTTTGATAAGACAAGCATATCTGAGCTCTGTTGATAGGATAAATAATAGTAACTTTCATTTACTGAACACCTGTTACATGCCAGGCATTGCGCAGGGCTCTTTATACACTTAATCTTTACAAGACGTTCATTACCGTCCCCATTGTATAAACTCAGGCCTAGAGCAGTTAGAAACGTTCCTAAAGTCACCGAGCAAGAGGAGCTGGATTGTGTCCAGATCTGGAATCCATGTCAGCAATGCTCTGCTCCCAGCTTTTGACCCCCTCCCTGCATTCCCCTCCCCGCTCTGCTCTAGCCCCATCTCCAACTCCTGGGAGAACAGAAGACGTCTGGAAAGAGGGCTGGAGAAAGACAAAATGCCATGAGGCAGAGGTGCCCAAAGCCAAGAATGAGGAAACCTTTCCCTGTTCAGACCTCTGGGTTGCTAGCTTGTGATCTGTCACCAATAACTCCTCGGTTAAAACTGTAGCCCTCTCTTCCCGCATTTCTTCCCCTGCCACCCCAGCCTGAGACTAAAACAGGAGCCGTGGGGCAGCAGGAAATTCTGGCCGAGAATGGAACAATGCAGGCCGTGCATACAGGGTCTGCATCAGTGATGTCGGCCTCGGGTTGGCTTACTGCGCCGTGGACAGCTGTCCATCTGCCAGGGCCCAATTCCCCGCCCAGAGGAGGGGTTCCCAGACTGCCCCCCATATGCTGAAGCTGTCATTCAGGAGGCTCCCAGGTTGTAGAGGCCAGGCTAAGGGGGAGGGTTGGGGGTTACAAAGCTGTTTCCCAATCTTTCAATTCAGGTGGACAGTTGGGACAATGACAAGACTAATGTCGCTGACTGCATCTGCTGGACAAAAGGAGTAAATGCTTCCCCAGTGCCAGCCTCCTTGCAAAGGAGAGCCTGGAGGTCTGGTTCTGTGGCTGACTCTAGGGAGAAGGAAGGGTATGTCCTTTCACGAGACTCTGGGGGCCAAAGAACCTTGGCTCATCAGAGAGAAGGGGCAGGAGGCAAGAATCTCCCCCCACCCCCACCTCTCAGTCTTGTGCACCAGCCCGAGGGCTCACACACTCACCGTCTCTGCCTCATTCAGCCTCCTTCTTGCAAAACCAGAGGCTCTCTTCCAGCCCACAGCAGGAAGGAAAACTCCAGGGTCCCAAATTGCACATAAGTCAATCAACCTGTCACAAAGCAAGCACAAAGAAGAGCCCCAGGGTCACTCTAGGAAAGAAAGAGAAAAGGCTTTGTGGTTTGCAGCTTGTTCACTCACTGGGAAATTACATCTTTGTCCACAACCATTTGGAAAGTTTTGCATAGCACAATGACATCTTTGTTTAAAGAGATTCAAGGTGCTGTGCAAGAAATGACAGCGATTCTGCAAGGTGCCTAAACGTGTCAGACTTTGGTGGTCTCTCATTCCTACATCGTTATTAGTGAGTGCCCTGACATCGAGATCTAATTGCGGATTCCCCATCACCTAAAGGAGTTAAGCTGTATCTTGGAGAATTTCTCTTGTACCTATGGGGGAATTTACCCATAATTATCTCATTAATTGTCTTAACTTAGGAGAACTACTGTGTTTTTCTTCCCCACCTACAGGTAACCAAACTGAGCTCACCATAAATAAATCTATAGCATATAGAAGTGAGAGCTAATTTTAGGGTCAGGGGACATGAATTTGAAGTTCTAGTTTGTTATGACATTTAGGGTGGATCATTTCCCTGCATGTGTCTCATTTTCTTCATCTGTAAAGTGGGGAGAAGGTACTGTAGAGTGAGTCAGACCACCAGGCCATTAGTTAGAATTTGCAAGTTCAAGCCCAGTGCCAGTCCCTCTGGGCAACCATTTAACCTTTCTCGGTGCAGATGACACATCTCACTTAATCACTTCCTTTAACATTAAAAATGTGTCTGCAGGAAATGATAAAATCCACCTTTGTAGAAGGGAACGTGGCAACATCTATCAGACTACACATGCACTCAGTCACTCTTTGACCTGCAATCCCAGTTCTAGAAATCCATTTGAAATATATCTGTATACCTATGTTGTGATCTCTGCTAGTAAGTGAAGAAAAACATGATAGGAAAAAGTATGCTTAATATGGGTATAATTTATTCAAGAAAGGGGCAGGAATGCACAGGTAAATATGTATTCACTTATTTTTTTAAAAAGATAATAAAAGGATAAAGCGTAAAATAAAAATTAAAAGACCTACCGGGTAGGGGCGGGGGACTGAAGTGGACAGGACAGGGACAGAAACTGGGCTTTGAATAGACCTTATTTTGTGGATTTACTTTGGAACACGTAAATACCTGACACACTTACAAAAGCACAATTACTGTTTCTACAAGAAATGCCTAAAATTAAAATAAAATCCACAAATGAGTTTATGTGTCCAGTTGGTTGGCTCTACACACACAGAAACTAAAACAAAGTAATTTGACTCTATATCCTTGGAAAGACACGGCTAAGAATAAAAAGAACTGCTTCTTTCCTGTGCCATCCCAACCCTAAACTGTTTTCAATAATCATATTACTGATGTTACTGTTACTCTGCGACTTTTGTAATATATCGTGGGATAGGTCAAATGAATACTGATTTCTCAGCAATATACTGATATATTGATATTGCAATATACTGATACTGATATTGCTGAGAAAAAAGGTTTTCTTCTTGAAAGGTGAAACAGATGTAAGATTGAGAGATCAAGTAAAAAGTCTGCAGCCCTGACTGTGAACTGGAGTATCAATATGAACTTCATATGTTTTATCTGTACATATGTGTATACACACACACACACACACACACACACACACACACCCCACACACTCCCTAGCCTTGTTCACTGTAATACCTAGAAACAAGGATCATCCCAGTAAGATTGAGCACCCCTGGTGATCTGTTTAGGAACTCTAAATACTATCCCCCCACAAAGAAATCAGGCTTCTTTGAAGAAACATCTGAGGCAGTAAATGTACAAGATGAGTCTAGAACATCTCGTCAAACCAAAAAAAGCAAATGCAGTGTCACAGACTACAAGAATCATGCCAAAAGGACTCAAAAGTCAACTAGAATAAGGTTTCCTTGGTCAAGCTGAATAGCAGTAAGGATCATATCTGCAATAGATTGAAACATAACAAATATGTTATGAATCCCTAAGAATAACTTTTAAAACTCCACACAACCCATCTCGAGGATGTTAGGGAAATACTTCATTATTTTGAAAACAGGTCAATAAAGCAAAAGAAGAAAGGGTGGATAGAGGTATAGCTGAGACAAGACTGGCCTTGTACTGGTGACTGTTGCAGATAATGATGAGTACATCAGGTTCCTTATATTAATCTCTCTCTTCCTTTGCAAAATATTTAAAAAAAAAACAATTTTTGTTAATTTTTTAAAAAATGTTTTTATTTGTTTTTGAGATAGAGAGAGAGAAACAGAGTGCAAGTGAGGAGAGGGGCAGAGAGAGAGAGGGAGACACAGAATCTGAAGCAGGCTCCAGGCTTTGAGCTGTCAGCACAGAGCCCCATGTGGGGCTAGATCCCATGAACTGTGAGGTCATAACCTGAGCCGAAGTCAGAAGCTTAACTGACTAAGCCACCCAGGCACCCCAAAATAAAAATAAATTTTAAATGTTAGATTGAGAAACAAGAAATCATTCGAATGCTAATTCTTGAAATCCTTTGGAACTATAGTCATTTAATCCTAACAACAATCCAGTCTGATGACAAAGGATGCAAATATTATTATCCCCATTTTACACTGGAGGAAATAGGTGTAATAAGCCCATTGAGTCAGTATTCAAACCCACATGTTCGTATCCCAAAGGCCCACTATCCCACACCTGCCTCTTTAATATCCCCATTTGTATATCTGGGTTAATAAAACTTCCCTTGCCTGCATGAGGGCACTGGGAGGGCTGCTATGAGATAATGTATAGGAAAGCACTTGAGAACCAAATCCTTGTACAAATATTTTACTGTTATTTGAAAATTAGGGATCACATTGGCCTTATGAGTATCACGTTGCTGTGAGTATCAAATGAGAGCTGTGATTTAAAGAGAGATAGACAGCTATAAAGACAGACAGACAGATAACCTTAAAGATGAGGAGGTTATAATCACCACCAATGTTTTTATTTATCATCATTGCTCACAGGACTTCAGGGTTAAGTGAGAAGGGAGCCTTGGAATCCATGATGAAGACCCTCCACCTGACCCAGGGGTAGGAAGTTTCCAGGACGGACACCTGATGCTCTGGGGAGGAACCATGATCAACAAAGACACTTGATGTCCAACAGGCTGCAACAGTGGCTCTCAGTCACAGATGGGTGGGGACCACTCCCAGGTTGCTGGGCACTGCCTCCAGATTCCAGAAGGCCAGACACCTTCTGGGTTCATCTGAATGAGGCCTGCATTACAGGGGGCCACAGTGGGCAGTGGAATGTGTTCCCCAGCGACAAGGAGAAGGCAGAGTGCGTCCAACTGATGACCAGAAGGAATGTCTGCCAGCTCCCAAACTGTTATCTCCTGGCATTCCTACCTTAATGTCTGCCTGGGGAGTGTTTACAGATTTCTTCTTAGCAAATGTTTATTCTCAGATTGTCCTGCCCTCAATCACAAAATAAAAGTGGGTCTGGGGTTCTCCAACACTTTCTTGCCTTAGAATCCTATAATTGTGTAAGTGTGTATTTCTGAAGACACATAAAATCGAAATTTTCCTGAGTCTTGGTTCATGCCCCTTCTCCCCCTGGATATTTAGTCTGTGCACAGGGAATAAAGACTTATTCTGTCTCTGTCACTATTTCTGATCATGACCTGAGCCGAAACTGAGAGTAGGATGCTTAACCAAATGAGCCACCCAGACGTCCCTAAGCTAAGCATTTAAAAAATTATTTTACTTTTTTTTTTGAATATGTAATCCCTTCACATGATGTGAAACTCATAAGATACAAAAGAGTATATAATAAAATATATATAAGTATATGAGTATATATAAGTAAATTCCCCTCCGAACCCCAATCCCCAGCCTCCCAGTTCTACTCAGCCCCTCCCCCTGGCCATCCACTGTTACCAGTTTCTTGTGTATCCTTCCAGAGGCTGGTGGTATATGCATAGCTATACCTTTTTTAAAAAATTACAACATATGATACATATTTTTCATCTACCTTGTTTTTCTCAGTTAGAAAACATCTTATATATCTTTCTGTATTAGCTCATGTAAAACTGCTTTTAGCAGTGGCATAGTATCCTATTGTATGAACATATCCTAATTATTTGCTCCATCCTTTACTCTCAGACAGTTAGGATATTTGTGGTCATTGGATGCAAAAAATTGCTGCAATACAGATCCTTGGATATATGTGATTTCTCACACTTGCAAGAATATTTTTGGGATAAGTTCTTGGATGCAGAATTTCTGGGTCAAAGAAAATTTGGCCAAACTGCTCTCCATGAAGGCTGAGACAAACACTCCCACCAGCAATATCTGAGTTTATGTTTCCCACTTCTCCAATATGGCGTACTACTAGGTTTTTTTTGGTCTTTGACAATCTAATGCACCGAGATTGGTGTCTCTTTTGTGGTTCTCTTATTATGAGTGAGGTTGAGTATTTTCCTTTTCTTTATTTTTACTTTTTAAATATTTATTTATTTTGGGGGTGAGGAAGGGCAGGAAGAGAGAGAGGGAGAGGGAATCCCAAGCAGGCTCCACGCCATCAGCACAGAGCCCAACACAGAGCTCAAACCCATGAACTGTGAGATCATGACCCAAGCCAAAGCCAAGAGTTGGACGCTTAACCGGCTGAGCCACCCAGGTGCCTCTCCTTTTCTTTAATTGTTCCTATTCTTTGCCCATTTCTCTACCAGGCAGTTGGTTTATTCTTAGCAATTTGAGGGAACTTTCTACTTACTAGGAAAATTACCTCTTTATCTGTAAGAGGAGCTTGAAATTGTCCACATCATTATTTTTATCCTGACTTTATTTGTGCACTAAATACAGACATTAGAGAAGAAAAAAAGTTTCAAGTCAATAATGGAAGGTCCCACATCAAGAAAGTAGAAAGAGAGAACCAAATAAACCCAAAGTAAGCGGAAGGAAGGAAGGAAGGAAGGAAGGAAGGAAGGAAGGAAGAAAAAACAGAAATCAATGAACTAGAAAGCAAAACCAATATAGAAAATCAATGACATGAGCTGGTCCTTTTTTTTTTTTAACATGAGCTAGTTCTTTGAAAAGATCAATACAATTGACAAACCTCTAACAAAACTGAAGAAGAGAAAAAAAAGATGACACAATTGCCAATATCAGAAATGAAAAAGGAGAGGTCATTAAAGACCTTCCAAACATCAAAAGGAAGATAAACAAACACTATCAACAACTCTACACAAATAAATTTAAAAACAGTAGAAATGGACCAATTCCTTGAAAATGCAAACAACCACAACTCCCAATATGTAACAGATAATTAAATGGCTTTATAATAATTAAAGAAGTTGAATTCATAATTTAAAAACTCCCAAAAAAGAAATTTTCAGGCTTAGACTGCTTCACTGAAATATTCTAACAAACTTTTAAAGAAGAATCAACACCAATTTTAGAAAATCTCTTCCATACTATAGGAGACAACACTTCCCAATTCATTTTATGAAGCTATAATACTCTGATACCAAAATCAGACAAAGACAGGAAAAAAGAAAAGAAAAAGAAAATTAAAGATCAATAATACCTCTCATGAATATAGATACAAAAATCCTTTAAAAATGTTAGCAAATAGGGGCACCTGGGTGGCTCAGTCGGTTGAGTATCTGACTTTGGCTCAGGTCATGATCTCACAGCTCATGAGTTCAAGCTCCACATCGGGCTCTATGCTGACAACTTGGAGCTGACAGCAGCCTGGAGCCTGCTTCAGATTCTGTGTCTCCCTCTCTTTCTCTGCTCCTCCCCCACTATCTCTCTCTCTCTCTCTGTCTCAAAATTAAAAAAAAACATCAAAAAAAATTTTAAAAAAATATTAGCAAATAGAATTCAGCATTGTATAAGAAGAATTGTAACTATAACCAGGTAGTTCATTCCAGGGATGCAAGGCTGGTTTAATATTCTAAAATCAGTCAAAGTAATGTACCATATTAACAAGTTAAGGAAGAAAAATCACATGATCCTATCAATCAATGCAGGAAAAGCATTTGACAAAATTCACCACCCATTATGATTTTAAAAAACTCTCAGAAAAAAAATTGAGAGAAAATTCCTCAACTTGATTTTTAAAAATCTACAAAACATCCACAGCTAACATTATACTTAATCATGAAAGATGGAATGCTTTCCCCCTAATACTGGAGACAAAGCAAAGATGTCCACTTTCACCACTCTTATTCAACATAGCACCTGAAGGTCTAGCAAGTGGAATAAAGCAAGAAAAGACAGTCAAGGGAATACAGGGCAGAAAGGATGAAATAAAACTATTTCTATGTGCAGACAACACAACGGTCTATGTAGAAAACCCCAAGGAATCTACAAAAAACAAAGAAAAGAACAACAACAACAACAACAACAACAACAACAAAAACATTTGGAACTAACAAATGGAATCATCAACATTCTAGGATACAAACCAAGCATTTAAAAACCAACTGTAGGGGCACCTGGGTGGCTCAGTCAGTTAAGTGTCCGACTTCAGCTCAGGTCATGATCTCACGGTCCGTGAGTTCAAGCCCCGTGTCGTGCTCTGTGCTGACCGCTCAGAGCCTGGAGCCTGTTTCGGATTCTGTGTCTCCTTCTCTCTCTGACCCTCCCCCATTCAGGCTCTGTCTCTCTCTGTCTCAAAAATAAATAAACGTTAAAAAAAATTTTTTTTTAAAAACCAACTGTATTCTACATACAAGCAATGAACATATAGGAAAATTAAAAATACAATACCATTTACAGTCCCTCAAAGAATGAAATACTTAGGTATAAAATGAACAAAACATGTACAATATTCGTATGCAGAAAACTACGCTACACTTACCAAAAAAATCAAAATCTAAACACAGAGACAGGACATGATGCTCATGGATTATAAGACGCAACACGATAAATATGTGAATTCTTCCCAAATTGGTATACCGGCTCAATGCGATCTCTATCAAAATCCCAGCAAGATTTTTACTAGATACAGACAGATTGTTATAAAATGTATATGGAAATACAAAGGGACTAGAATAGCTAACACAATCTCGAAAAAGAAGAAACACATGGGAGGGACCCATCCACCCAACTGAAAGACTCATTATATAAATCCAGCACTACTGCTAAAGGAACAGCCACATGGATCAATGGAACAAAATAGAGAACCCAGAAGTAGACCCACACAAATGTGCTCAACTGCTTTTTGTCAAAGATGCAAAAGCAATAGGGGAATGGAGGGAAAGACAGCCTTTTCAACAAATGGTGCTGGAGTAACTGGACATCCATAGGACAAAAAAAGAAAAAAGAAAGAAAAAAAAAAGAATCTCATCCCAAGTCCTTATACAAAATGGACTCAAAATGGATGGTGGACTTAAATGTAAAATGCAAACCTGTAAAACTTGTAGAATTAAAGCAGGAGAAAATCTTTGAGATCTAGGGATACACAAACAGTTCTTAGGTTTGATGCCAAAAACATGATCCATAAAATAAAAAAGATGATAATCAGGACTTCACCAGAATTAAAAACTTTGCTCTGCAAAAGAGGATTAAGAGTGGGAGAAATCACACATATGACAAAAAACTAGTTCTAGAATATATAAAGAACTTCCAAAACTCAGCAGCAAAGATGCAAACAATCCAATTGGAACATGGCCAAGAGACATTTCACTGAAGTAGATACTCAGATGGCAAATAAGCACTTGCAAAGGAGTTCAACATCACTAGGCACTAGTGGAATGCAAATGAAGCACACAATGAAAAGGGGGGGAATGAGCCATCACTACAGACCTATCAGAATGGCTAAAATAAAAAAATGATGGCAACACCAAACACTGGTAAAATGTGGAAAAACTAGATTACTCATATATTCCTGGTGGAAATGTAAAATGGTACATCTGAGTTACAATATAGTTTGGCAGTTTCTTAAGAAATTAGACGTAACTATAAGATGACACAGCAAGTTCACTTCCGGGCATTTATCCCCAGGAAATAAAGACTTTATGTTCATACAAAAACCTGTACAGCAATGCATACAGCAGTTTTATTCATAATACCCGCATATGGAAACAACACAGGTATCCTTCAATGGGTGAATGGTTAAACTGTGGTATAGTACAGTGGAATACTACACAGCAACAAAAAGGGAAGAATTATTGATACGTGTGGTAACTTAGATAAATCTCCAGAAAATTATGCTGGATGAAAGAAGCCGATCACAATATTGTGATTCCATTTATATAACATTCTGGAAATGACAAAAATTATAGAAATGGAGAATAGATTAGTGGTTGCCACAGGTTAAGGAAGGTAGGTTGTGCTGGGAGGAGATGGGTGTGGCTTTAAAATGTCAACAAGAGGGATCCTTGCTGTGATGGAAATAGTTTTGGTCTTGACCATATATTATCAGTAACCTGGCTGTTAGGTTGTGCTATAGTTTTGTAAACTACTGGGGGGAGCTGAGCAAAGTATATGAGGGATCTATTTGTATGATTTGCTACAACTGCCAATGAATCTATAATTGTTTCAAAATAAAAAGTTTAATTAAAAGTAGCTTTCAGTTGAGGGCGCCTTGGTAGCTCAATCAGTTAAGCGTCTGACTCTTGGTTTTGGCTCAGGTCATGATCTCACAGTTTGTGGGTTCAAGCTCCACGTCGAGCTCTGCCCTGGCAGCTCGGAGCCTGTTTGGGATCTCTCTCTCTCTCTCTCTCTCTCTCTCTCACACACACACACACACTAAATAAATAAACTTAAAAAAATAGTTTTTGATTCTCTTTGTATTCTGTATAAATAATTGTATCATCTATAAGCAATCATAACATCTCTTTCTTTCCAATTTTAATACTTCATTTCTTTCTCTTGGCAGATTAAATTTGATGTTAGTCAATGCAAAAACAAATTAGGAAGAAAAACCTACTACCACATAAATTAATACAAACTGGACAGAAATAATTTTTTTTAACATATTCTCTTATGGGCTTGCATGGATTACAGAATTTTGACAGTATTTCTAAAAACTCAAAACACTTTCCCAGATGTATTTAAAAGTTATTTCTCCTCAAAATAAATTGCCCAGGGCTGAGCATCATGAGTGTTCAACAATGACATTTCCAAGAAAAGAGATTCGCTAACTTTCCTTGATAACTTGCTTCAGTGAGTGGATCTCACATTCCAAAGGTGCAAAAAAATCCAGCTAAAATCGGACACTGTTATTTCAGTACAGCTGGACCTGTGTTCTGAAGCCAAAAGAGGTTCTCTAACTAAGGAAGATGGGCATTTGCTCTGGAAAGTTCAAGATAGATGTGAGCGCTCGCACCCACAGATCCAGCAAAATTAGACCAGTCCAAACACAACAGCAAACAATGTGGAGAATCAGTCTCTTCAGAAGGTCCCCCAGGTGATTGCTGGTGGTGGTGGAGAATTCAGCCTCAAGTGCATCTCCGCAGCTATGCCTGCCCCCGAGTCAGCAGGAAAAATGACCAGGAGGGCTAGGTGGCCCTGCACGGCCATTGGAAAGACACTGGTAGGAGAATAAAGGACAAACCACAAGCTGGGAAAAAAAATGTTTAAAAAACACAAATCTGATAAAGGGCTGGTCACACAATATGCAAAGAATTCTCAACTGAATAATTAGAAAACAAATAAACCAATAAAACAGGCAAAGGGTCTAAACAGACGCTTCCCCCAACGAAGATGTATTTTTGGCAAATCCACACACACAGAGATACTCATCACCTTTAGTCAATAGGGAAATGCAAACTAAAACCACAACGAGATACTATTTTATACCTGTCAGAAGAGCTCAGTAAACAAAAAAGTTCATAATACCAAGTCCTGGTGAGGATGCGAAGCAAATGGAACTTGCATATTGCTGATGGGAATAAAAAATGGTACATCACTTTAGAAAACAGTTTGGCTCTACCGCCAACTGTTTAACTTTAGAAAGTTAAACACACAGCTAATATATGAACAAGTAATCCCACTCTTAGGTATTTATCCAAGAGGAATAAAAATATATGTCTACATAAAAACATACATGTGGATATTTATAGTAAATTTATTCAGAATTGTCAAAAACTAGACACAAGCCAAATATCTGTCAACGGGTGAGGGGATAAATAAACTGTGGTATATAATGCAACAGAGTAGTACTTATCAATAAACAGACATGATCTACTGATACATGTAGCAAGTTAGAGCCATCTCAAATGCAATGTGTTAAGTAAAAGAAGTCAGTCTCAAAAGGCTACATATTGTATGTTTCATTTGTGTGATATTCTAGAAAATGCAAACTGGGGGCGCCTGGGTGGCTCAGTCGGTTAAGCGTCCGACTTCGGCTCAGGTTACGATCTCACGGTCCGTGAGTTTGTCAGGCTCTGTGCTGACAGCTCGGAGCCTGGAGCCTGTTTCACATTCTGTGTCTCCCTCTCTCTCTGCCCCTCCCCCACTTGCACTCTGTCTCTGTCTCAAAAATAAATAAACGTTGGGGCGCCTGGGTGGCTCAGTCGGTTAAGCGTCTGACTTCAGCTCAGGTCACGATCTTGCGGTGAGTTCGAGCTCCGCATCGGGCTCTGTGCTGACAGCTCAGAGCCTGGAGCCTGCTTCCGATTCTGTCTCCCTCTCTCTCTGACCCTCCCCGTTCATGCTCTGTCTCTCTCTGTTTCAAAAATAAATAAACTTAAAAAAAAAATTAAATAAATAAATAAATAAATAAATAAACGTTAAAAAAAGAAAAAAAGAAAAAAAGAAAAGAAAATGCAAACTGGAGGGACATAATAAGGACTGGGGTCAGTGGGGAGAGGATTAACCAAAAAGGGGTACATGAGAACTTCTTGGAATGATGGAGAGGCTCTATATCTGGATGAGGATGGTTATTACATAACTATACGTGTTTGCAAAATTCATAAGGCTCTACACCTAACACAGGTGAATTTTATTCTACGTAAGTTATACCTTAATAAACTTCACTTGGAAAAAATTTTAAGGTACATGAAAAGACAAGACCCAGACGAAGATACTGGGTCTTGCACACACCTGACAAAAGATTACCATCAAGAATATACATAAAGAGCTTCTGTAAGCAAATAAGAGAATAGCAAACCAACAAAATTAAGGCAGGAGACAAACTGGAATACATGTGGCTAATAAACATATTGGTGATCTGGGAAATGCAAATCAAGACCATAATGAGATACCAATTTATACTCAGTCAATTAGCAAAAATTACTAAGTCTAACCATATCAAGTGTTGAAAGACGTTGAAGATTTCTTATACATTGCTAAGGATACAACCGCTTTGGGAAACGTTTTACATTGCCTCCTAAAATTGAACATTTACCAACTATGATTTAGCAAATCTACTCCTAGCTGTGTACCCACAAGACACTCTTGTACATGCACAGAAATGTTCCTCGCAGCCCTATTCATCATAGCAGAAACCTAGCAAGAGCCCAAAAGCTCATCAATGGAGAAATGGACAATTCAACTGCAGTAGAATCAAACAATGAAATATTATGCAGCAGGCGAAATAAGAGTGCTATGCAGTAAAACTATATAATAAGCAAAGAGGAAAAGAAAAAAAACAGGACTCAAGATAGCAATTACTATAATTCAACAACAAAACAAACAACCTGACTCAACAATGGGCAAAGGGGGGCACCTGGGTGGGTCAGTTGGTTGAGCATCCAACTTCGGCTCAGGTCATGATCTCACGGTTTGTGGATTCAAGCCCCACATCTGGCTCCGTGCTGACAGCTCAGAGCCTGGAGCCTGCTTCGGATTCTGCATCTCCCTTTTCTCTCTGCCCCTCCACAGTTCATACTCTCTCTCTTTCTCAAAAATAAATAAACATTAATTTTCTTTTAAATGGGAAGAAGACTTGAGTAGACATTTCTCCAAAGATATACAAGTGGCCAACAAGCATATGAAAAGAGGCTCAACCTCACGAATCATTAGGGAAATAGAAATCAAAACTACAATGAGATACCACCTCATACCCATTAGGATGGCTACTATTAAAAAACAAAAAACAAAACAGAAAATAGCAAGTGTTGGTGAGGATGTGGAAAACTGGAAACCTTCCACATTGCTGGTGGGAATGTAAAATGGGGCAGCCTCTATAGAAAACAGCACGGCAGTTCTTAAAAAAACTAAAAATAGAATTACCATATGATTTAGCAATCCCATTTCTGGGTGTATATCCAAAAACACCGGAAGCAGTGTCTCAAAGAGGTATTTGTACGTCTATATTCATCCCAGCATTATTCACAACAGCCAAAACGTGGAAGTAATCCACATGTCCAGGGATGGATGAGTGGATACACAAAATGTGGCATACCAATACAACGGAATATTACTCAGCCACAAAAAGGAGGAAATTCTAACATGGGCTACAACATGGATAACCTTTGAGGACATTATGCTAAGTGAAATAAGCCAGTCACAAAAGGACAACTACTGAATGATCCCACTTCGATGAGGTACCTCGTGTGGTCAGATTCATGGAGACGGAAGTAGGAATGGTGGTTGTTCAGGGCTGGACGAGGGGGGAATAGGGTGTAGTTGTTTAACGGGTATGAAGTTTCAGCTTTGCAAGATGAACAGGGTTCTGGAGATCAGTTTCACAACAAAGGGAATGTACTTAACACTACTGAGCGGTACACTTAAAAATGGTTAAGATGGCAAGTGTTCTGTCATGAATATTTTATCACAATTAAAAATGTAAAAAATTTGTTAAGTAATGATTACTTCTGGTAGTAGGGAGGTAGAGAAGATGGGTTGGTGGTGGTGGTAGTGAAATCTGAAGCTTAGATATTTGCTAATCATGAAAGTTCTATCTTTTGTTGTGGGTATGGGTTTACAGGTACTTACTATATAGATAAATAAACGGATGGATGGACAGGGAGAAAGTTGGGAAGGAGAGAATAAAAGGTGATGGAGGGGAGGGGAGGGGAGGGAAAGAACAGGAATAAAAGAGAAAAAAACCCAGCAGGACATGCAGGACTGATGATAAGAGTGAGTCCTGAACCAAAGATTACGGCTAACCCAAGGCTGTGCACCTGAGGTCCAAAATAAAAGAAAGTTTGTTCTGATGGGTCAAAGGAATCTTAGATTATCTACAATGAAAGGGATCTCAGAAATCTCTCACTGAAGTCCATCGTCCAATGTGATGAGAAAAGTAATACAGAGATACGTGAGAAATGTGAATGAAGCTCAGAGATGTTTCAGTGCTCTCTCTAAGGTCACACGGCCATCTATATTCTAACCCTTTTGCAGTTATGTTTGGCAACAAAAGGCAGCAGAGACAAGGGAAAGTTAAGAACATTCACTCCTAGAGCAACCATCCCTCTTAGTCCTTAAAACATTCCTCTAAGAAAGGCATTATTAGTATTCTACACATTAGAAACCTGAAGCTTGGTGACGTTAAATGCCTCATCTAGGGGTTCTCGATTGGTGAGTGGCACAGCCGAAACTCTAAACCATGTCAGTGTCCCCAAGGCCCACGCTCTTTGATGCCCCATGCTGAAATCTACTTCACAGCAATACAACAAAATTTCAACCACTACTTTGTGAATGGCCATGTGGAAGACGCAAGGGTGAACAAACCACACACCTCTTTGCGATTATCTCAGAATGCTTGTTGTTATTCCCAAGGGGAAAAAAAGGAGAGTGGTCATAATTGGTTCACATATGCAATATGTCTTGGCTTTAAAATATACAATTAATTAGAGACAAATTTGTACTGATAACATGACCTGCCCAGAGTAATATTTTGCTTTATGACACATCTCTTCCTAAGAAAGATAAGGCAGGTAAGCCATAGCAGCTGGACCCCCAGTCCCATGACTAGGACCTACAAAGAAATGATCCAGTGAAAGAGAACTTCTGCTTCAGATGGAACGAACAGTCTTGGGAAACAGACAGGAGGAGCCAAGGGGAGCACCCTACAAAGGATGAATCACGGATGTGGGAAACACCTGTGATTTTAGACGATGCTTTCATTCCCAACCAGCCCTCAATTACATCCTCCACAGAACAAGCTAACAAATGGATAGGGGGCTATGACGCAGAAGTCATTGTCAACAGAGGCATTAATGTCATACCTGCCCAGCCACAAGCACACGGGGAGAGAAAGAAGGCTCAAACCAAGATCGCTCTGTACTTAAGGCCAAGGGGGAGGAGCGTGGGACACAAGGCAATTGGACACAAGGCAAATTTCTATTGCCACCTTATTTCTCATAGATGCAACCTGGTAAAATCCTTTTTAAAAAGATTGTGGTAAAATATACAATACAAAAAATTTACCATTCTAACCATTTTAAGTGTACGTTTGTAGAATTAAGTACATTCACACCGTTAAGCAACCGTCACCACCAGCCAACCAAAGAATTTTTTATCTTCCCAAACTGGAACTCCATATCCACTTGGCAATAAATCTACCCCCCTCTCCTTAGCACTTACAAATAAATAACTCTTAAGTACTTGCGATGAAGTATTAAATTTAGTCAAAACCTGTGGGTGGACTGCAGAATCAGCTAGTCAAATTAGCTGTAAGTTCAAGAAAGCAAAGACACCACCCCGGTCCTCCAAGACTTTATCAACATGATGGGCCAGTGATATTCTCGATTCCTTGTATTTAGTTGGCTAAACCCACAACTCTGGTTAAATCCAGCTCTCCACCTATTCTGTGCCTACACCCACACGATGGACGTGGCCGAGGAAATACACACCTCCACGCTGTCTGGCCTCACTTTGGATTCACGTTCTCTAATCTCCAGTGGGCATCTGATAATCAAATGGATCGCCCCCTCATCTGCCCTCCAAATGGCAATTCGTACCTTCCCCTTTCTTCTTGAACCCCCACTTCTCCCTCCCCGTTCTTTTTCTTTTGTCTTAATTTTCATTATGAAGTATAACGAAGCTCCATGTGCACACAGCCAACCTCAACAATTACTGACCCCAGGCCAACCACACATCGTCTGCATACCCTGCCCCATGTCTCCACTGGATTATTTTGAGGCAAAACCCTGTCATTGCATAATTTCATCTATAACACTTCAGCATCTATCTCTAAGAGGTGACGCTTTTATGAAACAGAACCTCACTAACATCACAACTCCAAAATTAGCAATAATTTTTTATCATCAAATATCCATTCAGTGCCCAGATTTCCAATGGCCTCACAAGGATCTTGGTTTTTTGTTTTTGTTTTTTGCTGTTTGTTTGAATCCAAATTCAAATAAGGTCCTAAGGTCCTAACTGATGACATTAGTTCATATGTGTTTTATGTCTCTTTTAAATCTATCAGTTTCGTATCTTTTTTCCCCCTTACACTTTAATTTTTGTTTCTTTTTTTTTCTTTTTTTGAGAGAGAGAGAGCACACATGCAAGGGAGGAGCAGAGAGAGAGAGAGAGAGAGAGAGAGAGAGAGAGAGAGAGAGAGAGAGAATCTTAAGCGGGCTGCATGCACAGCACAGAGCTGACTCGGGGCCTGATCTCACAACCTTGGGATCATGACCAGAGCCAAAATCAAGAGTTGGACACTCAACCGACTGAGCCACCCAGGCACCGCCCCCCCCCACACTGTATTTTTTAAATAAAAAAATGCTTTCCCATCCTTTTGTCCTTGGCTGATGGCCATGTTTATTCTTTGATAGAAAACAGAAGCAACAAAGGGAACTTTCACCGGTGCCAGCCCCCCACTGATGGCCTCCCTGCTTCTGTGCTCCTACGTTCCAGCCTCTCTCCTGCTCCTGGGGGTGAACTATCTGGGCTTGGGACCCCATCCCCTCTCACCTACTTGGCGACAATGCTGCAGCAATTCTTCTCTTCCTCCTGCCTCATCGAATTTTCCTTGCTCACTGGATCTTTCCCACCAGCTTACAAACTTTGCTGTGATTTCTCCCAATCTCAAGAGCCTTCCCTTGTCCCCACTCTCCTCTCTGGCAACTGCCCTGTTTCTCTTCCCTTTACAGGATAACTCCTTACAAGACCTGCCCACTTTTAGGTCCTCCAATTTCTCTTCTCCAAATTTCTCTGAAACCCAGTCCAATCAAGATTCCAACCCCCATCCCCACCCCACTCACTCAAGGTCTTATCAAGGTCTTATCAAGGTCACCTCAACAGTTTAAGTCCAATGGCAAATAAGTCCCTAGTTCTCATCTTTCTTGACCTAACACAAGTGGTCACTCTGTCTTTCTGGAAACGCTTCTTCCCCTTGGCATTGAGAACAATACAATCTGGAAGAGTACAATCTCCACAATCTCCTCCTTACTGATTCGTTGTTATCAATGTCCTTATCAGTGTATTCCTATTAATCAGTCTCTGGTGCTGGTTCCTCCTCTTCTTCCCAACTTCTGTTAGAGGGCTATGTCCTAGGATCTCTTCCCTTCTTTACTTAAGCTCTCTGCCTTGGTGACCTCATGGAGTCTCATAGCATTAAATACCATCTATACGCTGGAAACTCCCAATTTCTTTTCTTTTTTTTTTTTTTTAAATTTTTTTTTTCAACGTTTATTCATTTTTGGGACAGAGAGAGACAGAGCATGAACGGGGGAGGGGCAGAGAGAGAGGGAGACACAGAATCGGAAACAGGCTCCAGGCTCTGAGCCATCAGCCCAGAGCCTGACGCGGGGCTCGAACTCACGGACCGCGAGATCGTGACCTGGCTGAAGTCGGACGCTTAACCGACTGCGCCACCCAGGCGCCCCTGGAAACTCCCAATTTCAAGCCTCTAGCCTGGAATACTTCCACTGAACTTTGGACCCACATATCTAACTGCCTACCTGGCATCTCTCTTTCCCCGACAACATGTCATTCGAGTTAATGATTACCCTTCTTCCAGGTATTCATGATAAACCTTTAGCATCATCTGTGACTCTTCTCCCTCCCTCTCACCTCACACCTGAGCTGTCAGCAAATCCTATTGCCTATCCCTCTCCTTCTTTTCCCCTGGTCCATACCACCATTCTTGCCTGCCATCTTCTTTTTCTACCTCACTTCTTTGTTCCATTGCCTTTTTCTCAGTAAGTGACTGCCTAGTCACACTATCTAAAATTGAAGACCATTTTGCCCCAACACTCCCTATCCCCCTTATACCTGCTTTATTTTATAACTCATTCATACTTGCTACCTCCTAATATACCACATATTTCTTTCCCTTGTTTATCGCCTGTCTTTCCTCATTAAAATGTAAGCTCCTTGACATGCAGGGATTGTATCTACTTCCTGCTTTATCTCTGACTTCCAGAACTGTGCCCAGCCCGTAGAAGGGGTCCAAAAATATTTGTTCAACAAATTAATGTATTTATACATGGAGCTAAAGTAAAAAGTGTTTCTTCTATGCAGACTTCCCAGATTCCTTTGAACCTCCCCAGCACTTAGAATATGAAACACAGCAGTTAATATTATGTATTACTGCCACATTCTTACTCTTCTCTCGCCTACTAAACTCTGAGTTTCTCTGAGTCTGAGACCTGGCTCCCTATCTATCCTTCCTCCCCCTCAGCCCTGGCACAAAATTGATCGTCAATTAGCTGTTCCTACTGCTCAGGCTCTTGGGTCCGAGTAAACTCAATATTTATTTTGGATACCTCTATCTTTTATACTTTAATGAACTTTTTTGTTTTCAGATATATATATATATATATATATATATATATATATATATATATTATCAACACCACAACAATGTGAGGAGAAAAGGGAAGAGTATCCATTTTCCCTTCACTGGTGATTAAATACTTTAAAAATTTCGGGACACCCGGGTGGCTCAGTCGATTAAGGGTCCGGCCTCAGCTCAGGTCATGATCTCACAGTTCTCGAGTTTAAGCCCTGCGTTGGGCTCTGTGCTGACAGCCCAGAGCCTGGAGCCTGCTTCCGATTCTGGGTCTCCCTCTCTCTCTCAAAAATAAATAAACATTAAAAAATTACAATGCTTTAAAAGTTTCAAAGCACTTCAACATATTCACTTCAACTGGTCTTCATAACTACCCAGCATGGAAAGTATCGTCATCATCATTTCCACCTTACAGGCAAGAAACCTGAAGCTCACATGATTATTAAAAATCCTTTATCTGAGGGGCGCCTGGGTGGCTCAGTCGGTTAAGCGGCTGACTTCGGCTCAGGTCATGATCTCACGGTCCGTGAGTTCGAGCCCCGCGTCGGGCTCTGTGCTGACAGCTCGGAGCCTGGAGCCTGTTTCGGATTCTGTGTCTCCCTCTCTCTGACCCTCCCCTGTTCATGCTCTGTCTCTCCCTGTCTCAAAAATAAATAAAAAACATTAAAAAAAAATTTAAAAAAATCCTTTATCTGAGGGAAAATAGAATGACCTCGTCCAAGGTCATCCTTGGAGTAGGAGAGCTAGTAATTGAACCTGGGTCTCATGATTTCAGTTCATGTGGTCTTGTCTGTCCACCATGCTTCTCTAGTTTAATACCAATGGGAACATAGTGGTCCTGGTAGCAGAGAACAGGAATGGAGGAGAACTTGATGCTCAAGGAGATATGGAAGTCATTTCTGGGACAAAAGCAAGAACCTCCTGTTTAACCCAACATCTTGTTCAGTAAACCTCAAGCTCTTCTTCTTTCTTGCCTGCTGTCAGCAGTCATGGTCTCCAGGGGAGGTGTTGGGGAGGAAGGGCAAGGAGACAGAAGGATCCCCTTTTTGCCAAGACCAGGAAAATATGCCACATGCTAGACAGTGTTCTAGAGCATAAGCTGGAAGGCACAGCTGTTCTCTAGAGGTGGGAACTGGCAAATGTGTCACCCACTACTGGTGCCATGGGCCGTGGCAATGCAGGGGAGTGTGAACTGTGAGCAAAGTTGGCGTTCGGGGGGGGGGGGGAGCGATGGCCTGAGTGTGGCCCAGCTACCTGTCTCAGCTTCAGGAGTTACCTCCTTCTCTCCTGCCAGGATTGCAAGTAACAGCCTAAAATAAAGCCTGGGCAGAGAGAACCCATTTAATTAAGAGGAGCATGATCTGGGACATTACTGTCTTCATTGACTTCTACTTTTGCAGATGTGATGAGCACGTGTTGCTTTTGTAGCTGGCCAGGAAAAAGCAAGAAGAAGCAAACTGTCATCTTCCAAAGTCCTGATGGCAGCGTGGCATCAGGAGTGCTGTGGTGTTTTTTTGTTTTTTGGTTTTTTTTTACAGCTTTGGAAACTTTGATGATTGTGCTGCCTTCTGTGTCTCCCATCAGCCTGGAGGCTCCCTGGGGCAGGTGTGTTTCTCCCCTTCAGTCTGGACTTCATGAAGACAGGAGCTGTGCCTCCCCCAGCACACTTGCAGCTCTCTGAAGTCAGGGACTGCGCCTTTCCCATTAGACTGGAAGTTCCCCAAAGTTAAAGGTCATACCTCCCAATAGCTTTGGAAGCCCCTGAGCCCCAGGGCTCCTACCTCCTCTTTTAACCTCCCCTACACCAAGGACAGGGGTCTGCTTTCATTCTTCACCGGCAGTGGCTGGATTGGTCAATGTGACCTCTTTAGAAATAAGCGAGCCACTTGAGACCTGGTGGGTCTCCTGGGAAGAGATCCTCTGAGCTGGTGCCAATGCCAAACCTCACATATCTGGATTGTGGAGCACACAGACTGTGCCTGGTCTCTCTTTCCCCTCCTGCCTTCTGGCCACATGGGCACTGATGCCCCCACCACGAGCAGACAGAAAGGAGGGATGCTAGGGCTTGCTCAGCCTAGCAGCACAAGGGAAGGAAATAACCCTAGTTTAGTCATATTGCACTTCACTCTCACAATTCACCAATTCAAGCTTCCTCTCACAGTCTAATGACAGGAAAAATAAAAAGGTTCTTTTTGAAAGAACCATCTATTTGTTCAGATAACAAGAGTTATCTGTATGATGTATGGCGTCTCCGTTTGTACTGTATCTCCTAAGAAACTTATACCGTGTCTCCCTCCGTCCTAAAGGAGGGAAAAAAATCTGTGCTCAAATGGCATTTATATCTTTTCTGACTTCATGAGTTTTCTTATTTTATTCCGAATGTAGTCATCTTGTTTTACGGGAGCCATTTTATTATAAGATCATTCAATCTTAAATACTACAGAGATGCTTTAAAATTATATTACATTTCATCTTCTTAATGACCTGAGAAGACAAAATCATGGAGGGGATCAGAAAACGGGCTTTGGAATTAGAGACCCAGATATAAATTCCAGCTCTTATTAGTTTACCAATGAGCTACCAGCTGTGCGGTCTTGGGCCAATTACTGAACCTGTCTGAGCTCTGGTTTATTTCCTCATCTATAAATTGGGGACAGTATTTCTCTTCAATCCACTCACTCTGGATTTAAATTCTTTACACTGGTTTACAAGGCTTTCCCCCAGCTGGCCCGTGTCTACCCCTCAGCTCTGCTATACTGTGCTTCACACCCCAGCACGCACAGGCTGCTCCCTCTGCCTGAGATGTGCTCCACCTCACCTTCCACCTGTTATCTTCTTTTCTGCTGGGTCCTCATCATTTCTTAGCTTAAAAGTCACCTCCTAGGGCGCGTGGTTGGCTCAGTCGGTTAAGCATCCGGCTTTGGCTCAGGTCCTGATCTCGAGGTCTGTGAGTTCGAGCCCCGCATCGGGCTCTGAGCTGTCAGCACAGCTTCAGATTCATGTCTCCCTCTCTCTCTGCCCTTCCCATGAGCTTACTCTGTCTCTCTTTCTCTCTTTCAAAAATAAACATCAAAAATTGTTTTAAAAAGTCACTTCCTCAGAGAGCCTTCTTTGATTTGCTCTCCCAGAGCAAGCTAAATCCCGGACTGCTGGCAGTGCCTCTCAAACATCTTTGCACACACAAATGTATCACCCACTGATCTTGTTAAAATGCAGCATATCTTGGTGGGCGGGGGGGCTACATTCTCCCAACAAGCTCCAGGTGATCTGACGCAGCTGGGAGGAGCACCCTTGAGAGTGTGGCAAAGCACCCACACACACTTGTTTAATGCAATCGGTCTTTCCTGCTAGACTAAGTCCCCTCCCCAGGCCTTGGCATAGTGCCTGGATAAGAAGCACTCAAGAAATGCTTGACGATTGCACTCAGCAACACCTATAATGTTTCTAGCCCAGTTTCTGGTCAGAGTAAAAGAAATTCAATAAATAATATCAGCCATTTATAATAATATCGGGTACTGACTATAGTATGTCCTTTACTTCTTTTTCCACCCCCACATGCAAGGATTCCTACAAGGGTCCTGGACACAAAACCAAGGCCTGCAAAGTGTTGAGTGGATGCCTAAAGGAGCAAAGGAAAGAGAGACCCTGGTCCATGGCCCTTTATGAGCATCCAACATACGTAGAATGGCACAATGAATGCATCGTCAGCTTTTCATATAAACCCAAACCCTCCCTTCTACCAATTCCTACTTGTGCACAGAGTTTAAACACAAACAACAGATACCAAAGAGTTACTGAGAAATCCCCAGAGCAAACAAGCAAGTGACAGCCCAGGAAGGAGGGTATTGTTTTAAAAATTATTTCCTTAGTCCTCAAAGAACTGGAACAAAGCAGGATTGTGCTGGCTGCCTCCCCTGCAAGAATTCACATTCTAGGCCTGACTAAATGCCAGTCTAAATGCTTCTCAGAATACAATTACTAAACCCACGGAGCAGCAGTCCCAGCGGGGGGTGTGATGCCCCCCTACCACCAACTCTGCTGCAACTTCAGGCAATAAGCCTCAGTTCTCTGCATTCAGCTTTTCCAATGACCCCACCCCGGCTCCCCCGCCTCCATTTTGTTCCTTTTGGCCCACTCCTTGCTGCCTCCTTCAGGCCAGGGAGTGGGCAGAGCTGTGTGCAGTTCAGAAGCTTCTACACAACACAAAAATCTCAAGGAAACCAGTGCATCAGGCCATTTCCCGGCAACTTATCTTGTTTGCAGAACCAATTCCCTTCATTCTCAACCTCCTACGGATTAGGGAGGAAAGTGGAAACCCAGAGAAGGCTCTCCAAGGCTCTGAACCTACAAGTAGGTAATTATGGGGTTCGAGGGGTCAGCTACGTAAAGGGGGTTGGAAACATCAACCCTCAGATTAAAATGTGGCATCTTAAATATTTAAAAAATGAGTAAGTCTGTGAATGCTAGTTTGAAAATACAGCTGTGAAGAAAATGTTGTAAGGAAATTGAATTAAAACCAAAACAACTAGTATTTACTGAGAAAGAGACTTGGAGGGGGGCAGTAAATAAAAATAAATAAGATATGACATTGCCCTTTATGCTTTACAATCCTGTTAAGGGGTAGATAAAATATATAGGAAGTAGTGAGTAACAATGTAGCATTTAAGCAATGCCTCAAGGCTACAGTATCAGAGGTATAACCTGGAAGTAAACATCTAAAAGCCAAATGAACAATGCAAGTGTTTCTGTTCATTGTCAGTCCATTTAGGAAGACATCTTAAAGCCCACTGCCGTCAGCTGACATTCTGTCTCGGCCACTCCAGCCACATTCAGTGTCACCAGCAAAACTCAGGATGAATGAATAAAGGCAGTGAGAGTGGATGTGCCATCAGGCAGCACCCAAAGAGCAAAGATACAGGGGCAGCAGTGTTCAGAGTCCCAATGTACAACAGCAAAAGCACACCAAGAGTGCAGACAAAGGAGAAACTGCAGGAGGTTTATGGGCAGGGGTGGGAGCTGACAGGAGATGGGATGAGGCTGTTGGGCAAGGTGTTAGTCAGTCTAAGTCTTGGACGCTGGAGAAAGGGGCAGAGATGGATTAAGTCAAGAGGAAAAGGCACAGGTCATTCGGTAATGGGTTGTGTTTTGAGCAACAGTTCAAGGCTGGTCTCCAGGGCTTGAAGGATGCCAATCTGAATGGAGAGGAAAGTTCACGTAGAAGAGTAGTGGGAGAGGAGCTGGAAAGAATGTGGAAAGCCCAAAATGCTGGGCTAGAGGTTTTTTGTTTTGTTTTTTAATTATGCAAGTCACACAGAATACATTCTTGCAGTAAAAGTCTCAAACAATGCACATGACATTAAGGAACGCCTCACCCAAGTACCCTGTACAGAGGCAACAACACTGCTGTTGCTGGCTGGGTATCTATCCTTTTATCAGATTCAGACTTCATGTCACAGGCAATGGGGACTCTCTGGAACTTTCCGAGTCAGAGATTGCATCCAAATTGCACACAGTCAGCAGAGGTAAGCAGGTACTTCTGGAGTAGTGTAAGGTACAAGGTGGAAGACAGTGAATGGGGGTAGGAAAAAGGAGAGTGAGCACGTCAGCATCGAGGTTGACAGATGGAAACTAGACCAAGGGAGACCGATCAGAGACAAGAGGACAGGCGGTAGGAGATTTTAAAAAGGAGGGGCTGAATGGGAGACCAGGAGTACAGAAGACAAGGTCCATCACAAACACAACAAAGATGATAGGAATACAGGATTTTCTAAGTCGGGGGTAGCTGCACCAACCAAGATGGTGAGGGAACTGGTTCCACTATCAGTTTAGAACTCAGAGCAGAACCCAGAGGGCTGGTTCAGTATCCCAAGCGGAAAAGTTCTCCAAGGAGTAACAGAGTCCAACAACAGGTGGTAGGCAGGAGGATTGGCTCAGATTTTAAAATCTGACCTGTTATCTGCCTCAGTGGTGAGATAACTGTTCTTGATACATAAGTACTCAATAAATGTTAAACTGAATGTTTCTTTTTTTTTTAATTTTTTTTAACGTTTATTTATTTTTGAGACAGAGAGAGACAGAGCATGAACAGGGGAGGATCAGAGAGAGGGAGACACAGAATCTGAAACAGGCTCCAGGCTCTGAGCTGTCAGCACAGAGCCCGACGTGGGGCTCGAACTCACGGACCACGAGATCATGACTGGAGCCAAAGTCATTCACTCAACCGACTGAGCCACCCAGGCGCCCCTGAACTGAATGTTTCTAAACCTAAGTCACAAGGACCAAAATATGAGTAAGGAAGACACCACTGATTTCCTTCCAACAGCCATTCCCTCCTTCTTCTCTAGTTTATGGGGCACCATTTTTATTTTTTTTTTCTGGTGGTACCATGCCCAGGGAAGGTGGATCTTCCTCCAGCTCCAAGGGATGAGCCATGATTTGGTTAAGCCACACATGGTAATACCATTCCCCTTTGCTAGTAGTTGGGTTTAGGGATGGACATATGGCCAAGTTGGCTGATGAGGCATAAGAGGAAGTCAGCTGGGGAAACTTCTGATGAAGATTTTTATCTCTGTCAAAGATACAGCAGAGGCCTGACATTTTACTCCTACCAAGAACTTGACTATTTTAGGACATGCTGCTTGGAATTATGGCAGCCATCTCAAAACCATGAGGTGATAAATGTAGGAACTAAGAGTTGACAAAGTAAAGATACCAAAGTGGAAAAAAAAAAAAAGAAAAGCACGGGTCATTGACAACCAAAGTCCTGCTCCAAATTGCGAAACCACCTACCTCCAGACTATTTATTAGGGGAGGTCATCCCGTGTCCTTTTACCTAAGCCTCTGCTATCTGGGCATTCTGATCACAACCACCTGAAGGCAGGCGAATGGCGATTGGAGAGATAATCTTTAGCTTTCCCTAAGACCTTGAAATGTTTAATTGGGCAACAAAGTTCTTGCTGTCTCCTGGACTTAGTGAACAAGAGAAAGGAAAGGGGGAGAAGCTGGACAGAGCAGGGGAAAAGCCTAAAACTGCTGGAGCAGCCTAGGAAGTAGTAAAGTCAACTCAGCTCAAATCAGTGCATGCAACTCAATTTAATTTCACAAACATTAATTGTGCGTCTTCTAAAAGCCCTTTGGGGAATTAAAAAAATGAACAACACATAGCTCACTACATTCCAGGAATCTCTCTTTCTCCCTTTCATTAGCGATTGTAGGTTAAGTCCCAGGCCCTACTGCTAGATCACTTCTTGGTCCTCTTCAAAGGTTCTGTTTCCTTTCCCTGCACTTGAAACACGCCCATTTCCCAGGGTCTGACTCTTGGTGATATTGTCTTCTTAGTCTACACAGCCCCCCTCAAGAATCTTATCTCCACCAATGGTTCCAACCTCCTGCTACTACTCAGTAATGATTCCTTTACTGATTTCTCATGTTCTTCCTTCTCACCCAAGATTAATTTCTAGTTATGTACTGATCTTCTCATGTCCTTCCTTCTCTCCCACAATTAAGTCCACATTTCTAGTTATTTACTGATCTTCTCCACTTGGATCTCCCATAGGTACCTTAAAAACAACATAAGGGCACCTGAGTGGCTCAGCTGGTTAAGCATCCAACTCTTGATATTGGCTCCGGTCATGATCTCACAGTTGTGAGATTGAACCCTACGTCAGGCTCTGTGCTGAGTACGGATCCTGCTTGGGGTTCTCTCTCTCCCTGCCCCTACCCTGCTTGCATGCCTGCACGCTCTCTCTCTCTCTCTCTCTCTGAAAATAAATAAAGGTTAGAAAAAACCCCAACATAATTAAACCAGACCTATGATCTTCTCTACTAACCTCCTCCTCTTCCTTATAGTCACATTACCAGTAAACAACACCTCATCCAACAGGTTCTCCTGGCTAGACTTGAGAATCAGACTCCTCTCTCTCCAAGCCTCCCACACCCAATTTCTATCAATTTTAACTCCTAAGTATCTAATTACTCTGTCCCTTCCTATTCATGTTTCCTGCTGTGCTTTAATTCAAGTCTCAACCAGATCACTACAAAACGTGATAATTGTTTTCCTGCTGCCTAACAACGTTTGTCTTTGAGCTTCTGGCAAGGTGTAGGCCACGGTTTTGCTTTGCTGTAGCCATGGAAGCTGCAGACTCCCTTAGGACCTCAGAGCATTTGGGTCAAAAGGCTAGGCGGATGCGCTGTAGCCCAGCCAGCTCACTGATGGTCAGTAATCACATAGTCTCTACTTTTCATTCTTGGTTCCAGGTTGCTTTGGGGGCCCTGCTCCCAGCCTTGTCCCATCTGGGCAGGTCAGGTGAGTGAACATCAGCTGATTACAGCAGGGCATCACACTGCAGGACTCTGAGCCACTGCATCTGCTTCCAGTGCTTGGGACTGAGTATAAAATGTTGGGCTGCCTGTGGCATGAAGGCATGACATGTGATTGGGTTAGGGAAGAGCTCTGGGGTGTCTAGAAAGAGGAAAGCACCTAAGCTGGAGAAGCAGATGGTCCGTGGAGAAGGCTGGGACTCAACCAAGTGTCACTGAAGGGCATGAGCAACTTAGACAGGGCTGGATGGCAGGAATCCTGGGTTCCGGTTCTTACAAAGTCATTTACCTCTCTGGGCTTTTGTTTCCCTTCTTCTCAAAAGAGAGGTTTTGCAAAACAAGACTCTGCATCACAGCCCAGGCTCCCCAAGCTTAAGTGATTCTGGATCCTTCTTCCACCAGAAGTTCAAGGAAGGAAGAGGTTAACTATTCCAGAGGGTAAAGAAGGCTGACTGTAGCTGAGCAAGAGGGGAAAGGCAGGAACATATATCTACTTCATTAGTTATATGTGTAAACTGAAATGTGTGTCATGAATCCATGTGTAATGCAACTACATATTTCTTTCATATGGTGCAATGCTGTCTAAGAGAAATATAATAACACAAGCCAGATACGTAATTTTTAATTTTCTTTTTTTTTTTTTAATTTTTTTTTTCAACGTTTATTTATTTTTGGGACAGAGAGAGACAGAGAATGAACGGGGGAGGGGCAGAGAGAGAGGGAGACACAGAATTGGAAACAGGCTCCAGGCTCTGAGCCATCAGCCCAGAGCCTGACGCGGGGCTCGAACTCACAGACCGCGAGATCGTGACCTGGCTGAAGTCGGACGCCCAACCGACTGCGCCACCCAGGCGCCCCCGTAATTTTTAATTTTCTAATAGTTGTATTAAAAGACTAAAAAAAAAAGTTGAATAGAAACAAGTAAAATTAATTTTAACGTACTTTATTTAACCCAATATTCAAAATGTTATTTCAACATGTAGTCAATATATAAATATTATTAAATGAGATGGTTTACATTAGACATAGTTATGAAGTCTTCAAAATCCACTGTGTGCGTAGTTTACATTTATAGCACATCTCAGAAGAGGCCAGCCACATTCAAGTGCTCAATGAGCCTCTTGTAGCTAGTTGCTACCGTCTCGAACAGCACAGCCCTGGACCAATCAGCTGACAGCAGCACATGCCAGACGAGTGAGGCTATATTAGATCATCCAACTCCATATGGGCCACCAAGTGACTGTAACCACATGAGTGACTCCAGGCATGACCACCAGAAGAATGTTCCAATTGAGCCTGGCTGAAATTGCTGACCCACAGAACTGAGAACAAATGCTATGGTTGTTGTTTTAAGTTTGGGGATGGCTTGTTACACAGCAGTAGCTAACTGACACAGTAGCAAGCGATGCTGCTACTTTTACTGAAGAACCCAGTCATAAGAGTTCAAGGAAGCAAGGAGTTAACTATTCAAGAGGGTAGAGAAGGCCACTGTAGCTGAGCAAAAGCAACTTTCCCAGGTAGTAGGTGTCAGAGAATTCACTTTATTCAAAATCTTTCCATTTTTACCAACCTCGAGCTACCTTCTTATGCTTATATACTGCTTACGATGGGGTTCAATTATTTACTCAAATAAAAAAAAAAGTATGACAAGCCTATACCAATACAAGGCACATGCTGGGGCTCAGTAGTAACAGAGGACCGCACAGAATCTCTTTCCCTTGGCTAGGTCAGGTGCAGGGCTCCATGGAGGCCAGCACTGCAGAAGAAAATGGTTTCCCCGTGGACTGGGTGAGTCCGACCAGAGGTTTGGCCACAGCAGAGTAAGTGGCAGCTGTAGCTGTTTACCTGGGCGTCTCTGGTCTTTATATCCATCTCCCATAGGGAAACTAATAATGCTTCTGGGCTACCCCTGCCCCAACCTCCCACCCCATTCTACACCCCACACTTTTGCCACCATCGAAAGAAAATCTTTCTTGCCTCCTGTCCACAATGGTGTGCAGGTATGTGGTCAAGTGGCTCTCAGCCACATCTATTTCCAGGGCCATTGGCCTTTTCTTCCAGTCTCAGACACTACTGTAGTGACCGGCTCTGTGAGAGCTACCCACTTCACATAGGTACCACCAACAGTGCCTAGACTAATTCCCATTTCCTATGACTCTTGCTTCCATCCCTAGGGCTTCTTACTGGCACTGGGGAGTGAGACAATGCAAGGCCACTCAGGGAGCCCAGCTATGTGCCACCCAGAAAGGCAGAGGCAGAGACAAGCCTTCCACCATTGGCAGAGGGTAGCCCTTCCTCTCCCGATAGACTGTCTTGAGGAGCAGTCAGTTTTTACAGACCTGAAAGACTGAGCCACTGGTTGGGCTTGATCCAGAGAGGTGATCAGATCAATAACGTATCCTCACGTCCTCACCCTCTTTCCCTGCATCTCTCGCTTTTTCCTTTACTTCTGCTCTCTGAGATTATGCTCCCTAACGAGGTTGTAGCACATAAGCCCTTGCCTTAGGCTCTGGGTTCTAGGGATTCCCGGCTACAATGCCAAGTTATCGAGAATCTTGTCTGGGAGGAGATCTTTATGTTCTACCCTGAGGTATGACTCAAGGCACCTTATGTCTAGCTGCTTCAGTGGGGACCCAAAATTCTTTGGCTCTCAGCTGAGGTAATACCTTCTCTGCCCACCCCACTATGCTCGCCCAAGATGGCCTGGCCCACTACCATGGCACCAGGGGATGCAGATGCACTGTCATTCTCCCTATATTCACGTCTTGGAAAAGGCCCGCCCACTTTCCAAAGATACAGACACCATCTTGTAAGTACTTTTACTTAAGATATTTAAAACGCTTCACTTCTCCCCCACTCCTAGTATTACATCATGTCTAGTCAGGAGCAAGAGTTTGAGATTCACATGCTCCCTTTATTCACCTAGAACATGATGGTGTTGTCTGCCCAAGGCCTGCCCTGTATTGCTGCCTATATTTTCATGCAGAGCAGTCTGGTCTCCTCAAGCACTCTGGAGGCTCTGAGATGTCACACGCCAGGTGTCACACAGCTATGACTGCCGGGCTGCTCCCAGCACAAGTACCTGAATGCTCAACAAACAGCACCTGAATTAATGGATGGGGGAAGGGAGGGATGTTACCAGGCAGGTATCTCACGGCCTCTGTCTGAGGGGATTTAAAGCACTGAACAACTCTTCTCGGAGGTCTACTGCCCGGAGAATCAGCCACATTTGCCTGTGTGCTCTGCCTCTCCCTAAGCAGATGTATACAGACAGCTCTCAGAGATGGGGGAGGCCCACAGGGACTCTGCTGGTCTCATCTGAAGATTCTGCAACAGCCTACAGGAAATAAACATTCTCTCATTTTTACACACAGAGCAGCAGGAAAGAGTACTCAGCTCCCGGAGGGGAACTGCCTTTTTAAAGCAGCAGCAAGATGCTGAGATATGGTGGGGTCTGGTTACAATTAGCACCAAGCATTGACGTTAACAGACCAATTTGTCCTCTGAAGACCCGATGATGGCTCCCAGCAGCCAGACAGATATCACCAATAACCACCCAGTATATCTACCTTCCCTGGTTGATTGTTCCTGGGACCTGGGCACTCTTACAAGCCCCCATTCCCATCCGAGGGAAGGAAACAAGGGTACTACACACTTGGGGGTGGATGTCTGGATTACCTCCTTCCAAGAAAATGGCCTGGAGGAAGAGAAACCTGAAGTCCCCAGATCTGACAAGCCGGTTGCCAATGTGTAGAGACAGGTCAGTAAAAGTGAACCGTTAACCATCAAATTCCATACAAAATCAATAAAAAGGATGCTATTCTTGGCCAATAAGGATTCCATGGGTTAACTACCAGATCTGCTTCATTTTCTCTCTGTTAATTTGGATAATGGGGCACGAGAACTAGACCAAAAGAGTAATTTCTGATGACATCAATAATGGGCGTCTTGTTGCTTTAAAAAACATGTTTAAGTGACCTAGTCACTCCGTAAGTGAACTGGGCACAGCAGAAGTGAGAAATTGACCCACTTTTAGGAATCCACTTTGCTTGCTTGCTATTGCTTCATTGATAGAAGGATTCTGCCAATCAACCAGGAAGAGAATGCTGTGTAGTCTTGATTTTCCCTAAACTTAAAAATACAGTGATTTTGGTTTTGAAGTTTCACAACACCCTCTCGAGTCAGCTGAAGAGACATTTGGGTTTTTGCAGACTTGGGCCAAAACCAAGTTGACAAGTCTGGAGCCTGTTCCTTCTTCTTCAGCCCCCAGTGCCCTGCTGATTCCAGGAGTCTCTGCTCTAGATCCCCCAGATGAGGGGGGATCCCGAGGAAGACGCATTCTCCAACCCTCAAGCTGGCACCTATTCAGAAGCAGAAGGCACTAGACTTCCCAACTGCCCTCTCTATTTCCAGGGCAGCATGAGCCTCCCCGGAGGTGGTGTAACCCCAGACACAGTTGAGTGGTGGCAAAAACCAAGCCAAGTAGTTGCTATTTTGTGCAAAACGCCCAGCCTGAGTACCCTGCCTGATGGCATTCCAGCCCGTCTGTCACACTCATCCATTAATTCTGTAAGTATTTCTTCATCTCTACTGTGTGTGAGGTCTTTCCCCCTTATCCCCTGGCATGCTGCCTTCCAGAGAGGACAGTCTTATTCCAGCCAGAGAATGGACGGGGCAGTGTGATAGGGTTGGACCCATTCGTTCCCGACTTCGTTCTGCAATGCAGTGGGAATGGTCTGAGGCTGGTGAGCTTTGGTGAACTGGAATACAAACAGATAAATGCCCAAAGACAAACACGAACGGACACTGGTGACAGTGACATCAGAGCAGAGTCCAGGAGTAGAAGAGAGAGAACTGAAAGGCTACCTGCAGCCTCTGGCAGTAAATTGTGAATAACAGGGTTGCTCTGTCCCCAGGCCTCAGGGCAGCCGATCACCTCCCAATGCCAACAACACAGGGGTGAGAGCCGAGGACTATTCAGACTCTGTGAGCCACAAATTTGTCCATAGCAGATCCTTAAGCTCCCAGAAGCATAAGCAAAGTAGGTTCCTCAGAAAATTAAACACAGAATTGCTGTTTGATCCAGCAACTCCACTCCTGGTTATATACCCAAAAGAACTGAAGGCAGGGACTCAAACAGATATTTGCACGCCCAAGTTCACGGCAGTATTATTCACAATAATCAAAAAGTGGAGGCAGCCCAAGTGTCCGTCAACAGACGAATGGATAGACAAAATGAGGTACGTACATACGACAGAATATTGTTCAGTACTCTTTTAAGTTTGTTTGTTTGTTTGTTTGTTTGTTTGTTTGTTTGTTTCGAGACAGAGAGACAGAGGGAGAGGGAATCCCAAGCAGACTCTGCACTGTAGCACTGAGCCTGGGGTTCAACCCCATGACCATGAGATCATTACCTGACCTAAAATCAAGAGCTGAACACTTACCCAACAGAGCCACCCAGGAACCCTGAATGTTATTCAGTTTTAAAAAGGGCAAAGGGGCACCTGGGTGGCTCCGTCGGTTAAGCATCCGACTTCAGCTCAGGTCATGATCTCACAGTTTGTGAGTTCAAGGCCCGCGTTGGGCTCTGTGCTGACAGCTCAGAGCCTGGAGCCTGCTTTGGATTCTGTGTCTCCCTCTTTCTCTGCCCCTCACCTGCTTGTGCTCTGTCTCTATCAAAAACAAATAAATGTAAAAAATTTTTTAAAAATAAATAAATAAATAAATAAAAAGGACAGAGGGGCGCCTGGGTGGCTCTGTCGGTTAAGCATCCAAATTCAGCTCAGATGATGATCTCGTGGCTCATGAGTTTGAGCCCCGCATTGGGTGAGCCCTGCTTCCTCTCTCTCCCTTTCTCTCCCTCTCTGCCCCTTTTGGGATTCTCTCTCTCTCTCTCTGCCCCTTCTTTCTGCCCTTCACTCACTTGAGCCCTGTCTCTCAAATAAATAAGTACATACATACATACATACATACATACTAAAGAATAAATAAATAATAAAATCTAAAAGCTAAGGAATTCTGATATGTGGTACAACACGGAGGAACCTTGAAGACGTTACACTAAATGAAATGAGCCAGTCATAAGAGGATAAATACTGTATGATTCCACTTCTCTGAGGTGCCTGGAGTAGTTAAATTCAGAGATAGGAAGTAGAACCGTGGTTACTGGGGGGCAGCGTGGGGAGGTGGATCTGGGGAGTTACTCTTTTTTTTTTTTTTTTTCAACGTTTATTTATTTTTGGGACAGAGAGAGACAGAGCATGAACGGGGGAGGGGCAGAGAGAGAGGGAGACACAGAATCGGAAACAGGCTCCAGGCTCTGAGCCATCAGCCCAGAGCCTGACGCGGGGCTCAAACTCAGGGACCGCGAGATCGTGACCTGGCTGAAGTCGGACGCTTAACCGACTGCGCCACCCAGGCGCCTCGTGGGGAGTTACTCTTTAATGGGGACAGAGTTTCGGGTTGGGAAGGTGAAAAAGTTCTGGACATGGATGGTGTTGATGGCCGCACGATGTGTATGTACTTCACATTAAAGAACTGCACGATTACAGGTTGTGTAGGTTTTATCACAATAAAAAAGGCAAACTAGACACAAGCTATTTCTGTGGTGAGATGAAAACTCATGACTTGGTGGTACTAAAGGGGATGACAGGCCAGATCATTTGAAATTCAAAAGGTTCTGCAAAGTCCTCAAAGCCGATGGTCATGTTAACCAGTCTCCAACCAGGAAAGTCTAGCTTGAGAAGCACCAGACAGGGCATATAGGATGCCTGGATCCCACTGTCAGCTGTGTAACTAGACTAGTTACAGAGCCCCTGGCAAGGGAGGCACTTCTCCCCGTACCTCAGTTTTTCATCAATCTGTACAACAAGGGTGTTGGATTCGATCACCAAAACCCCTTCAGTTAGGCCAGGGGAGTATATTAAAAATGGAGTATATTGGGGCACCTGGGTGGCTCAGTTGGTTAAGCGGCCGACTTCAGCTCAGGTCATGATCTCGCGGTCCGTGAGTTCGAGCCCCGCGTCGGGCTCTGTGTTGACAGCTCAGAGCCTGGAGCCTGCTTTGGATTCTGTGTCTCCTTCTTTCTCTGCCCCTCACCTGCTTGTGCTCTGTCTCTCTCTCCCTCAAAAATAAACAAACACTAAAAATTAAAAAAAAAACCCCAAAAACCACTTTACTTGGAACTGACTTCCGAGTCCACTTAAAGCACAACAAAATCAGCTTCCTTTGTTTGGAACTAAAAGTATCTGCATTCAGTTCGATCATATCCTTATTGGCATGACATATGTACACTACATGACTTACTGTCCTGATGAGGAAATCAGCTTCCTCTAGAAGGAAGAAGACTGCCCCTACATTGAGGATATTGAAAGTACGTGCCCCAGCTCCAAGGCAAATTCCAAAGCAGAGCTCAAACGTGTTTCGGATAATGGCAGAATTGCACGTTTGGCATCCCGGAGTGCCCATCTGGGAAGGGGCGACGCTCACGTTCTCCAAGCTCAGAGCTGAGAGCTGGAGCTGGGGACCCCCCGGTCAGAACTCGCCCGTCAGAGAGCGGGGCCAGCGGGGGCCATTTCACAGGTGAAGCCGCTAAGGCCAGAGGGGCCCAAGGATTTGCCTACAGCTGTCACACAAACACGTGGAACCAGATGTGAGCTTTCCTAGAGAATCCTGGACAGGCTAACTGCCTTTGAACCCACCGGTAAAATCGGGGCTGGACAAGAATGGTAGGCCCCGCCCACCAGGCTGTGATGTCAAATCAGAAGAGGAGGCTCCAGGCCAGCCGCTTTCTTCATCGAACAAAAGACTCTTTTGAATTTACTGAATATTTTGGCACCAGCCCTGGTCAGTTCTTTCTCCTTCGGTGGGTTGAAAAATATTCCTAGCATCCCACAGAGTCCAGTGAGAGCGGAGCCGGTGGAAGATTCTTCCTCTCTCGGGCCACGCAGATGCTCTCGTCTTTGAGAAGGAGGCTCCAGTGGTCTCTGCCCCCAGGAGGGCAAGGTGACTGTGAACATTCCCCGGGCTACTGGCCGCCTGGCCGTGGACTTCCTCCTTGAAGCCCACTGTGTGATTCTCAAGTGTTCACTTAGGGAGAAAAGGGTGGGGAGAGATACTAAAAGTGGAATATTACTTTGCATATATATATCAAGCTTTCTCCTAATCCCGCCCTCAGTGCCTCAAAAGACCTTTAAAGTCACCTTCTTCCCTGACAGGTTTCTCCCCAACACCCCTATTTAGTCAAAATCTCCCCATTTTAGATTTATGTCTATGTTTTGCATGGTCCTCTCTTTTACGTATCCTTCTCTTTCTAGTGAGACCAATGCCCAATGGCTGGTGTGTGTGATTCTGTTTATTTTCTTTTTTAAAATATTTATTCATTTTTGAGAGAGAGAGAGCACAAGTGGGGGAAGGACAGAGAGAGGGGGACAGAGGATCCTAAGCCGGCTCTGTGCTGACAACAGTGGGCCCAATGCGGGACTTGAACTCCTGAACGGTCAGATCATGACCTGAGCTGAAGTTGGACACTCAACTGACTGAGCCACCCAGGCGCCCCAATTCCCTCTATTTTCTAGAACATCCAGCACTGTGTTGGGCACAGTGCAGGCACTCAGCCATCATGTGGTGAGGACCATGATGCTGAGTTACACGAATACCTACTAGGGGCTGGGCACACAGATAAGTACTCTACTGATATCTCAGTAACTCAGTGAGTCGTCATCACAGCGTGGTGTGTGAGGTGCTTTTAACTCTACTTTTTAGATAAGGAAACTGAGGCTCAGAAGGGTTAAGTAGCCTGTTCGAGGTTAGGGGGAGGGGCTTGGGTGCCAGTCTGTCTCCTGGGCTCCCAAACCAGAGCTCTTCACACTCAGACATCACTCACTCCCTCCTCAAGGTCCCAAATTAAGGAGGTAGAACAGGCCTTCAGCATCTTCTACGTCAGGCATCCTCCCTGCCCCAGCCCCCTTCTGCTTGCCTCCACACAATCCCATCCTCCAGGCTGGGGACGGGGCAGGAGGAAGGGACCTGAAAACCCAGAGGGTGATTTCAGGAACCGGCACCACGATGAGTGACCCTGGAAGCACTTAAGGCAGATGGAAGGGAAGCTGGCGGACAGAGAAGGGTAGAGCCCTGCCGGGCACGGACCCCTCCCCTCCATTTCAGGGCCACGCTCTACACACACTTCACCTCCACGGCTGGGCGTCCTGTGCCCGTGCCTTCCACCGCTCCCAACGGGGTGAGGAAGCCACATCACAGCCACGTGTCCAAGGAGAACAAGTGTCACTCCAGCAGACAGCGGGATATGTTTAACCTCCCAAAGCAGACCTTGATACTTCTGCGCGCAGTGTAGAAACCAAGGTGCTGAGACCCCGTGGCACGTATCTCACGGCCACCTGGGCCCCCGACACAAACAGGAGGCGGCAGAAACAGCACTGAGCGAGTCCAGGTCCCAGCTCTCCGGTAACTCTGGGCCTCAGGCACCTCATCCCTACAGCAAGGAGGTCACTGCGTGGTCTGTAAAGGGCGTCCCAAAGGCTCAGGTCTACAGTTCGGTGACCAGGCTGCAGACAATGGAGAGCTGATTCCGGAGATAGGGCCTTATCCTGGCACACTCCCTGGGAACTTGACCCTGTTCCCCCTCAACCACAGGCAGGCTCTGACAGTCTTCCAAGGAAAATGCTGACCTCTGGCCTGGTTGATTCCCAGTTAAACAAAGGACCGCAAGCTGGTGAGCCCGGGACTGTCGTCCGAGGGCTGGGTCATCTTCCACCTGCCAGCTGACTCTTGCACAGACTCCACACCCCAGCTGCACAGGCCACGGCGGGGGGTGGGGCAGTGCTCTCTGGGGGGCCGTCATGCCAACAAGACTTCAGTAAGACGTAAGTGATGGGGAGGGGGCCAGAGAGCAGGGTTTATGGGTCATCGCTCCAGTGCAGTCCCAGCCCTGCACGGCTGTCACTCAAATCCAGGCTTTCGGGGCACGAAAGCTGGTTCACCTGGCTCTGTCCAAGCTGAGACTCCACGTCAGATAAGTAGATATGCTGGGATCCAATGGCCCGTGGGGGCTGGCCCCATATGGCCTCCTACCATGATAAACCAGACCCTGAAAGCAAGTCAATGCCTTTCTGTCTTGTACAAGGACCTGCCCCTGTCGGGGCACCTCGCGGCTCAGCCAGCTAAATGTCCGACTCTTGATTTCAGTTCAGGTCATGATCTCACAGTTTGTGAGATCAAGGCCTGCATCGGGCTCTACCCTGTCAGCACAGAGCCTGCTTGGGATTCTCTCTCTCCTCTCTCTCTGACCCTTCCCCCACTCACATGATCTCTCTCTCTCTCTCTCTCAAAATAAATAAACTTAAAAAAAAAAAAAAAAAAGACCTGCCCCTTTCTTTCAACTTGCTGCTCAAGGTCTACTTTCCAGAAAGTTCTCCCGAGGGTACCTCCAATGCTCCCTACCCCACAAGCTGTACGTACGTGATTTCCAGGAACTACACACAGTCCTCCAAAGGTAACAAAAATCCCCCAACTCCTGTGGGGCGCCTGGGTGGCGCAGTCGGTTAAGCGTCCGACTTCAGCCAGGTCACGATCTCGTGGTCCGTGAGTTCGAGCCCCGCGTCGGGCTCTGGGCTGATGGCTCAGAGCCTGGAGCCTGTTTCTGATTCTGTGTCTCCCTCTCTCTCTGCCCCTCCCCCGTTCATGCTCTGTCTCTCTCTGTCCCAAAAATAAATAAACGTTGAAAAAAAAAATTAAAAAAAAAAATCCCCCAACTCCCATGATTATATCTAAGTAACTCCTGGGGTGTCTATACCCCATGTGAGAGATACTGTCTTAGGAAACCAAAATCTAATTTTAAGAAGATGTCTTTCAATCACAAATTAGAATCGCAAGTGAGAAGTTTTATCTTTACAAGTGGTAGAATAACATAAAAGCGGTTGTCAACATTCTCAGAAAATTCAGTGCGAACCCTGAGCTACCCAGTTTGTCACTCATTCATCCAATATTTATTGAGTACCTCCCAGGTGCCAGGTGATACTCTTAGCCATGGGACCCAGTGCTAAACAAGGCATTGTCCCTGCACTGGAGGAGTTGACTGTCCAGCGGGGGAGGCAGGCAATGAAACAGTAGACTAGTAGACAGCACAAATGCGGTGAAGAAAAGTAAAGCAGGCAGAGAGGCTAAGTGAGGGATGTGGGAAGCCCGGAGGGGCTGCTTGCCACAGGGTGGTCAGGAAATGACACCACAGCAGAGGTCTGAGTAAATAAGGTGGCACAGGGAGGGAGCTGGGAGGTGATGGAGAAAGACAGGCCCCAAACAAGGCAATAGCAAGGAAGGGCCCCGCTGCACGAGCCAGCCAGGGTCTCAGGAAGACCCCAGGGCCCAGCGTGGCAGAAGTGGGGGGAGCCTCGGGGAGGGGCGGCCGTAGTGAGTCCCGAGGGGCAGGAAGGGCCCCCGTACGTACCCAGGACACCTGCGAGGCGTCTGACTTCATGGCAAATGTGAAGTGACAGGTTTCCTCACCCCTGTCTCTGTCCACTCCCCTGAGTCCTTCGTGTACCTCTGGTTGTCCCCACCAAACGGGAAGCTTACGGAGGGCAGGGACACTGTCTCTCCCCTCATACCAGGAGTGCCCAGATGGCACAAACTATGCTCCTCCTACCTGTTAATACCTTCCCTGCAGCCTCCAGCATAGAGCCCCACTCGCAGTGACGCTCCCCTGGGTAGTGCCTCCAATCCAGAAATGTGCTCCCGGGTCTGGGGGGCTATGAGCGTTAGCTCTGCCAGGCCTCCAAAATCAGGAGGCAAAGGAGAGGACTGAGCATCCAGCACCAATGGACAGGTCCCCCATGTGTCACCTAAAGCCCAGTGACTCTGCACAGGTGTGGCCTACTTCAGGTACACCCGCCCCTCCAGGGCTGGCCACCTGGGGTCCTCGAGGCCCAGGCACCACTCAGGCGAGGCTGGTCCCCCCGTCCCTCACACCGTGGCTCCACAGTGGGGACAGAGCAGACACCAGGCCTCACAGCACTGCAACAAACAGCTCCATGCCTCCAACTCTGCACTGCCCCAGGGGAGCCCCAGTGGCCCGTATCCATAGCAACCATCAGCTATGAGTTGCAGTCCCCCGAGGTCGGGCAGGCGGCCGCCCTCTGTGCTGGCCTGTTCTGAAAGGACAGACACGTTTGTCTCGCCAGTTTGGGACGCCCTCCATTCCTGAAAGAGGTGTCTTCATCCATTTTCATGTCCCCTCTCTCTGTCACCAAGGTCCAAATGGACACAATGCATTGATCTGAAGACAGGATTTTCTCTGGGGTTCTATATGAGGCTGATCCTGCCTCAATCTCGCTTTTCAATGACCTGGGAACCCAGGGTGGGGACCACGAGGGAACAAGACCAAAATGACATAACCGGAAAGAACTTGAAACGTTCCTTCCTCCTGCTTCTGGTCTAGATGGTGCCTCACACCTGATTTCACCATAGAAAAATCTGTCTCTGGTTTTGAAAATAAATTTAAAAAATAAAATAAAAAAATCAGACTGCTAATAATAAACACTTCTCTTTTCTCTCAGTTTCTTTAAGGAGAGCCCAGCCCTCACATCTCTTTTCGGGCAGGCAGACAGAGCCTTCTAAGTTTACCTTAACCCTGCAGGTTATGGCTTACACGTGGGCAGGGCTGAAGAGTTGCCTGGGGTGAGTGGAAAGAGGTTCATAGGTTGTCTTTTAAAATAAAACATTAACTAGAGTGCCTGGGTAGCTCAGTCAGTTAAGCGTCTGACTCCGGATTTCGGTTAAGGTCATGATCTCAAGGTTTGTAGGTTCGAGCCCCACGTCCGGGTTCTGTGCTGACAGTGTGGGGCCTGCTTGGGATTCTGTCTCCCCCCGCCGCCCCCCTCTGCCTCTCCCCTGCTCTCTCTCTCTAAATAAAAAAATAAACTTAAAAAATTGTTAAATAAATCATTTACTGCCCCCTTGCTAGAGACACTAGCCAAGCTAATCATAGAAAATACGTTCAAACTCACAAAGCAGGCTTCCATGCAGAAACTGGGCACACGGAGCCGGCCTCACCCCAGAAGGACAGGGATGGCACCACCAGCTGCTCCTGTGACCGGGGGCCCCACTCACCCCGAGAACCCCAAATCACCTGATCGCTGGACAGGGTCAGCCCAGATCCGAAACTGCTCCTCTCCTCTCCTTAAAACTACCTCTTTCAGTCCCACCAGCTTGAAAGACACCAAACCTTTTTAAATAAAACTCAAACTCTTTATCCCTTGCCACAGCCTCAGGAAAGAACTCTTTCTCACGTTCCAGTCTTCACTCCTCCCCTCCTCCCAAAGAACTGCCCTGTCTTTGAAATAAAAATCAATCCCACGGTCCTCTATAAAGTCCAGAGGGAAAATGTGCCATTTGGCTGCCCTCAATCCTATGAGGAAGCACATCTGGTGGGGTTTTACAGAAGCACATTCCTGCAGCCTAAGAGACGGTCCTGGCCCTCTCCTGACCTTGGGTCTTCCCCTGCCTATACTCACGGTGCACAGACAGGGCAGCATGAAGCCCCGCTTTCCTCATCCGTAAAATGGACGTGATTGTACCCATCTTACAGATTGCTTGGGGTGGGGTGGGGGGTCTAAGTGAGACAATGTACACAAAACTTTGGCAGCATCTGGCACATACAAGTGTTGGTTGTTACCAGTCCTTATTTTTGTGGACCACAAACTTTTTGAGAGCAGATACCAAGGTTTCCTGGTTGGGTCTGCTGCATCTAGCACGGTGCCTGGCACACTGTGGATATTCATTAAATAAAAAGGGAAAATGTTTGCTAAATAAATCTGGTTGAAGAGGCTCTAGGCTTATTTCCCACCAGTCCCTGTTCCACCGCAAGACAGCTTTGGCTTAGCATTGTTCTCCTAAGGGGACAGTTATCCTCACATAACCTTCTCTCTTGCCGCTCAGGAGAATTCCAATAAAATCAAACAGTAGGAGGAAAATGCTCTAAGAAAGGGAAGCCTCTCTGCATACCACCCTGCCAGGTCCCGCTAGGCCTCTCAAAAGATGTGCCCTCCTCCCCCTGCCTCCTGGACGGTGTTCAGTAACCAGCTGAATAATGAACCATCAGAGGGGATTCCAACCGGTGGCAATTAACACTCTTCCAGCTGGGAAGAGATTTAGCTCTGCGATTCCCAGACCTGCCGAGTCCCCTTCTCTCTTCCAGAAAACACCAACTGCTGCCATACCACTTGGGAGGACCCCACGGATCAAAAAGAAGAACCTGATTGATGAAACAAGACAGGCCAAGTGTCCATAATTATCGAAGCTGGGAGATGGGTATATGGGGATTCATGATAGTGTTCTCTACTTTTGTATATTCTGAAAAACAACCCAAAACCTTAATTAATAATTCTATATTTTACCAAAACTAGGGCAAGGAAGCCTAAAGGACTGCTCTTTTCAAATCATAGGGGAAACTCCAGGCTTCGATTTCCATTGTAAAGAAAACATCCAGGAAATTTCTGTGGCTCATTTTTATCTGAAAGACCAGGGAGGTATTTAGGTGGTGTATAGAAAGAGTGTTGGCCTCAGTGAGCCTGGGCAAGTGACTTAACTTCTCGGAGCCTCTCCTCAGTTTCCTTACCCTTAAAACTCCGGTTGTGACCTATCTCATAGGACAGCCCTATAAAAGGACATAAAGCAAGCAGTACTTTGGTAGCACCTTGAACGGTGCCTAATAGCACAGGTATCTGATAGCACATAATAGATACTTGACAAAGTTTAGTTTCTTTTCTCTCCTTGAAGAAACAAAGATGTTCTACTGTATTCTTATATTAAGAAGCTTAACGGACTCAAACTCCCAAAGTCTGGCAGGGGCCAAGAGTAACTAAAACACACTGAAAAAGAAAGCTTCTAGAAAAAAGAACTCAAAATTCCATTGCCTGGAAAACCTAAGTGCCCACTACCCATCAAACACTGAAGTATTTGAAGGGTACCATTTGCCACAGGCACCAACTTAGAGGAGACAGGGTGCCAGGCTAGGGGAGCATGAATGCACACCACTCTGGGCCTTGGGCAGCAGTGAATTTAAGCAGGAGGAGCTGCTAGGAGGGGCTGCTGAGCATTTAAATACCATAATGACTCAAACCGATATTTGTATACAAACGTTCATAATAGCAGCATTATTCACAACAGCCAACAGGCAGAAACAACTCAGATGTCCATTGACAGATGAATGGATAAACAAAATGTGGTCTACCTATACAATGAAATGTTATTCTGCTTTAAGAAGGAATGGAATTCTGACACTTGCTACAACACGGATGAATCTGGAAGACATTATGCTGAGTGATCCAAGGCAGGCACGCAAACACTACATGATCCTACTTATATGACATACCTAGAGCAGTGGGATTCCTAGACACAGAAAGTAGAATGATGGCTGCCAGGTGCCAGGAGGAGTGGGGCATGGGGAGTTAATGGGTATGGAATTTCAGTTTGGGAAGATGATAAGTTCTGGAGATGGATGGCGGTGATGGTTGCACAACGATGAAAATGTATCTAATGCCACTGAACTGTACAACCAAAAATGTTGACAATGGTAAACTTTGGCATGCAGATTATAAAAAGGTTCTTAAGCTGAAAACAATCAAGACCCAGAAGACTCTGGAAGAAACATTGATCTCTGCCTCCTACATATACACAACTGCCTAAAAGAATTTAGTTTCTTTTCTCTCCTTGAAGAAACAAAGATGTTCCAGGAGAAGCTCTATCACCACAGATAACTACGTTATGATATAAACTAGATAGGGGAGACAGGGAGGAACTTACTAAGGCCTGATTGGTCAAAGTCTTCCATGTCCCATTGTTTCTGAGTGGCACAGCAAACATTAGTTTACCAAACTCTTTTTTCATCTTCCTGTGAATTGCATTCCTTCCCTTTGAAGTCCCAGACCCCTACCCCTTCTCCTTATATATTTGCCTGACTGTCTTTGGATTTTCACGTCTGTGTGGATTCCCTTTATGTATGAAATTAAATTTGATGTTCTCCTGTTACTCTCTTTCATCTCAATTTAATTCTCATTTCAGCTAGAAGAATCTTGATGGACATGGAAAAATTTCTTCCTCCCCAACAGTGTATTTTACCACAGAGAAATAATGATGATGATGATGATGATGATGATAAGAATAAGAAGAAAAGAAAAAATACCATAACGACAGCATCTTGGCTTTAGTTTTTATCCCTTTTTCCCAAGAGATAAAAGCACCCTTAAAATATCCTTAAAATATGCTCATTTGCAGAGATGATGGGATCCCAGAAGGGTTATGCAAATTGCAGCAAATCCTTAGCACTGTGTCCTTCTCTACCAGGTTGGCACCTGGGTCCTGCCACTATGTAAGAATCAGTGTCATGTGCTACCCTTCCCTCCTGCCCCAGGAGAGGAGAAGCTGCAGACCTGAGCACAAGGAGAAGGGTGTGGTGTGGTCAGCCCCCATTTCCAAGATAGCCAACAAGCCAGGCTCCTTATTTGTCCTCCAACACATCCTTGCCAGGCAGGACACACACAGGCTGGACCTGAAGTCTGCTTCCTCTCCTTCCCTGACTCTCAATTCATTCAAAAGAACCCCTGAGTTTCAGGGAAGCAGCTTTCATACCCACCTAGATGCAAGAATGGCAGCAACAGTGGTAACAAAGCCTGTGGCAGGAGAGAGGCCAGCTCAGTTGCCCGTCTACTGCCACATTACCCAAGCTTTCTCTCAGAACCACACATCCATTTCTCATGGTTGAAAGTCATCCCCCACATCTTGAGTTCTGCATCCACAGCCCAGAATTCCCCCAACCGTCCTCTCCCTACCATTTCCCTGGAGTCAGTGCCAAAGCAGAGGGAAGAGAGTGATCTTTCTCCTGCCACAGACCCAAGGCAGCAGTGGGCTAAAGGGCTCAAGAGGGACAGAGAGGGTGCAGAGATGGGAGATCCCCTGGCAGGGGCCACGCCTGTGCAGGAGTCTCAAATAACTTATTCTCCCCCGAGGCTTATCTATCCCTAGCAGCAACAAAGACCATATTGCACACACATGGATATCCAGAACAGGCAAATCAATCTATAGTGACAGAAAGCTGCTCTGTGGTTGCCTGGGGCCAGCAGCTGGGGGGGAGACTGCCTGCAGATGGGATGAGGGCATTTTCAGGGGTGATGAAATATTCTATAACTTGATTGGAATGGTGGTTACATGGGTATATGCATATGTCAATCTCATCTGACTATACCCTTACAATGAGTACATTTTATTGAATGCAAATTATACCCCAATACAGTTGAATTTAAGAGTGAAAAAATTAAAAACCCTAAGAGCTCGGGTACAAGAGTCACATGCTTTAGTAGTAATTTAGAAGGCAGATCTTAAAGGCTTACGCAGGAAGACAATGCATCCCAAATGACCGTGCATTTACCAGGCGATTCTATGATTCTACGCTGAGTCTAAAGGGCCTGAAGACCCCTCCTCCCTCCACCTCTCCCCACCAACCCCAGAATTTCACATTCAGGCAAACAAAGACCCCATCAGACCTCTCCTCAGGCTGCTGAAAGTTGAGTTCCAAACGCTCCTCAGAACTGGTTAATCACATCCTGTCTTGGGTAGAGATTTGGGGGGGGGGGGGGGGACAGGGCAGCTGGCACCTACCATTGGCTCTTGGGGTATGTTTAGGCCCATTACCATGTCACTTACAACGTCTTCCTCTACAAAGAGCCCCCAGCAGGGGAGCTGAGGGGCATGGGGAGGGAGAGAGCCCTGACAACAGCCCAGAGCCTGGAGATTGGAGGCAGTTACTGCTATGGCTTGTGCAGGTTTCTGGCCCTCAGGCCTCTGGCGCATCTGCAAACAGTTTGCAGAATGTTCCCTCACAGACTGTTTTTAGGGAGGAAAAGCACTTTAACTTTCTAATACTGTATTATTCAGGCACTTCCAGATTCCTTATTCTGTTTTTTATTCCTCTTCTCCCAGCAAAACACAGTGTTTTCCAGCATGTGTGGTTTGTGGGAAGCTGATGGCTTCAGCAGTGTGGCCGCATTGCTGGCCCACCCTGGAGGCTGATAGACAGTGGTTCAAGGTGGGGGGGGGGGGTCTCCCCTTTTCCCTTCAGAGTCCACAACCAGGACACTTGGATTTGTTCAGAGTCAGAAATCCAGCTCCAGGGTAGTCAAAATTCAGATGTGTCTTCATACATTAACGTGTCCTGTCCAACCCACCTTCCTCTTGAGGATACGTGGTTCTAGGAAAAACAGAACCACACTCAAATCCCGGCTCTCCCACTTAATCACTGTGTGACCTAAGGCAAGTCACTTAACCTCTCTGTTTTCCCTTCTACAGGTAGAATGGGGATTGTGGTATCTGACTCATCAGGTTGTCCATGAGACTGCATGAGGAGATACATCAAAAGCACAGGGCAGTGACTGGGGCAGCCAGAAAGCATTGTATCGCCCTCCTCACTTAACTCCCTCATTCTGACCCTGCTCAGTCTGGAGCCAAGTGGAAAGTTACCTCTCCTTTTCAAAAATGATCATCAATGTGGGGCTGACTCTATCACAGGGCCCTGCTTTAAGCTTCCTATGCCAGAGGAGCAGTATGCAGCATTCACCCGGAGATGAGACTGTGGGTCCTTAAGAACTTTTAAATATCAACAGATGTTTGCTTTAGGTGTGCAAAGTATCCCTGAATCCCTGAGAAGTAGAAACTGGGCGATGTTCAGCCCAGGGACAGGGGAGAGGTGGGAAAAGGAGAAGGATGCTGGCAGAGAAAGGAAAGGGTCTGGGGCAGACGCAATCAGGACAAGGGGCCGAAGAGGCGGAGAGAAGAAGGTGGATGTGGGACGGTGGGCTGGATGTGCAGTGCTTGGAGGCAGGGCCCTGGAGAGCCCATCACGGGGCAGAAGGGAGGGCAGAATAAAACCATGATTCAATCCCAGGCCCCCGAAACCGCTGGTAATGGCCGAGCTGTGGGGAAGACGTGCGAAGTCAGAAACAGGGAATAAACCAGAAGTGGACTCTTATCTCTGTAGACCCAAAATAAATGGCGATGAAGGCAGCCCAGGGAGCAGGGGTCCTGGACCCTGAGCACGGGCCTAGCACTGGCTCCTCCAGCTAAAGGGAACGGCAGCGGGACGCAGCCAGAGGACCGCTGGGTTATTTAACCCGAGTCAAGGTGAGGAGCAGAACTCCTAGTGCTTGGTGAGGCCACCTCCCCCATGCAGGCCCGGGACCCGGTGTAAGACAGTGGGGGGCTGGGTGGGAGAGAGACCGAAATGGCTGTACGGCCCTGGATAGAGGGGTCTTCCTCCCTCCTCCTGTGCTAAATGACTTCACGGATTAGTTCATTTACCTTCACAGAGTCCAAGAAACAGGTGCTATTAATGTCACACTTGACAGATGAGGAAACTGGGAGGTCAACCCGCCAGGGGTAGAACTTGGACAGGAGCCCAGGAAGCCCGACACTGGAACCCATGTGTCTGACCACTCCCACACACCACCTCCTGGTGCTGGTGCACTCGCTCCTCACTGCACAAAACAAGGGAGAAGAGACAGAACTCCCACCCCCGCACGTCCTTCTTTGAGGCTGCCCCCATGGTACGGATCAGGGTGACAGAGGGCAAGAAATGGGGTGAGTGGCCCTGCAGGTGCCTGGCTGAAGGAGCCCCCATCCCACCCAGATGGCTCGTCAATTCCACCTCAGCTCGGAGAGCCCCCAGCAGCGGTCCCTAAGCACATGTGAACTATAGATGTTTACATCCTGTGGAAGGGGTGTGGTTCCAGGAACGGAGCCCTAGCAAAGCCATGGATTTCTTTCTGGGTGAACGAGGCACGTCTGACCTAAAGACCAAAATGAAAAGCCTATTAACAACAGGCTGCTCCAGAGACGCCTCTCTTGGCATCTCTTGGCTTCCTCTCCCTACCTGGTGAATGCTCAGCAACCTCCCCCCTGCCAGCCCTTTTTCCAGGTGCCAAATCCCAGCTGGGTGCTTGGCGTGCCCGGAGGCTGCTGACTGGTCACACCCTATGCTACTGATGCGTGGTCCAGCATCTCTCATGGACAGGCCCCTGACAGAAAATCCCTGGCGTGGTCATCAATTCAGAGTCCAGGCTGCAGGATGGCCCCCTCCTGAAGTGCTAGATGCTCCTCAAAGATCTCCAAGGAAGATTCCACACGACCCCTCTGCTATTGGGAAGTCCTTTTTTTGCGTCTGATCTCAGTCCGTCTTGTGTTTTCCAAAACAAAGCATGTGGCTGCCTTCTACTGGGAGGCAGCCCAGCCCAAGGGCTCAAGAGAGCGGGGGCGTGAGCCGGGATGGACCACTGGCCTGGTCATGGACAATGGGACACTGGGCAACATGCTTAACTTCTCTGGGTCTCAGTTTCCTCAATTCTAAAAGGACAGCAGCACAGATTGTTGGGAGGTTGCAGGAGACAACAGATGTCAAGTACTCGGAGAAGTGCCTATCCCAGGATAAGTTCTCAGGGAGTAGTCGCCTGTTACAGTTACAGTTGCCAATGGCTTTCCCATCCCTGGGAAAGGCCACCTTGCCTACCCCTCCTGGTACACACCGGGTATGTCTTCTCGAGACGGGAGTCTCCATGGCATGACTCAGCCTGCCTGCCTCTCTGAGGAAGGTCCTTGTCCCTGTTCCTGCATAGTCCAGGAACCTCCTACAGCAACTGACAACCATAAAACAGTCAGTAGGAACCCCCCAAAATCTTGGTGGAAGACGCCAGGTCATTCCTCCAGGCCAGGTGCCCAGCCGGGCGGACTGTAGTTGGGTTGACCGTGCACACTCCCACTCCTGACCTCCAGAGGTGTCTCCAGCTCTGGTGCCCTCTCTAAGTACAACAGCATCCAGGCTGGCACATAAATCACAGAACAGTGCTCCTAGGAGCACGCAGATGCTTCTAAAAATAGTCACCGCCTCTTCAGACCGTGGGAGGGGAAGGGAAGTGACTGTCCACAGTGTCTGCAGGCGTGGAGAGCCCAAGTTGGAGCTACAATTCCCTGCAGGGCCACCTCCTCACCCCACAGCCCTGCGACCAGGATCAGGGCAGGCCATCCAGGGATGCAGTGCGCTCAAGGAAGCCTGCATTGTTTGCTTTGTGCACTCGGGTAAGGGAGGGGCCTGCACAGCTCCGAGACCCTGACACTGCCCTAGGGAAAGGTCTGGCCTGCCTTTGGGGAGATTTTCCCTTTCCGGTTTGAGCCTCCAATAACCTAGAATCAGCCCATTCTGGCTCTAATGCAGCCTCAAACCTTCCTGGGTTAAGTAAGGTCACAGAATCCTCAATTCAAACAAAAAGTTCAAGTCACTGAGTCCGAGCCCTGCCCCAAGGAGCCATGTATCCATGAGGAGGCCAAGAGAGACAGTCCCTGCCACCGGCCTCCTTCTCCCTCCCAACTCCCAACCAAACTAGCACGCAGTCCTTCGAGTTGGTTTGAGAAGGAAATGTTTCCTAAATCAGGGGAGCTCTGGGCCAGAGACAGTTACAAAAGCCAAAGGGAGCACCATTAGCTCCTGACAGAGTCAGGTGACCCACGTCTGCCCCGGGCCCTGCTTCTCTCTTGTTTTGGCTCAACTCTAAGTGAAGGGGAACCAGGATTCCCTGAATCAGAACCTGCTCAGCATCCCTAGAAGCTGGCGGAAAGCAAAACCGCTTGGTCTCCCAACTTCCCAACCAGCAGCTTCTGCGTTCCTGGGCTGAGATCCAGAGACGCCAAGACTGAGACGGACAGGCTCCGCCGGAGGGAGAGGGCTGTTTTGGGATGGTGGGGCCCAGAGCCAAGGGCTGGGGGAGAGAAAGGGACGGGCTCAGGAAGGCTAACCCAGAGGGACAGGTCACAGAGGTAATACGGGCTTGGCAATCAGAGGCACAGCCCGAGTCCCCCCTCCGCCAAATGCTCTGCAGCACCTCACCTTCCCAGACACCCGTCACTCCTCAGGCCGAAGCTCCCCTGCGCAGCCTTGTCCCTTGCCGCTCTGCCCTGAAACTGCAGCTAATCCCTCATTATCGCTTCTCCCCCTTCTGGCCTGCTCGCTTCACGTTCCACATGCTAACACCAGGCCGGTCTGCTTCTTGCACGAAGACCTTGCACACAAACACAACTCCAGCATCGTCAGGAAATGAGGAACCGTCCTAGCACAGGCCACTCTGGAGTCTTTGAAGGGCACAGCAGAAGGACTCACCCGGAAGGAGGAACGGGGTGGGGCAGGAGGCCAGGAGCAGGGTGGAACGGACTACCCCACCTGTCTCCTGAACGAGTCGAGCTCCGGTTCATCCAGTGTCGTCTCAGTCTCCCTCCATGGGGACAGGTGGGGATGGAAAGCTAGGCGTTTCTTAGACCCCAGGCCATTCCAGTGGGCAGACGGAGGCCTGAGCAAAATCCCAGCTGGACCGTCCCCCTGGGTGCTGGTCTCAGAGCAAACGCAGCAGCCCTGCCCTGGGTGGAATCAAAATAATTCCTGGTTTCCCTGCTCCTTGCCACCTCCCACTTGCCACCTCCCCAGCCCTCCGTGGCAGAAACAGGGCTTTATTATCTCAAGCCCACCGCGTCCTCTGAAAGTGCTGTGAATGGAATCCCACACAATACACTCGTTTATTAATAACCACTCAGCCCCCCGCCCCCACCACGGCTTGCTCATTCGCTCCCCGCCGGGTCCCCCTCATGCATAATGGAGGAGTTATGTGGCCCATGGCACAAGCCAGGCTGTGCTGCTCAGGCTCTGAAGGGATAGACCGAGAGAAGTACCAGGCTGGGCCAGGCTCCCCGAGGCAGGGGTGGGAGGAGGAGCAGACCCCCCAGTTAAGACGAGGAGATGTAATGTTTTGTGGGTGGTTTCGCCCCCCCCCCCCCATATGGATGCCCTACCCCAACCCAAGCCGGGATGACAGCAGGTCATGTAACATTTATTCAACACCCACCCCGCCCATCCAAGGCCCCACAGAGGACCAGGGCTCTCTCAAGGTCAACATCAGCCCACTCGTCCACTTCTGCTCTAGGGCCTCAGGACAAACTTCTCTCTCTTCTGCTCAACAGCCCATCACTACATTTGACTGCAGCCATGTACCTTCCATCCAACACTCCAAGTCTTGTCCAGACCGCACATCTCCAGTCCTGCCGGCTGCCCCCCATGCAGCTGCTTCCATCCCTGCACTGTCCTGTTCCTCTTGTGATGCCACACTTCTGACGGTCAGCCTTTCTCTCTTTTTTAAAAAAAAAAATTTTTACGTTTATTTATTTTTGAGAGACAGAAACAGAGTACGAGTGGGGGAGGAGCAGAGAGAGAGGGAGACACAGAATCCGAAGGAGGCTCCAGGCTCTGAGCTGTCAGCACAGAGCCCGACGCGGGGCTCGAACTCACAGACCATGAGATCATGACCTGAGCCAAAGTCATAAGCTTAATTGACTGAGCCACCCAGGCATCTCTCAGGCTTTCTCTTAAAGTGTAAAGGCCAGCCCCCCCCATCCTGATGGTAAGAGTGTACCTTGCTAACATTCTTCTGGAGGGAAATCTGGAAATGGATCTAAAAGTCTAAAAATGTTTATGCCTTGTTTCATAAATTCTACTTCTGAGAATAGATCTTCAGTAAATAAACATGGATAACTAGAATATAAAAGTGAGTCACACAAATGTTGATCAGAATATTGTTTATAATGGTAAAAAGTCAGAAACCGTGTCAACAGCCATCGCCAGGGGAAATGATAAACTATGGCATGTCCATGGTTTGGCAGGAAGTAGCATGTGACAATAAGGGTTCTAGAGCCAGAGGCCTGGGTTCAAAATCTGGCTTTGCCATTTACTGGCTGTGTTATCTTGGACAAGTTAGTTAGCCTCTCTGTGCCTCACTCTTTTTATTTGTATAATTGGGGTAATGATAGTATCAATCTCAAGTAACAAAATTCGATGAATGATAGTTTAGGACACATATGACAAATACCAAAAAAAAAAAAAAAAAAAAAAGAAAGTTGGATTCTTACTACTATCATAAGCCATGAAATATTACATAGTTATTAAAATGATGAGATAGGGGCGCCTGGGTGGCGCAGTCGGTTAAGCGTCCGACTTCAGCCAGGTCACGATCTTGCGGTCCGTGAGTTCGAGCCCCGCGTCGGGCTCTGGGCTGATGGCTCAGAGCCTGGAGCCTGTTTCCGATTCTGTGTCTCCCTCTCTCTCTGCCCCTCCCCCGTTCATGCTCTGTCTCTCTCTGTCCCAAAAATAAATAAACGTTGAAAAAAAAAATTAAAAAAAAAATGATGAGATAATGCAGAATACTATTTCATTTTATTTTTTCATATAATTTACTGTCAAGTTGGCTAACATGCAGTGGTTTAGGGAGTAGATTCCTGTGATTCATCGCTTACATACGACACCCAGTGCTCATCCCAACAAGTACCCTCCTCAATGCAGAATACTATTTTAATGATATGAAAGACTATTAAGTGAAAAGAGCAGATTGCAAAAACACAGTAAGAATGGCTCTTCGGGTGGCGAAATTATGGATAATTTGCGTTTCTTCCTTTGAGCTTGTTTATATTTTCTAAATTTTCTGCAAAGAACACAAGCTACTTTCATTAATAGGCAAAGGTATCTTAACAGTATGGTGCAATAGCCCGCGCACAAGACAGCCCTGGTTCCGGATGCTGCCATTCCTCTGGGGAAGCTCACCTTGCAGTGAGTGCCTCTCTGACCATCGAGTCCCATTACTGCCTCATACTGGGCTTTAAGTCAACAGTGTAGCCCCCTGGCCCCAGCACCCTCCTGCCCCACAGCCTGGTCCCAGACTGGCCTTTTCCCGGGGGGGCTACTGTTGAGCCATTTCTCGTCCTTATAATGAACTCGGGCTAGTGGAGTTTGTAAGAATGTGGGAAGGGGAGCTGAGAAAGGCACAACCAGAGTGGAAGGTGTTGGCCCTTAGGTTCAGAGCCAGAAGAGAGGGGAGCACCCCAAGCTGGGGTGGGGCAGAGGGAGCCCATTTTCCATATCAGCAGGGTAGACGGGGTTAAGGGAGAGACCAGATTTGTCCCACATTGAAGAGGAACAAAAGGAGGTTAGATTCTGAGGATCAGGCAAGCATCCAAATGGGGGGTGCCCAGCGGGTAGGGCTGTCCCATTGCTTTGGAGTTCTCCTGGTTTCTGGAGGCTTCTTTGGAGGCAGCCATACTGGCCAATCACTCAGAGCCAGCTGTGTCACAGCCCCCTTCTCAACGGAAGGCGACCCCCCCCCCCCGCCGAGTGCAGAATGGGGAGCGGGAAGGGGGTGGCAGCCAGAAGGAAGGAAGGCAGTAGGGAGCCGGGGGAGCTGCTCGGGCTGGCCGGCCTGAATGTGGGTCACATTCGCAGAGGACAGCCCACACCAGGACAGGACGGCTGGGGCCGTGGAAACAGCTGGTGTGCCTGCAGGAGAGCTCCATCCCATCCCAGGTCCCAGGCGGGGCTCCCCACCCCCACGCCCCACAGGCTCACCCCCCTGCCACCCGCTGCCCTCCCCTGAGAGGACACGTGTGCCAAGCCCAGTCCGCCCGCTCTTCCACACCAGAAGAGATCAGCAATAAAATGATCTGGGAGACGGCTGACCTTGCCAGAGTGTGGCCAAGGGACTGCCTACAGGGACAGGCTGGGTGAGCCTGGGGCCCTCAAACTGCAGTCGTTAGCTGACTGCTGACTGACTGTGCCGGCTAAGGGTCTAGTTTCCTCTCTGGGTGCCTCATGATCACTTCCTGGGATGGAAAGTGAATTCCATCACAACAGGAAATTTGCAGTCGTGAAGTATTTTGTCTGAAGGATCTGAGCAGCACTGTGGGTGGCCCCTGTCAGAGGAGCTGTAGAAATCCCAGCGGGAGAGCCCCTCTGTGGGCCGGCCCGGCGCTGAGACCCCAGGATCACACGGGGCTGGCAGTGGCCGTCCAGAAGGAAGCCATTCAGCAGTGAGCTGGGAGGACACAGTGAGGAACCCCCACAGCAGCACGGCCCGAGCCCGCACCCACCTGAGTCTGTGTCTGCCTCTGCTGTGGTGTGACTGCTTCGTGGGTATGTCTGAGCATGCGTTTGGGAGTCCGCGGGGAAGCACATAACCTCTGCGCCCCTGGGAACCTCTTCAGTTCCCTGAGCCTGAACACTTCAGTTCCCAAGTGCGTGGCCCAGTGAGTGTGAGCAGTCTGCTTGGCTGTGTATGTGTAACTAAAAGTGTTTCACGGTATGGATAAGTCTACCTGCTTGGCTTGGTGGGTATATGTGTATGTCTGTCCCATAGTGTGTGTCTTGTATGTGTGACTTATATTATTAGTGTGGTTTGATATGTGTGGGTACCTGTGTTAGTGTATCTACAGGTGTTCCAGGACATGTACGTGATGTTGAATGCAGGTGTCCTTCAGTTTTCAGGATAGTATCTTCTGTCTATGTGAGTGTGTGTGTGTGTGTGTGTGTGTGTGCGTGTGTTCAGTAAGTCTCATATATGGACATGTGTTTTGATGTGTGGGTCTCTTGCATGTGTTTGTCCTGGTTCCTATATGTATGTTTGTAAGTGTGTATGTCTCCTTTGATGTGTGAACTGTATCTGTGTTTCTGCACATGTGTGTGCATGTGTGTGCAGAAGCAGAAGCAGAAGAGGATGGGGCAATCCCGTGGTCTCCCTGCATTACCAGAATGTTCTCTGATCAGGAACGACACTGAATGACTCATCCCCAGGCAAACCCTGCAGGGGCTCCCTGTTTCTGCAGAATAAAATTCACCTCCCCCAGGCTGATATCTAGGAAACTCCTTGTCAGCATCCAGTAATCCGACTACACTTGCTTTTCTCCAAATGCCTGGAAGAGCCCACCTCTACCTCTGCTTTTTATGTTTCTTTTCCTGGAGTTCCCTCTTTTCATTTCTGCTCAACAAAATCCTACTCATCCTCTAAGGTCCACTGTCAATGCCACCTCCTCCAGGAAGCCAGTTCAGCCCTTTGGCTGGACAAGAACATTTTGGCCTCTGGTTTCCAAAGCACATTATGTATACCCCTCACTAGGCACAGATCTTGCCCTCCTTTATTACAATGATACGTGCAAGTATTTCCTCCCCTGTTGGACGATGAACAACACATAGGGCTTCATCCTGACCTTTGCAGTTCCCAAGGTGCCTGGTTCCACGTCTGGTACACAGAGGCCTGCAGTAAATGTTTACTGAAATATATGACTTGAGTTTGGCTACCCGGCAAGCTGAAAAAGGAGAGAGCAATCACTGCCCTGGGTAAACTGGGTAAACACAAGCCCCGGTCTGAGAGCCTGCAGGGCTAGGAACAGCCATTTACCCTCCTTGGACTCAGGCTGCATCTGAAGGAGCTTCTTCTAGGAGCCAATGCCGAAGGTCAGATGGAACAGCTCTGCTAGCTACTTCATTCTTGGGAGGCAGTTACCTAAGAACTGATCTCTCTCAGGAATTAGGCACAGCTCCAGAAGCCTCATCCACACTGGCATTCATACGGCTGACTGCTGCAGCCAGGATAGAGTCCAGTTACCAATTTTCCTTTGGCAATTCTACACGCACATTCCAAATTCCAACATTCTCTCGTGTAGGCTGAGCTTTGGTGCTGGAAAGATGCAGCCCACCAGCCAGATCTCCGGGCTCTGGAGCTGAGGCGGCTGGCTGCTGCTGCTGCTGCTGGGGCAGGAAGCAAGCAGCACTTTCCAACACTTGGTGCCAGCAGAAGGAGCACCTGAACAAAGATGGGTATGCCTATACGGTCCTTGAAAAATGCAGCAATGTGTGACTCATAATCTGGGGGCAACCCACCAGAAAGGCTAAAATCTTACAGAAGAACTGACATTGCCAAATGTTGATAAAAGATGTACAGCTGGAATTCCCAGGGATTGCTGGTACAAGAATATATTGTCATGATCACTCTGTAAAATAGACACTGGGCATTAAAGCTGAACATACTTACATCCTATGGCACAGCAGCATCTCTGGGTATTCACCCAACAGAAATCAGTACTTACACCCATGGAAACATATATTCAAAAGTGATCATACTGAAATATATACAGAATTGCAAGAGTCCCTGAATAGCCAGAACTACCCTGAAAAAGAACAACAAATCAGAGACTCATATTTCCTGATTGCAAAACTTACTATAAAACGATAGCCGTCACATCAGTGTGGTCCTGGCATAAGGACAGACACACAGACCAATGGAATAGAATTGAGAGTCCCATACATCTATGACCAACTGGTTTTTGACAAGAGTGCCTGGTCCACTCAATGGGGAAAGGACAGTTTCTTTAACAAATGGTGCTGGGGGAGCTTGATTTCTACATGTGTTAGAATGAAGTTGAACCCCTAAATATAAGCGCTAAAACCATGAAACTCTTAGAAGAAAAAAAGAGATAAATCTACATGACTTTGGGTTTGATAACAGATTCTTACATGTGACACCAAAAGGTCAAGCAACAAGAGAAAAAATAGATAAATTGGACTTCATCAAAATTTAAACCTGTGCATCAATGGACATTATCAAGACAATGGAAAGACAACCTGCAGAATGGAAGAAAATATTCGCGAATCATACATCTGGTAAAGACTTCCTAAAACTCAACAACGAAAAGACTAACAACCCAACTTAAAAACGGGCAAAAGACTTGAGTAAACATTGCTCCAAAGAAGATATACAAATAGCCAGGAGGCAAGTTTGGCAGTTCCTTAAAAAGCTAAACATAAAATTACCGTATGAGCCAGTAATTATACTCCTAGATATGCACCCCAAAGAATGGAAAACAGGGGTTCAAACACATGCTTACAGACCAGTGTTCATCACCGCATTATTCACAATAGGCAAAGGGTGAAAACAACCCAAGTGTCCACGGATGGATGAGTGGGTAAACAAAATATGGTACACCCATACAATAGAATAGTACTCGGCCATAAAAGGAATGGCGTGGTACACGCTCCACAATATTGATGAATCCTGAAAACATCATGCTAAGTGAAATAATCCAGACACAAAGGGACAAAGCTCATAAGATTCCATTTATAGGAGGTATCCAGTATCATCAAATTCATACAGACAGAAAGCAAATTAGAGGTTACCTGGGGCTGGGGAACAGGTAATGAAGGGTTGTGCTTAATGGCGACAGAGTTTCTACTTGGGGTGATGGAAAAGTATGGAAATCGAGAGTGGTGATGTTTGGAAAACATGGTGAAAACACTAAATACCACTGAAGGGGTGCCTGGGTGGCGCAGTCGGTTAAGCGTCCGACTTCAGCCAGGTCACGATCTCGCGGTCCGTGAGTTCGAGCCCCGCGTCGGGCTCTGGGCTGATGGCTCAGAGCCTGGAGCCTGTTTCCGATTCTGTGTCTCCCTCTCTCTCTGCCCCTCCCCCGTTCATGCTCTGTCTCTCTCTGTCCCAAAAATAAATAAACGTTGAAAAAAAATTAAAAAAAAAAAAAATAAATACCACTGAATTGTACACTTAAAATTGTTCAAATGCCAGGTTGTGTGTGTGTGTGTGTGTGTGTGTGTATACACATATTCAGTTCAATTTATTTATATATTTATTTATTTACTGCAATGAAATATTTTTTGAAAATCACTGCAGCATCTTGCTCTGCTTTGCTGTCAAATTCATCAATATCTCACCCCAAATAAGTGATTGTGGAGATAAATGAGACAAAGACGTGAAATAGGTTTCAGAAGTGCTATTTTCCCAGAGGGGATATTCTTCAAACCTTGGAGTGAGAGGGGATCCATCCTTGGCTCTGAAATTCCACTGATCTTATCCACTTCTTTTTTTTTTTTTTTTTTTTTTTTCAATGTTTATTTATTTTTGGGACAGAGAGAGAGACAGAGCATGAACGGGGGAGGGGCAGAGAGAGAGGGAGACACAGAATCCGAAACAGGCTCCAGGCTCTGAGCCATCAGCCCAGAGCCTGACGCGGGGCTCGAACTCACGGACCGCGAGATCGTGACCTGGCTGAAGTCGGACGCTTAACCGACTGCGCCACCCAGGCGCCCCTGATCTTATCCACTTCTGGGGCCCAGGTGTAAAGTGGGGACAGTGACACTTGCCTCCAACCTGTCTCTGAAATCTAAGAGCCAGACTAGGCTGCCCTGACCTCCCACCTTCCCTCCAGCCCTCTCTCAGATGTCTTCAGTTCCACTCCTTTCACTGCTGACTCCACCTTTTTGAATGAGGAGGAAAAACACCACAACCCAGTAGGTCAAAGAGTCCCAGGACATTGGCCTAGGGGGCTTTGCCCAAAGCTTCTTTGCCAGACTTCCAAAGCTGGCTACAGTATTTAACCTTCAAAGGGAAGCCCTAGGTTGTGCAGGTCACAGCAAGAGACATGGCTATTTAAAAATTTTAAAACTCAACTCACCAAAGACACTAGTTCACCTATACTTCTCACCAGCCTCCCTTCTCCTCACTGTCCCCAGAGATGGAGAATGGCCCCCTCCTAGCCACACTGATGGCAGTAAAAACCTGTCTTCTAACCCTTAGGAAGATGGGGATGCTATTCTAAGCCTTTGGGATCCCCCACTGACCTTTCTCTTCCCCAGCAGCTTGGCAATACCATTTTATGTTAACCATCCCACCACACTCCCAGGCTATAATTTGAACTTCATCTTCTTAAAACTCCTAAAATGCGTATCTTTCTTTGATTTCCTGGAGGTGTACATAAGTCAATAACCATTCACGCCATCTTTTTATTGTATGCCCATAAAGCCTTCTGACTGATCATTTAAATGAACACACCAGAATTCATACATTTAAATGAGCACCGCCTCTTTCAAAGACATCCCCTCGGGAGGCTACATCCATATTCCAATAATGCTCCCGCCCATGCTTAGAACATTTCTGAAGCTTCTCTTTTAGAAGCGCTTTCAAAGCCTATAGCATATTCTTTTGATGGGCCCCCATGGTGGCAAATTTCTATCCTATGAGGATAGATTTGATTTGATTTTTCTTAAGTTGAAAGATCAGGCCAAGAATGAAAAGGATGGTGGGTGATGCAGATGGGAATACTGTTTCATGTCAAAAGCAAAGAATGATTATCAAGGAAAGATCTCTGAAGACTATGCCCGGGGAGGATGAAACAAGGTTTTCTGAGCACTGGCTCCATGACAAGAACAAATGTACAGCCCCCAAATGGTGTGGCTTTTGGAAGGCAGCACATGCATGGGTCACAAGATCTGGTAACATCATTAAAGACAGTTGCTGCCACTAGATTCCTTTGTTGTGTCCACTCATGTCACTGTGTCTTGACCAGGGGTTAAGAACTAGAAAGTTTCCGAAAGTAGCTGCCAAAGGCCATAGCCTAGAGTGGGCATAGGGAGTACGGCCCCCTCTCTCAAAGGAAGATCAGGTCTGGCATGTGCCAAGAAGGGGGCAAAGTCTGGCAGTTCCTCCGTAAGTTAGACATTGAATTATCACGAGACCCAGAAATCCCAATCCTAGGTCTACACTTAAAAGAAATGAAAACAGGGGCGCCTGGGTGGCTCAGTCGGTTGGGCGTCCGACTTCGGCTCAGGTCATGATCTCGCGGTCTGTGAGTTCGAGCCCCGCGTCAGGCTCTGGGCTGACAGCTCAGAGCCTGGAGCCTGTTTCGGATTCTGTGTCTCCCTCCTTCTCTGACCCTCCCCTGCTCATGCTCTGTCTCCCTCTGTCTCAAAAATAAATAAATGTAAAAAAAAAAAAATTTTTAAAGAAATGAAAACACGTGTTCGACCAACAACTTGTCCGCAAATGTTCATAACAGCACTCTTCACAAGAAACAACCCAAACATCCATCAGCAGATGATGGACACACGGAAAGACCACCCATTATATGACTCCATTTATATGAAATGTCCAGAAAAGGCAAGTTGGTAGAGTTAGAAGAGAATAGGTTAGTGGTTGCTCGGGGCTGGGGCGGGGGGGGGGGGGGGAGGGAGAATGGGGAGTGACTGCTTAATTGGTAGGGGGTTTCCTTTGGGGGTGATAAAAGTGCTCTGGAACCAGACAGTGTTGATGATGCATGGCACGGTGAATGTATTAAATGCCACTGAATTGTACACTTTAAAATGATTAAAATGGCAAATTTTTATGCTGTGCGTATTTTATTACAAAAAAAAAAAAAAAAGAAAAGAAAAAGAAAAAAGCTGCAGGCAGTTTCCATGCTAATCCCTGGCAGGAAAGTGGGGTGGTAGGCGGAGGGCAGGGGTGCCGGCCCTGGTTGGGAGTGCGCTCAGGCAACAGTGTTGAGACCTTTCCAGGTAGAAGAACACAAAGGGAGGTGCAGGGACACTGGCCCACAAACCAGGGACAATCAGCCATGTGCCCTGGCCCTTCACCACAGCAGTACTATCAACCCCATGACAACCCCTTCCCGATGAGGACTCGAGAGAGCCATGTGTGGAAAAAGATGCCCCGTGCGAAGAGGCAGGGACAGATCCCGACATAGAGCCAGCGAAGGACATTTCTAATACAGCCGGTTTTCCTGTCGACTCTAATCTCTGCCTACAGCATCATGACCATCTGATTAGGACACCACTGCCATCTCATCCGGGCCATCAGGGCTGTGAGCCTCTGGGCTGGGGAGGGGGCAGGGAAGGAGTGTCCTTTCCCTGGAGATAAAGCTCTTCTCTCCACCAGCAGTTGCTTGTCATGCGGGCAAACCCGGGCCACACTCCTCCACAGGGCACCACCCCGCCTTCCCCAACTCCCCAAGAAGGCTCACAGATGCTCCCCAGGCACGTCTGTAGCTCTGGCTTGAGGCTTTATCAGGAAACTCACACCCCAGCCGGGCAGCTGAGGCTGGTCTCCAACCACCCAGCCCCCTTGGCAGCCTCCAGCTTAGGGGTATGTTTTCCTAATCTCTGTGCATGAGGATTTACAAATTCGGAGAACAGAGAAGACTCTTGGCAGCAATTACAAGACTAATAACATTAAGTCTTAAATGGTTATTACAGACCCAGATCCCTTATTAGTCATGACAGCCAGTGAATCAGGGGAACGGTGAATTGTAATGCGTATGAAAAATAACTTTAAAAATTCAATGGTCTCAATCACTGAGGCTCCGTGCAGCTGGTGGACGTAAGACTCAGTCCCTGGGAAGGACAGGGACAGCCCCCAGAGGGAGCCTGCATGGTGTGAGGGCCTGCTCCTGACTCCCCGGGGCCTCCTTCAGACCTCTCTTTCATTCATTACACAACAAAGCACGCGTATGCACAGTGAGCCTACTATGTGGCACCTTGGGGCTTATGGTGGGGAGGGCAGACTTTCTGGCCAGCGGCGTGCTCCTGGCGTCTTCCTGTCCACCGAGGCCAGAAGGAAGGAAGGAAGGAAGGATCAACCGCTGTAGCCAAAGATGGAAGAGCCAAGAATGACTCACCTGGGGGCGGGGGGGTGGGGGTGGTAAGGCTGGGGAAGGCCCTGTCCGGCTGCCCTGCTTGGGCGCATCTCTCTGGGGAAGCAGGCACCTAGCGCGGCGAGGGTGGTGAGAAGGCAATGCATTCAACCTGTTAGCAGAGGTCGAGAGGCGGCATAAAACAGGCTCCGAGCAGTAGCACTCAGAGCGCTTGCACTGGGGCAAGAGGCCTGGTGGCTGGGAAGCGAGGGAGATCCTTCAAGGGAGTCAGGCTACGGCCCTCGTCATCTGTCCGGGGCCACACAGGGCTGGGGAAGGACCGCTGTCGAGAGCCCAGAGTCCCGATGCCGAGAGCGGACACAATGGTGTCATCCCAGGCACAGGCAGCCTCCAGTCCACAAAAAAGCTCCCGAGACACACAAGAAAAGCGAGGGGGAGGGAGAGACGAGCCGAGGGAGGGGAGGCAGCTCTGAGAGGCAACTGTCAGGCCGACCAGCCCGCCCGTTGCCATGACAACGCCCTCCTGCGTGGCATCCAGGAATAAATTATTGATTGTGGACACTGCTTTCCCGCCTCCCCGAAGCCCCCAGTGCCCTCTTTGCTGCCACCATTTCTCTCCCCTCCTCCACCTGTTCTGCATGTGCCTGAAAGCTGGTCTCTCTGAAACCAAACAGGAGCCCAGAAGAACCACAAGTGCCCCCCCAGCCCCCCATCTCCTCCCAGCCTCTCTGCCTCCCTCACCATCATGCACCCTTGCTGCCCTACCCCCACTATGGGCAGAACCGTGCCCACCCCCCAACTCATACATTAAAGCCCTAGCTCCCAGTGCCTCAGAATGTGGCCGAGTTTGGAGACAGGGTATATTAAGGAGGTAATTAAGGTAAGTGAGGTCACTAGGGTTGGCCCGAATCCAACACGACTGGTGTCCTTATAAGCAGAGAAGATTTGGACACAGATGCATAGAGGGAGGACCGTGGGAAGACACAGGGAGAGGACGGCCATCTACAAGCCGAGGAGAGGAGCTTCAGAAGAAACCAACCCTGCTGATACTTTGACCTCTGACTTCCAGCCTCCAGAACTGTGAGGAAATAGATCTCCGTTGTTTCAGGCCCCAGTCTGTGGCACTTTGTTATGGCAGCCCTAGCCAACTAATTAATCGCCACCCCAAGAAGGACCCGCTTAAAGCCAGCTGTCGGTTTGGGGGTGCCCAAAGGGGCCGGAGAACTCTGAGATCACCTGTGTTCACACAATGGGCTTCAGGGGTCTGGAGCTGGTGGACAGGGCATGTGAGAGGGAGGACAGCCCACCCACAAACCAGCCAGCAGACCTGGAGCTGGGAAGCCAGGGCAGGTGGGGCAGGACACTGCAGCTGTCCCGGCTTCCTCCACTCAGGATGACCAGAGCAGACTCATCCAACCTCTCAGGGTCCAACCCCTACCCTAAGGGAACCCGCGGCTGAATGAAGGTAGAACCAGTGTGAGCCATGGAATGGGAAGGGCTCGAAGCAGCTAAGGCTGCTGCCCCAAGGTGGGTGGACTTCAGGGCCTGTTTTGAGTAACAGAAAGCACCTGCTGTAGTCAGTCCGGTATGTAAAACTGTGAGGGGGGATCTTTCAGTCACAAGATAAGCACTGGGGGAGGAGGCGGAGAAACGGGAACCCTAGTGCCTCGCTGGTGGGAATGTAAGGGGTGCAGCTACAGGGGGTGTTCCTACAGTCTTCCTCCACAATTGAAACAGAGATACCATATGACCCTGCAATTCCACTCCTAGGGATATACCCAGAAAGACGGAAAACAGGTAACTCAAATCAAGTACACGCACACATGTTCACAGTAGCACTATTCACAAGAGCCAAAAGGTGGAAACAACCCCAAAGTCCATCAGTGGATGAACAGATGAAACAAATTGTGGTACCTCCATACAACAGAATATTATTCAGCCGCAAAAAGGAACGAAGTCCTGACACCTGCTACAACATGGATTAGTGAAAACCAAGTGAAAGAAGCCAGACACAAAAGGCTCCACAGTGTATGAGTTCTTTAACACGAAATGCCCAGAACGGGCAAATCCATACACACAGCAGATCAATGGTTGCCAGGGGGTCGGGGAAGGGGAAAGGGGGAGCGAGGGTTTGATGGATATGGGGTCTGGGGTGATGAAAAAGTATTGAAACTAGAGAGAGGTGGTGGCAGCACAACACTGTGTATCTACCAAACGTCACTGAATTGTTCACTTTAAAATGGTTAATCTTAGGGGTGCCTGGGTGGCTCAGTCAGTTAAGCGTCCGACTTCGTTCGGCTCAGGTCATGATCTCGCGGTTTGTGAGTTTGAGCCCTGCGTCGGGCTCTGTGCTGACAGCTCGGAGCCTGGAGCCTGCTTCGGACGCTGTGTCTCCCTCTTTCTCTGCCCCTCCCCTGCCGGCACTCTGTCTCTCTCTGTCTCAAAAATAAATAAATATTAACAAATTTTTCAATGGTTAATCTTATGACATGCAAATTGCACCTGAATCATTTTTTTAAGTTAAGCATTAGGTGTATGGGAGATCATTCCAGGCTCTCTTCCTTTGTGTATGTTTGACAGACATTTACACACACACACACACACACACACACACACACACACACACACTCTTCTCATCTCTCCTTGGCACTTTTGTGACCATCCCTGCCAGGACTGGTCTCCTCCTTGTCTAGCAGCCCACACTGATGTCCTTGAAGCCCAGCTTTGTCTGTGGAGCTCTGTCTGCACCAGCTCAAGGTAGCTCTCCCACCCTGACTCCCCGCTGCTAACATTTTCTGTCTCTATGTTCACTTTTTTTCCCCTCTGTTATCCAACACTCTGACTTTTAACTGATTCTTCCAAATGGACTAGAAGTCCTTGAGGAGAAAGGCCACCACTTTTCATTTTTATTATAAGCAGGGAGCGAGTGTCAGTCTATTGTAGCCAAACAGACCAGAGCCATTTATTGGCAGTGTGGAGAAGGGCAAGATATTTTCATCCCTCTGAGCTTCTGTTTCCCCCATGCAAACAGAAAATAATAATTACAGTGTCCTCGTCGTGTCCTTGTGAAGGTGAACAAGACAAACATACATGAAAGGCCCAACAGAAATGGTCTTTAGCAAATACTCTCCTTCTACTCCTCCCCCCTGAAGATTCGTTCACGGCCAGCCCCAGATACACACGGTTTCCATTCCGGCTGCCTCACTGGCCAGTCCCATAGTAGCTGCCGCGTGGCCAGTCGTATCAGCAAGTGGAGGCTCCGGGGCTCACGGCAGTCGGGCTGAGGCCCCGGGCAGCGAAGGCTGGAGGGCCAGGGAGATAACGTGCTCCCAAGCAAGGCCGGGTTAGAACCGTGTCTCTCTGCTAAGCGCTCTCCTGAGCAGCTCTGGCCTCTTTCCTTCCAGTTTTGAGTGTAACTAGGTTTGATTCAGAGCCTGGAATTCAACCCTCCATAGTCAGGTATCACTCCGGCTCCCCTGACTCAACAGAGACACCTCACCCTGCAGTTCGAAGTCTCCTCCCCAAGCCTCCTTATTCCTAAAAATCTCTCTCCTTCTTCTCCATATGTCAAAATATTGATGTTTTAAGGCCCCCCTCAAAGCCCTGCCTCTTCCACAAAGCCTTCCCCAAGGACTCCAGTCAATAATGGCCTTTCTCCCTCCTAATCCCATTACTGCCCAGCGATTCCCAGTTATACTCAGTTATGTCCAAGCACAGAACAGCGTTCCTGAGTCTTTTTCTGCAGGTGTAGATCTTACTCCTACAATGAAATTATAAACTTGAGGAAGGGACTCAGTCTCCTACACATGCTTTATCTGTCCGCTACTAATGAGGAGCTAGGACAGCCCATTGCTGGAGTCAGGAGGACATCCAACAGGTCGCTCCTAAACCAAATGTAGGTTGTAGATTATCTGGGGTTTGGGCTTTCTGTAGCATTGCTCCCATCTGTTAAGGTGGTCATAAGCAGCGAGCCAGGCTGCAAGGAAGAGGCACGGAGAAGGTGTCCACTGACAGTGCAGAGGAGGCTTTGGCCCGGGTGAGGTCTCAGGTGTGTCCCGAGCCCAAGTCCAAGGGCCCTTCCTCCAGACCAGGCCATCCGTGACTCCTTCAAAGGCTGCTGCCTCCTCTCCCCCAAACATGTAACTAAAATTCTGATGCCATTTAAGACACGCCGGGCTCTATTCCTCACTCACTCACTGAGCCTGAGTCCCAGAGGCCTTCATCCAGGCTCCCGGAATCCTCACAGGGCTGTAAGGAAGCACATAGGAGGCGCTGCAGGTACAAGAACGCTGCACACTGTAAAGCATGGGATAACGTAACACACTATCGGTAATGCACGTGCTCGACAGCTGTTGGATGAGCTGGGTGAACGTGCCTTGCACGCCAACCCTCTAGAACGCCTTCTCAGAAGGCGGTGGGTCTGGAAGAGCAGCTCTCAGCCCCAGAGAGGCGGTAGTGGAAAAGAGCTTCTCACCAAGGACTTCATCAGGGGACTGAACCGCTCCTGCTCAGACAGGGTTGGGAGGGGACCCTGGAGGAGAAAAGACCAGGGCTTCTGGCTAAACACGCCATCACCCGATGATCCCCTGCCAAGACAGAGGTGCAGAAATGCCCCTGGGCTGGGCAGGTCTGTGCTAAACTGGGACTGTGGCTCCTTGTGTGGCTGAGATGAAGGAGCGTCGAGGGGAGGGCTGCCTGGCCCGGAACCACTCCTAAGGATGGCAGAGTGAAAGGAGACACTTGTCCTAAGGAGCAGCAACCGGAAGGTTAATCCCAGAGTGGCATACACCCACCTGTCCGAGGATCCCCTCCCTCCTCGAACTGCAAGCCTGCTGGGAATCAGTATGCTGTCCCTCACTGCAGGTAATTAGGTCAGCTTAGAGGATTTCCCAGGTCAGGAGGAGGGTGGGAGGCGGCAGCCCAACCAGGCTCCAGTGTCTCGGTCAAGCTCCCACATGTGGAGCTGGCCCCCTCCCCCAAGACAGGCACTCAACTGCTGTGTGAAATGTCGGCCACAAAATGAAGGGACCTGGCGTGGGGAAAATGGAGGAAAGTGGGCTGCCCACACACAAAGCCCCGACTCACAGGTCCCCTGGATGAGCCCACCGCCCAAGGAAGGGAATGAACGAGAGAACTCTAAGGATTTTGGCTCTTGCTGAGTCTATGAAGAGGTCAGACAGAAAGGCTAGAGGGTGGGAGCAGGGAATGGTCAGCCTAATGGCAGTCAGTGAACAATCTAGCTGCAAGATTATGCTCATGGTCTAGTCTAGGTTTGAGAGACAGTCAGGAAGCCTGCCCAGAGCCCCTAGAAAGGAAGAGCAGAGAAGCCAATCAGCTCTCCTGCAGCCCACCTCTCTTCAGCAACCCCGCCGTCCCTCAGGTGAGCTCCCCACTGCCAGCAGAGATCAGCATGCCTAGCAGACTCCCCTCACCCCATCTTGGGAGCAGAAAGCAGAGAGGGTGTGTCCTGAGAAGCCCAGCTGAGAAACTCATTCACACCCTCGCCATGGGGATTCCCTTCCCTCTTCGCACTCTCCAAGTGGGCAAGCCAAGAGCATTAGAGACTTCTCTCAACTTGCCAGTGAGATATGGAGGGGCTGGCACGGGTTTGACACAATACCAGGAGGTACGGGCTGTACGGACAGTTGTATTCGGGATACACACATACACAGCCAATGTCTCCCCTAGACAGGAACAGAATACGAAGAAGTGGCTCAGGGTTACACACACCCTATGCTTCCGTCGGCTTCATCTTAACTGCACCCCCAAAATAGTAACGGAGCCAGTTCCTGAGCCCTGCTATAGACAGGTGCAGAAGGAAGGTCTTGGCAAGGGCTCCAGGAGGCGAGTCAAGCCTAAATGGAGTAAATGGGACAATGGGACGTGCACACACACGCACACACACGCACACACGCACACATAGGAAATGACCAAAGTTGAAAAGGATTAACATAAAAATATAAGCTAATGTGATTATGGGGAACTAAAAGCAATCAATTATCTGCAGCAAATGTTCGGACCAAGGCCAGCTTATTTTCTGAGCCTGAGTGCCTTCTAGGCTACCTACCTCTGCTGTGAACTCCGAGTATATAAAAGCATTTGTTTTCAGCCTCAACAAAAGACAAACCAGGAAGGTTAATCTGTGTAAAAATAAATATCGCTCCTAAACCAAATGTAGGTTGTAGATTATCTGGGGTTTGGGCTTTCTGTAGCATTGCTCCCATCTGTTAAGGTGGTCATAAGCAGCGAGCCAGGCTGCGAGGAAGAGGCACGGAGAAGGTGTCCACTGACAGTGCAGAGGAGGCTTTGGCCCGGGTGAGGCCTCAGGTGTGTCCCGAGCCCAAGTCCAAGGGCCCTTCCTCCAGACCAGGCCATCCATGACTCTTCCAAAGGCTGCTGCCTCCTCTCCCCCAAACATGTAACCAAAATCTGATGCCATTTAAGACACACCAGCTAGCTCACCAGACAAGGCCAGTGAGCGTCCCCACAGTGCCACAGCAGGGTTCCTGGGAGTCCTTGGACCAGGCCCCAAGCTCATCTGTCCATGGACTGACCTTTAGCAAAGACAACTTGCAGCTGGCGAGAGAGAAAAGGGTGTAAGGTCCACCTGGCTGACCTGGTTTCTGAGCCTCCCTGGCAGGCCCCAGCCATGGAGGCCAACAGAGCAGGCCATCACCCCAGCAATGAAGTCAACCGGCCTCAGCTTAAACACACCCGAAAACCCAGAACTCAATCCTCAAGGGGCTTCTCACTCCCCTTTCTATTCGGGGGCAGCGCTAAGAGACCAGGTGATGTCTAATGTCCCTTCCCACTCTACGATCTGGTGATTCTAATGGTTAGACAGTTTTCGGGTAAACTGGACAGAAGGCTGCTCTCTGATTACAGTTCTGACATCTGGACTTTCAAAGAACGTGTCTAATCCCATTTCCAACAACAGCGGGCAGGGAAGGGGGCATACTGTGTCCCCCACCCTCAGCCAAATTATTACACTCTCCTGTTCTTCATCATGGTTTTCAGAGCCTGCACTATTCTAGAACCCTAGTGTGTCAGAGCCAGAAGGAATCTCAGAGATTGTTCTTGCTAATGCTTTCCATCCTTTAGCTTGTAATCACCCTAAGGAAATGTTAACATTATTTGGTTATTTTTGCACATTCTGAAGTTTAAAATATGCCATTTTAGGTCAGCTTGTTATTATAATGTGTTCCTTTCTTTCTTTTTTAATTTTAGAGAGAGAGGGAGAGAGGAAGCAAGTGAGCGTGAGCAGGGGAGGAGCAGAGGGAGAGAGAGAATCCTAAGCAGGCTCCTGATGCGGGGCTCGATCCCACGACCTCAATCCCATGACCCTGGGATCACGACCTGAGCCGAAATCAAGAGGTGGACGCTCAAATGACTGAGCCACCCAAGCTTCCATTACTATAAATTTTATAACATGTAGTTTTAATACAATCTTTAAGAATGGCTATCACATGCACAAATTCAACTTTCCCCCTCATTTCGCAGGTGGCACAGATTGTCCAATTTAGTTCGGATTAACTAGAGAAGCAGCAGCATGATTTGTTAACACATTTGTAGATGTCGCATTATATTATGTCAGCCCTGGGGGATCAAATTCCATTAAAATAATTTAATCAAATGTTGAGGTATAAAAATAGACAAGCACTGGCACGCCTGGGTGGCTCAGTCGGTAAAGCGTCCGACTTCCGCTCAGGTCATGATCTCTCGGTCTGTGAGTTCGAGTCCCGCGTCGGGCTCTGTGCTGACAACTCAGAGCCTGGAGCCTGCTTCGGATTCTGTGTCTCCCCTTCTCTCTGTCCCTCCCATGCTCATTCTCTGTCTCTCAATAATAAATGTTTAAAAAAAATTTTTTTTTAAAGTCAAACGCTGCTCTCCCATCCTGAAGTTGGAAATTCTTACCCTTGGTCCTCTGTAAGTTTTAAATTTTCTTTCTCAAAGAGAGAAGCCTTCAGACTGATTTACATGCACTTCTCTGTTACCGGTGTAGACAGTGTTTATTCTCAGTGAATGAAAATCTACTTCCAGTATAATTATCACTTTTTTGAATACTGGAAACATCTTGATGTGCTATATAAAAACTCTGGTCCGGTGAATACAATCTGGTAACCATAATGATCAGACAAATTTGCAGGATTATTATTATCATCATCATCGTGCTCCTCATTAACTCTGTAAGGTTCCATATGTCTCCCATCTCCATTCATGGCTCATCACGGATAAACTAAACAATAGATGGCTAAGACGAAAAGCAAATTAAAACCCAGAGGCCAAACCCACCCCTGCAGTCAGTCGGCGGCTGTGTTTGGCACATAGCATACCACCCGATCTCCTGGAACGCGTCACACTTCGCACGCTAGGACAGCCCCAATCTGTTTCATAGTAAGGAGGGGAAAATGGAATAAAGGTGTTATTAATCGGTTGAGCTGGAGTCAGGTGCCAATTTTAGCCCCTGGAGAACCCCCAGAGCTTTAGAATCACAGGCTGGGAGAGGAGTTTTGTTTAACCATCACCTCACTTGGGGCCGCACTGGATTTTCTAATGAAGAAACTGAGGCCTGGAGAGAAAGGCTGGGTGGAGGTCACCTGGCAAGTGCGAACAGAGCAAGGGTTGGTATCGGGGGGCCTGAGCGCCCTCCTCTCACTGTGCACAGGGGCCCATTCAAGGGTAAGGCAAGGTCAAGGGACCAGACAGGACGAGACGGGAAAAGGGCCCTAGAACTCAGACTGTGTCCTGTTTGCCTGGTTACCCCACCCAGTGCCAGGCCCAGCTCTTTCCCCACGGGAGATACACAGTAAATGTTTATCGGATGAATATATGGATGCAGTTGTAGCAGGGTCAGGGTTTGTGTTCTCGGTGCCCCCCGTCCCAAGTCGTACACTGCCCGCTCTTGTCCCCCACTTTCCATAAAGTCGGGACAGTTTCAGTCTTGTCAGGAAAACTGTCCCTTACCATGCAGTTGCTGGAAATCCCCAGAGAACAGGTGACCAGGATATGGACAACATGTCTGGAGCACTGGGCTGGGCATCCAGAGACCTGGGTATGATCCCAGCTCTGAAACCAAACAGTATTAAGACCATTATTATTTTCCCTCAGGCCCTGTCCCAGTCCGTTTGGGCTGCTATAACTCAGCGCCAGACTAGGTGGCTTGGAAACAAGAGAAATTTATTTCTCACGGTTCTGGAGGCTGAGAGTCCAAGATCAGGTAGCCAGCGTGATCAGCTTCCGCGAGGGCCTTCTTCTGGGCTGCAGACTGCTGACTTCTCACTGTGTCCTCACTTGCTGGAAGGGGTGACCTGGCCCTCTGGGGTCTCCTTTGTAATTGCAATTATCCCATGAACGAGGGCTCTGCCCACATGACCTGCTCACCTCCCAGAGGCCTCGCCTTCTAACGCCTCACCTCAGGCATTAGATTTTCAACATACAAATTTTGCAGGGATGTACACATTCAGACCGTAGCAGGCCCCTGCTTACAAAAGTGACTGGATTCAGCGGTTCTCCGGGTGTGGGCCCTGAACAGGCAAGAGCGGCATCACCTGGGAATTGTCAGAAATGCGTATTCTTGGGCCCACCCCACACCTCCCGACTCAGAAACCGTGAAGGTGGGGCCCAGCCACCTGTGTTCTAGCAAGCCCTCCAGGGGACTCTGATGCAGGCTGAAGTCTGAGCATCACAGACTAGCCCGTCTTTAAGGTCTGTTGCAGCTCTGACAGTTTCTGGCCCAGCCAGCACAAGGAGGTGAGCACGACAACAGCAAACACCTGCTGAGCTTTTGCAGCACCAAACGCTCCTCTGAGCGCTTCACATCAAAGAATTTCATGCCCAGCAGATCTCAGTAGGGAGGCTCAGACACACATGTGGCCAGCAAGAAGGCCGTATCTTCCCAGCCCTGGCTGCCACCCTCCGAGCCTCGTTTATAGGCCCAGAATAGAAGCCTAAGAAGCAGGCTGGGGGCAGACACCAGTTCAGATGTGTGCAAACACACAGCATTTTCCCCCCGGCCAACTGGTCTCCCTGGGGACATGCCTGCCCCCAGGCACTCCAGGACTCTCATCCCAACGTGTCAGACCGGACTTTTGTGTTTTAAACAATGCAGGCTGTTCAATAAATAATGGCCTGCATGGTGTTATCACTGATTATCTGGCTTATTAGCAGTCAGGGCAAGAGTGATAGTGTTTCTCAGTTGTAGGTGAAGGATCAGAAGGGGGTCTGTAGCCTGGCAGCAGTGAAACGTCCTAGGAGGGCAACAGACCCTCCGTGAGCCCCTGTCTGTATCCTCCCCGACCCCTACAGGCAACGTTAGCAACACCCTCAAGTCAGAACAAGATTAACTGAAAACGCACCCATAAAATCTTAATGGTTGCCATTTCCAAATGATCAGGCTTTCTTGTTTGCAGAGTTTTTGTTTGTTTGTTTTCAATTTTACAACTTTTACCTTTATAACCAGAAAACTAATGTTTAAGAAATAAAAAGTCCATCAACTGACGAATGGATAAAGAAATTGTGGTTTATACACACAAGGGAATTGTACGTGGCAATGAGAAAGAATGAAATATGGCCTTTTGTAGCAATGTGGATGGAACTGGAGACTGTTATGCTAAGTGAACTAAGTCATACAAAGACAGATACCATACGTTTTCACTCTTATGTGGATCCTGAGAAACTTAAGAGAAGACCATGGGGGAGGGGAAGGGAAAAAAAAGTTAGAGAGGGCCAAACCATAAGAGACTCTTAAACACTGAGAACAAACTGAGGGCTGATGGGGGGTGGGAGGCAGGGGAAAGTGGGTGATGGGCATTGAGAAGGGCACCTGCTGGGATGAGCACTGGGTGTTGTAGGGAAACCAATTTGACAATATATTCCATATAAAAAAAAGAAATAAAAGGTATAGTAAAGTGTACTTTACTATATGCTTTACTTTAATAAAAATTACCAAAAAAGCAATGGCAAAGGGGATTGCCTCCAACTCACTGAGTCCCTGGCGACCTTCTAAGGGGTAGTGTTAGGTGTTAGTTCCTGGCCAAAAGCAGGTGGCAAGGAGAGGATGAATTCTCCAGGATAAATTCTTCCCTCCGAGTCTCAGTGTGTCCCTCTAGGAAATGGGGAAATTATCACTGTGTCCAGTGCGTTCTTGGGAAGACAAAGGCAGAGCCAGAGGTGGGTCCCCCAGACCCCAAACTGCCCTCCACCCCATCTTTGAATTTATGTTATCAGCATCCTAACTGTGACTAACAGCTGAATTCCTCTGCCCCTAGAGATCCTGTAAGCTTTCACCTCAAAACAGGACAAACAGACGATCCTGAAAACTGCCCCCGCTCCTTGCTCCCCATGCCTACTGTCTATAGGGAAAGAAGCAAAATATAAAGTGGCTTGTCTTCAAGAGTAAGAAATGAATCTCTCCAAGAAATGGAGGTACATCGAACATGGGGCTAGAAGGAGTCACTCGTAACCTACAGGGTTTGCAGGATTTTCTAGAAAGAATGGGTAGAAGGGAGTAGGGAGTGGCAGGAGGGAGTCAAGTCCTCTATAAACCCCGGAATTCCCAAGAGCACCAGTGGGTGAGGAGACATAAAGGAAAGGAGGCTGGTGGATTCTCAGGGAAAGGGCCAGCTGGGACGCCCCCCTGCCTCTGCAGCCCAGAACAAGTCAGCAGCCCCGTGGTAAAAAGAGAATTCGGTCTGGCCCTCCTTCCTCCATACTGTCTCACACTGTCATCTTGGGTAAATGACTGGGGCGTGGGGCAGCAAAGTTATTCCACAAGAAGACAGGTGGTGAGAAATTCCTGGGTAACAGCTGGGAGGCTGGGTTCTGCCCCTGGCTTGCCATTGGGTTGTTGCACAGCTTTGAGTGAGGCCCTTCCTTGGGTTTCATTTCCTCCTATGAAAAATGAGGGACCTCACATAACGAGGTCCCAAAGTCTCCCCAAGCTCAGACTTCTAAGAATCTCATGAGATACTAAAGGGCTTCCTCATAACCCAGGAATCTATTAGCTTCTCATACCTGTGCATTTCTTACTCCAGCAGGAGGGAATAGGGTCTCTACTCAGAGTTATAGTGGAGTTTGTGGCTGGGAAGGATCCTCTCAGTGTTCACGATAGCACGGACGTTAAGGGCTCTATCAGATGAAATCTGATTGGAATCAGAAGGATCTGAGTTGAAGCCCTAACTGCACAGTATACTAGCTGAGAGACCTCAGGAAAAAGCCGCTCAAGTACATGGGCTTCACGTTACTGTAAAACAAGGCTACTGAAAAGACGTCATAAGTGAAGTGAAGGGTTAAAAGCCCACAGCACGTTGCCTAGTATATAGTCGGCTCTGACTATCTGGTAGCTGTCATTATCCTAGCCTCACTCTTCTTTACTGTTCTGGCTATGACAATAACCAGGGACGGGAGAGGTCACGGGCCACTCATGCTTCGAACACAGCACACCTCCTGTCCTCCCGCTGCTGGTCAGGCTGCTAGCCATGGTCCACTTACACACGTCTGCAAGAAGAAAACCACGGGGGCTCCTAAGAGACAGCTACATATCTGTCCTGGTTCTTTCAACCCAGAACCAGGTGCCACTGGAGAAAGAGGTCTCTTACTATTTCAGGAAGCTTTACACCTTCCTTTCCCCATCTTCTCTTTCACACACACACACACACACACACACACAGAGTCAGGGGTCTTCCATCGGTACCATGGAGAATTCTATGATAGACTGGGGCAAAGGTTGAGCAGGTGCCAGCTACCCAGCTGTGCCTGACTATAGGGCTCAGAGCAGCCTGCACAAAACAAATAGAAAATGAACAAGCAAGCTAGCCAGCAGCCACACAACCAGTGATGATGCAAGAAGACAATGGGCTCTTCCCAGGCCTGGCCACCAAGTCCCGTGGCTGTTGAGACTAGGACTTGAAACCCAGCCAGAGCTGGCAGGGTACAGTGATGGTCACATGGTATTCTGGACCAACGCTGCTTGAACTGGAAGAGGTCTTGTGTTGGATGGATTGCTCTCCATCCCCCACCCAGGGATCCAGGGCTGCCTTATGCTAGACACCAGCTGAGACCTGAGTCACAGGAGAAGTCCAGGAGAAAGCTAGACTAGGAATCCATAGGCCAAGAGTCAGGAGGTGGATACATGGCCTTGACTCTGTCCTGATTCATGCTTCTTCCTCAACTGATCACCCAACTCTCTGCTTCGATTTCCTCACCTGGAAATGATATATTCCTGGTCGGTGTGGCCAGGGGTATGATAAGGATACAGTTAGATCAGAGGAAGACAAGGGGACCAAAATGGATTATGAGACATGAACTCACATTCCCAGGCCTCAGATATGCATCTCACAACCACTTCTGTTTTGCTGATTAACCTTGTGTTCGCTTCCTCACCATCTCTGAGCCTCAGAAAAGTCACCCTTCCTCCCTGCTACCCATTTGCCCTGTGGGTGTGGCCAGCATGAAAATTAGGAAATTTGGTCTTGAGGATAACAAGACAGTCCATTTCTTCCCAATTTCTGCTCCCCCCACTCTACTTTTGGAGGCACTCCCTAACAAGCTTGCTGGAGCAGAGAAAGAGTAAGAAATGCATCTTTCGAAGTTCTGTTCCAAATCTCCTCCTCGAAATTGTCCAGGTTACCATAGATTAAATGAACTCCCTCTGCTAAACTGCAAGAGCTCTGTGGTCAGAACCAGCCATCTGCATCTATCCTCTATGACTTGGTGCAGTTAGCTATGTTCACCAGGCACAGGTGCGTGCTTCGTCAATTAGAATGCCAAGTGCAACCAAGGTACCAGCAAAGACTGCCGCTTCTTCTCCCTATAATTCTCACGGTACCTGGCACACAACTGAGCACCTTTCTGAGGTTCAAAAATATTTTCTATCGCTCACACAAGGCATTAGGGCTACCAGAATAAGGCAGGGCGCGGAGCTACTATAAGGAAGGAGCGGGAGGTATCAAGAACTCACTTTCATGGGCCACTTCTTACTTGGCAGGTGCTGGGCAAAGGTGCATTATCTAATTTCATTCTAACAACTCCATGCAGGGAAAGCACCACTTAACTCCCCAGTTTACAGATGAAAAGTTGGGAAGATTTAAGTCATTTGCCAAAGGTCATACAACTAGTGAACAAAGAACCTGATTTCTTGTGCTATTTTCCCCTTCCAAGAGCAAACGCATGCCCTTGGACATTCCACAATGGGATTTGGGAAAAACAAACCTGGGGAAGGAAGAAAGGGGAGGAAGCAGACAATTGATCAGGAGCAAACATACTCAAGCCAGCAGAGTATCTTTAGCCACCTCTGAGTGCTCCTTGGCCCGTTTTGGTCTATCTCTGACATGCCAGCATCTGGGCAGGCCCCGGATGATGTCACAAGCCCATTAAGAAACAAGGCATTCTTGCTCTCAGAAGCCCCAGCTGCAACTTCCTGGGGTGCCATCTACGAGCTCTCTCTTTATTTCTCAAGGTTTAAGAACACAAACAACCCAGAGGATATGTTCAGACAGGGTTTTCCAATCTGACTCAGAATGGGGCCAGCACCTGATCTAGACCCTGAACTTGCTCTCACACCAGCTTTCTAGAACCTTCCTGTAAGGCCCAGGCACACAGCCTCCATAGTCTTTTGAGTGAAAAGACCCCAGATCTCTGCAGTTGGTTGGGGGCATTTCATGGTGTTACAACAAGGCGTCATTGGTAGCCAGCCTTCCAGGTGACAGGGGATTCATTTTTAGCCTAGGCCTAACTGAGAATCTTTATTCCTACCAAACAGGCAGCGTGCTGACCACGCAGAATCACAGACAGGAAGCACGGTTCTCAGACACAGAAAACCCTGGGGACACTCAGAGAGAAAAGAGAGAGAGAAAAAGCCCAAATGGCTTAAAAAATAAATGAGGATTAAGCAGAAAAACTATCGAAGCAACACAGTGGACATACACTCTGTACTTAAAAGTAAACTCTGGACAATTCACAAAGCTTAAGAAAGTTTTGGGTGTTGTAATACTGGCCCTGATACAGGAAAGTAACATCCCAGCACAGAATTTCATGGAATACATAAGAGAGAAATCAGCCAAATTAGAGCACAGCAAGAGGATGAATGTGGACCAGACATGAACAGAAAGTTGCATCTCAGTGAGAAGCATGAGATATTTATACCCAAAGCCCACCATGGCATATTTGTAGTGCCTGTGAAGTCATGCTGGGTTTCCTATCTAGTTCTTTTTCCCAGTATGGAATCAGTCTCAGCCAATACCTGATAATGCCCCTGAGTTAAAGAACGCTTCCAGGAAAACACAGACAAGCACTTGGAGGCGGTGGATCCCTCTGTAGCTGATTGAACCATGCAAATCAGCCCCCCTCTCCCCTCTTTTTTGAACAACTTAGCCAGACTGACTTCTGCCAGGATGCATCCTTGTTATGACGGCAACTTCTAGCTGAAGCTAGAGAGGTGAGCAGGAAGACAGCAGGCACGGGACCTCCTCTCTGTGCTGATGCCATTGGAGGAGATGGCTCCCCCCACCCCCCGCCCCAGGATGGGAGCACTAGCACCAGGTGATGAAAATATCCTGTTGACATTACACCTGTGGATAGGAGAAGCTCATGGGGTTGTCCCCCCTTTTGTGTTTCCATTTTCTTTTAGTACCAGAATGAAAGGTAAACTTACGCAGGCAAAACAGAGGAGAGCTGGGTTTGGTGGCTCTATCAAGCAGGGCGGGGACCATGAGGGCAGATGGACAAGAGAAGATGTCACACAGCCTCTGCCTTGGGGCCTGAGGCAGATTCCGAGCAGTGACTCTATAGTGCAGCGTTGGCCAAGACTCAGAAGGCTCCAGTGCCATCGACTAAAACATTCCCTCATAGAAGACTGGAGTTTCTGGGATACCCAGGCTCTTATCTCACCCTTCAAAACAAGTGACCCACAGACAAGGAAGCTCCTCAAACCAAGGCACCATCAGCCTGTGCTGGAACCCAGAGCTGCCTGTGGGGGTAATGAGCCAGGATTAGGAGCCTCTGGAATCAGATCCAATCCCAGCTCTGCAACACAGAGCTGTCCCGCTTGGGGCAAGCTGGTTCCCATTTGGAGCCCCCATTTTCTCAGTGTAATCAGGATCGTAACACCTGGTCCAAGGGCTGTGATGAATCAATGAGATGACAAAAGCCAAACATCCAACACAGTCCCTGACACAGAGTGGGTGACCAGTCAATGGCACTTCCCTGAGCTCCCTTGCTGTTCTGTAGACAGAGGCACACATGGTGGGACCTGAAAGGATCTGCCAGGGCAAGAGTTGGAACCAATACCTATAGCTTAGTTTCACCACTTTAAAAAATGAATTCTTACACAATCACTTGTCTGCATAACACTAGTGTTTACAGAGCCCTTTTTCCTACATTATTTTCTATTTAAATAGCCCTGTTAGCTAGGCATTATTATTCTCATTTTACAACTGAGAAAGTCAAAGCTAAGGAAGGTTAAATAACTTGTCCAAGTCCCTTTGGTCTTCAGATCCTTATCTAGTGCCCTTTCTGCCATTCCACACTGGAATAATCATCCATTCAATATAGATTTCCTGAAAGTGTACTCGGTTCCAGGCATGGTTCCAGGACTGGGTGCCCACTTTGACTTGTCACTCCAAGAGTAGAAATGGCCTGCTCTAAGCCAGCCACATTCTTTGATCCCTCATGGCTGATGGTACATCCATGGGAACCGTGGCCAGAGTGATATATGGTGATACATCCTGCTGTAACCAACTGAGCTGACCACCCACATGCTGACTGGTAACATTCTCTGCCCTTGAGGCATTTACAGTCTCTTGGGCTAAGGAAGGCACAGCCAGGTGAAAAGCATATCAGAGGGAGGGAAAAAACCATCCAGAAAACCAATGGTTCTCAGCCTCAGCTGTATATCAGAATCACTTAGGGGCCTTTTAAGACATTCTGGTGCCTTGATCCAACTCTCAGAGATTATGAATTATTTGGCTGTAGAGTGGGTCCCTGCCACAGCATATCTGAAAATCTCCCCACGTGAGACTAACATGTTTCCAGGTTGAGAATCCACATATAGGGCCCTGCCAATCAGAGTGTGGTTTGCTGACGGGCAGTATTGGCATTACCTGAGGGCTGGAAAGGAATGCAGACACTCGGGCCCAATCCAGACCTAATCATTCTGCTCTGCCCTTTTTTTTTTTTTTAATTTTTTTTTTTCAACGTTTATTTATTTTTGGGACAGAGAGAGACAGAGCATGAACGGGGGAGGGGCAGAGAGAGAGGGAGACACAGAATCGGAAACAGGCTCCAGGCTCTGAGCCATCAGCCCAGAGCCCGACGCGGGGCTCGAACTCACGGACCGCGAGATCGTGACCTGGCTGAAGTCGGACGCTTAACCGACTGCGCCACCCAGGCGCCCCATTCTGCTCTGCCCTTAAACAAGACCCCAGGTGACTTGTGTGCTCACAGAGGATGCAAAAGCACAGGCTCTTTCCAGTGAGTCAACCAGAGAAGTGCCTCCCGCCCCAGCCCCAGCCCCAGCTGGGAGATATAGCCCACCTGCTCCCTGCCAGGCAGTGCACACTCCTTGATGGTAAAGCAGGGGGGCTCAAGTGACTGTAGGGAGCCATGCCACCAAGCTCTGCTTTTCTTGTTTCCCCCAGAGCCGCACCTGGGCCTGCATCATGGGGCTCCGTGTACAAGAGCTGCGGGAGTCCCAACAAACCCTCTTCTGTGGCTAGAAGGAAGTCTGAGAGCTAGACACTGTCACCATTTCAGTGACCAGAAGAAAAAGGAATTTCTTCCCCTTCCACACAGTCACTCTCCCCCTTCCTGAGGGCTTTCTAAGGAAGAGGCAAGTTCAGGACAGCACCGCCTCAGCCCAGCCCCAGTGAGACAGTGAGCTGCCCTACCAACCATAAAGGCAGCACTGTCCCTGCAGGCATGGAGGTGGCTGGTACCAGCTACGCTTCATGAAGAAGGGAATCCTCGAGAGAAGGCCAGACAAAGACACACACAAAATCTGGGCCCTGCCAGCATCCTGCAACCCACTCCCAGCTTCATATCCCTGCTACCACTTCTGTCTTTGTTTCTGTCTATTAGTTGTGTGTCTGTGTGTTGTTTTCACACGTGCCTGCCTTTGCTTTCTCATTAGACTGAGAGCTACCATCCTGCTCCTCCTTTGTCGCTGCCCACAGTACCAAGTACAGAGACTTACGCCCAGCAGGGGCTCAATAAATATTATTTGTATTCATGTGCACACATTTTCTAGGAGTCAAACCCATAGCTCCGGGCTAAAACAAAGAACTCCTCACTAGCAGGCGTTTATTAAGGATTACTATCAGCACATTGACATTCTGTGGGAGAATACAAGAAAACTCTAAGGCACGTCTTCAAAAAGCATGCACTCTGGTTTAGGAAATCAGATTTATACGTGCTAAGCCTAAGACCAGAGACCCAAGGGAATGAAGCATGTTTATAAGGTTAGGCATGTCTATGGACACCAGCATGTGCCAAAACAATGGGTATTTTCTACTCCAGTCTTCTTATTCTTACTTACTTACTGATTGGCATTTTTAAGCATTTTTTCCCTCTGGTCCCTCTACCACTCATCCATACTCCCCATCCTGGGCCATGTTCACTAAAGTAGACAAACAGGATGTAAAGATGCCTAGAGTTAGAAGGGGAGATGGATTAAGACCAGAAACTTCTCTCTGCTAGATGCCCACAAACATCCAACACAATAGTATATCATCTGTTTGCCACCTCACCCCACAGCCATACACACTGCATTGCTTGCCCATTCGAGGCTCCAAAAAGTTTCGGACAAGGTCCCTGGGACCCCAGCCAGAATATAAGGAACATGCTCTCTGCTCTTAACAGGAAAACCACAGTACATCATGTATAGTTGTTCTCACTGTGATTATAAGAAAGCCAGGGAAAAACTCTAGCCAGAAACAGACTTCCAGTCAGATTTAGCATGGAGCTTTACCAGCAATGTATCAAACTCACCCACATTCAAAAGTCCACTTTGCTCCATGTCTAAAAGGTTAGGTATGACAGACCAGTAACAAGGGTTATTTTTTTAATGTTTATTTTCTTTGAGAGAGAGAGAGAAAGAGAGAGCACAGATGAGTGAGGGAGAGGCAGAGAAAGAGGGAGACGGGGGTTCCAAAGCAGGCTCCATGCTGTCAGTGCAGAGCCCGATGTGGGGCTTGAACCCACAAACCATGAGATCATGCCCTGAGCTGAAGACACCCAAGGGTTCTTTACTTTTTAATGTTTATTTATTTATTTTTGAGAGACACAGAGAAAGAGAGAGGCAGAGAGAGAGGGAGAGAGAGGAAGCCCAAGCAGGCTCCACACTGTCAGTGCAGAGTCTCATATGGGGCTCAGTCTCACGAATGGTGAGATCATGACCCGAGCCGAAATCAAGAGCTGGATGTTCAACCAACTGAGTCACCCAGGCACCCCTCAAAGGTTCTGACTCTAGAACTGTGCAGCCCAATACAGTAGCCCACTAGTCACACATGGCCTTTAAAATTAAATTAAATTAAAAATTCAGTTCTCACATTAGCCACATTTCAAGTGCTCATGAGCCACATGTGTCTAGACTACCATGTTGGAGAGGGCAGATATAGAACATTTCTATCATTACAGAAGCTCTACTGGACAGCACTAATATTAAGCATTTAAATGTTTCATTTGAACTAATGAGTTGGGTACTCTGGGAACTTCTGTTGCTCTCTCCATGTTTGCTGGAGAGGTTTTAGGTACTCTGAGATGTTGAGTAGAGGGAGTGCATTTTCACAATGAAAGAAGAAATGTCCTGAGATTCTCATGTAAATACAAAGACTCTAAAGCAAAATTTACAAGGCTACAAATTGGGTCATTTTAGTATGCATATGTGCACACACGTGGTCTTTCTTTAAGAAGGCTGTTACTAGCTCCCCCAATCCATACTTTTGCTTTCATTACAAGGACTGCGAAGTCACACTACCTAGTCCTAGCCAGAACTGTTTTCTAGATCCCTTTGGGTTACTCTAAACATTCTCTGTCTTTACCTTCTAACCTGGCATCACTGGGGAGAAAAATCTTTCAGAGGGCAGGTCAGCACCCTGGACAGCAGCAAGCTCCCTGCCAGCACCCAAGAAAAATTCCAGCATTCCCCTTTTCTCAAACATCCCTTCAGAAGAACAACTCCCAGACACCACCCTAGACATTGAGCAAACTCAGTCAAGAAGCTTCAAATACTCCTCACTAATTCCCAGAAAAAGTCCAACTACTCAGTCAGAGTCAAGATTCTCTGCAGTCTGGCCCCAGCCCATCCCTGCAGCTATAATTTCCACTGCTCCAGCCTGGCCAGTTCAATGCCTGACCAAAGCTTTCCTCCTGTAAACCTCTGATTATGCCCCCTTCCCCCACCAGAAAGGCCCATTTCCTTACCTCTACCTATTCAAATCCTACTTATCTAGGTCCATCACTAGGGCCCCAAACCAGCCTCCACTTCTCTTCAAAACCTTACCAAAGGACTTAGTCTATATTAATTTTCTCTCTTCTCTGATATCCCAAAGCATTATTGGTTTAGACAATGCTTTAGGGAGCTTAATTATTTATTGTCTTGCAAAATTACTGGGTTTATATGTTGTTTTTAAAGTTCCTGGTGGTCCAGTATATGGAAGAACTACCTCTGCCAGCAACTAGCCATGTAGCCACAAGCAAAATATGTAACCCTTCTGAGTCTGTTTCTTGATCAGTAAAATAATGATCTTGGACTAAACCATCTCTAAAATTCTATGAGATTAGGGATTCTTTCAAAACAAGAAGCCATCTGGAAGTGTGCTATGCAAACAGTAGAGCCTTTGAAGACTGACTGAAGGTGCCACAAATATATATATATATATATATATGTATATATATAATGTATGTATATATATATACATATGTGTATATATATATACATATGTATATATATACATATATATATATATATATATATATATATATATACACACACATATATATACATAAACAATGCACAGCAGGGCTTGAGTCAGTCAGAGAACTCTGGTTCCACTCCCAGCATGTGTCCCAAAGTCTTCAATTCCACCCAGTGTGTGATGACGATCAGAAAGAGATCTAATTTCTGTCCTCACCTACATCAGCATAGGAAAATTGCCTTTGGCCTCAAAGGCATTTTCCTTCACAAAGAACATGTTGCCACCACCGTGTGGAAAAACACCACACAATGGGTAATATAACAATGTCTCTCATACAAACACACACGTATAGATCAACCAACACCTGACAGCAGTATTAGCTTCACCACTAATTATGCATAAGCCCAGAAAGACTCTGGAAAAGAACAAAAGACATAATCTTTGGTGATGCCCCAAAATAAAACTCCAGCTAGTCTCACAGGTAGAAGTTCCAAGGGGGACAGAGAAGTGCTTAAAATTTCACCTCAATATTATATGTCCTGACAAAATGATATTATAATACCTCCTGGTGTTTAAAATCTGATTCTCAAAGCATTCAGCTTATGGATCTACACACAAAAAGATATGAGGATGGTTCATCCTCTTCTGTACCTGGAGAAATTAAGGCCCAGAAATGTTTAACAACTTTTGTGTTGCAAAATAAAAATCAAACTACAATCTGAATGTAGCCGGGAAAATTTCACTAACATAGGCAACATGCACACACAAGCACAGGCACACACACACATACACACTCTCAGGGAACTCTTCGTGATATAAAGAGACAATTTCTGGAACTCACTGAGCCCGGAACTGGAAGATTCCACTGACTGCTTGCAAAAAATGCTATTGCCAGAGCAAATTGGCCAGCATCAGTAAAGAAGGAGGGAACTCTCACCGGGAAAAGTCCTTGGAATTGTTCTGCCAGCCATTCACTCTCATCCCAGAAAATCACAAGATCAGAGAACAAAACTTAGCATCTGGTCAATCCACCCCCATTAGCCTAAACTCGATCCAGGACAGCGAGCTCAGCACAAAGACCATCCTGTTTCAGGCCCTTCCCCGAGCCAGCCATCCTAAGTTTTCAGAGAAGGAAAGCAGGGAGACTCCAATACAACCAGGTTAGAAGGGTAAAGACGCCAGCACACAGGGTCCTCTACAATTACATCTCAGTATACTGCTCCAGACATAACCCTCACTAATGAATTCAATGCACCTACCGCCCAAGCCATGCCATTTATTCATCCTGACTCAAAGATCTGCTGCACATTCCTATTCTTACTCCAGGAGCTCCGATTATTAAGTCTTCAAGTCTTGGTATCTCAAGACCTCAAGTACTTCCTCTTGCAAGGGACTTTTCCAGATCACCCAAGCCCAGTATCATCTCCTGCCAACTGTCTGGAATCAGCAGATGTTTCTTATATTTGAACATACATCTCCTTTCTACTTTAGGGTGGAGACAGGGTCTCCTGAACCTCCCCATGGCTCTAGAAGATGGCACAGTACTCTACACACACACAGCAGGTGCTCAACAAATATTGGGTGAGAATGATGACAACGACAGGACTTTCTCCAGAGGTTCATCTGCCACTGAAGGGCAGAGCTAGGTGTGAAGTTACATACATGGGACTGGGTGGGTCCAACAGAAACAGCCCAAAAGGAAGTCCACATGACAGACAATAGCTCACACAGCCTTCCTCCAACTTTGGGTGCCAGGGGACTTTCCTCGCTCTGGGACTGAGTGGGAAATCTTCCTTCCTACCCCTGAGCCGCTGATCCCAGGCTGTTTATCTCGTTAACTCTGTTTATTGTGATCCTGGTAAGAGGTTCCGAAGCCCTCCAAGCCCCTCTCTAATTAAATTCATTAGAACAGATTGGGGCTTTCTTTCTGCATCTCAGAAAAATTAACAACACGATTAGCATCATAATGACGGGGAGAGGGGCTGCCAGGGAGGCCTTTCAGGAGGGGCTGGCCCAGCCTGGGAGTGTGGAGGAGCAGGTGAAGGAGGAGAAGACAGATGCTCAGGCACCTGCTTCCCAGAGAAGGGAGCTGCAGGATCGAGGAGGGGCTGACAACAGCCTAAGGGGATGAGCCCACCACTCCCCAGGCCCTCTAACTTTTTCAAGGCATGACAATTGGGAGAAGAAGGGCAGGGCAAGAAATTAATCACTGACATAAATTCCAGAGACATGAGCTTCCAGGACAAGAGACTTCGAGCAATCTTCTAGTTTTCCAGAGAGAGAGAAACACACGTAAGCTCGTAAGCACACGTAATGCTAATGATGGGGTCGGAAGTAAAACATAAGCCCCTCACTCTTTTCATGATGCTGTTCTTTTCCTATGAGATTTTACTGCAAGGACCTGGAGAGAAGAGGCCAGATGAGGCAGGTCACTTCTTTCCCAGAGAACCTGAACCCAACAAGTTTTCGTTTATACAGGCTGGTGGGTTCCCTCATCTAGAATACTCTCCTCTTCTACCAATTCTTTAAGGTTCAAGCTAGTAGTTGATGAGTGTTTGCTACCAGCCAGGTACTCTGCTGGGGCCCTCACTGCCTTATCATATTTAATCCTCGTAACAGCTCTGCAAGGTTCATATCGATATCCCCAGGATCCAGATGGGGAAACGGCAGCTCCTCACCCAGTAAATGGAAGAGACAAGGTTTGGACGTAAGTCTGTCTGACCTCAAAGACTGATAGTTTCTACTATGCTGATCACCTCCCGGACTCCAACAGACAGACTGAGGGATCACTCCTTCCTCTGAAGTTTTACCATCCAGAGTCTGAAGACTTCAATATATACTGTCTTGCCTTATTCCTAAGAGTTGTCATCTGTTTCCATTTATGGCATCTGCTTTCCCTATTTGAAAGCAAAAACCGTGTTTCTGTATCCTTCAGAAGGACACAGTAGGTACCCAAATGTGCATGCTAACTGAGCCTTTCTAACAGATTTTCCTAGAGAGCCTTGGGCAAGTGGAATAAAACACCCCAGTTTTTTATTTTTCCGCAGGGGTAGGGGGAGCTTAGCATAATACATAGGAGAGGTGCATGGGCTTTGATGTCAAACAAATGTAGGTTTAAATTCTAGCTCTGCAATTTCCCTGCTCTACAATCTTAAATAACAACGTTTCTGAGTCTGCTTTCTTATCTATAAAACCAGGATCCTAATGATACTTCTTTTAGTAGGTAAACCCTTATGAAGATTAAATAAAAATGATGCTATAATACACATAATAGAGTGCCTAGCACATAGCAAGCAATCTCTAACGATGGCTATTATATTATGACACTTGTATTTTTCTTGGCTTGCCTCAAGACCTAAGGAAAGGATGGTGGCTCAAGAGTTCTTGAGTTGGCTAGCACAATCTGACTGGCGCCCCAGGTCAGCAAAGCTTTAGAAGCCTAGTCAAGTGCGCAGCATAGCCATTAGCTCCCAAAGGCCACCCGACACCACGCCCCCACCACTGCAGTCCCAAGGACCAGGCTATATGCATCCAACATCTGTCCTTGCAGCTAGGTGCAGGCTCTAGCTGGGTATTTTGAGTACATGCTCAAAAGTTTGACATCAAGATGCTCTGACCAAAGTAAAGGTACAATCAATCAGGTCTTACTGCCCACCGTGACCCCTCAGTCATGCTCCTACAATGCTAGGAACTCATCCAACCTCTGTTACAGCATTTCTTGTACTGAATTTTTATTTGTTTTCATTTCTGTCTCTCCAACTCAACCTATACACCCAACACCTAGCACAGTTCCTGGGATATATTCAAAGACTCGGGACACACTAATGAAATGAACTAAATTAGGTGTGTGGGAAAGAAGGATGCTCCTCAGACAGATAAGGCTGAGGGTCTCTATCCTTACATTCCTTCCCAGTTCAACTATGATGTTCATGGTGACCTGTGCTCAAGAGTATCACTTCAAAAACCTCCCCTCCCCCACCCGGACTTCTCTGGTGACTCCTAACTGACTCTGACCTCCCCAGAACTCCAAAACCCTTCCCCACATATGAGAGCTTGCAGTATTTCTACTTCTCTTATTTCCGACCATGCACTTATACACGTACTTGCTATTTCCCCATCAGATAGGAGCTCCCAGAGAGCAGACACTGGGCCTCTTTTCCTCTGACTCCCTCTAAACATTCTAAGCATACCCAGACCACCCTTTGTCCCTAAAACACAAGGGCTTAGGAGATGGACATGGGAGAGCTGAGTAGCCTTGATCTTGTCCCAGAGTGCCTTCTGGGTGCCCCTCATCAGGCTAAAGCAGAACCCAGTGAGGTTTGGCTGCACAAGGAACATCTCTCTTCCCCCTAAAGCCAGGGATCTGCTAACATCTTTCATCTCACCTCCTCCTCCACCCTTTTCTCCTCACAGTCGACTTCAGGGCCAGCCCTGACCTACCATTCCGGGTAATATCATCCAGCCCTCCTCATGGTTCTGGAGGAGAGGAAGCTGATGCCACTGGAGTGAAAGATCCGCTGTCCAACATCCTTGTCCAGATGTTCTCGCTCAAGCTTATCTATGGTATTTGTCTGCTTGCTTGTCTCTCTTTCCATGACACTGAGAGCTCTGGGAGATCAGACCCTGTCTCACTCTTCATCTCTACAATCCCGCACAGAGCACAGCAGCACACTGCAAGGGTTCATTAGTATTTGCTAAATAAATAAGTACAGAGTCGACCTTACATTCCTCTCACTTCCCTCTCCTCACAGCCTCCAGGCCAAACCAACTGAGCACTGAACTTCTCTGCCTTCTCCCCTTCTGGTTTCCTAAGGATTTTTCCCCCTAAAGACTAAGTGATGATCCTCACATCCCAGTTCTTGGATGGTCTTGGAGCAAAGTGGTGCGAAGGGAAGGGAACAAGTCACAACAACAACAGCGTAATGGGGGCTTGGAATTCTGTCCCTCAGTCACTGCAGACACAAGACCCTCTTCTGCACCTCCCCCTCAGATATCCAAGCCAGAACTCCCCTACCCCAGATATCAGCCACTGGCTCAATGTGCCCCTGAAAGCAGCAGCCCCAGAAGCCAATCTGCTTCAGCCCACAGGGAGCTAGCTACGTCTTGCTCCAGCTCTCCGGGAGCCGGCTCCTCTTTCTACATGCCTTAGTTTATCTCTGTGCAGCCTCTGCGATGCCAAACGAGGATGAAGGGTGAGATTCGTTGCACAAAACTAGAAAGTATGTACATTGTTATCAGAATCCCCATCCCCACCCCCCACACCCCCACTTAACCTGAGCCCCAATCAAGCATTTCAACGTCAGAACCTGAATCCAATCAGCTCGCCACAACAGCTCCAGGTGATGCCTCCTCCCCGGACCTGGAAATGCCTAGGGAAGCTTCCTGCCCCGCCCCCTATGATGGGAGGGGGCACAGAAAGGTGACGAAGTGGAGGACAGCCATCCCCTAGCTGTATGCACCCCCTCCCTTGCCAGGCAGTGCCTCAGTCCCATACAGAGTTGTTTCTCATGAGCTGAAGTCCAAGCACTTGGTTTTCTAAAGTGAGGGATCCTTATGGCGACGGGACAGAACCCAACAGCAATGCGCTCTCAACCTCCAGTTTAAGCCTTGGGGATTTAGCTGATGTCCCCAAGACAGGAACCAAGACAGGAACTGGGCTGTCATTCCCTGTTTGAGGGGGGCAACCACAATTTGTAGGGTTAAATGTGAACGAGTGTCTTTCCTTATTTGTGTTATTCTCATTCTTTCTCTGTATCTACACACACACACACACACACACGCACACACATATTTCCAGCTGAATCCAAAGAGGGAGACATTAATCCCTCAGGAGTGCCAACTCAAAAAAGAAAGAAAGAAAGAAAGAAAGAAAGAAAGAAAGAAAGAAAAGCAATCAGTTTCCCAACACACACACAAAGAAGTGTCAACTCAGTCAAAACAAAAGGTTAGAATGACACTCCCCGCCCCCCACCTCCAATTTCCTTCAATTCCTCCTGCAGTACAATCCCACCAGATCGAATCATCCCCAAACCAGAGGAGAGGATAGGTCTCTGCCTTCCTTCTTCTCCCTGCCCCTGACTCCCACAGCTGGTATGGCCCCTATGCCCAGGGGCTTCCACTCTCCATTCATTATCCCTGGGCTTCTCCTTATGTCTCAAGTTCAGTGGCTTCTGAACCTGCCCGTCTCTAGCCCCAAACAAACAATTCAACTCCTGCCCAACCTGTCTCAAAAGCCTGTCTGCCCTTGCTGGAAATTTGCTTGGGCCCCAGCAGGGCTCACCACAGTTCCAAGGGTAGATAAGACATTCCAGGGCCTCATCCCAGGGAGACAGACGGGCTGGAAAGGGGCACTTGTCATCCATTCCTCTAGACTGAGGGAGAAGGCATCTCTGTCCAACACACACACACACACACACACAGCACAGTGCCAAATGCCAAGGAAGGAATCAGGAGCAGAACCTGGCTCAGGGCAGGAGAGGGGCTGCCATGGGGACCAGAGTCTAGGTGATTCAGCACTCCGCCCTCTCTCAGCCCAGCCCATGGGCCACACTCATGACAGCTCCTGATGCCAAAGTGCTGACTTGGAGGCTGAGGAAGAATTCTTTCTAAAATCCAAAATTCTGCAATGCTCCAGTGAGGCTCCTCATCCAGGCCTTTCCATCCCAGGGCTCAGAACAAGACTAGGAAGAGGCCCTCAGCCATTCCCTTGGACCCTGCCTCTTGCCCAACCTAGATTCCCTATGCTTAGCACTCCCCCCACCCCCCCCAGTCCATCTAGGAAACAAACCTGAACAGCCAGGGGAAGAGGGTGGCTGAGGAGGAACACAAGAGGCCTACCAACCCTCAGCATCCTTCACCCCCAAGCCATGAATTGAGTCAAACATGCAGAAAGGGGTTATAAGAGGATTCCGCAACAGAGACTACATTGGGCCTTCAGAGCCCTAGGCCTCCCCAAGCAGGAAGGAGGGCCCCAAGGCAAGTGATGGGGGCTCAGTACAAGCTGTGGGGCTACATACAGCACCAGGAAAGGCAAGAAAGAAAGGTGATGGGTGGCAGACCAGCTAACAGCCAAGGGGGGAAGCTGGGGTTCTTGAGAGGGACTATGTATGGTGCAGGAGGAAACCAAGAGGCAGCTGGGAAAAGGCTGGGACAGGGTGTGCAGGGGGACCTGAGGAAGATAGAAACTGAGGGAGCAGATGGAGAGACAGGAACCCGGAGTGACGCGGGTACGAGGTGGGGACGAAGACAGGGGAGGCCAAGGAGAGGGGCTGATGCGAGGGGTAGGAAAGATGGACGGGATGGGGTCATACCAAGTGGGGTGTGGAGGTAAACAGGTATAAGGGCAGGGCTGTGGATGAGGCAGGGACGGAAGGGAAGGGGAAAGAGGTCGAGGATGCAGAAAGGGGGAGGGGATGCGGCCAATGAGACAGAAAGGCTGTTGGGGTGGGCAGGGGGGTGGGAGCTGAACGGGGGTGGGTGCAGATATCCACAGAACAGGATGGATTCAGGGCAGGTGACGGTGTGGAGACGAGAAAGGACGGGGATGTGAGCAGAGGGGGATGGGGACAGGTCGGGGGATGGAGACGGACAGAGGAGGGCGGGAACGAGGGGGTGTCGCTAGCTGGGTTTCCATGACCCCCGTTCTACCCCACCCCCATCTCTCCGGTATCCGCGCTCGCCTACCTCCGAGAGCTCGGGTGCCGGCCCCGGGCGCAGTCGGTGCTGTCCGCCGCCGGCGCCGCCACTTCCCCCGCGTCCCCTGCAGCGCCTCTCGCCGCCAGCCGCCGCATTAGGGCAGAGACCAGCCCGTGCGCGTCCCCGGACGGCCGGCGCGCCCCCGACACCCTGCGTGCGCGCCCTCGCGCCCCTCCCTTCGCGCGCCGAGCGGGGACCTGGACGGAGGAGGAGGCAAGATGCTCTGGGCCCCGCCTGGAGCGTCGCGGAGCGATTCGCAGGGTCCGTGCCGGTAAAAAAAAAAAAAAAAAAATGCCCACTGGCATTGAAAATGATCATAATTGAAGCCCCCACGGTATCACGTTTTGTCCTGTATATGCCCCCTCCACCATCGGGCTGTGACTTCTTGGAGGCGGAAATGGGCCTGAGAGCCTGTGTTCCCAGGGAGACTTGCTTGTGGTAGCCTCTCCAGGGACGTTAGTTGATAGAAGGATTGTTGAATCCCGAATTGAGGACGTGAGAAAGTTGTGACTCCTTCCGGGGGTTGCGTGGTCGTTTAAAAATAGGAGATTGTGTCCTGCCCTCTGGGGGCTCAGGCCCTGTCCCAGTCTTGAGATAGGGTGGAAGAAGTCCGATGACTGGAAGGCCCAAGATCTCAGTGTTCGTCCCGGTGCCGCGACTAATTCTCTCAAAAGGGCAGGGCACTTCCTCACTGTCCTCCACCGAACAATGAAAAGTTGATTGGATGATCCCTTCGGGTCCCTTCTGGGGCCGACAGGGAGAATGTGTCGGACACAGGCGGAGACGTGAGCACAGCTATTACCTGAAACAGTGGACAGATCTGAACTGAGGAATCATAAAACGTTAGTTTTGGTAGCTTCCAGTCCCGTCCCCCAACCTGAACCACAGTTCCCTCCACGGACACCCTCTGAGGTCTCATTCGAGGCCACATGCAACTGCCTTTTCTGCTCCCACGGCTCCTGCCCTGTCACTACCTTCACTGCACTGTCCCCACCTACCTGCCTGTCTCCTCTCCAGCTTGTGGGAGGTGGGAGAGCAGGAATTCATCCTGTTCCCCATGCTTTCCCAGCCCTAGCACAGAGTAGGTGCTCCATAAATGCTTGCAGAAAGGATGAGTGACCACTCATGGTAGATGGAATCCTCCAGGTAACTGACAAAATGTTGAACTCTTCAGTTGGCTGCTTTGAGATCTGCAACCAGAGCTATTGGGTAAAGACAATGGGAAACGGAGGAAGGTCCAAATGGCGGGGCCTCAAAGCGTAGCTGCCCATGGGCATCAGGGACCCTGGGCAAACGTTTCTGCAGGGCCCCTGTGTATACACACAATTTGATTTCACTCAAAATTGTTTCTCAGGACTCTTCTGGCAGACTGGCCTCATGTAATCCTGTGAATGAAGTAGTCTACCTCCTGGAGCTGGGCCTGACCACAAGGCCCTGGGATGACCTGGGGCAGCCAGAGCTTCTGGGGGGCTGGCCAACCTGGGGCTTCTGGTCAACCCCTGTGTGGAGAGGGAGAGAATGTACAGGGTTGGAAAATTCTCCGAAGGGGAGAATCTGGAAACTGAGGCGTCCCATCCAGATGACACTACCGACCCCAGTTGGTCCCAGGCACTGGAGGGACACTTAGGAAACTTGGAGAAAGGTGCTTCAAAGCACCAGGGCCCCTCAGGCCTGCACCTAGGACAAGATCCCCCCTTACCTTCCCTACCGGAAGTGTCCACATGGCTGGCTCAGTGGGAGAAAGAAGATAATTTTACTTTTCTAAGCACTCAATTTCTTGTATATATCAGTCACTTCCTTTTTACAGTGCTAGCAGGTAGATATTTTATGGGCCGTATTGCATAGTGGCTGTGGGATCAGCTCTAGAGGTAGCTGGCTAGGGTTCAGACCCCACCTCCACCACATCAGATCTGGGTCAACTTGGGCAATTTGCTGATTTCCCTTTCATTTCTTTAAAAAATATAATTAAAGTTGGGCGCCTGGGTGGCTCAGTCGGTTGAGCGCCTGACTTCAGCTCAGGTCACGATCTCGCAGTCCGTGAGTTCGAGCCCCGCGTCGGGCTCTGTGCTGACAGCTCGGAGCCTGGAGCCTGTTTCGGCTTCTGTGTCTCCCCCTTTCTCTGCCCCTCCCCCGCGCATGCTCTGTCTCTCTCTCACTGTCTCACAAATAAATAAACGTAAAAAAAATTTTTTTATAAAAAAAATATATATATAAATATAGCTATACAAGCATGTAGCTGAATCAGAGTCGAATTATTCTATGAGATTTCTTTCTTTCTTGCTTTCTTTTTTAACTAGGCAAAGAACTTTATTAATGTTGTTTCAAACTTTATTCCTGGGCTTCTTCAGCTTAATTAGCTGCGAAGGATGAATTGTATATAAGCAAAAACTGAAAAGAGCTGCAGTGTCCAAGGGTCTTGGGCTTAAAAAATATTAGAGATCCAGATTTTATCAGATCCATGAACAAAATTTTTAAAAAGCAGTCATCATATACAATAGCAGCTCCCAGTAACTTCTCCAAGCTTTATCTTCTTCAGAAGTTGACTCCATTCAGTGTGCTTCATTCTTGGAAGCTTCATCCAAATTCTCCACGAGATCTGGACCTTCATCATCATTATCCTCTCCAGTAGCAAGTGGTGCCTTTCCATCCACAGATTGTTTGGGCAGAGCTTCAGCCCAAAGATACTTAAAGCCTCATTTGAGATAGTGGGGAGCATTTCTGTCAGCTGCTTTGTCTCAGCATGGCCTGTGCTGGTGAAAGTATCTGCTGCCAGGGATGCCTGCACTTTAGGGTTGTTAAAGTGGATCACTAGTCCTTGGTTTGAGAACCAACTCAAACCAAGAACTTGTGGCTCAGTCAGTTAAGCATCTGACTCTTGATTTTCAGCTCAAGTCATGATTCGGGGTTTGTGAGTTCGAGCCCCACGTCAGGCTCTGCAACAGTGCAGAGCCTGTTTGGGATTCTCCTCTCCCTCTCTCTCTGCCCCTCCCCTGCTCACGCTTTCTCTTTCTCTCTCTCTCTCAAAATAAATAAACATTTTTAAAAGATCATTTAAAAAGGTGTTCATTATGACTACTCAAATCCTATTCACGACTGACCTTTTCATTTCCTGCAAACTTTTTATGTTTTCTGGACTTAAGAATTATCGTGTTTTGGGGCGCCTGGGTGGCGCAGTCGGTTAGGCGTCCGACTTCAGCCAGGTCACGATCTCGCGGTCCGTGAGTTCGAGCCCCGCGTCAGGCTCTGGGCTGATGGCTCCGAGCCTGGAGCCTGTTTCCGATTCTGTGTCTCCCTCTCTCTCTGTCCCTCCCCCGTTCATGCTCTGTCTCTCTCTGTCCCAAAAATAAATAAACGTTGAAAAAAAAAAAAAAAAAGAATTATCGTGTTTTGTTTACTTGTCTTACATACAGCAGTTACAATTCAACACTAAATTCTCCATCAATTGTCTATATCCATATGTTCAGAACTTTCAGAGAGTCTATAAATTTTATCTACCTGAAGATTCTCTCTAGAGCCTTCTGACAAGTTCCAGTCTCTCTTGGTTTCTCTATTCCCACTACACAGCTATTGATATCGTCAAGCCTCAGTTTCTTCATCTGTAAAACAGGGATAATTATATTACCTCATAGAGGTGTTGTGAGGATAAGCAAAATAGTTCATGTAGCACAGTGTTTGTCATATAATAAACACTTAATAAATATTGCCTTCTTATGATTTGAGAGGAGAAAACCAAAGCTCCAAGTAACCTGCCCAAGTAATGGTTCAAAGCCCAGATGTGTCTGAAAGCTCCTACTTAAAACTGTTTTGCTATTTTAGGGCAGGCCCTAAAAATCTTAGACTTAACAAAGTTAGAATCTTCCAGTATGGTCAGTTGAAGAAACATAGGATTTTCCAAGAAGGTCCTGGCCGACCAGCAGGGTGAACATGGTCAGATCACCTAACCCCTCTAAGACATATTTCCTCCTATGGAAAGTGGGGATAAAGTGAGCGCCAAGGAGATAAGGCACTTTGTAAACTAAATGCTCTGCACAAATGTTAGTTACTGCCCAACTTTCTCTTCCTTTGCTTCATTTTTTTAGCAGCTGAGAAAACCAAGCCCGTGCAAGAAGATCACGCAGATAGAAATCATGCAGTGATTCGGTGGTCGAGACGGAACTGGAGCTCATATCTCATGGCCTTAGTGTAAAGAAATTAAGTCCAGGCCTGATGGGCATCCAAGGCTGCCAGATGCCCAGACAGGATAGAAGCAGGTGTTTCCTTGACCTCAGTGTCCCCAGCCACTGGCCTGTCCTGACCAGGGGAGGGACACCACCTGCTGGTGATGGACTCTGGGGACAGAGACAGGCCTGGATCTGGTGCAGGCTGTTCTACTAGTGTGTCAGGAACAAAGCTACTCAGTGCCAAGGGCAGACAGTGGTTGCTTTTTTCTTTCCAGACATTCATCTGGCCTTCCTGCTTCCTCTTCTTCCCTGGGTTTGTATTTTTGAGTTCTGGCTGAAACTCTAGCGGGCATGGACTCTGTTGACCCTGGCCTTGAAACCCCACTCGCTGTGTCCTCTCTCATGGTGAATGGTAAGTCACCAATGACTTTCACATTCCCCAGCGTCTCACTGCTCCCAAGCAATGGCACAAGCCTTCCCTAACCCCGGACTCAGGCCAAGAGAAAGCCCCCACGCACTGAATCTCAGATGCAGTGGGACACTGGGCACGGGCAGGGATGATGAAAGACAAGGGACAGGACTGGGCCGCAGCAGTGTCTGTTATGCCCTCCAAGCCACCCTCCTGCACATGCTGCTTCATGCGTTTTGGGTAGAGGTGCAAGAATGCAGCCTGCAGAAACACTAACACAAGTCACAAAGATGCATGTGCATCGGGATGTTGTGCAGCCCACGCAGACGGCAATGATCCAGTACGCTGGTGCAATGGAGAAGTATGGAGCCATTTTTAAAAAGTAACACACACACACACACACACCCTTTTAAAAGAATAGCTTAGTAACAACACGTAGGGTAGTACCCTTTTCTGGGGGTAAAAATAAAAGCAAATTGGTATAAGGGGTGGAAGAAGAGGAAAGAGGGAATGATGCCCTGCGCCGATTTAGGAGATGAGAACCTGGAGGAAACCAGGAGGGACCTAATTTTTGTTAAACCCTTTCATATACCAGCTCTCCTTTTACATCTGTCATATCATTTAGTCCTCACAAAAGCCCAATAAGATTGGTGGTCATTGTCTCCAGTTTGCTGATAAAGAAATAGAGGCCCAGTGAGGTTAGTAAAATTTCAACATCACACAGATGAGATGTGGCAAAAGCTTAACCTTGCCCAAAGGGAAGTCTAGCCTAGCCGTTTGGTTTCTGGGATGTCATCTCTGGACCCTTGGGATATGCTAATAAAAGCGTCTTTACCTGGGGGCCTGAGGCCACACTCAACAGTCTATGCTAACAATGTGATTTGTGGTGGGGGCTTTGGGCATGTATCAACTCAGCCTCCAGAGAGGCTAGAAACTAAGTGTAGCTACATGGGTGTAGCTTGGTTAGTCTTGGTAAAGACTCTGAACACTAAGGCTTGGGTGAGCTTCCTTGGTTGGCAACACTCTGTGCATATCGCCAGACATCTCTCCTGGAACGTACTGCTGTCTACACATCTCGGGGGGCAGACAACTGGAAACTCCGCAGTGGAGCCCTCCTGAATGCTGTCCCATGCACCTCTCCTCTGGGCTGACTTTAATCTGTATCCTTTTGCTGCAATAAAGCATAACTGTGGGGACTCTAGCTTCCAGTGAGTTCTGTATGTCCCACTAGATAATTATTGAACCTGAGCATGGTCTTGAAGATGCCCAAGCCTGCGATCACTGTCAGAAATGAGGGTGGTCTTGAGGGTTTCTCCCTAACTTTGAAGACGGTAAGGGGTGTACTGGGATTTGCTCAAAGATCTCAGAGACTCCAGCATGTGGCCTCTTTCCAGTTTGTTCTTCTCTTACACTGATCCACCGTGGACAAGTGCCGAAGGGAAGAAATTCTGGCACCATGAGGAAGAACGAGAACAGAGCGATGGCCACACAGCGATAGCAAGGTGGTTGAATGAGGACATAGAAAAGCAAGCTGAGTAGCATGCTCAGCGGGAAAATAAAAGGAACACATTTTAGAAAGTCCCAGGAATCTCTGACCCTAACGACACAAGATGGCAAGAAAGCAGGTGCAGAGAAAGCTGAAGGGAGAAGCTACCGGAAGCCCCAGTTTCTTATAGGTCCTCCAAGAAGCTAGGATCCCTGATAGACAAGACTCTTCCCTTGTCTCCCACCCAGCACCTCCTCCCTGCTCACTGTAGGCCAGGAGGGAAGATCACATTTCAATTTATACACAGAATTAAGGGAAGGAGGGAAGGAACCAGGAGACTAGCTTTGATCCTTCTCCCTTTTGGCCACTCCACAGTGCTGGTGGTCCTCCACCGTGGCATGTACGGAGACCTCATGTTTCCACAATCCCTTTATTGCCCCCACATCCAGCACATTCTTAAGTACCTAGCCTTTTCTGCCCCCACCCAGTTCCAGGCTTGAGAGCATCTTTCCACCTGCTTTCCCACTTCCTACTTTGGAATTAAAAATAAAAAATAGGGGCACTGGGTGGCTCAGTGGGTTAAGCATCCGACTCTTGATTTGGGCTCAGGTCATGATCTCACTGTCATGAGATCTGGCCGTCCGTTAGGCTCTGGGCTGAGCATAGAGCTTGCTTGGGATTCTCTCTCTCTCTCTCTCTCTCTCTCTCTCCCTCTCTCTGTCTCCCTCTGCCCTCTCCCCCACTCTTGTTTTCTCTGTCTTTAAAAAAAATTAAATTAAATAAATAAAAATAATATCTCCCTTGGATTAGCTTCCTGCCCAATAGTGCTGAGGGCAGAACTGAGCCTCTGAGATCACTTGAGAAGACATACACACATTCAAGCTGTCGGCTCCCAGATGCAGAGCCCTTCCCAAGTACATGGAATTAGTCTCCAACCCCAGGCAGGGGAAACTCCATTCCCAGTAGACTGGGCAGTGAACGAGGAGACAGGTGGGGAGGAGGAGAGGCCCTGGAACAGCAGGTAACCAGCCTGCGTTTAGGCACATCTTAGCCCTGTCCCTGCTCTGAGGGCAAGGCCGAGTGGAGCCACTCTGGTGCCTGCTTTTACACAGGGCGTATTTCCCCCTGTACAGACTATCTACACTGATCACTTGGGGCAAATTTCACCTGCATCAATGTATTAGAGAGGTAAGGATTTTTTGAAGCTATTCTCTTCTGCACCTGTCTACCAGTAACAGTAGGGAAAGCAGACAACATTTCTCTCTCCTACTTCCTGCCAGCCAACTGGCAAGAAGACAGCCTCAGGTTCAGACTCTTTCTCTCTCTAAATGTATGAAACCTCGGGGTTTTTTTTTAACGTTTATTTTTTTTTTTTCAGAGGGGGGAAGGGCAGAGAGGGGGGCGGTGGAGGATCTCAAGCAGGCTCCGTGCTGGCAGCAGAAAGCCCGACACGGGGCTCAGACTCACAAACCATGAGATCATGACATGAGCAGAAGTCGGACGCTTAACCAACTGAGCCACACAGATTTTCCAGAGGCCTTTAGGAACTAATCTTCGCGGCAGGTTGCTTCCTGATCTTGTCCCCAGACGGGAGGGGAGAATGAACACAATCCCTCCCCAGCGGGGAATCTTGGCATTCAGAAAACCCCTGTCAAAAAAGCTTTTCCTTTTGCAGTTGTCTTGCAAACTTATTTGTGTGAGTGGTCTCCAGAGTGCCCAGGCACTGCTAACCCCAAAGGTATCTGTGTCATCATGATCAAACGGGTAAGATATTAAACAACTTCTCTTCCTGAACCCTCTCGCTCATTTTTGTGGTGTACTCCTATTTTAAGATCCAGCTTAAACGTCACTCCTGTGGGAAAAACCCCGTTCTTCCGCTGGACCCAGCCTCTCATCCGGGCAGCAGTGAGCGCACCCCCAACAGTGCTCCTCCCCGGCACTTAACACGCAGTGTTTCCTTATAAGCGTACCTCCCCTGCTAGACTGGAAGTTTCCTCGGAGCAGGGAATCCTGTGTCCACAGAGCCTAGCACAGCACACTGCTCAGGGCTGAAGCTCCGTAAATAGTTGTTTGAATGGGTGAATGAATGTACGAATCAAAGCAGAGCCGTTACGAACACAGATCGTACTGTGTAATGAGGGCAGCCACCAGCCACATGTGACCATTTAAATTTAAATGAACTAAAATCAAAAACTGTTCAGCGTGTGTCATTCAGAGGACCTCCCTCAATGCGGTGTCGTGCTACTTGCTGGCCAAAGAACCACACAGATATTTATAGTGTAAGGCAGACGTGCGACGATCTAGCAACTATAAAGAATGCCCCCTTGAATAAATAGGGTCTGAATGAAATAGATTATGATTAGGTATTGTCAAATACATAAAAATTAAACCGACCAAAGGAAAAAATAGAGAGAGAGATTTGGTGGTCCTTACAGCCTGAAAACGAATGTGTTTCGTCACTTACATTTGAAATAGACATTACTTTGCCTAGGGCTATGATTTTACTCTCCTGAGGGAACTACACCTCCAAGTGGTTAAGAGTGCCTCCTTCTGCACCGGACCAGACTCAGCAGGCTGGGGAATGGCAGAGGAGGCTTTGCTTGCTCTTTGTAGCAAGCCAGGGGCCCTGTGCCCCAGACACCAGGCTCCTCTGTTTCTGCCCCATCCCCCACCCCGCCCATCCCCCCCAGCACAATTCCCGCTGGCAGCCAGCGCCTGGAGCCAGGAGGTAGCAGCTGAGAACCTGGCCTGTGAGCCAGGCCACCCCCAATTAGTTTATCTTATTAATGCCAATTTATTAGCACAGAACCCCTGGGAGGTGAGCAGGAGGATGTTTTAAATAAGCATCTGCATTTCCTGTCTGTAAGCTTTACACCTGAGCTCAGTGCTAGACGGGTGGCCTCCCGCCTCCCTACTTCCTCCGGACGGGTGGACCCAGGAGAGTGGATCTGCCTGGACAGAGGGGATAGTGTGTGCTTCTAAACACAAGAAGATTTGTCACAGCTTCATAAGTGTTTGTGCAGGCGTCCTTTTAAGGGTTCTCTAAGAACTCATCTACAACAAAGAATTTGTCTGTTAAATAACAATGGCTTTATAAATACAATAGCCTTAATAATTAAATCTTACTTCTCAGGGCTCCAAAGGGACTAACTCCTTCGGTTCTTTAAGGGTTAGGAGCTGGGGAAAATGCTATCTTCCCACTAGGGGTTTCCTGGCTTGGAAAGAGTCTTATCATTCACCCCCTCTTTGAAGCCCGGGCCCATATAAGCAGTACCACACCCTATCAGACACACAAGCGCGTTTTCAGTGAATTGATAAATGGTCACAATTTAACATTGTTCCAAGCACCTGAGAAATTTTCACGGGCCATGAGCTCTTTTGGCTTCAGAGGGACGAAGTGTCACGACTAGGTAGATCCTACCTGCAAAGGTGTGTGCTTGGTAGAGGAGAAGAGCCACCCCCTACCCCAACCTCCCTCCATAGTGTTTCCTCCCTTGCTAACACCCAGCTTTAAAATTCCCAGAAGAAACACCCACCCCTCTCCTGGCTGCAGAGAGAACCTTCTCTTAAACAGGCCATTGTGTGCATATTTTTGTGGGCTGGGGGAGAACAAGTTGCTCTGAAGCCACAATGCGCTGGCTGGTAAATGTTTAATAATTGGTTCGCTGAGAAAAAAGAGAAGCCCTGATTTGTGGCGTTTTCCAACTCGGTCGTTGAACACGGGGGTGAGAAAAGATGTGCAGTAGCTCACTATTACATAATATTTTCACGGGACCAATACAGTAGAGGCAAATGACCTCAAGATCACAGCACTAAAATGAGTTTTGAATTATTTTTTACCATTGTGTTTAATACCATCATTTAATCATAAGCTTACATAATTTAATTTTGTCCTAATGGCTGTGTTTTACCACCAGCTTGCCGAGATCCTTAAAGACTCGGCAGTCGGCTCTCGTGAACCGACCCGGGCTGGCCCCACCCCGCACGCTACCGCCCTGCAGCCACTTAGCTACACTTCTGCGACCCCACTGTTGTCACTTCCCAGCTTAGAATTTCTATTTTCTGGCTCCCACCACAACCTCAGTGAGGTCAGCGTGTTATGCCTGTTTTATACGGTAGATACTGGAAATAACCGCGCGTACCCACCCCCGCCACCGTGATGATGGCAGCAATGACGAAGGCTCCTGCCTGTGTCCTCTGGAGGCCAGCTCTGGCTGACGGGAGCACCTCTCCCTGAGATGCCTGCAGGTTATGGTGGCCAACAGCTCATGCAGGCTCCAAAGCCCGGCCCCTTCCTCAGGGAGGGCTCTGCTGTGGTGGGAGTTACACCCAGAGCACCTGTGGATGAGGCCAAGGTCGTCGCCTGAGACACAGCCTGGTTTGGCAACTTCCTCTTCAGCATGCTTCCCACATTCCCTTCCTCCGAGAGCCCTCCCCCCACACACGCACGTCATAGGCATCTGAATTCCTGTCTCAGGCTCTGCTTCTAGGCCACTTGGCCAAAGACATGAAGCCTCAGAGGGACTTCCCTGATGTCCCACAGTGACCAAGGCAAAACGAACCCAAGACTCCTGCTTCCTAACCAAGTGTTCTTACAGTCACCCCACAGCTGCTGCTTCTACTTTAATTAAGACTCTTCAGCGACTACTGAAAGACTGACGCCTAAACACCCTAGTGTGGCATTCAGGGCCCTAGCACTTTGCCCCCCCTTCTCTTCCAGCCTTGCATCCTAGGATTCTCTCTGCTTATACCTGTGACTTCAACCACAGCCGACCGCCTTCTGTCCCTCAAACCTGCCCTGGGTTTCTTGTGTCTGAACTTTTGATTCTGTTGTTTCTTCTTCAAGACAAATAAAGGTACATGTTGTAAATGCCTACTGAATTCAAGGCATTGTACTTGAGAACAGCAGTCTTCAAAATGGAGTATATCTGGGGCACCTGGGTGGCTTAGTCAGTTAAGTGTCCAACTTCAGCTCAGGTCATCTCATGGTTTGTAGTTCGAGCCCTGCATCAGGCTCTGTGCTGATGGCTCATGCTGAGAGCTCAGAGTCTGGAGCCTGCTTCAGATTCTGTGTCTCCCACTCTCTCTGCCTCTCCTCTACTCTCACTCTGTCTGTCTCTCTCAAAAATAAATAAACATTAAAAAATTTTTAAAACAAAACAAAACAGAGTATATCTACCTTGTAGGTAGCAGAAGACTTCAAGAAGTATGTGCACAAGCTTAGTGTTCGGGGAACTGGTATCTAGGTCCTCAAATTCCATATTTGCACTTTCTTAAAATTGTCTAAGAAGGGGCCTGCCTTCAAAATAGTCCTCCTCCCACCTTGCAAAAGAAAGGGAAGTCTCCTTTTTACTATGGTGCCTTGAAAGGGAGGTTTCAAAATATCAGTTTTGGGGAAGGCTCCCTTAGTGATAAGGCACGATTACCCTTAGGGTGTTCTGGAGCAGTGAGAAACCATGGTAAGAACCCTCGGTCAGTCAAGGTTGGCCTGGGCTTTGGTGCCAGGCAAAAGGGTTGCAGCCTCAGTGGGTGCAGGAGGAAACAGGGCCGGTTGGCACTGAACACCCAGCTGCAGGGATTTGGTATGGAGCTGCTCTGGGGTCAACTTTTCTCTACCTCCATGCTCTATAACACGGGGTCATCAGTACTGTATGAAGGGTTCTAGAACATAGTATATCTCTAGGGATCATCGTTCGTTTGCTCGGATCTGATCGTGATAGACAAGGGATGCGGGAAGTTTAGTAACCTAGCAAGAAAGTGATTTTATGCATTTTCATATTAAAGTAATAAGAGCTAACACAGTAGTGCTTACTGGGTGCCTGTCCCTGGTCTAAGAACTTGATTTTTATTAAATGCATGGAATCATTACATCAAGGCTGTGAGGAAACCAAGGCTGAGAACCGAGCGAAGTACCTTGTCCAGGGTCCCAGCTGGCAAACCGAAGAGCCAGATGCAAACCCCTGTGCTATGGCTCCAAAGCCTCTGCCTTTTTTATTTTTAAGTTTTTTTTTTAATATTTATTTATTTTTTGAGAGAAACAGAGACAGAGCACGAGTGGGAGTGAGACAGAGAGGGAGACAGAGAATTCGAAGCAGGCTCCAGGCTCCAAGCTGTCAGCTCAGAGCCTGACGCAGGGCCTGAACCTAGAAACCACAAGATCATGACCTGAGCCGAAGTCAGACTGAGCCGCCCAGGTACCCTCTTTTTTATAAACTTTATTTATTTATTTATTTATTTATTTATTTATTTATTTAGAGCGTGCAAGTGGGGGAGGGGCAGAGAAAGAGGGAGAGAGAAAGAATCCCAAGCAGGCTCCTTGCTGTCAGCGCTGAGCCCGACAGGGGCTCAAACTGTGAGATCACGACTTGAGCCAAAATCAAGAGTCAGACGCTAAACTGACTGACCCACCCAGGCACCCCCAGAGCCTGTGCCTTTAACCCGAACTAGAAGTTTTCAAGCAAATGCAGACTTGTTTTAAAGCAGAAAGCAAAAGCTGATGCTTATTTCAGCTAAAACTTCAGGTTTTTAGCTTTTTGTGAGCTGCTTCTTTTCCTAAAGGTGGGGTGGTGTGGGGACGTGGTCGCTTTGCTATGACCTAAGGGTGGTAGGCACAAAGGTTTTTTCATCCTTCTGGTGTCCGTTCTGCCGGGTGTGGAATAAGATGAGGGAACAAATGGAGGAGGGATTAAGGATGTCTTGAGAAAGAATAAGGACAGACCCCAATCGCGACAATGCCATCTGCATTTTGTGAAGTTAATTTCCCTCTGTTTTCCGGCTCATTAGAGACATTGAGGGCCGGGGGATCAAGCTGGGGCACCTGCTGCAGTCACCACCTGGGCTATCTCACCACCTGGGCTGTGGTTGTTCTGGAAAAACCCTCCACCAATGAGAGTGCTGTATCTGTGCTATGCAGGGATCAGCTGGGGCGACCACAGAAAGGGACAAAGGGACAGGAAAGCCCCTAGAATGATGGGGGAAGGGGCAGGGATCACAGTGAAAGTGGAGCCGGTGGTCAAGCCTGACTTGCTTTGGTGAAAAGGAGAGAAGTGGGTTATGTTTAATGTGAAGGGAAAAGAGCATTTCTCTATGCTATGCCAATTAAAAACATGCTTATAAAGAAATAGAGGCAGGGAACTCAGAAAAGTATGAGTGAATGTGTTCCTCCACATTCTATGTTTTTACTGTTTATTTATGTATTTTGAGAGCATGTGCATGCATGCGGGGGAGGGGCAGAGAGAGAGAGAGAGAGAGACAGAGAATCCCAAGCAGGCTCCATGCTGTCAGCACAGAGCCCAACATGGGGCTTGAACTCGTGAACTGTGAGATCATGACCTGAGCCAAAATCAAGAGCCCAAGAGCTGGATGCTTAACTGACTGAGCCACCCAGGAACCCCTACATTCTATTTAAGGCTATGTTTTAGAGAAGTTTTAGGTTCAAAATCAAGAGGAAAGTACAGAGATTTCCCATAACCCCCTGTTCCACCCATGCACAGCCTCGCCCGTTATCACCACCCCACCAGAAGGGTGCTTTTGTTATAAATGAGGAAACTACACTAAGTCCATAGACCCAGAGTCTACAGTTTACATTTCAGTTCCCTCATGGTGTTGTGGATTTGTATGGATTTGAACAAATGTATAATGATATGTGTCCATCACGACGGTATCTGACAGTGTTTTCACTGTCCCCCCAAATCCTCTGTGCTCCACCAATTTATCCCACTCCCGCTGCACCCCTTGGCAACCACTGACCTTTTCACCATCTCCACAGTTTTGCCTTTTCCAGAATGTCATATGGTTGGAACCACACAGTACGTAGCCTTCTTAGCTTGGTTATCTCCACTCAGCAATTCACGTTTGAGTTTCCTCCATGCCTTTTCATGGCTTCCCAGCTCATTTCTTTCTAGTGCTGCATAACATTCCGTCGGGTGGCTGGACCACAGTTTGTCCATTCGCCTACCGAAGGCCATCTCGGTTCCTTCCAAGTTTGGGCAATTATGACTAAGTCCGCTATACACGTCTGCGTGGAAGCTTTTGTACGGACGCGTATTTCCGCTCCTTTGGGTAAATACCAAGAAGCACAGTTGCTGGATCATATGATAAGAGTAGGTTCAGTCTTCTAAGAAACCGCCACCGGTCTTCCAAAGTGGCTGCACCATTTTGCATTCCCACCAGCGGCGAGTGAGGGTCCCTCTTGTTCCACATCGTCGCCCACACCTGGCGTTTAGTGGTTTGGTGACAGCATTCTGGATTAGGGTTACTCTAATAGGGAGGGAGTGATATCTCATGGTTGATTTAATTTGCGTTTCCCCGATGACACATGATGTGGAGCATTCATTCCATGTTCCAAACTTTCTTCAAGTTGTTTCTTTGCTAACGACAAAATATTTCTTTTCTAAGGAAAGTGGAGACTCGGGAAACATACACAAAAATTGTTACTTCTGCCCAGCACTGGTGAGGACAGAACCCTCTGGAAATGTCCTTCCTGAAGCTTCTCAGACTGAGACCGTGCTTGCTCTTTCCTGTGCCTTTCTCCGGGACTGGGTCCCTCTCTGAACCCTCTGGCTAAAGTTTGGACCTTGTTGCCCACCTCTTGGCCTGGACTCTGCCTGTCCTCACCCTGGATTTCCCATTCCTGGGTTGCCCCCAGCTTCTGGGAGAATTGTTCCCTCCTGTCGGACCCTGATCTGACTCGGGCACTGACAGCTGGACTGAGGCTCAGGGTCACAGCCCAGCAGCTGCAACAAGGACTATCTTGCTTTGCAGGTCAATGCAGTCCGATTGTCCCCCTTGGCCGCCGTTGTCAAAGTTGGTCATACCATATCCCAGATTATATCATGATGCTCTGGAAGCTTCCCCAGCCAAGCTGGGTCCAGTGCTCTGCAACAGGAGAAGTTCAAAGACTACCTCACATAGAAATGCTGGTGCTCTTACATTTGTGTCTCCGTGGTCATGCAGGGGCTCTTTATGGGGAGTTCTGGCTTCACCATGGCCATGAACTTCAAATCTCTGGAATTCCTGCTGGACCAAAAGGACTTGAAGAAATACAAGCGCACAATCTCTTGTCAGAAGCCCTAGGGAGAGTAAAAACCCTTAGACCAGATGTGTTTTAGAATTCAGAATTGTTTCAATTTTAGAAAGATAATTTGGTGCAGATACTGTATATAACAACCCCAGTGACGTCTGGGGCAGCATGCTGTAAGTCAAACCACGTCGATACTTCTGCAGTGAAGTGTATGAATAGTCACACTAAGCGAGATGAATTCATCGCCTTAGGACAGTTCAGGTCAGGTTTTGCTACCAAATGATTTCAGGTTAAATTAGGTGCTGCTACCATATAAATTACGGAAAAAAATCATTTCATAAAGCTTTTTGAGTAAGTTAAAGATTTCCCATATATACTTTATATATTTCATAAGCACCTTGAGAACAGGAATGGTGTCTTATCTTTTTATCCCTAAGGCCTACCCCAGTTCCTGGCACACCCTGGACACTTCATAAATGCTAAAGGAATAGGCAAAACGTCCTTTGGTTTACCAGATTACTTCCTCGTGGGTAACCCAAGGGCAAGGAAGCCCTTCCTGGAATGACTTGTGACCAATCCTTGGTTGGACATCCTGGACAAATCTGCAGGGCTCCCAACTGTCCCCTCAAATTCCCATGGGGTCGCAATGATTTACCAAACATTTTTCCTCTTCTTTGTCTGAAAGCAAGCAAGAGCTAAGAGCCTCAAACCAAGAGAGAAACTTCTACAGAGGGCCATTTGAGGCAGCAGCAGAACATGTGAGAAAGAGCCCTGGGTGGAAGCTGTAAGACGTAGGCTCTGCACACAGGCCTATCATTCCCTGGGTGTCTGTTGCTACATCTGGATCTGTTTGCCGCCTGCTAGAAGAGTAATCCCCAAACTTGCCAATCGTCATAATCACCCAGGAAGCTTTAAAAACATACAGGTTCTGATTCTGTAGGTCTGGGGTGGAGGGCAGAAATCTTACCTTTAAAACAATTTTTTCAGGGGCACCTGGGTGGCTCAGTCAGTTAAGCGTCCGACTTTGGCTCAGGTCATGATCTCACGGTTTGTGAGTTTGAGCCCCCCAAACGGGTTCTGTGCTGAGAGCGCAGAGCCTGGAGTCTCTGTGTCTCCCTCTCTCTCTGTCCCTCCTCTGCTCACACTCTGTCTCTCTCTCTGTCTCTGTCTGTCTCTCAAAAATAAACATTAAAATTTTTTTTTAATTTAAAAAGTATTTTCAGAATTTTAAAGATAGTGATAGGTAATAGAGGAATATAGCTCTGTTTGTGATAGAATAAATACTTAGAAATATAGGTATTATGTTTCATGCATTTTAATGTTAGATTTTACTTTATCGGCAACAAGGGAGAAGGTCAGAATGAACTGGATTTTAATACTAGTATCTAATACTAGTATTAATAATAATACAATAATAATAATATTAATAATAATATTAATAATAATAATACGGTAATAATACAATAATAATATTAATTAATAATAATACAATAATAATACTAGTATTAATAATACAATAATAATATTAATAATAATAATACAATAATAATATTAATTAATAATAATACAATTAATAATACTAGTATTAATAATAATATTAATAATAATACAATAATAATACAGTATTAATAATATTAATAATAATAATAATAATAAACCTTGGATTGTGAGTAACTTCTGTGAGTGTTCCACAAGACGAGCAAACATTTCTAATAAATTTTAAATTTATTTTAAATTTAAATAAAACGAGCAATGTCTTGCAATACGAGTAGTACGTGACGCTGAATGTCACATGACCACAACTGAGCCAATGGTTCTTCTCTTGCGTGCACTGCTGGATTGTGGGTTATTCTCTCCCACGCTCAGACGCTCAGTCTCAGGCCGTGGTGTTCGGCAGAAATCAGTGATGTTTCACAATGTTGGAAGGTGCCCACAACTGGCACTTGTGTATTTTTCATCACTTCAAAGCACCTATGGACAGTCCTTTGCTTTTTCCTACAAGAGTGAGCCTAGGAATGTTTTGCTTCACTCTAGGTCAAGCTGCCTGCAGATACAGACCCTTTCCTCTGCTGCCTTATTGCCAGTTACATTAAATACAGTATATGACAAGAGTTTATTAATACTGTACTGTAGTCAACATCCGTGTGAGCGTATACAATGGCCCCCATGCAGAAAAAGATTCCATCGAGCCAATAGATGTCAGTGATTCTGTTAGTGAAAGTCGTCCTACACAATAACCCCCTTCTCTCCTGTCTCTCTTACACCAGGTAAGAAAGGTTTACAAAGGTAAGTGCAGGTTAATTTGTTTATTTTTCTTTATATTTTGTTCTTTTGTTTTTCTTTATTTTGTAGTATATTACAGTATTGTAATTATTTTTATATGAATATTTTTGGGTTGTGGAACGAATCATCTGAGTTTCCATTATTTCTTATGGGGAAATTTGCTTTGATAAACAAGTGCTTTGGATGACAAGCATGTTTCTGGAACGAATCATGCTTGCAAACCAAGGTTTTACTGTACTACCACTGACTTTTTAAAACAGTTAATAGGGCTGGTTTTTTGTGTTTTTTTTTCATGTGTAACTACTCATTTATTTATTGTTTTTTAATTTTTTTTTTTTTTTAGGGAGAGAGAGTGAGTGGGGGCTGGGCAGTGGGGAAGGGGTAGAGGGAGAGGAAGAGAGAGAATCTTAAGCAGGCTCCATGCCCGGTGTGGAGCTCGATTTTGGGCTTGATCTCATGACCCTGAGATCATGACCTGAGCCAAAATCAAGAGTCAAACTCCCAACCAACTGAGCCACCCAGGCATCCCATTTTTAAGTTTTTTAAAGATTTTATTTTTAAGTGATCTCTATACCTAACTTGGGGCTCGAACCCACAGCCCTGAGACCAAGAGTCTCATATTCCATTGACAGAGCTAGGCAGAAGCCCTTATTGTTTTCTAATTTTTAGAATTGAAATATATTTTATATGTAACATTATATTAGTTTCAGGTGTATAACATAATTATTATATATAATAACATATATATAACATAATTACATATAGATTGCAAAATGATCACTACAACAAGTCTAGCTAATGTTCATCACCATAGATAAATATTTTTCAAATATGTTACAAAATATTTTTCTTGGGATAAGAACTTTTATGATCTACCCACCTGCAAAGTTCAAATATATAAGAAAGTATTACTAACTTCAGTCACTATGTTGTACATTACATCACCAGGACTTATTTATTTTATAATTGGAAGCTTGTACATCTTTTTTTTTTTTTTAATGTTTATTTATTTTTGAGAGAGAGACAGAGCACGAGCAGGGGAGGGGCAGAGAGACACAGAATCTGAAACAGGCTCCAGGCTCTGAACTGTCAGCACAGAGCCCAACACTGGATTCGAACTCATGAGCTGTAAGATCATGATCTGAGCTGAAGTTGGACATTCAACCAACGGAGCCACCCAGGTGCCCTGGAAGCTTGTACCTCTTGACCACATTTACCCATTTCTCCCACCCTCCCATGTCCTGCATCTAGCAACCACCAATTTGTTTTCTCTATCTGTGGGTTCAGTGTTTTTGTTTCCTGTTTTTCGTGATTTGAGTTTCCACACGTAAGTGAGATCATATAGTATTTATCTTTCTGTCTGACTTGGTTCACTCAGCATAACACCCTCAAGGTCTATCCATGTTGTTGCAAATGGCAGGATTTCCTTCCTTTTTATGGTGAATAATATTCTATTAAATACAGACACCACATTTTCTTTATCCATTCATCCACTGATGGGCACTTAGTTTCCATATCCTGGCGATTGTAGGTAAGGCTGCAGTGAACACGGGGCTGCAGATTCCTTTTCAAGTTAGTTTTCCATTTCCTTCAGATAAATACCCAGAAGTGGGATTGCTGGATCACATAGTAGCTCTATTTTTAATTTTCTGAGGAACTGCCATACTGTTTTCCACAGGAGCTGCATCAGTTTACGTTTCCACCAACCGTGCGCAAGGGTTCCTTTTTCTCCACATCCTCACCAACACTGGTTAATTTCTTGTCTTTTTGGTATGGCCATTCAAACACATATGAGGTGATATTTCATTGTGATTTGACTTGCATTTCCCTGGTGATTAGTGATGTTGAGCACCATTTCATGTACCTGTTGGCCATCTATATATCTTTTGGAAAACTGTCTGGAAGATCCCCTGCCCATTAAAAACATTCTCTTTAATGTTTATTTACTTTTGAGAGACAGAGAGAGAGCACAAGTGGGGGAGAGACAGAAAGAGAGAGGGAGACACAGAATCCGAAGCAGGCACCAGGCTCTGAGCTATCAGCACAGAGCCCAAGGCGGGGCTTGAACCCACGAACCATGAGACCATGACCTGAGCTGAAGTCAGACGCTTAACCAACTGAGCCATCCAGGTGCCCCTCCTCTGCCCATTTTTAAATCAAATTGTTTGGGGTTTTTGTTATCAAGTCGTATGAGTTCTTTATATATTTTGGATATTAACCCCTTATCAGATATGTGATATCTGATGTAGAAATCTGTACCTTAAAAAAAGCTCCTGGGGTGCCTAGGAAACTGTCGGTTGAGCATATGACTTCAGCTCAGGTCATGATCTTACCGTTCATGAGTTTGAGCCCGGCATTGGGCTTGCTGCTGTCAGTGTGGAGCTCGCTTTGGATCCTCTGTCCCCTTCTCTCTCTGCCCTTCCCCTGCTCACAAAAATAAAAATAAACATTAAAAAATAAAAATTAAATTAAAGAAAAACCTCCTTATATGACAGCAATACCATAAAAAGAAGGGAGAAAGGATGAAATAGAGCTACGGAAGAGTAACATTTCTGTATATCACTGGGATTAAGCTAGTATAAGTCCGAAGCTGGTTCTGATGAGTTAAGATGTATATGGTAAGGCCTAGGGCAACCATTAAAATAATAGCTAAAAAAAAATCAGTGAAAAATCATTAAAAAATTAAAATACTACATCAGACAGATTCATGAAACATAGAGAAAATGAAACGTAAAATGACAGATGGAACTCCAACAATATTAACAAGCCATTAAACACGAGTAGATCGAACAATCTCAACAAAGATAGAGATTGTCGGAATGGATAAAAAAAAAACCCACACAATCCAGCTATATTCTGGTTACAGGAGGCCCACTTCATATTGAAAGGTACAAACAGACGGAAGGTGGAAGAAAGGAAACAGACACATCATGCAAACAGCAATCACGTGAAAGCCAGAACAGGCAGAGTGATATGAGGCAAAATAGATCTTTTATTAATTTTAGTAATTTTTTTTATTTTGAAAAGATATTTATTTTGGGAAGAGAGAGTGCATGTGTGCACGTGCACGTGTGAAGGCAGGAAAGGGGCAGAGAGAGAGAGAGGGAGACAGAGGATCCAAAGTGGGCTCCAAGCTGATGGTGGAAAGCCAAACTCATGAACCGTGAGATCATGACCGGAGCTGAAGTTGGACGCTTGACTGACTGAGCCACCCAGGTGCCCCAGATATATATTTATATTTGTTAATGTTTACTTATTTATATTTGAGAGAGAGACAGAGAAAGAGAGAGAGAGAGAGACAATCTAAAGCAGGCTCCATGCTGTCCACAGAGTCCGATATGGGGCTCAAACTCATGAACTGTGACATCATGAGGGGAGCTGACGTCAGATGCTTAACTGACAGAGCCACCCAGATGCCTCTCAGACAAAATAGATCTTAAAATAAAAAATGTTAACAGACATCAAGTAGGATACTTCATAATGACAAAAGGGTCAATCCATCAGGAAGACATAACAATTATAAACATGTATGCACCTGATGACAGACAGAGCACCAAATACATGAAGCAAAATCCAGCAAAAACGAAGAAACAGACAAGTCAACAATCTGGAGACTACTGAAGATCTCCATACCCCGCTTTCAAGAATAGCTAGAACACCTAGACAGAAGACCAACTAGGACATGAAAACTTCAACAGCACTATAAACCAACTAGACCTGACATGCATCTATGGAACTCTCTCGCCAACAACGGAATATACTTTCTTCTCCAGTGCACACAGAGCACTCTCCAGGATAGACCATATGCTAGACCATAAAACAAGCCTCAACTGCACTCTTGGGCATTTATGTCAGAGAAACGATAGCATGCTCACACAACAACCTGGATGTGAACACTCGCGGCAACTTTGTTTATGATAACAAAAAACCTGAAGCAGCCCAGAGGTCCTTCAACAGATGAATGATGAAACAAACTGTATTTTTACCATGATCATTCAAAGTATTGTTTTTGTTATTGAAAATCACTTGAAAATCTCACCACCCAAAAACAATTCCTGCTGCCACACTAGTGACCCCCTGCCACCAACATCCCACATGAACACACATCCTGCACACAAAGAGGGATGTGTATACCTACAGCATTTCCCCACCCCCCCCCACCCCCCACCGAGCAATGATTCTCAAAGGGAAGCTGTCGCTCGCAGAGGGGCACATCACAGTCCACTGGGCGTGAGGGCTTGGGGAAGGCTGTGTGGTGTGACAAACTCCCCAGGTGATGCTGAATGTCCACGCTTCTTAGGGAGGCACCCCACCTTCACCCCACTACAAAGAGAATCTCTGAACACTGAACACAAATGGCTCATTGCACACATATTCTTTTGTACACTTCCTTTTCCACTCTGCACCACTATGCCTCAATGGTTGCACAGTACACATTTTTTGTTGCAGCAGAAGTTAAAAACGAATTCCACGTTGATGTTATTTAATATTTTCCACTAAAGGTATGTCATTTTGTGGCAAGCATCTTTATATATATAATTGGCACCTTGCATTAAACTCCTACTGGTGGGATTTCTGGATCGGTGGGCTTGAATGTTAAAAATTTTTGAAAACATAATGACAAAATACTTTTCAGGAAGATTGCACAGATTGGTATTTCCATCAAGCGCTCATTCAACAAATATTGCATCGGGCATTATTCGGTCATAAGCACATCCCCTACACCCTTGAACCTTTGTAAGTAAGTAAAATCCACAGGTCTTTGGCGAAATACTGCCCTCAAGCCTCTGACTTCAAGCGAGCATGCAGATGGTATTCGCTTACCTCCTAGGTTAAAGCACCTGTCCTGGCGGGAACCTACCACACCCTTTTTCAACCAGCCAGTCTGTTTGCTTCTCTTTGCTGCCGCCTTGCGCTGGGAAAGGGGAAGTTCATCTGGGAGGATCTGAGACACACCAGCTGACAACGCTTGACTTCAGCGGCAGGAAGGAGCCCACGGTCAGATCCTGGTAGTCTGTCCTAAATGGATCAGGGCCACAAAGAGTGAGGCCTCCGGGCTTCACTGCAAAGAGAGCCCTGGGACAGGGCCCAGAGGAGGCCCTGGAGTGATGGCAGAAGAGCCCAGAGAATTCTAGAACTGGATCTAGAACGGGATCTACCCCTGATTTGCTATTAAGCAAGCTTGTTCTTTCTCTGCCCTCCGTTTCTTCTCTGAAATGAGGGGTTGCCTTAAGCCGGTGTTTTTGCAAACTGCAGGTGATAACCCATTAACGAGCTGTGAATTCTACTTATTGAGTGTGGCAAGCTTTTTTGTTATTTATTTGTGGGGGGGAGGAGCAAAGAGAGAGAGAGAGAGAGAGAGAGAGAGAGAGAATCCCAAGTAGGCTCTGCACTATCATCACAGACCCGGAGGCGGGGCCTGATCTCACGGCACACGTGAGATCGTGATCTGAGCAGAAATCAGGTGTCTGTGGCTTCACCCACTGAACCAACCAGGAGCCCCTGCTTTTGTTTTTAATGGAAAAGGCAGAATAGAAAATCATGGAAATGTCAGCAGTTAGTTGTAACACATTTCTTACTGGAGGAGCTCGGTCAATGAGCTTTGAGGACGACATCCTTAGGGGATCCCAGAGTTCTCCCAAGCTGGAGTTTTCCGTTCTACTTGGGACCAGGGGCAGGGACGCTGTTGGCGTGACCGCTGGCCCCACTATTGGAGGAAGTGTTGGTGCCGTGCTGACACCTTCCCCTTCTCGGCTGCTCGGAGATGACCGGAAGCCCGGCTCTAAAGCAGATGACTGCTGAGAGTTTCCCATGCGGCCCCAAGGCAAAAACGACAGCAAACCACACTCTTGAGTCAGCATCCTCTTACAGCAGCTCTTCTCTGGCCGCCCAGTTTCGGGCTGACTGTGCGGATATAGACGCCACTGACCCGGCAGAAGCTTGCTCTATTTTTCAATACCTCGAGGAAACTGCAGAGGGCAGTGAGAACCTACGAATCCGGGATCGGGAGGGAACGGCAGAGCAGGAGGCCCTGGGTGCTCTGACTCGCCCCCCTTTCTCTGACTCGGCCCCCCCTCTGTGTTCCAGAAGGCCGGTGTGGAAGGGGGAGATTGTTTAACTTGCCCGCGAGCTTCTGATCCTGCCAGGTTGCGGGTGGGTGCTGCGGTGAGATAAAGCTCTCGGGCGGCCGCAGAGGGCAGGAGCTGCCACTAGGGGGCAGCAGAACACTGGTATTGGAAACGTGGGGGGCTGGCTTCAAGGCTGGGGACGGGAGCGGTAGGAGAGGTTCCAAAGGGGCCAGAAGCAAAGAGTCTGCAGAGCAGAGTGACCTTGCTTGCGTGCTCTCTCTCATTCTCTCTCTCTCTCTCTCTCTCAGAGGCCTCAGGAACGGGGGAGACTCAGACCTGCAAGATAGACGCCCACCGGGGGTGTGCCGGATCTGGCTCAGCCAGGCTCACAAGAGCCCATGGTTAAATTTTGAAAACGTTTACAAGCCAGTTGTGAAACATAGCCGTCTTTAAAAACTTCCAATGCAATAAGTTACATTCAAAAGAAAAGTAGTAAACACTCAAGACGCATCACTTTCTGTCATACTGCAATCTGTTACGTTCTTCAAGCGACTTGCATTTATTCTGTGCGGTAAAAACGCCTTACAGCATTGGGCTGCTGCACGCGGTGCCTTCGCGCTGCCAGCCTGAACTGTCTCCGTGGGAGATTTATATCATGGAAATCAGCAAACACTACAAATCAGGGCGGCTTCTTCTCTGGGAGAGCCAGTTGTCAAGCATTTACCAGCACACCACTGGGGCCACTATCTCCATCCAGTTCCTGGGTCCCTTCCGGGCCCCCTCTCCTGCCACAGTCCACCCCTCCCGCCACCGGCTGTGTCTGAGCGACTCCTCTCAGGAGGTAGGGAGATGCCAGAGGAGGAAGGCTGTGACCTTTCCCACCCGCCCGTGAGACCGTGAGACGACTTAATGACCTTACAGGGACAAGCAGACAACAGAGAACTTACAACCTTGACTGGAGTTTAGAAGGAGAAAGCTGGGGCAGAGCAACAAACCCACTTCTCCATCCTCCTCCCCACCCCTCCCCCCTGCCGTGGGGGGAGCAGGGGAGGAAGAGGAGACGTTCAGTCTGAAGAAAGGACACATGAAAGAAAGCCGTCTAGCGAAAATTTGAAGGGCTGGCATGTGAGTGACAGTTCTGACTTGATCCATCTAGATCCAGGATATAAAACTAGGGCCAAGAAATACAGATATGACTTACTATGAAGGAGAATGTCAGCCGGAGCCTTCAAAGATGTAATGAGATGGCTCAATCGTGCTTCTCCCTCCCTAGGGAATGGACTGCGTAGGACAGAATTTAAGAATCATACAAGAGGTCAGCTATAACTTGCTACTTGTATGTGGTCCGCAGACGAGCATCATGGCATCTCTTGGGGCCGTGTTAGAAACGCAGGCTGTCAGGCCCCACTCAGACCTACTGAATCAGAACCCGCATCTTAACAAGATGACTTTTCCCCGTGCTGGGGAGGACCGGATATAAACCACCTTGTTATGTGAGAAAACCAAAGCCATTCCTAACATCAAAATTTGCTCTGGGCCATTAATCAAACATTTATATCTTTTTAAATGTTTATTTATTTATTTTGAGAGAGAAAGAGAGAAAGAGGAAAGGCGGAGAGAGAGGGAGAGAGAGTCCCAAGCAGGTTCCACACTATCAGTGTGGAGACCGACTCAGGGCTCAGTCCCACAAACTGTGAGATCACGACCAGGGCCAAAGTCAAGAGTCGGAAGCTTAACCAATGGAGCCACCCAACAATCAAATATTTAAAAATAAAATGAGGGGCGCCTGGCTGGCTCAGTTGGTGGAGTAAGGGACTCTTGATCTTGGCGTTGTGGGGTTGAGCCCCACACAGAGTGTAGAGATTACTTAAAAGTCAAATCTAGAAAGAAGAGAGAAGAAAAGGAAAGAAAGAGAGAGAAAGGAAACTCTTTGAGTAACAGAAGAATATATGGGAACATATTTTTCTGTTCTTGAAGTGTGTAAGATCTAAGCATGTCCCAAACTTAGAAGTCATTAAGGCAAGTACTGATAGACTCAGACATATAAAAGCCACATGTTTCTATGACCAAAAAAAACCCCACAACACTATAAAAAGGTAAAAACACAAATGACAGATGGGGAAAGTATTTGCAACATCATAAACAAGAGGTCACTTTAAAGCTTATTTATTTTGAGAAAGAGAGATACAATGAGCAGGGGAGGGGCAGAGAGACAGGGAGAGAGAGAATCTCAAGCAGGTTCCGTACAGTGTGGAGCCAGATGTAGGACTTGAACCCATGGTCATGAACCGTGAGATCATGACCTGAGCTGAAATCAGGAGTAGGATGTTGAACCAATTGAGCCACCTAGGCGCCCCAAACAAGAGGTTGCTTTAATAAATAAAAAGTTCTTGGGATGCCTGGGTGGCTCAGTCAGTTAAGTGTCTGCCTTTGGCTCAGCTCATGATCTCAAGGTTCTAAGTTCGAGCCCCACAGCAGACTTTCTGCTGTCAGCACAGAGCCCTCTTCAGATTCTGTCTCTCTCTTTCTCTGCCCCTCCCCCACTTGCTCATGCTCTCTCTCTCTCTCTCCTAAAAATAAACGAACATTAAACATTTTTTAATAAAGAGTTCTTACAAATGAAAAAGGAAAGACCAAGAATTTCACAGGAAAAAAAAATGGAGAAAGGATGTAAACATTTCATAGCAAAAGAAATGCAAATACAATGCCTTTTTTAAACAGGTGAAAGTATGCTTAATGTAACTCATGCAGAATGCACATTAGCACTGTGATGAGATACCATTACTTAGGTTGACAAAGATCGAGGGAGTTCTGCATTGTGGTGAGAAGGAAACAGATACTCTCATACGATGGCACCTCTGTGGTGGACTATTAGTAATCTGTCAAATTTAAAATGTACATACGTCTTGACCAGCTAGTCCTTTAGATACACATGCGTCAAATGACATATATTCAAGACTATTATTTAAATACAAGTTACCATAGCAAAAGATTGGAAATAACCTGAGCATTAATATAGATCTGGTTAAGTCAATTGGTCGCATGCATGCGAAAGAGTGCAATGAAGCCACCAAAAATAATAAGGCAACTCTGTAGGATCTGAAATAGACCTTCCACATAGGTAACACCTGTCTTTACTTCTCACTCAGCTTGACACTGGCACTTGGTCCTGGGTTGGCTAGAGGCCTTGGTCCCTTTCTTTAAAATTTTTTCTTTTTTAGGGGCGCCTGGATGGCGCAGTCGGTTAAGCGTCCGACTTCAGCCAGGTCACGATCTCGCGGTCCGTGGGTTCGAGCCCCGCGTCAGGCTCTGGGCTGATGGCTCGGAGCCTGGAGCCTGCTTCAGATTCTGTGTCTCCCTCTCTCTCTGCCCCTCCCCCGTTCATGCTCTGTCTCTCTCTGTCCCAAAAATAAATAAACGTTGATAAAATTTTTTCTTTTTTACATTTATTTATTTTTGAGAGACAGAGAGAGACAGAGCACAAGTTAGGGAGGGCAGAGAGAGAAGGAGACAGAGAATCCCAAGCAGGATCCAGGCTCTGAGCTGTCAGCACAGAGCCCGACGCAGGGCTCAAACTCACAAATCGTGAGATCATGACCTGATCCAAAGTCAGACGCCTAACCGACTGAGCCACCCAGGCGCCCCAGAGGCCTGGTCGCTTTCTATGCTGCAAGGACTGTGGTCCTTTCCTGCCGTCGAAATAGAAAACCAGCAGAGAGGGCAGCCTGCAGCTGGCCTCAGTCCTGGGAGTTCAGATCCTGCTCCTTCTCTCACTACTGCAGCCATGCTTCTCAGCTCCACCTCCCCTGCGCCCTGGAAAACACGTGCAAAAGTACCCGGGTTTCTCTGTGACTGCGTTTCGACTTCACCCCTGCCCTGACCATTGATATGTGTGTCCCGAAGCTTCTTGCATTTTCTCTGGTGAATTTCACAAGCTCAGGGAAGCTTTCACCAAATCTTGACAAAGTGTCTATTATGTGTTGGACACTGCGGTGGGCACTCCGAATTCAAAGCTAGTTCAGCAGTACACAGCTCCTGCTCTCAAGGAGCGTACAGCCTCTTGGGGAAAATAGTCACATGAGCAAAACAAACATCATGTTGTTAGCACAGTGATAGGGAGTTGCCCGGGGTGTTATGAGGACGCAGAGGAAGGAAGTTGCCCTGGTCGTGGGGTGGGTGAAAAGAGGGACATTTTCCTGGTGGAGAAGGTTCTATGGCCCAGCCTTAATGACACATGAGAGTCTGGGGTGTCCCGCTCAGCTTTTACAGCTAGTTAGGGCTTTTGTCCTTCATAGTCCTCATCACCCTTTCTCCCTTTCCTCCTCCGCAGAGGAGCTGTCCGAAGTAGGGGAAAGGGTCAGATGGAGGGAAGTTGATGCTGGTGGGACTGTGGTTCAGACTCTAAGACACTGCTGGGAGAGGTGGTGCCTGAGGGTGTGGGTTTGGAAGGGGACAAAATTAATCTGGGGTGATTAAACCTTGCCTTATCAAGGGTCCTACTGGGATTTATCCTACTCCCTTCCAGGGAACACTCCCCTCTCGAGTTTAGGCTCTGCCTCGGTGGATGCTCCCAAACAAGGGCCCAGGGGCAGGTGCACTCCAGGCTGGGGGCGCAGGCCCGAGCTGACCATTCCCCTGTCCCTCTCTCGTGCTCTGTTTCCCACCACACCTCACATCTTCTGCCCCTCAGAGTCCGAGAGGTGAGATACCTTCTGTCCCAGGGTGCTTAGCAGCCCCGCCATGCTGAGGGCATTAGCTGGCCAGCCATGGGAGGGACTGGTCCCACATGTGTATGAGCTCTTGGCAACCTCATTTGAAGTCCTTGAAGTATGTGCATTTCCTGACATGTGGGCTTTGTGCTGGGGATGTTGGGGGTGACGTTACTGGGGGTCTTTCGGAGGTTGGAGGCAGTCATCTAGGACTTCCTCCCTGGACTCACCTCTGGAGAAAATCTGGAAGCCAATGGGGGAGGGAGTGAGAACCCTCTCTTCGGCCCTCTCAGAGCAGCAGGTGAGGAGTACTTCAGAGCCCTCTGATTAGGGACCCCTTCATTTTGAGGCTGGGCCTTGCAGAGCCAGGGAGGGGCTTCCTGAGTAAATACCTTCAAAGGCTGATTGATTCTCAGTGCCCAGAGCCCAAGGTGGCAGCTTCCAGCTGACCTTCCCTTCAAATTTAGATCCTGGGGTGCCGCAGTGAAGGGCAAGCTTCCAGAATGCTCAGAGAGGCCAAGAGGCTCCTCTCTGCTGCCTGCATCCTCCACTCTCTGTCCAGGACCCCTCCCCAGATAAAAAAGTCTTCTTGTGCAAAAAGCTCCCTTCTGAAGCGTTGGAAATCCTATAAGCCGACTGCATTAGCTACATGTCATAAATATTTATGCTCCTGCTGACGTGTGTCAGACTGTATGTGTGTGTGCAGGGTAGGGCCTGCTGACAGACACAGAGAAGGCGGGTTTCAGGTCAGGGACAGGAAGAATGCTCTACCCCGGAGCACCGTCTGGGGCTCCAACACGTGCTGAACTTGGGCATCTAGACTGGACCATGCAGAGATGGGGTGGCCACCATCAGGGATACTGTAAGAAGAATTCTTTTTTTTTTTTTTAATTTTTTTTTCAACGTTTATTTATTTTTGGGACAGAGAGAGACAGAGCATGAACGGGGGAGGGGCAGAGAGAGAGGGAGACACAGAATCGGAAACAGGCTCCAGGCTCCGAGCCATCAGCCCAGAGCCTGACGCGGGGCTCGAACTCACGGACCGCGAGATCGTGACCTGGCTGAAGTCGGACGCTTAACCGACTGCGCCACCCAGGCGCCCCAGAAGAATTCTTAACAGGGCAGGAAGGAGAAATCTACAACCCCCTCAGCCCCCTCCAGGCCCAGCTTCTGTGATTCTGTAGAACATAAATGGTCACTGTGACTTAGTGAGTTACACATGGAGGGAGGCCCGGGCTTCACGCTCCAGGTGCCTGGCTTTCACAGAGGCCATCTCGTTCCACCCTCCACAATGCCCAGAGGGTCATCCCCACCATTTCCCACCGCACAGCGGAGGAGAACGAGGCCCAGAAAGGTGACGTGGCTCATCTGTGAGCCACACAGCTGCTGCTCAAATTCAAGTTCTTGGCTCCAAGACCACAGCTCTTTTCTCTGCGATGCGACTACCTTGCCCAGTCGACCCCTTACAGCACAGACTTTGGCCATGTCACCATCCTGTCTGCAGGGAGCTTGCCACTCATCCCGGCCACCTGCTATAGGGGGGGCTTTGAAGATGGGTTGGGGGCACCGTGAGTTGTGTGCACCGCAGAGGCACCTGGAAGGAGGCTCACCCAATCTGATGCCCCAACTGGGAACACGAGGGGTGGGAGGGTGGCACGGCCGGACCGGATGTTCACCTGTAGTGGTCAACTGGTGCCCCATACGGAGGGCCCAAATATGGTCCAGACGGGGCCAGGAGCAATCCTCTCTTGTCTCTCTGCAGTAGGATAGCTCAGGGCAACATGAAGAGGTCACTTGGGGGTACTTCAGAGCCCCAACAGGTCCTTCAAAGCCCAATCCCCCAATAAGCAGAATTCAGTGTTGGGCTGGGGCCACTGGCATGAGCTCACGAAACCCACTGTATGCACCTCTTCTTAGCTCTGCCTTCAAGGACTTCACACTGGTAGCACGAAACGGGCCGTGGTGGGGATGTTCACTCTGTGGACGTCGCATCACAATGAACCAAGGCAGCCCATCCCCCAGCTGGTGGTTAGCCACTGACCAGCACATCACTGCATGTGAGAACAAAGTCCAGCAAAGCTTTAAGAGAAGTTCCCGATGATCAACCTTAAGTACCTTCTTGGAAGAAATCTGGACCTACTGGTATAGTTGCTTGTTTTCATAGCGCTCTGCGCTTTTTGTCCAAAATGCATCTACATATGTCTGTATTAAAATGAAGTTTATATTTAAAATAAATTACATATTTTACTTACATACATATAAATATTTATATGATTTTTTTAAAACTTGCAAACCCGTCCTCTCACTAGTCTGCGGGCTCCATGAAGGCAGACGCTGTGCTTACTTTGCTCACTGGCATAACCCCAACATCCAGCTTTAGGTGTTTAAGAAATACCTGTTGAATGAATGAAGGAATGAATGAGCACCCAACTCCTGCCCTGCCCCTGCCACCATCCGTTGAGCGCCCCCTACTTTAGAACCAGAAGGCCTTGGTGGAGACTGATTCCACCTCTTTGTCTCTTGACCTCGAACGGTTTGCTGAACCTCCGGGGGTTTCCATATGTCATGCTGTCGACCCGTGAAATGGAGCAAGAAGCTGTCCTTCCTCCCACATGGGCTGTTGTGAGGAGTAAGCAGAACCATGCGTCTGAGCTGCCTCAGTGTGTGACACAGAGGAGGTGCTCAGCAAACAGCGACTGGACAGGCATTGGCCTTATGTCCTCCCCCACCTCTCCCCAGGGCTGACCCTCAGATGTGACCAGGGCTGTCTCCACCATGTACCCTGCCCACACTGTGCCCTTCCCTTCCCTCCCTGCCCTGCATAGCCTTTCTCCACATCTCCACCAACCCAGCTCTGCACATCCTTGAAGGTCCCACCTTTTCCTTGGTGGCTTCTCTGACAACTTCTGTCCTCCCTCATCTCCTCCTCTGAAAAGTCTTAATAATATTTTTGAAGTGACTGTCCAGTCCTTGCTTGATTACGCCCTGTCTTGATCTCCTTACATACAGTCCAGGAGTCCTGAAGACAGGGACGAGTCATCTAGTTCTGAACTCGTGGGCAGTGCATACACCTGAGAAGAAAGCCAATGGAGGTGCTGGGCTCTCCCCAGGGCCCTCTGGAGGGGACCCTTCCCCTACCAGGCGTTGGGCCAGGGCAGGATAGCAGCTCAAAGAGGCCGGGGGAGGCAAAAACAAGTATAAGGCCACATAATAAGGCTGTGCAATGAGAAAGAATGAAATCTGGCCTTTTGTAGCAACATGGATGGAACTGGAGAGTGTTATGCCAAGTGCAATAAGTCATACAGAGAAAGACAGACACCATATGTTTTCACTCTTATGTGGATCCTGAGAAACTTAACAGAAGACCTTGGGGGAGGGGAAGGGGAAAAAAAAAGGTTAGAGAGGGAGAGAGCCAAACCATAAGAGGCTCTTAAAAACTGAGAATAAACTGAGGGTTGATGGAGGGTGGGAGGGAGGGGAGAGTGGGTGATGGGCATGGAGGAGGGCACTTGTTGGGATGAGCACTGGGTGTTGTATGGAAACCAATTTGACAATAAATTTCATATTAAAAAAAAAAAAGGCTGTGCAAAGGTATGCACCGGGTTTTGGAAGCACAGATGAAGTTGATAATTAAGTCTGTATTGGGCGAAAGGGGTAGAAATTGGATGGGAGAGAAAGGGGAAGGAAGAAGGGAGGGAGAGAGGAAGGAAATCTTCATCCCAGGCAGAAAAAGGAAGTTTGATGGAGAGAAAAGGCCGTTTTCTCACTTTTGCCTCTTGCAGACTCAAAGGGGACAAAGATGCTTTGTCCCTGATTGATGGGTTAGCAAAATTCGCCTCCTATACAGCTGCAGCCCAGGCTGAGGCGAGGCTGGTGAGAGATTCCTTCAACCCTGGCCCCTGCAAGCCTTTCCCTCTCCCTATTGGAAAATGTCATGGAAAGATGCCCCCCAGGACCTGATCTGCCCAGCATTGGATGGGGTGCACCCTAGCCACAAAGCTATGTGTCGAGGGGTGAGAGCTCAGGGGTCTTGCTCTCCTGGAGTGGGCTCCCTGCCCCCGGGGCACTCTCAGCCCTCTTGAAGGGACTGACTTGATGGCCCTTAAGAGTCTGGAGGGCCCCAACAGACTAGATGGGGACAAGTGGCAGCTCCCACATAGCCCTGCCTTTTCCCTTGGAGCCAAGAAGGGACACTGGAGGCCGGATCCAGCAGGGCGGTGTGGGGAGTGGGTAGGGGAGGGAGCAGGAAGCACGCGGTGTAATGGTAAGCTCTCATAGTCCTGGGTTCAAATCCTTGCTGATCTATTTGCCGGCTGTGTGACCCTGGGACAGTCACTTCCCCTCTCTAAATGTAGGGTCTTCAGGGCGCCTGGGTGGCTCAGTCGGTTAAGCATCCGACTTCGGCTCAGGTCATGATCTCACGGTCCGTGGGTTCGAGCCCCGTGTCGGGCCCTGTGCTGACAGCTCGGAACCTGGAGCCTGTTTCGGATTCTGTGTCTCCCTCTCTCTCTGACCCTCCCCCGTTCATGCTCTGTCTCTCTCTGTCTCAAAAATAAATAAACATTAAAAAAAATTTTTTTAAAATAAATAAACTTAGGGTCTTCATCAAGAAAGGGCTGTATGGTTACATTTTACCAAGGAGTTGGGAGGTTAAATGAGAGGCTGTCCGTGAAGGGGCCTGGCACACAACACCGGGCTCCTTGCACACTCAGTGAATGTCTGTTTATTCTTGCCCAGGGCCTGTGACCCGCTGGCCCATCCTTCGATCTCTGCCAGCATTCTAAAAATTTTTTTAATGTTTATTTATTTTTGAGAGAGAGAGTGTGAGCAGGGGAGGGGCACGGAGAGAGGGAGACGCAGAATCCCAAGCAGGCTCCAGGCTTGGAGCTGTCAGCACAGAGCCCGACGCGACGCGGGGCTCGAACTCAGGAACCTCGAGATCATGACCTGAGCCGAAGTCGGACGCTCAAGCGACGGAGCCACCCAGGTGCCCCTCTGCAAAGCGAGGTTGCTGGGGTCTAGCCCTGAAGGTGTGTCAGAGCAGGAGAGACACCCCGTAAGTCTGGGCTGGCAGGTGCCACATTGCCTTGAGGGGGTGGGGGGGGGGATGGACTCCTTTGCCCTGGGCAGGCCCTCCCAGCCAATGGCATTCAGAAAGCTTTGGGCGCGTTTGCCTAGGAAGCTGCCCGGCCTGCCAGCTGGAGCCAACACGTCCACACTGGATGTGCTGAGGGGCCCGGGGCCTCCTGGCCTGCAGCACCGGCCCCGGAACAGACACAGCCCTGAGAGAAAGTGTGGTCAGCAGGGAGGTGTGAGGGATCAGGGGGCCGCAGGGGACCAGGGAGGTGTGAGGGATCAGGGGGCCGCGGGGGACCCAGAGAAGCTAGCCTCTCGACCACAACCCCAGAAGGTGGGCGGGACAGCCAACAGCAGCACCTGGAGTCCCGCCCTCTCGGGCCCTCAGCAGGGCTCCCTCTGGAAGGCCTAGCACAGTCACACCTGTCACAGGATGCCTGCTCCTGCTGCCACCAACCCAGGATCTGGGCAGCCACCAGGCCAGGAAATTTTAATTCCGAACACGGAAAATCTACAGGTTGGTTATCTAATCTATCCACGAGGCAAGTGAAAGCCAGGGGGGCGGAGCGACTGTCCCAGGTACATAAGCCGGCTGGTGGCAGAGCTGCGGTGGGTGACAGCCAGTTGCCTCTGCCTCGGGCCCTGGGGGCGGGGCGCCGGTTCAGGAAGCTGCCCATCCCCCAGAGCAGCCGCCCTCACTCAGGCCACACCCACTGCAGGCTCGGAAGTGGGGCCAGACACACTGACACTGACACTGTCCAACCGGGAATGTGCTCCCCGCCCCCCCACCAGGCCTCCTCGGTGCCAGCTGTGAGGACGGTAGGTGGTGGGTGTTTACCTGTGTAGCCCAAACACCTAATACAGTGTCTACGCACACAGGAGGTGTTCAATGAACATTCCATAAACAAACGAGTGGCTCTGATGGAAGGAAGGAAACAGGAGACACACTCCGACCAGGGGAATTTGAGGAAGGTTGAATAGAGGGGCTATTTGCAAAGGCAGGGCGGGCTATGGGGAGACCATGGGGTGGTACCCCGGCACCGGCACGGTGGGGCCATGCCACCCCCTAGCCTAGAAGGGGCAAAAGGGGACCGTGTGGGGTGCTGCCTAGAGAGGAGCCGTGCCTTTGGTTAAGGAACGCAGCCAGGCTGCGGCTGGCCCCCAGGGAGGGGCTGGGACCAGTGCCCCCCCGTGCTTCTCCTGCTCTCTGACCCTCTGCTGGGGCTCCCCTTGGCCGAGTTGGAAGCTTCATGGGGGCAGAGATCTCAGTACAGAAGGGCAGAGGGGCAACTGGAAGAAATCCAGTGCTGAACGAAGGGTTCCCCATCCCAGCCAACCCAAACCTGGCCCGTCCCAGGGACACTGGCCGAGTCTTTTTCTTTTCCCTTCCTGCTCCCGTGACCCCAGTGGGAGACCCAGGTTCTCCTGCTTATTGAGGAGACAGGCTCGCTCAGCTGCTCCCTCTCCCTGGCCGGGTTCGGGAAGGCTGCCCCCTGCCCCCTGTTTTCACTCTTAGTATCTACAAGCCTCCCCTCCTCCTCCCTTCTAGAACTAGCCTACCCTTCATTCAGGGTTTCACAAGCTGAGCACGGTGGACATTTGGGACTGGATCATTCTTGTTGTGGGGCTGCTTTGTAGGATGCCTAGCAGCTTCTATGGCCTCGACCCACTAGATGCCCACACTGCCCCCCGGCCCCCAGTTGTGACAACCAAAAACATCCCCAGATATGGCCAAGTGCCCCTTGGGAGGCAAAATCGGCTCCTGTTGAGAACCAGTGCCTTAAATGGACTCTTCCTAGGGCAGACACCTGGGCCCGCCCCTGCCTTTTATACTGAAAATGAAAACACTCCGTTTCCTTGTTTCCTGGGTACTCATCAGAGCTCTCAGTGTTACATCCAGTCAGTTACACAATTAGCACGCACAAACACAGCCGTTTGCAAGAAGCAGCAGGCTGTAATTTTTGGAAAAGAGATACATAAGAATATATACATATACAATGGGAAGCTGTTTAAATACAGATAGGATGTATTTATTTATCCCCACCTTGTTTCAAAATGGATTTAAGGCACTTAAAGTAAATTAAAACAAGTGAAGGGAAATGAGACAAAGGGATAATAAGAGTGTGCATTTTAGATGGAGGTTCGTAACCAAACATATACAATGAAGGATTGTGCGCTTGCTAAAGATGGGCCATAAATTTAGCTCCATACTCTTGGTATCCAAGTCAAAAAGGGAAGCGGGACCAGCTATAGTATCGGCGGGGAGCTTTTCATCACCCGGACCCTCGGAGCTCAGCCAGCCTGATGCCTGCTTTCCCACAGTGACCGGTCTCTGGGCCCCAGCACCTGCCCCAGGCAGCATGCGGTCGGATTAGCAGTCTTACTGTGGCAGGTGATCCGGCAGGCTGGGGTTCAGCCTTGAATCTCCCTCGGTGAGAACTGGCTGAGATGCCCAGGCCATGCCCAGAATTGTTTCGGGAGCCGAAGGGATGAGCAGAGAGCGCTGTCCTTCTGGTGGCTTCCAGGAATGGAATGGAGCGCTGTGCTCGGGCTTTTTCTCCTTCTTTCTGGGTTTTACGGTGTCTCTTTAGCATACAGTTGTCTCACTTTGGGACTGAGGACATGATACCCATTTTACAGATAAAAGTAATAACTGATATTTACTGAGCGCTTAGTACAGACCAGGCCTACCATTAAGTGCTTCACGCATGTCATCTCGATCTCGGCAATAACCCGGCGAGGCAGGCACAGGTGAGAAAACTGAGGTTTACAGATAGGAAACCGAGTCTTCTAAAAAGTGAAGCAACTAACCCATATCCCATAGCTAGTAAATAACGGAGCAGGGGCTGAAATGCAGTGTTACCTTACTCCAGAGTCCATGCATGACTCCTCTGCCTCTGGTGGGGAAGCTGGAGGTCATAGAAGAAAAGGAGTCAAGAGGAACAAAATCGTCATACGGGGTCCCGGGCGGTATTTCTTCCACTTCAGGGAGTCCCTGCCTCTGTGCTCAGGGAGAAGAAAGAATTTGCTTTGTAAGATGAAGACCGATCTCGTCTTTAATTAACACTTAGATATATTGTTCCTTATGGAGGCCTGCATTAATTTTGATTTTTAAAACTACTGCATTAAAATACTGTTCATCTCGGTTCCTCTTTGGCCATCCCCGAAAGTTTGCACGCCAGACGTGAGGACCTTGCTCACTTGTCCCTAGTCCCAGCTTCCAGAGAGCCTAACACTGACTGTGTACTCTTGGCTTTCTGCTGGCTCCTCAGCCACGGCTTGTGAGAGGAAATAGCCTTGCCCCACCCTCACCCCCACCCCCAGCCCCCGACCCCGCTGCCTGACAATCAGGGCGGATTTAAGAACCAAGAGGGGGAGGAGGCTGGGAAAGCAAATCCCACGGAGCTGGGGGGGGTTTCCCAATGATGATACCAAATCCTCCCAGGCTTCACAGCCTCCACCCTGCCCCACCAGCCAGGATTATCATCCCATTTTACAGAGTGGAGTGGGGCGGGCACTGAGAGGCAAGGGCAAAGTGTCTCAATGGGGGGTCACACAACCTGGGTAGGTTCTTGGTCCCAGGCTGAGCCCACCGCCCCACCCTGCTTCTCGGTCCTGGGCTCCTCAGGAGCACGGGCCAGGTGGCTCCCGTCCCTGACCACTCCCCTCTCCGGGAGTCTGAAAGATGTCTCTGTGCGTTGCTGTGAAAACCGATCCAATCCAACCTGTAGGAACAGCAAATGAACTCTATGTAGAAAACATAAGATGTTGTCTGAGTTAATAAGATAACAATTTAATATGCTTCTCTCCCCTACCCCGGTCTATGTCTTAAACAAGCTAGCAAGTGTTCACAGTTTGCCTTTAAGTAATTTAGAGAAGGCATTTGAAATTCCCATCTGCCCTGCTCCCCGACCAGCGATGTTTCTTGTCACTGGCTAACAGCATTTAAAATATTTACAGCCCTTGCTTTGCCCTGGGGGTATATCAGAATAAATCATTGTTACCACCAATAAATCAAAAATTAATCTCCAGAAAGCTCGATACCTGTCCTATCCCTCACATAACAAGTAGCAGAATCTATCCAAGGGACTTGGCATCAACCGAATCCGCGTTCCCCGAGCAGCTCCCGGGAGGAGGTGAATTATAGGCAAAGGGAAAAAGGCTCCACACTGCCCCCTGGTGGAGCTGCTCTGGGACCCACGCCAGCAGAGCCCTCACTGACAGTGACCCCTGCCTCCGCATCCCTGATTTCATGCCAAATTCTCCCAGGCACCACAGTCCCCTTTCATCCTCCTTTGCCACTTTTCCTCCTCATTATTTTTTTGTCCTGCGTTTAGATGCCCCTCTTCTCATATTCTCAGTCCTTTTTTCTCTTATCCAACTCTTTGCTTAACCTCCATTGATCCTTTTCTCTTTCTTTCCCTCTCCCTTCCTTTGAAAGTTCCCTCCCTTCTCTTCCTTCCATGTTTCTCTTGCTTTGGAATTCAGGGCAGAAGAGTTAGAAATCTAACATGTGTGTTATGTGCCACGTACTGAGCTAGGCAATTTGCACATCTTAGTTAATCCCCAAACAGCCCTACATGGCTATCCCCGTTTTACAGGTGTGGAAACTGAGGCTCAGAGAAGTTAAATAACTGATAAACTTGCATAAGCTGATGAGCGGTAGACTCAGCCCACACTCCTAACCACCACGGACATTCTCAGGAGATTGGTCAAGGAGTTTGGAAGTTATGTTGAGTGCAATTTAGATCCACTGAGATTTTTAATGAAGAAAGCGACATTGTAAAAAAAAAAAAAAAAAAAAAAAAAAAAAAAAAAAGGTGACATTGCAAAAATTTTAAACCTCTGGTTCAGAAATACTTATCTGTGAAAAAACAGGCAGAAAATGCTCTCATCGGTTAATCCTGGATGGGAGTGGGTAATGCAACTATTTATTGTTATTATGCGTTGCCAGTGTCCTTTTCTGTATAGAAGAAGTATTTCATAAATTTTTTAAGTTAGCAAAAAATATATTCTTGGGGCTGTGTGGAAAATGAAGGGTCCTGAGGTTCTGGATGTGAATTAGGGAAGGATACAGAAGTACGGGACAGATATGGTAGCTTGAACAGAGGCCATAGCAGCAGTGACAAAGGGAACTAGATGCTTTGGAAAGATATTAGAGAAGTGGGCGGGGCATGGGAAATGAGGCTAACCCCCAGGTTTCTTTGGCTGGATGGCAGTGACTTGGGTGCCTGGAAAGCGGTGGGAAGTGATGGTGCCCGACGGAGAGAGCTCAGAGATAGTTGTCCGGCTGGGTTTGGAGCTACGCTGGAGGGTAGCCCTGGGGGGACATTGGAGATGTGACCACTTCAGAAGGGACTGTGGCGTGAGCCAAGGCCCACAGGTGGACCCTTGATGAACTAAGGTCTATTATCTTCCTACGTCTCAGTGGCCAGAGGGGCCACAGAGGGGCCAGAGATGTAGAAAGATGATCAGGAATTTGTGTTCTCATGGAAGCCAGAGGAGTGAGTTTCAGGAAGGGATTGGGAGGAATAGAAAGTGTGTGCAGCATCTACATCCCGCTAGTGCCTCTTGCGTGAACATCTGACTCTTCCTTTCCCCATCTTCTGGTGCTAGAACCTCTCTGTTAGCATCATGTACAGACTCAGCCTCCCTAAACTGTATGAAGGAAGATACAAAAAGAAGCCACACGGCCCCCCTCCTCCAGCAGCACGAGGTCTGCACGGGGTGGACCGAGGTCCCGACCAGGGGGTAAGAATGCAGGCAAGGCATGGACAGGCCTTTCCTCTGTTGGGCCCTTCTCTTTCCCTTTATATGACCAGAGCCTCAATAAATGTGGGATTGAATTTTTCTTTTCTTTTTTTTTCTTTTTCCTCTGCTTTTTTCCCACCCAAACTTCTACTACTTTCATGGACTTTCTACATGCCTCCTGCTAATGCGGTTCTTTGTCAACTTGTTATTATCTCTGTAACTACCTGAATCTAGAGAATTTATGTTTGTCATGACTATAAAATAACACATGCTCTTTGTAGAGATTTGGAAAAGGCACAAAATTGGAAAGAAAATGAAACCCACCCATGATTCTGCCACCCAAAGATAACCACCGCTAACTAACATCTTGGTACATTTCATTCCATTTTTTCCCCTGTACCTGTATGTATATTTTATAAAGTTTTCATAAATGCACCATAATCAGAATGTATTATGTAGGAGAGGTCTTACTGCGACAATAAAGACTCAAAAATTTGCCAGGGCTTAACACATTAGAAGTTTATTTGTTGCTCATGAAACAATCTTGGCCAATTATTCAGGTTTGCAGGGAACCTTTGCTCCACAAAGACATTCAAAGACCTGAGCTCCTGTTTTATGGGTCCACTATCTCCTTAGGGCCTCATTATGTCCCCATCCAGTTCTCATAAAGGGAAAGAGCACAGGAAGGAGGCACAACCACTCTTCAAAAGCCCTGGCTCAAAGGGGACGCACCCTTCTGCTCACAGTCCATTGGTGATAACTTAGTCATGTGTGCTCACCTGACAGCAGAGGAGGCTGGGTAATGTAGTCCAGCCATACCCCTGGCTACAGCCCCCTTTCTGTTAAAGGAGACAATGAAGGGTCACCTAGGTGGCTCAGTTGGTTAAGTGCCCAACTCTTGGTTTTGGCTCAGGTCAAGATCTCACGGTTCATGAGTTCTAGCCCCACTTTGGGCTCTGCGCTGTCAGTGTGGAGCCTACTTGGGATCCTCTCCCTCTCCCTCTCTGCCCCTCCCCTACTCTCTCACACACACTCTCTCAAAATAAATAAATAAACTTAAAAAAAAGAATGACAATGGATTTTGGTAGACAGCTAGGGACTTAGGCAATGTATCCTATGACACTTATGTCCTGTGATATTTCCCTAAGCTTCCCCCATCTGACCTGTTTGCTATAACACCTTGCTCTCCCACATCTCATTTAGTTTACACATGCATTCATGCCCCTTTGCAGGTGCTGTCCCAGAGCTTAGAGCTCCTTTACCAGCCCTAAGCCCCCTAAGCTGCCTTGGGTGTTACTCTGCTGTACTCCCACATCATACTGTGGTGATAGATGACTCAGTGGTCTCGACAGCCAGACCATGAACTTCTTGAATGCATCATCTGACACCCCCCCAGAAATCAGTAATTCTTATTGTTGAGTTCTATTGCACAATAGTACTCAGTATACTTGCTAAGCAAGATAGGGAATAGGAAGAGAAAAAGAGTGTTGGTGCTGATCAAGAAAGATAAGCCCCAGGAGTCCACTCGATGGAGCCCATGGTAAGAGAGTGGTGTGGTGCAGAAGTACAGGGCTGGGCTGAGAGAAGTACCATAACTCAAGAGTGGAGATCAGGTAAAGGGCAGTCTCACCAAACATCTCCCACAGGTAACTCCTTATCAATCATTTTTAAGGTAAAGTGTTGATGGGATGATTATTTGGACAGTAACACAAAGACAGTAGAGGAAACCAAGAGGAAGCAAGGCTCCAAAACACCAAGAGAAGGTAGTCAAAGGGCTTCCCAGTCCCCCCCAATCTACTGGACAGACCATACCTCCATCCATGTCTGGCTTTCTAGCCCTGCCCTTGCAAACAAGGGTGGTAAAATCTGTAGGCTCTTGCTTCCCTAGATGTTAGAACCTGGCTGTGCCTCTGGGTCCACGAGTCTGCCAGGGATTTCCCAGTGCAGTGGTGGGGTGCCTGGATGATTTCAGCTCCAGTTGTGATCCCAGAGTCTTGGGATAGAGAATGGAGCCTACTTGAGATTCTCTCTTTCCCTCCCTCTGCCTTCTTCCCCACTCAGGCTCTCTCTCTCTCGCTCGCTCTAAAATTTAAAAAAGGGTGGGGGGGGGGTGCCTGGGTGGCTCAGTCAGTTAGACATCCAACTCTTGATTTCAGCTCAGGTCATGATCTCATAGTTCATGGATTCTAGCACCACACCAGGCTCTACATTGACAGTGTGGAGCCTGCTTGGGATTCTCTCTTTCCCTCTCTCTGTCCCTCCCCGCTTGTGCGTTCTATCTCTCAAAATAAATAAATAAGCATTAAAAAATAAAAAGTAAATTAAATTTTTAAAAAAGAGGCTTTGGGTTTCAGAAGATGTAGATACAGCAAGTATAGGGCTGGGCTTGTACTGTTGAAAACTGTTCTTTCAAAGTGCTTGGCTGTGAAGAGGAAAAGGATTGATTCAAAAGCTCAAAAGGGATATGAGTTTAACAAAGGGCTTTTGGAGGTGGTAGAAGAGGTGGTGGTTGTCTTATTTTTGTTTAGTTGGATTTTACAGTTATTGGAGAGACTTAAGCATATGTATATGATGAAGGGAAGGAGCCAGCCAAGGTTGAAATTATAAGACAGATCATTGGACGCCATCAAAATTTAAGTTTTTTTAAATGTTTCTTTATTTTTGATAGAGTGGGGAGGGGCAGAGAGAGAGACACACACACAGAATCCAAAGTAAGCTCCAGGCTTTGATCTGTGCACACAGAGCCTGACACAGGGCTTGAACTCACGAAACATGAAATCATGACTTGAACCAAAGTCAGACACTCAGAATATGTGGAAGGTCTACCAATTTCGTATCCTTATGAACACTTGGTATCGTCAATCTTTTTAATTTTGGCCATTTTAGTGAGTGTGTAGTGGTGCCTTGTTGTGGTTTTAATTTTTACTTCTCTGATGACTAAAGATGTTGAACATCTTTTCATGTGCTTGTTGGCCATTTGTATATTCTTCTGTGAAGTATCCATTCAAACTTTTTGCCCATTTTTTTGTTTCTGTTGCTATGGGGTATAATGCTCTTATAACTCCTAAAAATATTTGTATATCTTGGGCGCCTGGGTGGCTCAGTCAGTTAAGCGTCTGACTTTGGCTCAGGTCATCATCTTGCCATTTGTGAGTTCGAGCCCTGTGTCGTGCTCTGTGCTGACAGCTCAGAGCCTGGAGCCCGCTTCAGATTCTGTGTCTCCCTCTCTCTCTGCCCCTCCCCTGCTTGCACTCTGTCTTTCTATCTCTCAAAAATAAATAAATATTAGGGGCATGGGTGGCTCAGTCGGTTGGTTAAGTATCTGACTTCAGCTCAGGTCATGATCTCACGGTTTGTGAGTTTGAGCCTCACGTCGGTCTCTGTGCTGATGGCTTCGGAGCCTGAAGCCTGCTGTGGATTCTGTGTCTCCCTCTCTCTCTGCCCCTCCCCTGCTCATGCTCTGTCTCTCTCTCAAAAATAAACAAACATTAAAGAATAATAAAATAAGTAAATAAATAAACATTAAAATATATATAAGATATATGTATATCTTTATATGGAAATATTATATATGTAGATATATACACACATATATATTTGTCTTTTTGTTTCTTAACAGTGTCTTTTAAAGAGCACAAACTTTAAATTTAGATGGAGTCCAGGGGCGCCTGGGTGGCTCAGTCAGTTGAGTGTCCCACTCTTGACCTCAGATTGGGTCTTGATCTCAGGGTGAACTTGAGTTCAAGCCCCAGTTTCGGTTCCATGCTAGGCATGGAGTCTACTTGAAATAAGAAAAAAAAAGACAGAGGGGAGGGCTAATCTTGAACAAAACATTATAGACTTTTTCCTCTGAGCTGTATCTGGAAGAAAGAAAGAGACAGTGCAGGAGAACAGAGAAGTTTGGGGGGAGTATGTGTGAGTGGGGAGGGGCAGGTAGTTGGGGGAGCGAGAAGTCTCTTAGCACCACAGTGGAACATAGCCTTGTAATTTCAACAGCCCCAAAGCTCTATCTCCCATGAGGAAGACTATGATGGCCAGTATTTTTTGTAGTTGCAAAGGTTGGCCATGTGGGATTCAAAGGTGATGCTGATACTACATAGTGAACCCAGGAGGTCAGGCTGCAAGCCTGGGTTTACATCTCGACTCATGATACATTTGCATAAAGCCATTTCGCAGTTACAAGGGAAACATCAGGTCCTATGAACCATCCAGGAGTGTTCGAGATCTCAGGAAGCTTCTGACCAAACATTATCATGCAGCTGGAAGTGTAGACTTTTGTTGTTGTTGTTTGCCTTGGGTTTTAGGGAAAAAGAGACAGCCCAGCGAAGTCTTACACATGTTATTTGGAAGTATTGTGACAGCCAAGAAATTGGGCTGGTGTCAAAAGAAACCACAGTGGCTGTTTCCTTTTTATTATTTTTTAAAAAGCAATTTTGATCTTTCAAGCCCTGAGAGGAAAAAAGTTTACTAAATATACCTCTGTGGGGGTGTGTGTTGATTCAAGCATTTATCTTGTCTTTGATCCCAGAGGATACATTCCTCTGCCCCAGGCCTCCTCACCCTCTGCCTTCACACAAGCCTCTTCCATCTTGGGCCCCCCTCCCCAGGCTCCTAACAGCTGTGGGATAAGGGGCGAAGGTTGGAGCACTTTCTGGAGAAGGTAGACCAGCTCCTCATCTTGCCATGTCTGCCTTATGATGACAAAGGGCAGAAACGTCTTGAATGTATGGCTTATGTAATGAAAAGTCTAGGGATGGGCTGGCTGTGGTTATGGTTGCATTCAGGGCTCAACATCTGTCACAGGAGCATGATTTTGGTCATCTCTGTTGCCTTCCTCTATGTTGGCTTTGGTCTTGGCCCCCTTTGGAGAAATCTGGCAACAAAAGCTGTATACCCCCCATTCCTCTCAGGCTGTCATTCCTGTAACGAGGAATGCTAGGAACTGACTTTTCTTGGCTCCTTTTGGCCTGACTTGGGTCATACGTCCATCTTGAACCAATCATTGTCACCAGGGAAATGCAATAGGCTAGCTTGCTGAGGACAACCCAAAACAGGTGCACTGAGAGGAGTGGAAGAAAGGCTACCCCAAAGCAATGTGGCAGGAGAACTAATCCGTGCAAGAAAATGAGTGATAAGAGGCCCAAACAACCCACGTCAACCACGATTAGGAGCGTTAAGCAGGTTCTTCAAGGCTGACTATCTGGCTCAGGCTACTTAGAAGAGGAAGCAAAGGTCAGTGGATTTCCTAATTCCTACAGGGCTTGAAAAAGCATGGCAGCAGCAAATGTGGTACCACCAGCACTCAGAAAGATCGGGAAGGGATTCCTGAGACCAGCTTTCAAAGCCATCCATGCTTTGGCCCCAGCCTTTCTCTCCACTTCACTTCAACCATCTACTCCAGCCTGACTAATCTCATTTAGCATGATATAAAAACTCCAGTTCAAATGGCCTGGGTTAAAGCTGAAGCCCCACCACTTACTATTTGTATAACCTTGAGCAAGTCTGCTTCCTCTCCTGTAGAATGGAGATCATAGTACATAGCTTACTGACACTAAGTTAAAGGGAGGAAAAGAGATTCTTCAGGCAAATTTAACCCCCGGAGGGCTGGTAATCCTCCTTTGGCCCTCCTCTCTCAGATCCATCACAAGCCCTTCTTTACCCTGCTCAAGGCCCAGAATATGCATCCCTGTTTTGCACCCTGCATCAGCTAGACTCCTTTGTCCTCTGGCTTCCAATTGCATTTGACGGTGAGGCTCGAATTGTTTCTCACCTGCCCCTTCCCTGCGCTTGGATCACATGTCTGGCCTTGGCTGTGATCCTCCGTGGACTGCAACTCCCTCCACATGTTCCCTCCTCCATGACTCCACCTTCCGTTTTTTCTTTTGTTGACATTACGTGTTTCCATTGTCTTTTCAGCCTTGGATAGTGATGGCTTTCCACCATTGCTATGTCCTGATTTCTTAGCATCTCTCATGTGGTCCTTTAACCCTGCTCATACATCTGTCATGCCTCTTCATTAAGATATCCTTATCTATACCACCTGGCATAGGTGTTCTTTCCTCAGACCCTGACGAATACAATAGTTGGTAACAGGAATGGTTCCAGGAAACAACCTTCATTTTTTTTTTAATTATTTTATTTATTTATTTATTTTATTTTATTTTATTTTATTTGAGAGAGAGAGAGAGAGAGAGAGAGAGAGAGAATCTTAAGCAGGCTCCATGCTCAGCACATGCAGGGTGCTCAACCCAATGCAGGGTTCAATGCCACAACCCTGGGATCATGACCTGAACCAAAATCAAGAGTTGGACGTTCAACTCAGGTGCTCCCAGGAAACAACTTCAAAATCAGATTCTGGCACCAGGTTTCTCATTTATTTAATGAATGCATAAATGACCGTGATGTTGGGGGAAATGGGGCACTGGTAATCTATGGCATAAAGTGGCACTAAGATTATTCAAATCATCACTGATAGTGACATAGGATGGAGACCCAGTGGAAGACGAGGTTTTAAGTGATCAAGTGACCACTTCACATGATTACTATGACAACAGTGGTAATTACAAGAACTGCTGACATCATCTGACTATTCTGGAGAGTATGTGAGTGTGTGTCTGTGTGTGTGTGTGTGTGAGAGAGAGAGAGAGACAGAGAGACAGAGAGACAGAGAGAAAGAGAGAGAGAGGAGCTTGGAGCTTTGAACTTCCAACTCAAGACACAAGTGTAGAACCAGAAAGGTTCTATGGAGGCCTTAAAGAAATCCCTTATTGCATGCAGCTTCAGAGGAGACATAACTGTGCATTAGGCCTAAAGTCTAATTATGTGAGTTGAAGATTTGCAAGGCCTATAAGATGTACAACCTTACCAAGCTCCTATGCTAATGCTAGGGTACTGGCCATGAACGAGTTGAATGCTAAGGTTTGGATGAGGATATTGGAATGACACAAATGAAACTAGAGATTGACCAACCACTAGTCCCCCTGAAACTCCATTGCTAGAGAAAGCAGTCCCTTGCATAAAGACTTCCCTATGGTCTTACACAGTGCAGTTGCCTTGTAAGAGGTATACCTATTATCTTGTAGACCTAGCCCCACCTTAGCTCATTGCCTCAAGGCTCGTAATGAGAGTCATATCTCACCACAGCCCAAAGAAAAATGTGAAAGATCTTCCCCAGGAAGAGACAGTTATACTCCAAAGGAATTGCAGTATCTTTTCATTTGTACTGTCAGGAACCTTGGGAACATGTATATGCAAATAGACTCCAAGACTATTAGGCCAAGAAAGATGAAATATAGTTAGATTGGATCAAATTTGTCAATAGGGGTGAATCTACCTGGGATTCAAGATGTGATATGGTAGCTCAAGCAGTTGGGAGTGGCCTTAATAGTTTGCTTGGTTGAGTAATTAAATCCTAGGTTTAATAGTGCCAGGGGGCACCTGGGTGGCTCAGTCAGCTGAGGATCTGGCTCTTGATTTCAGCTCAGGTCGTGACCCCAGAGTCGTGGAATTGAGCCCTTCATCAGCCTCTGTGCTGAGCGTGGGGTCTGCTTCAGATTCTCTCAGAGTCCCTGGGTGGTTCAGTCTGTTGAGTGCTCAACTCTTGATTTTGGCTCAGGTAGTGATCCCAAGGTTGTGCAATCACACCCCGTGTGTTCTTGAGATTCTCTCTCTCTCCCTTTGTTCCTCTACCCCACTCGCCCCCCCCTTCTCTCTCTCTCTCTCTCTCAAAAAAAAAAAAATATATATATATAGCACCTTATATCTAATGAAGCTGATAATGCCAGAACTTCCCTAGCATTATAAAAGGAATCCAAAGCTTAGGGTGATGGGAAATTGAAATATATCTATTATATGTAACCCACTTCATCTCTTTTCTACAGGCCCAGAGGATACTCCCCTTACAAAAACATTAAAAAGTTCATCAGTAAGAACACCAGCATCCTTGAGAAGCTCTGTATGCCTGTTCTCTATAGGTCAGAGATAACAGTGAATGATGCCGCCATTGAATTGATATCTCTAATACTAATTGTAAAAATTGGAATCCCCAGTGACAGACTGTCAGAGACAAGGTGGGCTCAATTACTGTAATAAGCCACAGGATAGAATGATAATCAGATTGCTCCACGTGGATTTATGGTGGTGACTAATTGATCATAGGATGGAAAGGAAAAACACAGATGTGCAACTTAACTATGATATCGCTTAATCCATATCTGCCACAATCCAATAAATATAATGTGAGCTGCATTTGTAAGTTTAAATTTTCTAGTAGCCATCTATTTAAAAAGTAAAAAGAAACCATGATAATAGTTTTAAATGTTTTATTTAACTCGTGTCACTTTAACATGTAACCAATATAAAGCATTTCTGATGTGATATTTGACTTTTTTTGGGGGTACTGTCTTTGAAATCCAGAGTGTATTTCGCATGCGAGCGTGGCTGAATCAGGACTAGCCACGTTCCAAGGGCTCAATAACCACATATGACTAGTAGCTACCACATTAGACAGCATGGAACTATATAATGAGAAAATTATTGTTGTGGCAGGTAGAAACCTGATTCAAGAGGCCAGAGTGATAGTTTCTACTTTTCCACCCAGTTTGCTGAGATAAGGTAGTGCACAAACTCAGAGCCCTTTGACTGAGGAAGAGGTCAGGTCCCTTTAAGGAAGAAGCCTGAAAAGTGACTATGAGTGAATTCTGTGCATTTCTTCAAAGTTTCCCAAGAGGTGCCTGAGGGGCCATTTGCTGGGGTGACTGAGCACAAGAGAAAAAAAAAAAAAAAAACGCATAGACCTTGGATACTAGCTCTCAACTGATACTAATTTCTGAGGACCCTGAAACCACCATGGTCCATCAATCAGAGTGGGGATCTATGAAGGTCTGGTGTTGTATGAAATCTTGGCTTGAATTGTCTTACAATTATTCTACCAGACCCATGTAACAGACATAAATGACAACTGGAACCACATTGGTTCCCTGATCCATGAAATGAGAACCACTAGGGGAGCAAGGCCAAGAGGAAGTCACTGGAAAGCCAACAGCACCCATCCTCCTACCTGCCAGAAGACTAAATGAAAAGGCAATACCACATTCCCCAGGGGTACTCCAGTGATTAGACTCACCGTCAAAGCTGTGAAAGATGGCGAGAGGATGGTTCCAATCATATCCCTGCTCAATACCTATTTGGTCAGGGAAAATGCCATACAGGTTATGGAGAGTAACTATGGATTGTGCTACACGCAGGTAGGTAGTTGCTGCTGATGTAGTATCTTTACTAGAGCAAGGGCACCTGAGGTACAGCCAGTGACTTGACAAATTATTTTTTCTCTCTCTCTTAACTAGTAAGAACAATCAGCAGCAGCCTGCTTTCACCTGGCTGGCATGGTTGGTATACAATCATGGTCTTCAGGGTTATGTCAACTCTCCTGCTTTCATATAATCCAAAGGAGCTTTTATACCTCACAGCACTTCACGCTGGCCCATTATATTGATGACATCACATCACTTGGACCCGGCGAGCAGGATGCAGCCAGAACCTTGAAGCCTCTCTAAGATACAGGCATGACAGAGGATTGGGGGGAAAACCTCACCAAATTTAGAAGCCTGACACATTGATGAAATGCCTAGGAATCCAGTGGTCTCAAATATCTTGGAATAGCCCTTCCAAAGTTAAAGTTAAATCTCTCTACTCTGCACGATGCACCACAAAGAAAAAGACCCAGTGCTTGGTGGGTCTCTTTGAAGTTTAAAAGCAATATTTGGGCGTTCTACTCTGGCCCGTTTGCTCAGCAACTCATAAGGCTGTCATTTTAGGGTGAGTCCCAGAGCAATAGGGGACTAGGTACCAAGCCCAGGCTGTGGTTGCTCTGCCACTTAGGTGGACCCAGAAATTTCAGTGACACTAGAAGTATCTGGACATTTAATCAATGGGTACCAAGCACTGATGTGACCTAAGCTGTTCATTATGAACTGAGTGTTATCCACCAAATCATAAAGTTAGGCATGTGTGAAATCACTCCATCATCTTACGGAGGTGGTGGAGACCTGCGTAGGCACAGGTGAATTGAGACTCCCGTGGCATCCACTTCTGCCGTTTTACCATCTCTTCCTCAATCCATATAAATGGTCTCATGGGAACTTCCCCCTGTTAACAGAAGAAGGAAAAACTATAGGCCTGGTTTAGAGATAAGTCTGTTTGCATGCTGGCACCAGCCAGAAGTGAATGTCTGGTGCATTACAGGGATGGCCCTGAAAGACAGTGATAAAGAAAATTCTCCCAGAAACTTGGACAAAATGTCTGATTCGCTTGGAAAGAAAATGGGCTGAAGTACAAATCTATGTGGTCTCATGGACAGTGGCTGACACTTCCGTTTGATTGGTCAGGGACTTTGGAAAAGACTGAGAGTGGAAAATTGGTATGACAAAGACAGCTGAGGAAGAGAGATGTGGATGGAACTCTTAGATTGAATGAACACTGTGAAGATATTTATAACTTAAGGGAATGATCACCAGAGACCACTCACTGCACAGAAAGCTTCCAAAAATAAGGTAGACAAGTTGACCCACCTTGTGGCTATATTCAACTTCCTTTCTCAGACACCCTGCTGTTTGCTCCATGGGCCCACGTATAGAGAGGCCACAGTGGCAGAACTGGTCACAACAATGGGGACTTCCCCTCGCTACAATTACTCTGGAGATCACCACTGTGAGTGCCCACTTTGTCATCAGCAGAGGGCAACATGGGGCCCTGGAAAGGGTACTAATCCTTTGGGACCCAGCCTATCCCTAATTTTATTGAATTCTACCACCTTGGAGGGGGCAATGCTTTGACTTCATGGGAATAGATACATATTCTGTATGCAGATTTACCTTCTTTGCCTGAAACTCTTCTGTCAAAGCTATCATCAGGGGACCCACAGAATCCCTTATTCATGGTCTTGGTATCTTATACAACATTGCCTCTGACAAAGGAACTCACATTAATACAAAACTTGTGCAGTGATAGGCTCATGCCTGTGGAATTCTGTGATTCTACCATGTACCTCATCACCTGCAGGCAGCTGGTCTAATAAAGGAGTGAAATGGCCAAGAGAGGCTCACTCGTGATTCTAGAGGGGTGACAACACCCTGAGAGATTGAGGTTTTATCTGGTAAGACACCATATATGCTTTGAGTCTGTGGCCAAATGATGGTGCCTTTTCTCTCAAAGCCAAAATATGAAGACCCAAAAATCAAATGAAAGAGGCAGAAACGATACCTCTCGTGATTACATTTGTACATTTAAAATACATGCATAAAAATGTACATTTATAGGGGCGCCTGGGTGGCGCAGTCGGTTAAGCGTCCGACTTCAGCCAGGTCACGATCTCGCGGTCCGTGAGTTCGAGCCCCGCGTCGGGCTCTGGGCTGATGGCTCAGAGCCTGGAGCCTGTTTCCGATTCTGTGTCTCCCTCTCTCTCTGCCCCTCCCCCGTTCATGCTGTGTCTCTCTCTGTCCCAAAAATAAATAAACGTTGAAAAAAAAATGTACATTTATAAATTACATTTATAAAATTTATAGATACATTTCTAAATACATTAATAAAATTTTTTCTTTTTTCTTTTTTTTTTTTTTTTTAAATTTTTTTTTTTCAACGTTTATTTATTTTTGGGACAGAGAGAGACAGAGCATGAACCGGGGAGGGGCAGAGAGAGAGGGAGACACAGAATCGGAAACAGGCTCCAGGCTCTGAGCCATCAGCCCAGAGCCCGACGCGGGGCTCGAACTCACGGACCGCGAGATCGTGACCTGGCTGAAGTCGGACGCTTAACCGACTGCGCCACCCAGGCGCCCCAATAAAATTTTTTCTTGATGTGCACATTCTCTTGGGGTTGGCAGGTTCTGAGGTCCTAGTTTCCAAGGGAGGAAACACTTCCACAAGGGAAGATACATGGCCATGATTCCAATGAATTATTAAATTGGAAGCTGACGCTCCTCCCTGCCCCCAGCCATTTGGGGCTTCTCTTGTCACTAAACCGACAAGCAGGCGAGTTTCCATAACCAGCTAGCTAAGGTGATTGGTTCCAGTTACCAAGAAGAAATTAGGCTGTTGCTATACCCCAAGATCACTGTTGTTTTCAGGGCTCCATGGGGAGAGGCTCTAGAATGCTGCCACCAGGACCTTGCCAGTGGCAGAGGGGAACCTCCAGCTGGCACAGGCTAGAGGGCCATGGCTGGGCTTCATTCTTCATCCTTCTCCAGCCCTAGTGAGTGAGAAGACAGGGATTGTGGAGTCCAATCCAATTCCACAAACATTTACTGGAGAGCTTTTGGCAGTAACAGTGCAGCATAACTGACTAACCAGAGCGTTCATGAACATTCATGAAACAAATTGTTCTGGTAAATTGAGCTTTCTAAGTAACTAAGTTTTATTCTGAAAACTCTTGTTCAATATCTTTCTGAAATGTCTGCTTCTACTTTCTCCCCACCATAAGTGCAGCTTGGTAAGCATGGTTGATGCTTTCTTTGATGAACAGGGATTTTAAAGGCCCTCAAGGTGATTTTTTCCAGAAGACCAAGTCTCAAGGTGATAATGTAGATAAAGAAAGGGAAGGTGATGGGGCTGAATGAACTGCACAGGACTGAAGTTACTTTATCACAAGATAAATTCCTGATATCAGCTTGATTTGCCATCATTTGCCTTCTGGAAGAAGAGTTCTGAAGGAGCTCTGGTTAGTAGGAAGCTTCTGGGAGCCGAGGATTTATTGTTGTAATGACCATGGCTGTTAACCTGTGATGCTCGTGTTTACATGACATGCTATATTTTCATCCTCTCTCATATTTATGCTCACATTTGAATCTGACATTGGCCCTTCGAGGTGGCAAGGGCATGTTTTGTTATTCTCACCAAACCTTTGGAACAGCTGAGGCACAGATAGGGTAGTGGTAGACTAGGGCCCAAATACCTAGACCTGTTCCTCTCCATTTATTTGGTTTTTGTCCTGGAATATTTTCTTAGGGGAGATAATGGGAAGAAGATGACATTTTCATGGATCTTGAAGGAAATGAAAAAAAGAAGAAGAAAACTCGATGTGGGGGGTCACATTGCAATGAAACACTGGATAGAATGAGAAGAGTAGATGGACGGTCAAGGGATCTCTCCCCCAATTCCTGTGAGTGGAACTAAAAAGGGCATGTCCCCGCCACATGGTCAGAGCCCAGGCAGCACAGCACAAGGGCCATTCTCCTCCCACGGGGGTAGTCTCCTGCCGTAACCCTGACATTCTCTGCCAGATCTCGGGCATCTACCTTGGGGAAAAAATCAGGGGATGCCTCCACCTTGGGAGAAGTGTTCTGCCCGAGGGGATGTGCTTTTGCTTCTCGCTTCTTCCCCAAAAGGAGGGGTACTGCTCTTCTGGGCTGACGACGTGGCTCTTCATAGAACAGCAACCAGGGATACAGAGCGAGGAGTGGGTAGTTAGGGGCCTGGGTTCAAAGTCCTGGCAATACAGCCGTGGGCAAATCAAATGAGCTTTCTCCCACGTGCTGTGCTGATTTCCCGTGCACACAGGAGGGGACAATATCCAGGTCCCTCTTGAATTCTAAGGCCATTCTGGAAGTAAACGAGATTGTATAGAAAGAAGGACGTTCTGTTCTTTTTAGAAACAGGAGAACTGATGACCAAGTCACTCTTGGAGACCCAGGGCACAGGCCGTCTGCAGATTTCAGAGGCTGCCTCCCGGTTTCCCGAGATTTCTGCCCCTGGCTGCATCTGACTGTGTGTTACCTCCTGCATTTCTGCCTCAGGTCTAACTGGGGTTGGGGATGAGGTGTATGTGAACGTCTGACTGTGACCTGAACGAACATAAGGAGTCACTGTTTTCTCCGCACATCAGTTTTTACAACTGTAGAATGGAGGCGGGGTGGTAGGGGTGGGGTGGTCCATTCTATTAGATGATTTCTAAAGCGCTTTATGGTCCAACAGTTCAATGGATTGAAAACCGTCTCCCTAAAGAGGAACTTGCATGTTGGGGGCCATGCCTGTGACAAGCCAAGGGCCAGGTGGGCACAGAAGAGTGGGCAGGACGTTTAGGAAGAGCAAGATGTGTGGAGAAGGGAAAGGACTTGGACTCCCAAATAGGCGAGAAAGGCCCAGAACAAAGAACGAAGAACGCACTGTCCACTGCAGGGTAGCATCAGGAGTGAGGCGACTCCATCAGAAGGGCCTCGGCCTTGGACTTCAGGCGTCTGTGCATTACACTGGTGCTGGCCTCCCTGCGAACAGGTAGATGTGTCACGTGCTTGTGCACGTGCTCCAGTGGGGTTTCGTGTACCGGGAGAGCTTGGCTGCCTCCTCTCTCTGAGTCCAGTGAAACCAAGATGGAGTTACCGATGCCTCTGAGGACGGTGAAGGCAGAACATCACAGCCCGGGCAGCCCAGGGCCAGATGCTGAGTTAACACGGCTGGAGACATTACATCTGAACAGGGTAGAAGAGATGGTCGGAGTCCGTTAGCACAATGGGCTCAAAGAACAAGGGTGGTTGGTAGCCCTGTAGAAAGGAAGTCTTGGGGTGCACCCCTTACACGCATACCCTTCCCGGGCACTTCACCCAGGGTCTGTCAGGCCTAAGGGTTTTGCTGTTAGGTTGATCTGCTCTGAGGAGGAAGGTGGGGGGGTGGATGGGGTAAAGGAGGTATACATTCCTGAGGATGAAGCCACCCAGCGGCTCTGCACGCCGCCCCCTCCTGGCTCTGAAATTTCAACAGAAAGCTTGCGCCGGGTGAGGTCTTTGGTAGGCACAGAGGGGAACAATGGCGAGTCCCTCTGGCTCCCCGGAAGAACTAGGCCAGTGTCTCAAAGCGTGAGTGGAGAACCTTTCCTATCCGAATAACGTGGCATGCTCATTTAAAAGGGCATATTCCTGGCATTCTGTACCACTGAATTTGAATCTTTGGGGGCACGGACATTATTTTTTTAGCAAGCTACTCGGAATAATTCCTATGCCCCATAGTGTTAAAAAGCATATGCTCTCTTTGAAGGCTGGGACCACTGTCTGTGTCTGGCAAACTAAACACTCAGTAAAAATGTGTTGAAAGACTGAATGCATAAATGAATGTGGGGGCGAGGGGGAGAAGGCTCATCATTCTCAGTGAGCCAGGAAGTAGCAGAGGTGACTAGAACGAGGGCCAGGGTTTATGGGACCCGGAAATGGGTTCAAAGGATTCCAGCAGGGCCACATTCTCCTACAATGCTATACAGCACTTTGTACTTTACAAAGCTTTCGTCTTCCTTCCCGTTTGAGTCCTGATGAAAAAACCCCCTAAGCTAGACATCACGCTTGTTAACGAATTTTACACGTGAAAAAAAAAATATTGAGGTTCAGAGACTTATTCATCATTTGCCCAATATCATGCAGCTAATAGGGGACAGAGACGTGACGGGTCCTTTGACAAAGAGCTCCAGGCCAGACCATCATACAGTGTCTTGGCTGCTACCATCCTCATCAAGGACAGGATGAGGACATTGGACTTGAATGGCACCACCATGAGCTGCATGTTAACGTGTTAGGGCAGACTGGTGACGGTGAGGGCCGTGCAGGACAGGGGGAGGGGGCAGAGCTGACATTTACTGAGCAGCTACTGTGTGCCATAGCCATCCACTTCCTATGTATTATCTCACATAATGCTCACAACCACGCTGCAAAGATTTCATTGCCCCATTTTATAACAGGCAAATGAGGATCAGAAAGGAAGACAGGTCAATAGCTTGTCCATGATATTGGCCACAAAGCCAGGAAGTGGCAAGGCCATGTTTTGAACTCAAGTCTGACCAAATTCAAAAGCCCATTTACTAAGCCTCTCTTTGTCACCTTTTTCCCCCTTCTTACCTACCATTGGATCCAGGATTTAAAAAAAAAAAATTTTTTTTTAACATTTACTTATTTTAAATTTTTTTTTCAACGTTTATTTATTTTTGGGACAGAGAGAGACAAAGCATGAACAGGGGAGGGGCAGCGAGAGGGAGACACAGAATCAGAAACAGGCTCCAGGCTCTGAGCCATCAGCCCAGAGCCTGACGCGGGGCTCGAACTCACGGACCGCGAGATCGTGACCTGGCTGAAGTCGGACGCTTAACCGACTGCGCCACCCAGGCGCCCCTAACATTTACTTATTTTAAAGAGATAGAGACAGAGCACAAGCCAGGGAGGGGCAGAAAGTGAGGGAGACACAGAATCTGAAGCAGGCTCCAGGCTCAGGGCTGTCAGCACAGAGCTCGACGGGGGGCTCGAACTCGCGGACCTGAGATCATGACCTGGATCGAAGTCAGATGCTCAACTGACTGAGCCACCCAGGTGTCCCTGGATCCAGGATTTTAAAATTTGTTTTTCTTTTTTTCTTTGACTGGTTAGGTAGTCGTGCATTCTATTGTTCTTTTCCTTTTAGAAATTACACTTCATTTTTAAAATACTTTTATATTGAATTATGTATCTTTAACATTTTTTTAGTTTATTTTTATTTATTTTGAGAGAGAGATAGAGAGCAAGCAGGGGAGAGACAGAGAGAAAGGGAGACAGAATCCCAAGCAGGCTTTACGCTGCCAGTGCAGAGCCCGATGTGGGCTCGAACTCACAAACCATGAGATCATGACATGAACCGAAATCAAGAATTGCATGCTTAACCAACTGAGCCACCCAGGTGCTCCTACCTTTTACATTTTAACATACGTACTTAACAAAGTCTAACATGATTTATCTCTACCTGTCTCCTGAGCTGTACAAGGTCTTTACAATGCTGTACATCTGATTTCTCCCACCCATTTTTCTAGCTACTGCTCTCTATTGGGTTGAGCTACATGAAACCGTCAATATTTAACAGTTATTAACCTATAAAAATGGTAATTCATGCAAACAATGCTTTTGATAAAACATTTTTGTTACATCTTATATTTAAACTCCCCCAAATTGGCCAGTTAAAATATTTGACACTTGGATTTACCAACATATAAACCAATTTCCTTACTCACTATTGGTTTTTTTGCTTTGCTTTTTATTTATTTTATTTAGTTTTTAAGTGGTCTCCACACCAATGTGGACTTAAACATGGGCCTTAAACTCATGACCCTGAGATCAAGACCTGAGCTGGGATCAAGAGTTGGACACTTAGTGGGGTGCCTGGGTGGCTCAGTCGGTTAAGCATCCAACTCCAGCTCGGGTCATGATCTCGGGGTCATGGGTTCAAGCCCCGCCTCGGGCTCTGTGCTGACAGCTCAGAGCCTGGAGCCTGCTTCAGATTCTGTGTCTCCCTCTCTCTCTGCCCCTCCCCCGCTCATGTGCTCGCTTTCTTTCTCTCTCTCTCTCTCTCAAAAATAAATAAATACTAAAAAAACCTTAAAAAAAGAGTCAGACACTTAGCCAACTGAGCCAGCCAGGAGCCCCTTGTTTTGCTTTTTAAATACAGAATGTATTTATTTAATCACAAAACCCCACAGAAACAGTGGGAATCAGCCAAGTAAATATCGTACCGGACAGAACTGAACAAATCTGTGCTAAAGCAACACACCCTGTCTTCTCTCTCTTCTTTCTGAAGAGGCTTTGGTTCCATGGCCTCTTCCACCAAAGCTAAACAATCTCTGAGACACATGGTCGGAAAATTCCATAAGAACATCGCTGCCTCTTCCCCACAATTTGATGCTCGCAATTTGTCTGGATTTGACCTTCGGTAAGACATTTTTACTGCTCAGAATCTGTTTTCACTTAAGTAAAACTAAGGTTTGGGTCTGAATCTAAGAATCTCAGCCAAGGGTTTACAGAAGAGTCACCTGAGTTGTTTCAGTGTTACTGTTAGTTGTTAGGACCCCCTTCTTCCTTATGTTCAGTTTCATTAAAAGGTTTTTTTTTTTTTTTTCAGGGTAGGTCTATGAGTAGTAATCTCAGTCTTTGAATGTCTAAAAGCATTTTTATTTCACATTCTTCTTACGTGACAGTTGAGCTAGTATAGAACTTGAGGCTGACAAGTTTCTTATCCTAAGCATCTTGTCTCTTCCTCTTTCATGACTCTTGTTAAAGGTATGTCCAACCTCCTCCTTGTACCCTTTTTACCTCTTAGGTTGGTTTTCATCTCTTTATCTCTCCAAACTGCATCCTAGGGAATCACCTCAGATCCAGCTTTTTAAAAATTCACTAATTCTCGGGGTGCCTGGGTGGCTCAGTCGGTTAAGCGTCCGACTTCGGCTCAAGTCATGATCTTGAGGTTTGTGAGTTCAAGCTCCGCATTGGGCTCTGTGCTGACAGCTCAGAGCCTGGAGCCTGCTTTAGATTCTGTCTCCCTCTCTCTCTGCCCGTCCCCTGTTCGTGCTCTGTCTCTTAATAATAAATAAACGTTAAAAAAACAAATTTAAAAAATTCACTAATTCTCTTGTGCACCTGGGTAGTTCAGTCAGTTAAGTGTCCGACTCTTGATTTTCGCTCAGATCATAATCCCAGTGTTGTGGGACTGAGCCCCACGTCAGGCTCTGCACTGACAGCAGGGAGCCTGCTTAGGATTCTCTCTCTCCCTCTCTCTCTCTGCCCTCCCCCTTGCTCACTCTTTCTCTCACTCTCAAAATAAATAAACATTAAAAAAAATTTTCTCTTTTTTTAAACATTTATTTTTGAGAGACAAAGAGAGACAGAGCATGAGTGGGGGAGGGGAAGAGAGAGAGGGAGACACAGAATCCAAAGCAGGCTCCAGGCTCTGAGCTGTCAACACAGAGCCCGGCGGGGGGCTCGAACTCACAAACCCTGAGATCATGTCCTGAGCTGAAATCAGATGCTTAACTGACCGAGCCACTCAGGCGCCCCACATTAAGAAAATATTTTTAAAAATTTTACTAATTCTCTTCTTGGCCTTGAAAAGGCTATTATTCAAGCTTCAGTTCAATTGTTAAACTTGACTATATTTTTATTTCTAGATTTTTCTAGATTCTTTTCGACAATTGCATTTTTTGTTATATGGTCTTATGCATATCAACTCAATGTTTAGTCCATCTTTAATATTTTTTAAAATAAAAGTACTTATCAAAGTTTCTTTCAAATTGTTTTATTTCATCCAGATATTGAGGTACAAGTTTCTTTGACTTGATGTATCTAACTATCCTTTATGATGATTGTTTTCTTATGTGCTTATACTCTTTGACTGTGAGCCTCTCGTCCGTGGGAGTCAATTCCCATGGGATTGCCATGTGCCCTGCGCTGTGGACGCATCCTTCCTCACAGGGCATCACGACAGTCCCACAGGTGTCAGTTTCTGGCTTGTTTTCATGTTAATTTCTCACATGAGACCCCTGTACCTTGTGACAGGGAACTTAGAACCGAAACCTGTCAAATTGTTTTGGGATGCCAATTGCTTGAGAGCAACTCTTTGTACACCCATGGCCAGAGTGGACATCAACCTTTCCTCATGAGTTTCCGAGGTGGCTGGTGAAGTTTTCCTTATCTTGTTTCATCGATAGACCAACTCTGCATAATCCGTACCTTTATGACAGCTCAAAATTCTACTCCATGGGGCCTGTAGCCCAGACTCCTCTCCCCAGACAGGTAACAGAATTCCAGCCCCCAGCTGATTTTATAATTCCAGGAGCCATTTTGGTTTGGCACCTGTTAACCACCTTGACCTTGAGTCTCCTCTTTGTTAATCTAGCCCTGGGGATTTTTTCTCCCTTAACATGGAGCTCGGCTACGTTTTAAATTTTTCTTTCAAGTGTTATATTCTAAATTTCTATATAGAAATTACAACGCACAGCTCCTTCTTCAGTGTGAGGAGAGGCTCACTTAACTCATGTTCTGTTTTGTTTGATGGCTGTTCGGAAGGAATAAAGGCCCGATTCCCTTAGAAGTCAGACGGATGAAATGAAGCTCACCGGAAGGAAGGAACCCTAGTGAGCAACTTAGAAGGAGCCAAGGGAAGATACTGGCAAGGGTACCTCTTTCAGAAAGAAGTTCAGAGCTACTTGGGGTGGGGGGGGGGAGTTCAAAATGGAGCCCATCTCTGAGGCTTGGAGCTCTGAACAAAGAGGCAGAGGTGCTGAGGAGATAATTACCAGTGGTAATCTAAGCAGCAACAGCATACAAGCTGCATCAGGCCTGTGAAAAGGCCCGAGGCTGCCTGGAGGTGGGAAAAAAGACAAGCAAGAAAATGTTCAGAGAAAGGGAATTTATAACAGTTTTGTTAATGACAAAGCATTCAATTTGTACTGCGGAGGTTTTATTTCGTTTAACCCTTCGCTGACTGGAGTATTTCACAGCTTCTAAGGACAGGTTCCATGCCACTAGCTGAGTAACAGGTTTTAAAATGGAAAACAAGAGAACGTATCCAGCGCTGTTCTTTTTCCCATCATCCGGGCCCCAAGCGGTCCAGCCACCGCTCCGGTGCTCACCTTAATCAGGCGACACCGATCACATGGGGGTCAGTCTCTAGGAATCTGTAGGAATCAAAGAGCATCCACCTGCCTTTAAAGCTGCTCAGCCCCGCGAATGATGGGAATACCGCAGAGCCCACGACGGAGAAGTACGTCAGTGGCAGCGGAGTCTGTCTAGCATGAACCAGGGGGAAGGAGGCAGATTTGCGGCTACTTAATGCTAAGAGGGAACTGAGCTATTTCAGCAGATACCCAAAGAGTTCAGGATAGGGATGAACCCAACCCCGCCCTCGCATCCCCTCCCCCGCTCCCGGCCCCGGCCCGAACAGTGGCAGTGACTGAGGTCTCTAAGGGAGCTAATGACCATGAATTCTGTTCTTACCCTGTTTGTAAACTCCAATCACCACAGCCTAAGCAACCTGATTGTGGGAACTACGTAAATCCCCGGGGACACAAATATCCCCAAGGAGAAGGGGTGTGGGAGGAGAGGGGCATGGGGAGCAAAGGGTCCTCACCCACTGACTTAAAGCAGGCGGGAAAAGAGAAGATGCTTGTGGGAGAACGGAAAGAATGGCAGAAGCTCTGCCCTGGGGTGGGGGTGGGGAGGGATCGCTTCTCTTTGTGCCGGAACCTCACGCGGTGAACCGGCTTGACGCCTGGACGCCCGGAATGGCGAAGGCGAGAAATTCCGGGATTCTGTTCTGGTCCTGATAATGTTAGTGGTGACAGCACACATCTCCACAGTGCTTGCTGTGGGTCTAGCACACTCCGAAGCACTTTGTAGACAACTCACTTAGTCCTCACAACAGCCTTGCAAGTTAGGTAAACTGAGGCACCTCCCCAAGGTCACGCAGACAGTGAGTGAGGGAGCCGGGAGTCCAATCTTGGCAGACCGACCCGGGTGCCCATGCTCTGAAACAGGAGGCTCAGGTGCACTTATATATGGAGATATCTGTCAGCACATAACGACGATAATAACAGCACTAACAGTAGGAACTGCTCCCAAGCCCTTGCTGTGTCCCAGGCGCTGTACCAAGCATTTCAGATACATGATCACATTTAACCCTTAGGACAGCGCCGTGAGAAAGGTGAGAATATTACTCCGGTTTTCAAATGAGACAAGGGACAGTCTTACTGGTTTAGCAGCGGGGAACAGCTCACCCAGTTAATGAGTGGCGGTGCTGGGGCCCTGGCTTGTGTCTAGAATACAAGAGACTGTCAGGAAAGAAGGGTGAAGTGAGAGACCTATTCAAGGGTCAGGAAAAACAGCTTCATTGATCTGGTGAAAAGAGGCTCACTCCACACATTAAACACGGGCACAGAAGGCTCTACTACCCCTTCCCAAATTACTTCTGGAAGATGGTAGAAGGCACCGAAGATGGCTTTTTCTCCAAGCATTATTTTCTTTCGCTAAGAACAGATTGGGGATAAACTACAGAGCCCAGTTCTGCAAACTAAGCCAAATCCCATCCACACCTGTTTTTTTCTTAATGTTTTTATTTATTTTGGAGACAGAGAGACAGAGTATGAGCAGGGGAGGGGCAGAGAGAGAGGGAGACACAGAATCCGAAGCAGGCTCCAGGCTCTGAGCTGTCTGCACAGAGCCCGACACGGGGCTCGAACTCATGGACCGTGAGATCGTGACCTGAGCTGAAGTCAGACGCTTAACCGACTGAGCCACCCAGGCACCTGGATCCACACCTGTTTTTGCAAATAAAACTATTGTAACACAGCCGTGGCCACTCATTTACATACCATGAGTAGTTACAGTGGAGACCATGTGACCCATGCACCTGCAATATTTACCATCTGGCCCTTTGCAGAAAACGTTTGCTGTTCTCTGCCATAGAGATCAAAACTAAAGGGGTCTGTTAGTGGACTGGATGTGTAAAGAGCAGGAAAGGGAGGAATCCAGAGTGACTTTTAGGTTTGGGGCACTCAACAATTCACCTCTCTTTTATTGATCTCCACCTGCACATACCAAGGATTCAAACATGCAAGGATGACCTCAGAGAAACACACACAAATGCAAGTGACAGACGGAAATAAAACTGAGAGGAGCCTACAAAAGCGGTCTTAGTACCGCATCCGTGAAGGCTGGAGACAGCAGCGGATTTCATTTTTACCTCTTTTCTCAGATGCCTAAGGCAATGTGATGGGATCTTCCTCCCTCCGCTCCGGAAGGTTGTGAACAACGAAGCTGACTTGATCCATCAGGAAAAGGTAGGGGATTCACTCATTCATTCATTCATCCATTCATCATCAATTTTGAGCGCCCGCTCTGCGTCAGGCACTGTGCCGGCTGCTGAGGACCAAGCAGGGCCCTGCCCTCATGGAGCTTTCTTAATTGTGCCCAGAGGGCAGGACTGGGGGGAGAAAGGGAGAAGGGGGGAAGATTTGGGATGATGAGGGAGTGCGCGTCAGATGGTTTCTGTTCTCCCAGTAAAGAGGTGAAAGAGCCCGGATGAGAGGCTTAAGGGGAGAAGAGTTGTCAGATGGCATCTCCTGTGGGGCGAAAGTTCCCCCCAGAAAAGAAACAAAGGGGAATCGCCTGGCAGAATTGTGCCAATCGGAAGGGTGAAGTCATGCATTTAAAGTAAAAGCAGGCTCAGCGTTAAGGTGTTCTTCCAGCAACACTGCGCAGCTCAGGTGATGCACAAAACTGGACGTGCGTGGACGGGGACCGGACAGGAGACAGCCTCACCGCGGGGAGAGCCGTTAGAAAATGCAGGAGTGTGACGTCTCTCATGAAGTGTAAGCATTTGTTAACTGGACTGAGGTCACGGGTCATGATATTGGAAGTATTGATCAAGTCCAGGTCTGCTGAGTAAAAAACTCTGCTTCCTTGCGGAAATCTGAAGACCTTATCTCTCGCTGACAGGCGCTAATGACTCTAATGCTGCTAGGACACTTCAGTTCAAAGAGATGATTAGCGTTGTCAATTAGGCCCGGATGCATCGATTTCCTCATTAGCCTTCGGTGTGCGTTGTGGCTCTGGAGGCGCAGGCTGCCCCCCACACTGGGTGAGGTCCTCCGTCAAGGAGACGCTCCGCCAAACCATTTCCTATTTGCAAATGGACATTTGCTAATTTTTTAAATGTAAAACCAAGACCTTTTGTGTGAGTATAGATCCACTCTTTCTTCCGTGAGTCTTATCCATAAGTCATCGGCAAAGATTTCTATCCAACCCAAGGTCCTGAAAACAGTTGTGTAGCAAACGGAATGCAGGGCCGTTGGGATTATAATTCTCCTCCCCAACCCCACCCTTGTTAATCTTTTACAGACAAGTCAACCACTTCTAGAAAGCTGTTTCCTTTCTTTGTTTCTTTCTTTCTTTCTTTCTTTCTTTCTTTCTTTCTTTCTTTCTCCTTCCTTTCTTCCTTCAAGTTGCCTTTATGGGCTCTTTCCAAAGCATTCAAATTAATTTTCATAGAAACAACTACTTTGGGGGGGGGGGGTGTTCATATTTCATCAGGTTACATGATATTTAACGAAAAGCATGGGACTGCAAAAGAGTACAACTGGTGGGGACAGATTTGGGCCCCAACACAGCTGGCTCTAGTAAGCAGGTAAGGTGATAGGGAGGAGACGGTGAGGGGGCTGGGGAGAGGCCACCTGGGTGGGCAGAAGCCATGTGTCTTTCCTGAGAGTCCGCAGGGCTGGTTAAGAGGTTGGTTAAGAGGTCCATAGTGTCCTAGACAGAGGGAGATTGATGGCGGACTCTGTTGAGATCTGAGCCATCCATGTTGATGCTTGAGTGCAGCACAGTCCTTTCTTTAGGCCTGGACCTGCCCCTTTTCCTGATCATCTTTCTACAAAATGGCCTTGGGTGAGGGAGGGGGATTCATTAAGTGTCTGGTGTATAGGAGGAGTTTATCAGATTATCTTTCTTCTCATATTGAGAGCCGGCAGTGCTCAGGTATAGAAACACGGCTTTTCCTAACTGACCAGTGTTTGTCCAGGTGCGCCCCTTAGAAGTTGCTGTGAGTGAGAAGCCTGCCCCCCTACCCCCAAAGTCGAGCTGGCTTCCCGGGTGTGGAGTCTGGGGGCCCCGTGCCAACCACTGGAGGCCACAGGGCTCAGGGAGAAGGGCTTCCTTCCTCCCCAGCCTCCACTGCTCTGCGGGAAGACATGGGAGTTGGGGGCCTGGGCAGTGGCGCTCGGGCAGATAAGAGACTACTGGCCCCCATCACCGCTGCCAACCTTGACTGCAGCTGCTGCCAGAACTGGAGACCGAGCTGACCATGTTCTGCATGACCCTGGTACCCTGGCATTAATAAAGGGGGTTGGCAGCATGGGAGTTCTAGATAAGCAGAGCGGGTGGATCCCTGGCTCCCACTGCCAGAATTCTGGTGATGTGAACCTGCCATAAGAGTGGGGGCAGTGAGCTTGAATGCTGCTTCCCTGCAAAGGAAACTCAGACCTCTGGCCTCAGCGTTTCGGAGAACCCCATCCTTGTGGCAGGAAATTAAGAGATATCCCGGTATCGTGGAGGCAGCACAGACAATTCCAGGGGCCGGAACATGTGGGATGTGGGAAAATGTTAGGATTAAGCAGGTTAGCTTCAGAGTCAGTCAGGCTGGGTTAGAATCACAGTGGTTGAATGACCGTGGGCTACTTCTGCAGCATAACCTTTTGGACCTGGGTCTCAGTCTCCTCATCAGTAAAATGGGGGAATGCATACCTACCATGGTGCGTTGGGAGGAGGATGAAGAGACGTATAAATACTCAGCACACTGCTGGCTTGTTGGAAGTTTCCCATAAACGCCAGCTTCCTAGAACACCAGGAGGGAGATGCTACAGTGTGGAGAGGTGGGCTGTATAGGTCAGACCTCTCTCAGAACCCTCCCCGCCACTGCCTGTGTCTCACCAGGGGGACCGGAAGTCAAATTGCTCACCCTCTCCTGGCCCCAAGTGTCCCTTCCCATACCGCAGAAGGTGCCTTCCAGCGAGGAGGTTACAAACCTTGACAGCAAGAGTGACTTCTATTTGGGGGCCTCTTAGATACTGGTATTGCCTTAAGTAGAGGCATTTCTGAGGCAACATCAGGGCCACCTGGCATTTGGGGATTTCTGTATTGGATGTCGGATCCCCCAGTGACAACCTAACCCGATGTGGTTTTCCACTGTTACCTTTAAATTCCTGGACGCTTCAGGGTAAGGTTCATAGTCCCCCCTGCCAATTCCACCTCTGGCTTTCTTCATCCCAGGATCCACAAGACCTAAGCCCTAGGTTGTGGTTGTAAACTATTTTTGCCAATTCTCTGATACCCCTCCCTTCCCCTCCCCTTGACTGTGTAACTCAATTCTAAAGAATAGAATGGGGTGGAAAGATGCTGGTCCTGAGGCTAGGTCATCCAAAAGTAGCTTCTGCCTGGCTCTTTCCCCTGGTTATCTCACTCTGGGGGAAGCCAGTGGCCCCCATGAGGGCAGTCAAGCACCCGCAGAAGAGATCCACAAGGAGAGGAACTGAGGCTCCTTGACAAAGGCCAGGACCATCTTGCTAGTCATATGGGGGGGGGGGGTGCTGCCTCAGAAGTGGCCTCCAACTCCAGTTCGAGTCAAGTTTTCAGATGATTGTGGCTCCAGCCAATGTCCTGACAGCAACCTCAGCTGCCTGGCCTCGTCTCTTCCAGATTCTTGACCCATAGATAATGAGTTTAGTATTTTTGTTTTCATTACGAGTGGCTTTTGTTATTGCATTAAGGCTTAAAACTGCTGGGGTGCCTGGGTGACTCAGTCAGTTGAACGTCCAACTCTTTTTTTTTAAATTTTTTTTTAACATTTATTCATTTTTGAGAGACAGAGACAGAGCGCAAGCGGGGGAGGGGCAGAGAGAGAGGGAGACATAGAATCCGAAGCAGGCTCTGGGCTCTGAGCTGTCAGCACAGAGCCCGATGCGGGGCTCGAATTCACAAACCATGAGATCATGACCTGAGCCGAAGTCAGAGGCTTAACCGACTGAGCGACCCAGGCACCCCAAGCATCCAACTCTTGATTTCATCTTGGGTCATGATCCAGGGGTCACGTGATCGAGCCCCACATTGGGCTCCATGCTGAGCATGGAGTTTGCTTAAGATTCTGTCTCTCTGGGGCCCCTGGGTGGCTCAGCTGGTTCAGCGTCCAACTTCGGCTCAGGTCATGATCTCACGGTTTGTGGGTTCAGGCCCTGCATCGGGCTCTGTGCTGACAGCTCAGAGCCCGGAGCCTGCTTCGGATTCTGTGTCTCCCTCTCTCTCTGCCCCTCCCCTGCTCATGTTCTCTCTGTCTCTCAAAAACAAATAAACATTTAAAAATTTTTAAAAAAAGATTCTCTTTCTCTGTCTGCCCCTCTCCCTGGTTCACAGGTGCTCATGCTCTCTAAATAAATAAATGAAAAAATGAATAAATAAAGACTTAAAACTACTATGTTTGGGAGTAAATAAATATACAACAAGATAGCAAACACACCCCATCTCCCTGGAGTTAAATGTCGCGTGAACCCCCTGCTTCCATTGTGCTGGTGGAAGTCTGTCTGACGTCCCAGATGAAGGCAGCAGGGACTGGCAGGCCAGGAGCAGTACTCTGAGGACAAAGCACTTTGGCTCCTGGAGAAAAGCTGGCCCAGCCTCTTGTCCCCGTCTTCTCAAACGAGGCGGAAGGCCCTGGGACCTGGAGCATGAAAGTGGAGCTTCTAGAGCATAGGCCTGGTTTCCAGAAGGGATGAGCACTAGAACACCCATGTTTGTGTCCTTCTCACCTCCTCTGAGAAACAACCCCGGGCCCACCCCACCCCGGTCTTGGCAAACTCACTTACGCAGAGTCGAGGTTTGTTCAGTGAAGGTAACCAGGTAACGAATAAGCGGGGCGCTCAGGGCCCTAAACAGACACCTGGGTTCCTCTTCTTCCTCTCCCTCTCCTCGGATAGTGGGGTTCTCCAGGGTTCTGTCTGCAGTGGGTGGCGATGGGGGTGAGGTTCAGGCAAGCACATTCCTGAAAAGCGCCTCTGTCCATTTTTCAAGGTAATAGACTGGCGTGGCAATCGCAGACCGACGGCAGTTGGGTAGGAGAGAGGGCAGTGCGAGCACAGCCCGGAGAGATGGGATGTGGGCAGACAGTGGTCAGATGACGCCATCTTTCTTACACACTTGCCCTCCACCATCCCCGCCCCCACGCAAGCACTGCTCAGATCGGAATCTGAATACACCTCTTTCCCCTCCGCTCTTCTCACTGTACCTGTGACACCGAGGGACCTCAAACTCCCACTGCTCCAAACACTCCTGTGTTCTGATGACTCCCGGAAGACATCATCGAGCCCAGTTCCCCACTGAGGTGCAGATCCCATGCGTCCAAGCAGCAACTGATATGTCGGTCAAGTCTGTCCACAGTTTGGTCTGAGCCTCATCTACAACCTAACCTTAAACCTCTGTGTTGCAGCACACTTATTGGAGCTTATCTATTTTTCCTTGTGGCAGAGGCTACAAGCTGCCAATTAAAAGGGTTCTGACCCCAATTCCAGTGTGTGTGTGTGTGTGTGCGCGTGTGTAGGGGGCGGGTGAGTTTTCCCACACCACCAGGCCATTCTCCAACACCAGCTAGGTGTTCTACAATTCAAGTCAGTTTTGACACTATCCACTGGGTCCCACCTGTTTAGGGTTCGTACAAGACTGCCCCCCACCCTTTCAGATGCCGGTTATAAATAAATCTAGGTGGTCACCTGGGCTTCCGACCACCAGCTACAGATTGGAGGTTCCGACGACCCCCGACTTAGGTTCACTTGATTGGCTAGAGCCGCTCCCAGAACTCACACACATACAAAGCACTGAGCCTTACTAGGTTGTCGGTTTATTATAAAAGGTTTTAACTCAGTAACAGCCAGGTGGAAGAGACGCTTATTGCAAAGTACGTAAGAAGGTCTGGGGCTTCTGTGTCCTCCCTGAGTACCCCGGTGTCTCCACACCCGCATGCGTGCACCACCACACCTCTCCAAACCCAGTCCTTCCGGTTTTTGTGGAGGCTTCGCTACAGAGGCATGATTGATTAAATGGTTGGCCTTTAGCAACTGAGCTCAGTCTCCAGTCCTTCTTTCCTTCCTGGAAGTCAGGGGGTGGGACTGAAAGGTCCCACCTTCTAATCCCCCCTCCCTGCATCAAGCCCTAGCCTTTGTTACCTATGGGCCGTCCTGAAATCACCTCCTTAACAAAAGACAGTTTTATCATCCTTATCACAGGAAATTCCAAGGGTTTAAGGAGCTCTGTAGCCAAAAGGGCACCTAATATATATTTCTTATTATAAATCATGATATCATGCCGATCAAAATCCATATCTCTTACCCTTTCTTTCTAATAGAACCCAGCTATACTCTGGTTTCTCTTCAGGTTGCATAAATCTTTCACCTTTTACTAATAGAACCCAGCTAAAAGACCATGGCTTCAAGCCTCCCTTGCAACTATAGGAGGCCAAGTGACTAAGTTCAGGCCGGTGACATATTAGCACAAGTGATGTGTTGGGAATTCTGGAAAGCTATTTACAAGAAGATGAGTAAGCTGGAGGGAGAAGTCTTTGTCCTCCTCCCCTTTCTTATTTCAGCTTCCTAGAACTGAGATGTGATGGCTGGAGCATCAGCAGCCATTCTGGATCATGAGGTGACCTTGAGAAGGAAAGCCAAGTGCTAAGGATGGTGGAACAGAAAAATAGAATATTAAAATATGTATGGCCCCATTATGCATCTGGTTCTGTTCAGAACACATTTCCAACTGAAGTAACGTACTCCTCACAGCAATTCTATGGGACAGGTATTTTTATTATCCTCATTTGACAGCTGAGAAAACAGAGGAAAGAGGTAACATCCTCATTCCTCTTGGCCTGAGAAAGAATTAAAACCCAGACAGCGTGACTCTGGAGTCGCTGCTCTAAGCATCTGCCTTGCACTACCTGGGTTCGTGACGACCGTCGAGCTGCCTCATCAGCCCCAGGCTGCCTGGCTCTGCACTTTTTTCATGGGAGAGAGAAAGAAACCTCAAGCTCGGTTAAGCCCCTGCTATTTTGAGTTTTCTCTTGTCAGCTGCCAAGCCGGTGCCTACCTGATACATTCTCCAAATTGATTTTCGTGCCTCCAGGCACTTGTTCAAACTGTTCCTTCTGCCTGAAATGCCCTTTCCCTTGTACACTCCTCTGTTAGCACACCTCTTATGCAGAACAACATCAATTACTTGTTTACCCATCTGCCTCCCAGCTGGAGGGTCACCTTCCGAGCGTCAGGACGCTGTTTTAGAATATTCGATACCGTCAGAACTTAGCCTAGCATGTGCCTTAGTCTGGCACATAATAAGTGGTCAATAAATGTTTCCTGAGTTTAATCAAATTGGGAAATAAATGCCAGTCCTGGACAAAAGCAGGATAAAACAATGTGACATCAGAGACGTTGGGATTCACTACTCTCCTCTCCTCCGCCCTTGACCAGTACTGTGCCAGATCTTCATACTTGCTTATTGATTCTTCAGCCAAGTTTGTCTTTTATTCCACAGTGAAACGAAACTTACTTTAATGAGCACTTTGTGTATGACGAGCACTTTGCATATTATTTGAGTCTCTGCGACACTGAGAAGTTACAGATGATGACAGTTTGTTCAGAGAGGTCAGGTGATGCTCCCAAGGTCACAGAGCTGGTAGGAGGCAGATTGAGTTGAACCCAGGACTACCTTATGTCATAGGCTCATATTCTTATCAATGACAGCCCATTGTTTACAACATGTCACATGACATCAAGAGCACTAACCGAGGATTCCACGGGCCTCATTTCTAATCAAGCCTCTGCTCTCTGTTTGGACCTCAGTTTCTTCAGCTATAAATTGTGGGTGATCTCCGGGAACCCTTCTGGCTAAACTTAAATGCAAAGTTTAGGTGATCAAGAGTCTTTCTTATATAGGAAAGCAAAGAGGGCAAAACGTACAGAAAGGGAGCAACTGGAAGGCTCTGGTCTAAAGGCAAGCCTAGTGTTAATTCTGCCAGACACTTACTCTGCTGGGCCTGCCTGGATCCAGGAGTCATCAAACCCATCCCCTGCCTCCTATCATATCTGACACAGTCACCTATCTGAGCCAGTGAAATGACAGCAAGAAGGACATTTGATGGGAGAAGCCTGAGTCTATAAATAGATGCCTTTCATCGGAGTCACTGGGGATGGAGGAGGTTGTCCAGACAGGAAGTTGTGGGCTCCCGTGGACCTGTGTGTATTGACATTCACCAGGAAACTCCCACTGCATCAGGGATTCCGGGGAGGCTGTCACCTCGGGAGTCTGAGAGACGTACAGTGAGTGTGAACAAATACAGTGTGTGCTCTTGGAGGAACCAGAGTGCCAGAAAATTCCCCGAGGGCCCTCCAGGAGCCACAGAATGCTAAAGGCAAACAGGCTGGAAGACTGGCTGCCCACTGCTCTTTCAGATCACAGCACGGAGCAGCACATCCCTGGGGCCCCCATCCCCACTTGGGGGTCCACTCAAGGCCACGACCCTTCTACTCAGAGTCTGGAGTTCAAATCCAGCTCGACACCACCTGTCATGTGAATTTAGCATTTTCATTTGTTCTTTTTCAAATTGCTATTTATTATACAAACAATCAAACAAGATGATGCTTCTACTCAAACACAACAACGCTAGCTTGCCACACACATCAGATAATAACCAAAGCTGACAGTTGGATGGCTTATAAATCACGCTTACACCCATTACCTCACTGGGGCTTCCCTTCAGCCCTAAGGTGTAAGAATTGTGTTGAAGCATATGAAATGGCTGATATTCAATTGTTTCTGACCTACAAAAATGGCACTTTCCCGCGGTTGACTTAATATGTCTGCTATCATCTTCGTTTCCCTAATGAGGAAACTTGAGGCTTTTACTCACTATGTGACTTGTCCAAGGGTTTTTAGTAAACAGCGGAACGGGGTCTGTATCTCTGATTCTGATTCCTGACGTTGTTTATTCATCCCACGAACATTTATTGTGAGCCTCCTATATGCCAGGCGCCTGCTGGGTGCAGAGGGGAATGTGTCCTCGCCTTGACTGTTTGGGCATGTGTACAGGCACAAGGGAGCACGGGGAAAAGAGCATCGGATGGCAGTAATTACTTAGCACATGCTGAACACTCACTCTGCCAGGCCCGATTCTGTTTTGTATTTCTGCTTCTGTATTCTTTACTTATGTATTTATGTTTTATTATGTGCAAACATAATGATTATTACTAATACTTCCAGATTGAGTAATATAGCCTTGCCCACTTTACAGGTAAGGAAATTGAGGCAGAGGAAGGCCAAGTAACGTGACCAAGGTTGACAGCTAGGATTGCATCCCAAGCAGTGTGGCTCCAGAGTCTGTGATAGGAGCCAGGCTGAATCTGCCTGGGGGACACCTGGGCGGGAGGGGGGGGGGGCCTGAGCTGGGACCCGGAGGATGAATAGAGCAGAGTCCTCCTGAGCAAAAGGAAAAACACACAGGGGTACCTGGAGCCTGAGGTACAAAAGCCTGAGATAGAAAGGCGTGCTCTGGGGAATCAGCCTGGAGCACCAAATGTTAGGGAAGGAAGCGGTAAGAGACGAGGCTGGAAAAACAGGCAAGAGGCAGGCTATGTAAAAAGTTTATATTTTAGGGGTGCCTGGGTGGCTCAGTCTGTTAAGCGTCCAGGTCATGATCTCACGGTCATGATCTCATGGTTCTTGGGTCCGAGCCCCGCGTCCGGCTTTGTGCTGACAGCTCAGAGCCTGGAAGCTGCTTCGGATTCTGTGTCTCCCTCTCTCTCTGCCCCTCCTCCACTCACACTCTGTCTCTCTCTGTCTCTCAAAAATAAATAAATGTTTAAAAAAATTTTTTTAAAGCGTTCATATTTTATCTTGTAAGCAATGGGGGCAAGGGTGGTTAGAATTCTTGTCAGGGGAAAGACATGATCAGATCAGCCCTGCTGCAAGATAGAATGGAAGACGGAGTGGGGGCATAGTGGAGGTGGGAGGGAGACAAGGGGGTTTTGTCATTTGGGGGTAGGGGTCCACTCGCAGACCCCTTCTCAAAGCTCCTTTGTCACTAATTCTTCTATCTGGTTCCTTCCAAATCCCTGGCCATCAGGCCAAACCATTCACTGTTACTCATAAATCACTTTAGATGCTAACCTTAGGCCATCTCTTCTTTTGAGAAGGGTGGTCAAAATATACGGTCGAACGTGCTGTCCCTAGGAGGATTTGCCTGCTCTGCTGTCCTTCAAGGCTGGTTCTGAGGCCATTTCTGATGCCACCGCAGCCCCTTACTGGGTGATGCCAGTGTATTGTCCAGAGCCACTTGTAAATCAGGTCCCAATTTCTCCTCCTGCAGACAGCAGGTCATAGGGAACGCTCCATGAGGTCACAGGTATGTGCCGAGAGTGGGGTGACTGACAGCATAACAGGAGCAAGTGTGTTGGGAGTGCAAGCCATGAGCAACTTGCTTGTGTCTTCAGGCCCCGCTTGACCCAGGCTTAACCATGCTGCTTCCGCCTGATGGCATGGTGGTGCTGGGCACACGCTTCCTTCTTGGCTTATTGATCAGATCATACCCAGTTCATGATGGGCAATGTGGGCTCCATGGTCATCTGGAATCCCCTGCTCCAGTCTTCGGTCTGTGAGGTCTAGTGGAAAGTCAAGAGCCGTTTCTCACATGAATAATTACTGAGCAAAGAGGTGAGATCATTGTTGCAAACAACCTCAGAGGCCCTCACTGTGATTCTCCCATTGGTGCTCTCAGGTGGCTCCATGCAGAATCCTGATCTACCACACACGGTGATCACCATTGGATCTTCTGGGTCATGGGAGGCACAAGACACAGCTGCTTACATTGCAACCTGGATCCACAACAGAATCTTCTCTTGCTCTTGGCCCGTCTCAAAGCTGGAAGCTGTTGACATCTGCATTAATCTCTGCAACTCCCTCATGGCAGTATGAGGACTTGAGAGACTCCCATTTGTCCTTTCCACAGCAATAACCCTTATTCCACGCACGCATCAGGAGCCAGGGTAGGGATTCTGCCAGTTGCTAAGGTTATCTATTCTAATTGTTTAGTCGGGAACTGAGAAAATAACCATGGGATAGGCTAAGAGACCCATTGGGTCTACCATGAGATAGAGTCAGGTGAAAATCCATGTATCACCTGGCTCCCAAAAGACTCACATTGACCAATGGATAGAGTAGTGTTCTGGGCCCCCAAGAATTAATGTTACACCAGAGCCAGTGTCCAATAATCCTTGAAAGATCAGGGTAATCCAGTCACCTTGGTCAACACATGGTTTACCCTGGTAAGTGGCCACAAATCCTTTAGGAAAGGCTAGAAGATTCACAGTGCATTTTATGGTGTTATTGCAAGAACTTCCCCCAAGAGTACTTGACCTTCTCTTTGTTCAAGAGTTTCCATGTCTGTGATTTGACTTAGGAAAGGGAAAGAGGGGAAGGGCCATGATCCTCCATTATAGCTCTAATCAGGCCTCTGCTAAAGTTGTCCACAGTCATACAACTGGGCAAAGAGGAGCAAGAAGGAAGCGGGCAAACATCTCCCTTCTTCACTGGGTCAGGTTGCTGTCTTCATTCCTTCCTACTGGTTGTTGCTGCTTCTCCAGCAGGTCATCAAGCCCCTTGTAGGGCAGGCATCGAATGCTGGGGTCTGTCCCATATGTGAACTCTTGGGGGGAGGGGGGAGCTGTGGGGACCTGCACTGTACATTTCCCTGACCAGCAGACTGACTCTGCCTTGCCTTATTTTCCCCACCACCCCTCAACTCTCACCAAATGTTCTCAACCCTCGGCCTCTAGCTGCTGGGATGACCTTGGTGGGCCTGCAGTCCTTGAGTGGAGTCACTGACAGCTCAAGCCCAGGTCCCTTCTGCTATGCCCAACCAACTTTTCAGAAAATGGGTCTTCACCACACTAAATGATAGGAGTGTAGGCTAACTGCCCTCCATTCTCTCCCTCAATACACACACCTCATCCCACCACCTTTGCCAAGGCCTCCTTCCCCTTGTTCAGATCAGCTGAGCAGACATCCGATCAGGACATGAAATGGCAGTCTTCTCTGCTTCTCTCTTTACCGGTGATTCTCTTAGAGCAGCCCCTCTCCTTTCCTTACCCATAAGGGTGTGAAGGGAGGGAGTAGCTTCTTATCATGAACATTGTACTGCCCCACTCTGCAAAAAGCTAACAGATCTCTCTCAGGGATCACCACATACTGTGGGGGCAGGGGGGGTGTTGGTGATGATGGTACCCCTCAGTATACCTTGCACAGAAGACAGATGACTCTGGATTTAGAATGTGTTATCTTTAGCATCTTCTATTTTAGCCTTTGGCCTTAACCATAATCCAGGGCAACTGAACATGTCCCGTTAGATATCTTGGCAAATACATATTTCTCAAGACGGTGGGGAAAGAAATGTCTTGTGTCTGGGTCTCACATACATCCATGTCCACATTTCTATCCCCCAAATTCTATGCGTTCTTTCCTTATGTTCCAGGAATTTCTGCCTCCTCAACTCCATTTAGTGGGAACCATCCTGGAGTCCATGCTTCAATCAACCAAACACAGAATTCAAACTTAGAATTAGTGACTTAGGCTAGGACATCCAATCAAGAACCTTCAGATTCAGACAATCTCATACTGTATTCTTTTTTCTCTAGCCTTATTGTCTCATAATTCATTCTCACGTGAATGCCCCAGACTTTCGGTGATTCAGATTAATAATATCATGCCATACTTGTGGTGTGTACCTCTTCTCCTCCAACGTTTGAATATGAAATTAGCTACCACTGCCACCACCCAGCATGCTGGGGTCTGCCCATTATCACTTTTTTCAGTCTGGAGGTAATAAAGATAGTGAGTGACTCCTCTGCTTAGAAAGTAACCACATAAAGTGGATCCACGGAGGTCACCACACAAGGCAGGAATAGCTGCATCAGACAAGGGGGAGGAGCTGCTTTTCTGGCAAGAAAGACTCAGTGGGAGGTGAGAGGTTCAGGGTACACTGAGCTCCCCAAATCTTCCCAGGTATCTTCATTCCAGCTGTTGGGGCCCCGCTTTTTTCCTGGTCTGTGCCCTATCTTTCACATTAGAAATGTAGAGAAGCTATGATTTTTAACGAAACTTCTGATTTGACCACCTATAGGATTAAGTGCTATGATTGGTCCTGCAACTGAGCTAGAAGAAAACCTTTCAGTAAGGTCATCGAAAGTCCCTGGGTTTCTGTCCAGGCCTTGGGCTGAAATTTGTGAATTTGAGTTTTCCTTCTCTTCTGAGGCATCCCAGTGCAGGCAGAAGCAACCCTACAGACACCCCTTCCACCTCTTCCCCCCACACTTCCCACCCTTGAATTCCTTTCCTCTTCACACCCTCCCCTGCCTTACATTGGGTTCTTCTGAAAGCAAGCTCGAGACTCAGACTTGGGTGAGGGCTGTTTATCCAGAGTTTCCATCTGGAAGCAAAAGAATGAGATGGGAAAGGGAGAAAAGTCAACTAAGGAGGCCAGGTTTTGCTGTTAACGATGGTGGGCTCTCTTCCACGGGAGCTTCTAAAGCACGTTGTTGAAGGTGCCTCCATATTGTCCTCGGAAGGAAAGGAACGGGGTTGCTTATCCACCAGCTCTTGTCCCCTTTTCGGATTTGCCCTCGGGAAGGTTAATTTCCCCCACACTTGGGGGCTGGCTGCACTGACGGTGGATGGCTGAGTGTTCTTCGCGGCTCTGCAGAGAGCCTTGAGGAAGAAAACAGGGAGATGCTGACACACGGTCGAGTGTGGCCATCCCACAGCTGCACTGAAACCAGGACGGCAGGGGTGTTCTGCAGGCACCAAGAGCATCTGCTGAGGAGCCCTCATACCGTTGCCTGCAGTGGGTGCTTCAGGCGACGAGGGACCCATGGGTCCAGGGACCACGGGTAATAACTTAAGGAGCTGTTTTGGCAATTGATCCATGGGCCGCTAGAGTTCCTGGCTGGATTTCCACTGCCTTCAGCTCCAACCAGACAGATAAGAAATCCTGACACCCCCTCGCTTCTCTGAAGGTCTGTTTCCCGCCACCACTTAAGGCACCAATTTCTATATTTGTTAGGGTTCCTGATTGTAAATATTAGAACTGACTTAGACTGATATAATTTGAAAAGGGGATTTATTGATAAAAACAGTAGATAATTCATTTTTAAAATGCTGGGGGAGGGGTGCCTGGGTGGCTCAGTCGGTTAAGCGGCCGACTTCGGCTCAGGTCATGATCTTGCGGTCCGTGAGTTCTAGCCCCGCGTCGGGCTCTATGCTGACAGCTCAGAGCCTGGAGCCCATTTCAGATTCTGTGTCTCCCTCTCTCTGACCCTCCCCCGTTCATGCTCTGTCTCTCTCTGTCTCAAAAATAAGTAAACGTTAAAAAAAAAATAATAAGGGGTGCCTGGGTGGCGCAGTCGGTTAAGCGTCGGACTTCAGCCAGGTCACGATCTCGCGGTCCTTGAGTTCGAGCCCCGCGTCGGGCTCTGGGCTGATGGCTCAGAGCCTGGAGCCTGTTTCCGATTCTGTGTCTCCCTCTCTCTCTCTGCCCCTCCCCTGTTCATGCTCTGTCTCTCTCTGTCCCAAAAATAAATAAACGTTGAAAAAAAAATTAAAAAATATAATAATAATAAAATAAAATAAAATAAAATAAAATGCTGGGGGAAAAAAAGGAGAATCATGTTCAAACCTGGCAGGAAAGAAAGCAACTAGACCTCAGCCAAGCCAGCCCGCCATTCAGAATTTACTGAGGGTCTCCTGGGTACAGGCTGGGGGATGCTGTATTGTGAGCTTGGGTAAACACATTCAGGAAGAGTTGAATAACCCAACCATTGAGTAAAAGGACAGTTCTATTGGTCTGTAGTCCTCAGGGAAGGAGACATGCCAGCTGGACAGGTAAGGCATGAGAAATCGCCAAGGTGTGGTCACCGGAAGACACCCTGCACTCACCACAGCTGTGGGTACTGGGGAGGGCTCCTCTTGTTTCTTGGACCTCAGGACATAAGCCCTTTCTTCCCGTATTCTCATAGACCTCTGTTCTAGGGAAGGTTATTAGAATTAATAAGCTCAGGCATTCAGACTGTAAATCTACTTTGCTATGGGGAAAGAAAATCTTTAAAATGTATACACATTAAATCCAGTGGAGTAATTTATAGGTACCTAGCCTGATCATTGAATCCGGCTTGGCAACCACATAAGTCTGATTTGTGCAGGTTTAACTTTTAATGGCTCCTTGCTCCCTGAAGGCCTCCTTTCTTCACTCTCTAATAGGGACTGCAAGAGACTGTAGACCCTAGACTCTAGCACTTGAGTCCTATGTGCATGCTTAACCTTGCCTCAACCTTAGGGACTCATTCTGGCCTCAGTCACAATGAGTTTAAAGAGCCCTACCTACGTCAGGACCTCAGGCATACATTACCCAGTCCTGCCCTAACCTAACTGTTGGGCCTTACCTAGGCCCCAATATCTGCCTAGAAAACTTGGTAAGAATCCAGGTCCTCCAAAGCCAAGACCCAGCCTTACTCCCATCCATCTTCCCAGGATTTTTCATTCCATCATTCTTTCCAAAAATCTTGCCCAGAACCCAGCCTGCTGCCAGTTCCCCCTTGACACTGACCATCTACTCATTTGGCTTTCTCGTGGTTCCTGCTCATAGCACTCCTCCTACTCCCTACCAGAGTCCAACACTGCTGGGTTTCTCTCTTTTGCCCTTTGAAGTCTTCTTTAAGACCACCAGCCCCACCACCACACATGCCCATCCCCACAAGCTCTGAGCACACTGACTAGATTTCCCTCACTGCTTACAGCAGGGCCTGCCTGCCCACCCCGAGTGAGTAGGACTGGTTTTTCTCTCCTGACCCCTCCTGGTCTGCCCCTTTTTACTGTTTCCTGAGTTCTAGACTACCATTTATAACACATTTTATTTCTTTCCTTGAACCTGCCTGCTTATAATTTGTGCCAGCCCCAGATAATGGTTCTTTTGTGCTAGTTTCCAGGAATGAACAATCCATTGATTTCAGGTAAAAGCTGTTCTCTCTACAAGAGAATGGCTTCAATCAACTTGTTTATTCCTATGAGAAAACAACCTTTCTCTTATCTGTACGTTATTACATTTTGTTCATTCACTTAACTCATATTTATTGAGCAGTACTATATACCAGGCACTCTGTTAAGAGCTAAGAATATAGAGACAATTAATGCATAGTTCTTACCCTCAAAGGGCTCTCAGTCTAGAGGAATGAAAAGTCCTATATATATTTAAAAACTACAAAGCAACATAGTAAGTGCTATTTTATTTGAAGCATGAGCAAGATCTGATTAATTTTTTAAATTATTTTTATTATTGTAGGGGATATTTGACTAGGGTCATACATGCAGAAAAGATGGGAACTGGGCCTAGGAAGCCTTGAATATGCTTAGGTCTCAACCTGCTGGACAGCACCCAGAGGGCAGGGGTGGTGAAGCAGCTACTGGATGTGGACAGGCATTTGGGAAGGAAGCTGAGAAGGTTCCAGAAGTGAATGGAAGTGAGAACATTAAGTAAAACTCATCAATCCAGGATGTGTATGTCAATCAATCATCATTGTTTAGCAAATGAACTCTCTGCCAGTGAATCACTCTATATCTTAGAAATGCACTTAGTATTATTGGAAACTAAACTCAAGGGGGGCCAAGAAGTTAAGGAAATATAAGTCAGCTAATTCCCCTATGTCTTTATAGGCAGTACAGGATGACACATGTTGTTGGATCAGGCCAAAATTATATGCACCATCTTATGTGATATGGACCAGAAGAATTAACAACAAATAATGGGTAAAAGATGGGCTTCAATAAAAACAAAAATTTTAAAACCCACCCTTCTTTTTTTTTAGAATCAAGAACTTTTTTGAATGAGAGGAAGTTTGTATAACATAAAATTAATCATTTTAAAGTTAACAATTCAGTGGCATTTATTACACTCATGATGTTGTGCAACCTCTACCTCTGTCTACTTCCAAAAATATTTTCATCACTCCCAAAGGAGACCCTGTACACATAAACAGTCACTCTCTACTCTGCTCCTCTACTCCTCAACAACCACTCATCTGCTTTCTATATCTATGGACTCTTCTATCTGGACATTTCACATACATGGAATCATGCAATATGGGACCTTCTATGTCTGGTTTCTTTTACTTAGCACAATGTTTTGGAAGTTCGCCCACGCTGTAACTGAAGTCCTTGTAAGGACTTCATTCCTTCTTATGGCTAATACCCCATTGTACGTACATAGCACAGTTTGTCTATCCATTCATTCCATCAAGGGGTGTTTGCGTTGTTTCCGCTTTTTGGCTACTGTGAATAGTACTACTATGAATACATGTGTATAAGTATTTGTTGGAGTACTGTTTTTAAATGCTTTGGTCTACATCAAGGAGTAGAATTGTGGGGCCATACGGTAATTCCATGTTTCACTTTTTGAAGAATCGGCCATTGATTCTTTTTTTTTTTTTTTCAACGTTTATTTATTTTTGGGACAGAGAGAGACAGAGCATGAGCGGGGGAGGGGCAGAGAGAGAGGGAGACACAGAATCGGAAACAGGCTCCAGGCTCTGAGCCATCAGCCCAGAGCCTGACGCGGGGCTCGAACTCACGGACCGTGAGATCGTGACCTGGCTGAAGTCGGACGCTTAACCAACTGCGCCACCCAGGTGCCCCAGAATCAGCCATTGATTCTTAACCAGGAAATGCTGTATACCAGCCAGAAACCGTACAGAAAAATGACCATAGGACTCTAAAATCCTATACATGGGGGGATTTGGGAAGATACTCTTGGCTGATGATCAAACCCAATTCTTTGTCTTCCTGGACACACAGCTAGACTACAGTTCCCACTCTCTCTCAGAACCTGGTGAGGCCATGTGTCTGTCCGTGCCAGTAGAGCATGACCAGAAGTAATGTGTGGCGATTCCAGGTCTGGCTTGTAAAAACCACCACAGGCAATCCTCCGTGCTCTTTGCTCTTCGTCAAGCTCTATGCAGACAAGATGGCGGCCTTAGAGGACACATATCAAAGATGGAAGAACCACCAGATGGAAGCACCCTAAGTTCCAGAATTACCACTTGGAGGACAATTGCTACCAGTTAGGAATATTTGTTTTAGACTTAAAATGAGTGAACAACAAACTTTTATTGTATTAAGTCATGAGAGTTTATGAGTATTCCATGATGGCTGCTAGCATGACCTTATCCTTACCCTAAAAGATGAATGAGAAGGCCATACCTTGCTCAGACAGCCATGATGCTTGAGCCTTGTGTGAGGAATCGAGGGTTAAGAAGAGCCCAGAAGGCCAGGGCAGCTGGAGACTGGGGTAGATTTGGGCCCACCGTTTGTCTGGGGTTTTCCCAGAGAGAAGTTCAGGACCTGGTCTCTGGAAAGCTTACACAGGACATCAGCAGGATAGGCCGGAACCATGACTAGCTGTGGTGTCCTTAAAGTAAGGAGAGAAATGAGGCCTCTGTACCTAGAAAAGTGTTTCAATCAGAAAAAAAAAAAAAAAAGCGAATTAAAAAAAAGTGCTTCTGTGACTAGACTGAATAGATTTGATCTTCCTTAGATTCAGAAGTCTGTAGATGTTCATCTGTTTTTATGCTTTGTTGCTTCCTTTGATAATTTTCCATCTGTCTTCTCTTCGTTTCTTAAGAAAGTTCCATAGGAAAATTCCAAATCAGACTCTGATAGGGAACAATGGGCAGTCACGACAAATTTAGGGCAGCATAGTGAGGAGAAAGAGCACCTCTAGAGGCCAGGTGAGATAGTGTAGGGATTAGTGTTTCTTAATCCGGGTATCTTGGTATGTGAAACAGGTAATTGTTTCGTGTGCAAGACTATCCCCAATTCTATCAGATTTGTCAGCATCCTTGGTCCTGCCCATTAAAGAGCAGTAGAGTGCCAATCATTGTGACAATCAAAACTCCTCCAGACACTTCCAAACACACCTAGGCAGGGCAGGACCCTAATCCCTGGGTTGAGAATCATTGAATGAAGGGTAGAAAAACCAAGTGAAAGGAGATTTACAGATCTGAGGGAGACTTATCTGGGACCCCTGAAAATGTCCCTGCTTTCTTCATAGCAGGTTTCCCCTCTAGAACCTTTGTAAAGACTCTCTCCCTCTTAAGTCTTTTTACTGACTACCTATTCCCTAGACCTCTCTATCCCCCTTTTTCCTTTGGCCCGTAACCTGTTCCTCCCACTCTCCAGTGTGGATCAAGATTTTCTGATTTTAATTGTCTCAAAGATGCTTTTTTCCCCCACCGCTTCCAACCTCAGACCTCAGACCTTCCTGCTGGCTTGTTATTAGGACCACATACTTTAGTGTGTGTATAAAGCCCATCTTATTGCCTCTGTTGATCTGGGCATCCAAGACCCTCCAGGTTAGGAGAACAGCATCAACAAAAGTCGGTGTCAGGAGGAAGTCTAGAGTGATGGAAAGAATGACAGACATTTTGGCAGTAGGCTTTGGAGTATACTAAGAAAGACGGTGGGAGAGCCAGGTTGGAGGCAAATAATCCAGTCTTCACTTGGATGATGCGTAGGAGGAAAATGCCCAACCATTTCTGGTACAGCTGTGAGGTGTAGGCCTTTCAAGATGGGGACACCATAGGAGATCTGAATCCCTGGGGGTCTGAGGCAGGAGGGAACTGAGCACATAGGACAATGCCAGATGAAAGAGATGAGGGTATCTTCTTGTCTTTAATTCTGAGAACCCCCTAATTAGAATCAGATGCCTGTCCTGACAGTGAATGAGAGGAGACACTCTTTAGGAAGGAGCCCTTAAGAACTGGCAAAGAATGAAACTCAATAATTGAACTCAATAAATTGAACTCAAGGTTATTAGGTCATTGGCTAGGGTTCCCCCTGACACACAAAAATCCCTCACACAAAAAGGTCCTCTCTCCCAGTACAGAACAGTAAATCATACTGAATGCATTTACTGATGAATTCAATCAGGCAATTTGTCTATCTCCCAATTACCATTTTCTCTTCATTGTAGTATGCATCTATCTCCCTGCTTCCCCTACATACATTTGAACATTTCTGAAATAGAGATGTGTCTTAAAATAGAGTGCATGTGTGTTGTAAAGTTTCTTTCTCTTTTGAAGCAGCTATTAAATCAATGGTGCATCTTATAATCAATGGTATATTAGAATTGAGGAAATAAGGTAATTACCAAAATTGATCTTCCATTTTGATGTAGTATAGACAAGATTATTCACTGGGCACCTGGAAACACCTGTGCTTACTCTTGCATGGGAAACTGTAGACAGCTTCAGCGGGATCTGCACGCGCGCGCACGCACACACACACATACACACACGCCTCTATGGTGCTGGCTGGCTATGGGTTTGGATGTCATCATATCCTTAGGGAACCCAGAGAAATACACAAGATGTGCTAAATCCCACCCCCTCTTGGAAATGTCATGAACAAATTGCTTTTGGCTCACTCTGTGGCTGACTGTGCTGCTGATTGGTCTCAGTGAGGGGCAAGGACTCTGTTCCTGGCAGGAGACAAGACCTGGCCAATGAGATTCAGGCAGGGGGATTTGATGGTTGCTACCAATACAGAAGTATCCTGAAAGCTGAGGTGCCCCCCATCTGGCACACCAGCCCTGGTCCCCTTGGGGGCCCAACCACTCTACAGAAGCCCCCATTGTTTAACCATCTGTTCTCACTCCCTGACATGGCATGGTTATCTTCCCTCTTCCTAGAAGAAAGGAGGGATGTGGGTAATGGGGTGATCAAGGCTTGTCATGAGGAGAACAAGATGATGGATCACCATTAAACCTCATCAGCTAGGCCAAGGCAGTGGAGAATGTGAACAAGTGGTTTGACAAGGCAGCAGGCCTCTGCTGGAGATTTCAAGAACTTTCCATCAGCCAGAGTCAAGAGCTATGATGAAGCACATGCTAAAAGAGATGGGAAGTTACTCAATTCTCCAAACCTTTAAGTCTCTAAGCCTTACATGGGCTTCAGAGTAGGTTCCCTGCCCCAGAGCTGCCCTCCTTGGAAGAAGTGGTACCCAGTGAACAAGGACCCACTCTTCTCAATCTGAGGCCTCAGGGATTCTTAATGAACCTAGGATCAAGCTATGTTTACATAAAGAATGTCCTTCCTGGCACCATCCCACAATGGCTTCTCTGGCTAGGACCAAACTAAATTTTGTGGCCGTGGAAATTTCCTGGACAGAGCATTTTGCCTCTACCTGGTTGCCTTTGAAGGGTGTCTTTAGGGTGGAATGGGGTGGAATGGGATAAGGAATAAGCTCTGATCACGATCCAGACCTGCATGCTTGGCTCTTTCCCTCCTACCAAGGGAGAGGAAAACTGATCCAGTGGACCAAATGCAGCAGCCACTGGCAGGGAAGCAGTGGCAGCCCCACTGAAGGATCATCCCCACCCTCACTGCATAATGTCTGCAGAAAAACCCTGAGGAGATTGATCAGGCAGTGTCTATGCATTGTAATTTCACTTAATGCTATTAAGGGGGCAGTTTGGACCATTTGCTAGAAAGGGCTGGCAAGGTTCCAGAATCCTTGGCTAATGAATCTCAAGTATTAATCCCATTAGTCTTCTACTGTCTGCCACTTCTAACTGGGTCCCTCCCTCTCCCTCCAATCTTCCTTTCCCTGGAGGAAGCTCCCTGATGCCTGAGGCTCATGGCATGTTCCTGTTAACAAGGACTGGGTTGGCCTTGCTCACCAGGCTAGTTTTACCACAAATTGAAAGAGCAGCTTGGGCAGTCACTCATATAGGTTGACTGGGGCAATTTCCTCAGGAGAATCATAGAGTCTCAGTTTGATGACCTCCAAGAAGTCATGGAATTCTCCCTTTTTTCCCTTTATATCAGTGATTAACAATCTTTAGGGCACTCACACACGTGCACACACACGCACATACACAAACACAATCACCTCAATATCTGCATTTCTAAGAGACATGTTTTACATTCTTATGCAGGTGGTTCATGGACCATACCTTTAGAGACCTGTTTAATAGCATCTCCGATGGATGGTGTCTGCTCTCTGATTGGATAGCTCTGCAAGTCTAATCCTTATCTCATATGATCACTCTTCTTGTATTTGGACCTACGCCCCGTAAGTCCACGGGACATAGGACAAGAGTAACAGCTATAGAGTGACACAAATGTGAGATCACATTCCAGTTCTGCTGCGTACCTCCTATGTGATTTGGGGCACACAACAGGCTATACGGATGGTTGGGGCCCCCACTACTGGCTATTATAGGTTCTGGGCAGGAGTGAAGCTGCAGGGTAATTTTAGTCTGTATCCTACTCTGAATCTTGTAATTTGGGACAAACATAAATAAGTCTGTTTCCTCATTTATGAAATGGAAAATATAATGCACTGGGGACTTCTGCTTCTGGGATGATGGAATAGACATAATTTCCCCTGTTCTTCCTGCCAAATACATCTAAAAAGGCTGGATGTTACATATAACACAAACCTAAGAAAACTCTGAAAGGTAGAGAGCCAAAGGCTAGGGACTGGCTAAGGACCTCAGTACCTGTGCAATGACAAGGTAGTGAGGTCCTTGGGTTTTCTTTTTGCCCCATTCATCCCAGTCATAGAAGAAGCCAGCAACCCAGAAAAACCAATAGGAACATAAAAACAAAACAAACAAACAAACAAAAACTTAGCAAAAGCCTAGTTAAGCCAAAGGACCAGGAAAGAGGACACCTAGCAAGACAGAAAATTTTAAGACAATAACTATTCCACTCCAGCTAATCCCCATGGAGAAAACTGTGGTCCTATCTCCACCATTGCCAGCAAAGATTAAATAGGAAGCTTACACTTCCACCCTCACAAAAGTAAATGAGGTTCCTAACATACCTGCCAGGATGTTGTCAGAGAAGCCCAAGTAGTGAGACAGGACTTTCATCCCTAATGGCTGGAAACAAGATACCACCAACCATGGTGTTAGTGGAGATCACATGGGAAGCTTGGACTTCCCACCCCCACCCAGAAGTGATGAGGCTTTCTTCCCCTTCTCCACTGGAGTGGTATTGGAGGAGAACTAATGAAAAGTCAGGACTTTCACTGTCGAGTGGTAACAAAACCTCCTCACCACTGTGTGGAGATTGATGTGATGTGGGGCCCAGAGTCGAGAAAGAATTCTTGAGAAGTTTTTGGTGCAAAAGGTGGTTTTATTAAAACATGGGGACAGGACCCATGGACAAAAGAGCTGCATGGGGATTGCAAGGAACAGTTGATTACATACTTTTAAGTTAGTGGGGGTTAGGGATAGCCTAAGTCTCTAAGGAATTTGGAAGCAAAGCTTCCAGCAGCTTGAGAAGCTAGTTGCTGTTAAGGTAAGGTTATTTGCTACTGTTTAGTAAAACATTAGTCATGAGACCCTTCAGATGTATATCAGTGGGCCATATGTTTGAAGGATGATTGTTAACATATATCTTGGCAGGGGAGTTAGAGATAAAGAAAGTTTCCAAAAGGATTTTTATTTTTATTTATTTTAATGTTTCCTTATTTATTTTGAGAGAGAGACAGAGAGCATGAGCAGAGGATGGACAGAGAGAAAGAGAGACAGAATCCAAAGCAGGCTCCAGGCACCGAGCTCTCAGCACAGAGCCCAGCACAGGGCTCAAACCCACGAACCTGTGAGATCACGACCTGAGCTGAAGTTGGATGCTTAACTGACTGAGCCACCCAGGTGCCCCCAAAGGGACTTTTATATATTAAAGAAGACTTACAGGATCCTGGAGGTCTGGCTAATGCCAAGCTAAGATTGTTTTTTGCCTCTAGCAAAGCATTAATATTCCTTGAGGAAGGTCACTTTGTCTGTCTTAAGACCTTGTCAGTGGGCTGCAAGTTGGAAGGAAATTTACATTTGCAAAAAATGTTCTCCACATAACAGACCATATGTGAAGGGGAATTCCCACCCCTGACCAGTAGCAATGAAGAACATTCCTCCTTGGCTGTCAGCAGCAGCTGAGTGGGGAACCAGACTTCTGCCTTCATCTGATAAGGTGGTTATCCCATGCTCACCCCATTCCCCTACCAGAGCTTTGTCTGAGAAAGCCAGATAAAATAGAAGGTTTAAATAAGATGTGGAATCTCATAACATTAAAAAAAAATGTATATCCAGGTTTCAATAAATCATTTGTCATACCAAGAACCAGGAAGATCTCAAACTAAATGAAAATAAAAAGACAATCAATAGATGCCAAAACCAAAATGACAAAGATGTTACAATTATCTGACAAAGATTTTAAAGCACTCATGATAAAATGCTTCAACAAGGAGTTATTGAAACAAGTGAGGAAAAGTCTCAGCAAAGATATAGAAGGTATAAAGGAGAACCAAGTGGAAATTTTATGATTTGACAACACAATACTCAACATAAAAAGCTCAGCAGATGGGCTCAACAATAGAATGAAGGAAGCAGAAAAAAAGAATCAGTGTACTTGAAGATACAACAATAGAAATTACCAAATTTAAATAACTGAGGGAAAATAGACTGAAAACAAATTAACAGAGCCTCAGGAATCTGTGGGACTGTAACAAAAGCTCTAGAGTCCATGTCTTCAGAGTCCCATGAGAAGAAAAAGAGGGCAGGGCTGAAATAACACCTGAAGAAATAATGGCTGAAAACCCCCCAAGTTTGACAAAAGATATAAACCTACAGAGTGAACCACAAACAATGTAAACAAATACAAAAATCCATACCAAAACACATCATAATTATGCTTCTGAAATCTAAAGACAAAAATCTGGACACGGTTCAGAGAAAAATGGCACTACCTATAGGAGAAAAATAATTTCAATGACAGTGGATTCCTCATCAGAAGTTATGGAGGCCAGAGTAAAGTGACACGACATTTTTCAAGAAGTGAAAGAAAAGAACTGTCAACCTTACAATGGTATAGTCAACAAAATATTCACCAAGAATGAAGGGAATATGAGCTATTCTCAGATGAAGAAAAACTACAGAATTTGCCACTAGTAGTTCTTCCCTAAAAGAATGACTAAAGGACATTTTTGAAACAGAACAGTAGTTATAAAAGAAGGAATCTTGGAATATCAGGAAGGAAAAAGAAAAATAGAGTAAACATATGCGTAAATATGATAAACTTTCCTTCTTGACCTTCTTGAGTTTTCTAAATTGTATTTAATAGTTGAAGGGAATATTATGACACAGTCTGATGTGGTTCTAAATGTTTGTAGAGGAAGGGGCTCCTGGGTGACTCAGTTGGTTAAGTGTCTGATTCTTGATTTCAGCTCAGGTCATGTTCTCAAGGTTTCATGCGTTCATGGCTTGAACACTGACCATGCAGAGTCTGCTTGAGATTCTCTCTCTCCCTCTCTCTCTGTCCCTCCCCTGCTCATGCTTTCTCTGTCTCTCTCAAAATAAATAAACTTAAAAAATAAATGTTTGTAGAAGAAATTTATAAGAAAATTGTATCGCAAGTAGGGAGGGTAAAGGGACATAAAAGATAGTAAGGTTTCTCTACTATCTTCTAACTGATAAAATGGCATCCGTAAACTGTGGTAAGTTATTAAGTATAATGTAATGCTAGAGCAACCACTGAAAATGCTTTGCAAAGGGATACATTCAAAAACACTATTACTAAATCAAAATGATGTTCTAAAACATGTTTAAGTAGTACACAGAAAGTCAAGAAAAAGAATACAGAGAAATAAAAACAGAGAGACCAAACAGAAAACAGAAATAAAATGGCAGGCTTAAGCTGTACCGTATCAATAATTACACTTAATGTAAATGGCTTAAATATACAAATTAAAAGATAGAGATTGGCAGAGTGGATTAAAAAAGCAACCAACTATATGCTATCTATAAGATATTCATTGCAAATTTAACAATATAGTCAGGTTGAAGATAAAAAGATGGGAGAATATACATCATGGAAATAGGAAATCAAAGGAAAGCAGATGTGGCTGTATCAATATCAAATAAAATTACCAGAGACAAAGAGGGACGTTACATAATGATAAAAAGGTCAGTCCATCAAGGAGACACAGCAATTCTAAATGTGCACACACCAAACAACAGAGTTGCAAAATATATAAAGCAAAACCTGATAGAGCTGTGGAGAAACAGACAAACCATAATTATAGTTGAAGATGTCAACATTTCTCTCTCAACAATGGATAGAACAATTACACAAAAATCAGCAAGAATATATGGCCTAGAGATTTCTTTGGGGAGAATGTTTTAATTATGAACTTAATTTCTTTAATACAGAGCTATTCAAATTATCTATTTCATATTGGGTGAATTGCGATAGTTTGTGTTTTCCAGGAAGTGGTCTGTTTTTTCTATGTTGTCAAATGTATGTGTACAGCTGTTCATAACATTCCCTTCTTATTCTTTTGATGTCTGTGGGGTTTTCAGGGTTATCATCTGCTTCATTCCTGATATTGATAGTTTGTGTTCTCTCTCTTTTTTTGTCAGTCTTTCCAGGGGTTTGTCAATTTAACTGATCTTTTCAAAGAACCAGCTCATTGATTTTCTCTATGGTTTTACTGTTTTCAATTTTATTAATTTCTACTGTTATCTTTATTATTTCCTTTCTCCTGCTTGATTTGGGCTTATTTTATTTCCCTTTTTCTCAGTTTTTGAAGTGAGACCTTAGATTATTGATTTGAGAATTCTTTTGTTGGGAGTACAGAACCTGTAAAAACTGGCAATGGGAGCCCCAACTATCTACAGGATGTGAGGGAGAGGGACTGACTGCACCTCAATGAGAATATTTCCAAAGGATGTAGAATCATCTTCTTTAAAAAGGAGGTAATAATTTTCATCAAAACATGACAGACTGATTATAACACTTACCTGAGTTTCTTTCCAATATCTCACTAAAGTTAGAGTAAAATAATTTAAAGTCATAAACCCTCAAGTTCAAAGAGGATAAGAGTGAAAGATAAAAAAGATATGTTTAAAAAATTATTGGAACTTGAAAAGTTGGTGTGCAAATGATAAATGATAACTGACTTAGCAGACCAGAAAAACTGAACCTTAGGAAACTTATTAAGAAGAGCCAATTAGCACTCCAGAGCCTTGGAAAGGTTTTAGTATTGGAGGCACCTATAGTCTCTAAAGTGGGAGCTACAGGGTGGGACTTAAATAGGAGGATTTGTTGAAGGCCATTATAAGAAATATTTAGATTCTCTAGATCCAATCCTTTACCCTGTAACTATGTACCTATCCCAATCCCACCTTAGCAAATGATGGAGGTTTATTCTCTCAAGAGACTGAGAAGAGGGGCTCTGTACTTAGGAATACCAACATAGATGAGCCAAGCATGAGTAAAGGAGGATTTAATAAAAGTTTGTATCCCAAAATATGAGTCCCCTGCCCACCTAGCCCTCCTCTTCCCCTACTTGGTTCTCAGAACATTGGCAAACAGTCCTACACTTATGTCCCACCCCTAGGCAGGAGATTAAAGAATTGTTTATGGTGGAAAAGAGAAAAAAAAAGAAACTTATATTTGATCCTCTCCTCATTCCCCACAAAAAGGCAGAAAACAATGAAACAACTGTAAATTCCAGGTAAAACATAAAATTGTCCAAAAGATAAAATTGTTTTATTGTATCCCCTAGATCAGCAATGAATTACATTTCCATGACCATAACATCACAAACACTGAACACTGGTAGAGGAGACAGATCCTGAGTGCAATCTGGGTTACAGCCTTGTTGGCGTGTGAATACTTCACATGTCACCATTGTTTCCAACCTGAGTTCCTGAAGCCCTCCTCTAGAGCCCATGTTTGGCTGGGCTGCACCAAGGAAAGCCTCCGTTGTCATCCAGCAGACAATCTAATTTGTCTCTCCTCATCTAGTCTTTAGACATCTGATGTTGTCAATTTTTGTATAATTTTTTTCCTTTAAGCTTTGTGTCCTTTAGTCTTATACATGCCATTGATTAAAATATTGGAAAAGTCAAGGCCAAGGAAGAAACCTGTTGTACACCTCCGTGATGATGAGAATCATCACTCCTTCTGGCTGCTATGCCAACAAGGCCTCTACCTAATGTACTATCATCTGACTTATTCCTTTAGTTTGTCCATGAAGATAGTTATGGCAGCCTTTATCCACTTCCTGCTAAAACCAAGAAGCCCTGCACTGATCAGGTCCTATCTATGTCTAGGACAGGGCAGGAAAGAGTGGGCCTCAGAGGCAGGGGTGAGCAAGGGGTTCTGGAAGCCACACCAAGTGTATGGAGATGGAACTTTTAATTGCCCCAGGAGATGCCCCCAAGAAGGGAAGAAAACAGAGCTGTGAGGACAACCCAGACCATGAGCATATTGGGATAGATGTGTTTGTTTACCTGCTTATCAAATCTTTCCCTCTATGATTAGAGAGAACTCCACAGACATCCTGAAAGGCTTGGCACCTAAAAATGGAAACAACTAAAAGTGGAGAGGGGACAGAGAATTAGGAGAGGGAGCTCCTCACACACTCTGTCAGCTCAATCCATGTAGCACCTGGTCTTCTCACATGTAGGAAGGTCATCTTGTGAGTTGTGTAATGTGTTAGTTACTCTCTCAGAAATACTAATTATGTTCAAGCCGTAGGAAGGGGACAATGCTTAACCCATACAACTGAATTCAAGCAAGAAAAGAATTTGGGAGCATTTCAAACCAGACTGCAAGGTGTCACATCACTCTACTTTTAGTGCAACACAGGCACCACTCCTGTGTGAGTCCCCCGCATACATTGCCATTGTACTTATCACAATGTGTTTGCAGATATCTGTTTACATGTATCCCACATCTACTAGACTGTCAGCAGCTTGGTTGAAGCACATACTGAGCTATTCATCTTTGCCTTCCCAGGGCCCAGCACACACCTGTACACTTGTACAATGAAGGCTGGCCCTGGGGGTCCTGGATGGGCCTAGGGTGGCATCATTCCAACCTTGCCTCCCTTCTCTATTTAACCCAAGTCAGTAAGCTCAGTGATTAGCATATAGTAGGTGCCCAATAAATATTTGTTGAACAAATGAAAGTGAAATATCTGCCTGCCTATGAGGAAGTCTAAGGACAACCCTTTTAGGGGAACTTTGCACTGTTCATTCCTGCCCTCAACCAAAGTCAACGAAAGTCCATTACACCATAGACTTCCCCCAGGATGAAAACAATCAACATGGGTCAGAAAGGTTCCCATTAACCTAAAGAATGAAGAGCTGCTTTGAAAAAGTCCTCAGCAGCTTCTGGTGGGGAAGGCAACACATTCTCCTCATACTTGCTAACAGTTCTGATATTTGGCACATACTGCTGGGGTACCTATTATGCGCCAGGCCCTGGGGGTAGAGCAGTGAACACATAATTAAATATCCTGCCTTCATCAAGCTTGTGTCCTTTCTTAGGGAAGCAGACAATGCAAACGAATACATAATATGCTGGATGGTGGTGGGGGTCACAAAGAAAATAAAGCAGGGGAAGGGACCCAATGTTGGGGCCGGGGTGCAGTGTTGAGTAGAGGGATGAAGGAAGATCTCCATGAGAGGAACCATCTGACCTGAGGCTGATTCAGTCATTCACTCATGCGGATGTCAACATGAGCTGCCCACGCCCCCTGCTCCCCTCCACTGCAGGCTGCTTCTCCCTCCCACCTCAGGGCCTTTGCTCTAGTCATTTCCATGGCCTGCAAAAGCTACTCCCTCACCTCTTCATGATTTTGCTTCCCTGTCACCTGTGAGGCCTGTCCTGAGCACCCTGTTTGAAATTGCTGCACTTTCCCCTCCCCATTCCCTTTGCTCTGCCCTATTTTTTTTTCTCTGCAACACTTAGCCCTTCAGGTTCCCTCCCTAGTGCGGGAAGTCCTATGGCTTTGGTTCACTAATGTGCCCCAAGCACCTGGAATAATGGCCGGCACAAGGCAAGCGTGTAGAAGTGCCTCAAACGTGCACCCTTTCATTCAACCCTGAAACACACTGTACCAGGTACTGCACCTTATGGGCAACAAGACCCTTTATAGGGGCGCCTGGGTGGCTCAGTCGGTTGAGTGTCCAACTCTTGATTTCAGCTCAGGTCGTGATCCCAGGGCTGTGGGATCAAGTCCCGCTCAATGCGGGTGCTGCGGATCAGCTCGGTGCTGATCGTGGAGCCTGCTTAAGATTCTCTCTCTCCCTCCCTCTCTCTCTTTCCCTCTGTCCCTCTCCCCTGCTCACGAGCTCTCTCTCTCTCTCTCTCTCTCTCTAAGAGAAAGAGAAAAAACAAACAAAACCCTTTATGATGATGTGCAGTGCTGGAAACCCAATCCCTACTTCCCCCGGGACTGTTTCTGTCTGAAGCCAGTAGGGGGTGAAGCGCTTGCCTTCTCTCCAGGCTCCACTTCCCAACCAGCTCCCCCTCCACCCCCCACCCCTACCCTCTCCTCCACCAGGGCACAGGGCATGGGAGCTTTCTCAGATCAGAAACCTGAAGTGGGACCCGGTGAGGGTGGTCATGACCGGAGACCTGGGGGGCAAGTCAAAGGAGGGCTGGGATCCCAGGGCTGGGGGCCTGCAGAGGGACTGGGTCCACCAGGGTGGGCTGGAGATGCGGCCGAAAGTCATAGAACCCCCCGCGGAGGCCCAGGGAGAGGAAGCCCTGGCTCTATGGACTCCCTCAGGGATTCTGTAATGAGCCTGCAACCAATCCCGCTGTCAACTCTAAGGCTCCGGGTGTTCTCAGCAGTGCATCTGGGAGAATTAACTGCCTGAATGCTTAACGACAGACACGGGGTACAGACGTGTGTGTGTGTGTGTGTGTGTGTGTGTGTGACTGAGCACTAACGCCTACCAGGCCAGGTGGCCCGAGTGCTGTGGCCACTCAAAGCCGACACAGTCACTTTCTCCAGGAATCTCCAGTCACTTCACGCCAACAAGTGTTCCCTGGGGCTGGTTGGAGTTAAGTCCAGGGCAGTGCATTTCTTCCTTGCTTCCTCTGCTTCTGGGCTATGAAATTATCCATTGAGCAAATCAATAATTCATCAGATTATCCACATTTAGTCTAAATTAGATCTCATTGCCCCCAGCTAGACTTTGAAGTCTTGCCCCACCTGACTCCACCACCTAGCCTGCCGTCCAGGAGAGACCAGCCAGCTCGCTCCCATGCTGGACCCTTTCTCTCCGTCGCATGCTCCCCACACTGCTGTCCCCTGCCCCCAAAGTCTTAGCCCAGTCTGATCCCCTGTCCAGAAACCCGCCCTTCTCTCTCCATTGTAATCCAGCATGGTCTTCACGGTCTCGTCCTAAACCCAGTCTTTCCCCTGAGCTTCCCTGGCCTTCTGCAGCAGACGGGAATATCCTACAATTAGAAGCACACAACTTTGCAATTATAATTGCACTCTGTTTTTCACGTTTGCAGACTCTGTCTTCCCCCACTTGTTGTTAAGCAACATAAGGGCAGGACACTACAAGAGACCCCCTTATATCCCCTCACAACACCGAGCAAGCACATTCAATGAGTACTTGTTGAATTGTATAAACCTATTTCCGCCCTTCTTTCCAACTGTCTCTTTCTCTTAATCCAAACTGCCTTCAGCCCCTCTGCCCTCCATCCCACTTCTCCCTGCAGTGCTCAGGGATTAGACAACCCAGGGTATATATAGGATCAAACTTCGAGTTTTAGAAGATCATGCTGGTCGCAAGCCCACCGAAGAGATTAGAAATGGGGCCAGAGCAGATACAGGCCAGGGGCCGTGATGGCAGATGAGGGATGGTGGGAGTTGACAGAGATGGAGAGAAAGGGACAGATACAAGATATAGCCACCATCCAGTTTCCAAAGCGATTTGCATCTACTATGCCCTTTGAGCTTTGTCTCTCTCAACAACCGTGAGAGATATGGAGTGGATAGAATTATTATCTCAGTGTAGGGAATGGAACTGAGGCTAGGAGGGGCGGAGTCCATCGCCCAAATGCGCATGGCCGACTAGGACAGGCTTGGGACTCACCTCCAGTCCTCAGACATCACATCCGGGGCTCTTTCCTGTCTCTGGTGACGGGACTCACACTAGAGCTGCCATAGGAAGGTGGGTGTTAAGCTCCAGAACCCTGACTCGGCTACCTGCCTGAGGCTATTTACACAGCTCCAATTGATTTGTTGTAACCTGTAATTATTTCCGCTGAATTTTTTTCACGCTCCATTTGTTTTCTACTCTCCAGCAGACACACTACAGGAAAAGGCAGCCCGGGAGATAAGTGAGAGCAGGAGAACCTGCCTTCAGTTCTGGTATCGAAGGGGAGGGGGCTGCAGCTTGCTCCCCCTCACCTCCCCTTGGCTCCTTTTCCCCAGGCCCTCTCCTGCCCCACTCATGGAAGGTGGGAACTCTTGAGCCACATCTCAGACCTCAGTGGCTCCCAGGTCTGTCTCCGACCAGAAAGCTGCCAGAAAAGGAAGAACCTCTCCAGAGCTGCTCACCCACCCCCTGCCATGTGGCCAGCTCCTATTAGCACATCTCTCAAGACACTGCACGGATGGATTGTTAATTTTCTAAATTAAATGTGACTATGAGATGCCACTTACCTAGCTGGTGGGACATCCCACTATGGTTGGAATAACCCCCTCCCCTCTCCGAGGCGGTTTGAGTGTTCGGGATAGTTACTGAATTCAAGAAGTTTGGAGAAAACCTTCTGCCCTTTGTCAGAACCCGTAGGGTCCCTTCAAGGAGGTGGAGGCTGCTCACAGAGTTCAGTCCTTCCATGCCTACTTGACCATGGGCCCCTAGACCCTGTAGGAGGTCCAGTCTTGTCCTGGGTAGCTGTGTAGATGTGGAGGGCTAGTCTCCACCACTCAGAGAAACTGCCCCTTCCCTCACTCCTCTTTCCTCCCTGGGTCCAAACCACCCCCAGTTCCAAAACAAGCAGCAGCCTTCCGCCTTCCCCATGGACCCTACTCTTCCTTTGGTATGGTCAGTTCTCTTTTGTTTTTTAAAATTAGAGTGGAGACACAGAGAAGCCGTTTAATGCTTTCCAGGAATGAGAAGAGCCTAAACCTCTGTGCTCAGTGCTTGGGTGACCTTCCCAGACTAGAGCTGGGGTGAAGTGGGAAATAACTCTATGCTTTCGTGACATTCCCATATCCAGGACAATAGGCACAGTTAATTTCTCAGTCTCCTTATCCTACCACACTGGCAGTTACCAGGTAATTCACCGGCACAATTTTGTGATCCTCACTGCGAGTATCTCAAGATAGTTATTATTAACCACGTTTGACATATGAAGAGGTTCAAAGAAATTGAAAACAAAAATTTGCCGGAAGACACACAACTATTACGTGATGGGGCCGGGGCTCAAACCAGTCCTGACCGGAAGTTATGTCTACCACACCAGCCACCACTGGTGGAGCTGGGTTCTCCCCACCAAAGGTGTTTGCATTATCAAAGCCTTGGAAAGGCCAAAGAAAGAAATGTCCAAGTAAAGTCTTTAGGGGTCAGTGTAGTGGGGAGCTCTTTCCTAGAGGCAGCTCCCAAAGCCTCTCAAATTTATACCAGGTCAAAAAATAAATAAGAAGGATGAATAAATACTGGGCTCTAACGACAAGAGGCTGAAGTGTTTAGAGGTTAAATGCACTGCTGTCCACGACTTACACTAAAATGGGGCAAAAACATAAGAATGGACTGATGGCTGGATAGATGGGCAGATAAAGCCAAGAGAGCAAAATATCAGTTATGGAAATCCAGTGGTGGGCATAAGGGTGTCCACTATGCAGTTCTTTAAACTCTTCCGGGTGTTGAAATTTTTCATGATAATGGAGGGAAAATAAATCACATGGGTGGTCACACCCACCTCCTGGTGCACGTCACCATGGTTCCTGAGTGCTTGGTCATTAGTCACTGAGTTCGTCCTAGGGAAAAGTCCTGGATTAGACACTTGGGAATATAAGATAATAAACAGATAGGCAGTCCCTGCTTTGTGAGAAATTTAGGCTACCTGAAAGAAAATAGGACAGAGTCATAAAATCAAGTTGTAAAGACTGTGGGCTCTTTATTTCCTGCCCTAAAGGAAGGAGAGCAGGGTTACAAATCGCCTATAACAAAACTTTGTCAAAAGCCTCTCCTTGTGGGACTCTGGTGGGAAGGACACCTACGGTTAAAGACCGAGAAACGGGCAGGAGGGGAAGGTGACCCACAAGCCCCCGGGGGTTACAGAGGATCCCACGGTGGAGAACTGATTTTTACATTTTTACATGGTTAGAAGTAAAATCGCAAGAAGAATAAAATTTTGTGACACGTGAAAATTACATGAAATTCAAGTTTCGTTGTTCATAAGTAAAGTCGATCGGAACACAGCTGCTCTTGATATTTTTTTATGCATTGTCCACGGCTGCTTTCAACCTGCAACCACAGTATCAGGTAGTTACAGTAGAGGCCACATAGCCCACAACACCCGCACCCTTCTTTTTTTTTCATGGGTGGTGATTTTCTTTCTTTTTTTCTTTTTAAGTGTATTTATTTATTTTGAGAGAGGGAGAGCACAAGAGCAGGGGAGAGACAGACAGAAAGGGCGAGAGAGAATCCCAAGCAGGCTCCACACTGCCAGCGCAGAGCCCAACGTGGGGCTTGATCCCACAAACCATGAGGTCATGTCTTGAGCCGAAATCAAGAATTGGCCGCTCAACCGGCTGAGCCACCCAGGCACCCCGAAAGCCCAAACTCTTTACTCTCTAACTCTTTGCAGAGGAAGTGTGCTGATCTGGTGTGAAATGGCCCACCGATAACTTCACTGCTCAGTCGATCTCACTTCACAGAGTTACTATAAGAATTAATAGGATTTAGGTTTGGTAAGCTGTAAGGTTACTTCTCTCAATACCATCCCTGCAAAGGAGGGAGAATCTGGATGGAATATCTTATATGATAGATGGCAAAACTGAGGTTAAAAGAGGGAGAGAAAACCAGCATGCAGAAATCAATGCTGGGGCACCTGGGTGGCTCAGCAGGTTAAGCATCCAACTCATGATTTCAGCTCAGATCATGATCTCACGGTTCATGAGTTCAAGCCCCACATTGAGCTCCTCGCTGTCAGTGCAGAGAGAGCCTGCTGGGGATTCTCTCTCTCCCTCTCTCTGCCCCTCCTCCACTCCCATTCACTTTTTTTCCTCTCCCTCTCTCTCAAAATAAATAAAAATAAACCTGAAAACAAAGAGTGGGACGCCTGGGTGGCTCAGTCGGTTAAGCATCTGACTCTTGGTTTCGGCTCAGGTCATGATCTCGCAGTTTGTGAACTCGAGCCCCGTGTCGGGCTCTGTGTTGACAGCTTGGAGCCTGGAGTCTGCTTCAGATTCTGTGAATCCCTCCCTCTCTGCCTCTCCCTGATCATGCACTGTCTTTGTCTCTCTCTCCTTCTCAAAAATAAAAACATTAAAAAAATGAAGAAATAAAATAATAAAGGAATCAGTGCCCCTCCTTTACCCACAAGGCTCCCGTAGCGGGGGCCTCAACTACGTACCTCTGCCAATTTGGGCATGTGCAGTCCTCTTATCTGAGCAGGACTAACTGGGGAGGACCAGGCATTTTTTTCAGGAATTCTGTGAGACAGTTGTTAAGCTACTGCCATTATTAAAAAGTAAATTATGTAAAGTTACAATTAAATAAATTATAAAAGCAAAGGTCAGAAATTCTCAAAATTCATCACTTCCTAATCCTTTCACTACATTTTATCATTACCTGTGCTCTTGAGGTTGTTTATGTCTGTTGTATCTGTGTGATGACAATACAATGTAATAGTGTGCCTCTGTGCCTCCCTTCCTGGCCACCCATTCAGCCACACCGCATTTGGTGTCTTGAACATGCCTATCGTGGGAGTTGACACCTTGGCAATTGGCAAGCCCTACAGATCAGGCACTCCCCTCACCTCAAAGTTGGTGACACTTGCCTTCACAGTCCAGGGACCGGAGCTTCTGGTCACAGGAGACCCGCCAAGGGGGAGAGTGAGCAGATGAGTGAAGAAAAACAAGGCACAGGGCAGACATCACGTATAGAGGAAAAGGAGTGTCGTGACCACTTTCTTTTCTTGTTCTAAGAGGTCTTTGAACCAGAAGAGGAGTATCTGGGGACTAAGCCTCCAGTACTTTTCCTGAGGAGCCCTAGAGCCTTAGTGTCTGCAACCACTCTGTGATCCATTATTTTGTCACACCCCAGGATGGTGAGGCCCGAAAGAACCGGGCTGCATGGGGGGCAGTGATGTTAAGAGAGGGGAATGCCAAAACTTTTTCACTGAGGTGTAACTGACACGTAACATGACCACCATTACAAAATGGTGACCATTGACGGCTGGATTCACACCCAGGCCGTGCTGAAGTTGGTTCTTTTCGAAGAACAGAACTAGAACTTGGTCTCTTGACTCTAGACACAATTTGAAATTTACAGGAGTCATTTTTAAAGGAATTTTTACTGTAGTTTCCTGAAAGCATGCTGGGCACTGTGCAATGAATTCAGTGAACATGGTTCTTGTCGTGTATAGTCTGGCTTACAGTTTAAGAATGACAGATGGACACAGGCAGAAAGGGGGTGTGGGCTTAGGTGGTGGTATATGAACAGAATTTGCTTTCTCTGATTGGTGATCGTAAGTGTAAGCTTGCTGTAGGGAACGCATGGGCTTGAGAAACCCGGACTGAAATCCTCTCTTGGCTGTTCATTAGCTCTGTGACCTTGGGGGAGCTACTCAGCCTCTCAAGACCTCAGATTGCCTGACAGTCAAACGGGACAGTAACATTCATTTAACAATGATGCTAATGAGATGTTCGTAAAGTACTTAGTATAGTACCTGGAGCATACCAGATGTTCAAATAATAATACACTATTACTTAGTGTATTACAGCGAGTGCAAGATACCCTGGGTAGGCAGAGCCAGAAACATGTGAACTGGGGAAGAAAGTAATTCACTCTCTGGTGTTGGTCACAGTTACAAAAAAATTCATCATCTTTGGGGTGACTGGGGGGCTCAGTCGGTTAAGCGTCCGACTTCAGCTCAGGTCATGATCTCACGGTCTGTGAGTTCGAGCCCCGCGTCGGGCTCTGCGCTGACAGCCTGGAGCCTGATTCAGATTCTGTGTCTCCCTCGCTGTCTGCCCCTCCCCCACTTGTGCTCGCTCTCTCGCTCTCGCTCTCTCTCTCAAAAATAAATAAATAAACATTACAAAAATTCCTCATCTTTGCCTTTCTCCTTATAACATACAGACGGAGAGCCTGACAGACAAAGCAGAGTTGACTAGTGGGCATTCGTATTTTTTCAGTGAAGATTTGTACTTCCCGCCATGTTCTAGACCAGAGGGCTCTCGTGATGCACAAGCAAAGGCTAGTAGAGATGCCCCAGCCCAGACTGACTCTGGATTCTCTAGGTTTGCATCTCTTTCGGGTCTCCCACCTTCTTCTAGGAAAGGCTGGAATACCCAAAATGTCCCTGATTTTGAGGAGGAGAGGGAGGGATGGGAAGAGGCTGGCATGTGCTGACTCACCTGGTGGCTCTCCAGAGCCCTGGTGAGGAGTAGGGGTGACCCACGGGGGTCTCTTCCCTTGATGGCCCTTCCAGAGTTGGCACACACCCATTCCGGGCTCACGGAGGCTCGTTCCCTCAGGACAATTGCTGCGGGGCCGCTGCTCTGGGCTCGGAGCCAGGAGACTCTGGCGTTCAACCCAGTCGCAGCCGAGTGCAGAGAACTACAGACAGGACAAGTGCTGCATGTCAATGACAGCAGGGAGGTGGGAAACGCTCCCCTCTCTGCTAGTCTCCATGTACACCGGCCCAGCCTGTGAGAGCCTGTGGGGGAGAGCGTGGGTGCCTCGGCGTGCACACATGGGGCGTGAGCAGGCATCAGAGGGACCAGGTCTGGGCAGGAGCTGTCATGCCCTGGGGAAAATGGAAGAGGCACGTATGTTTGTGTGCATGTGAATGTGTTTGTGGCATTTGAGTGCGTGCTGCGTGTTGTGAGAAGGGTGGGTGGGTGTGAATGTGTGTGTGAGCTGTACACATCCAAGACGTAAATAGATGGCAGAGAGGCTGACGCCATAAGCCACAGACAAAAACTTTGCAGATGAATGCTCTCAGCGGGAGCCTGGCTATGTCGCCTGTGTATGCCATTGACATGGATGTCTGGTCTAGGGTTCTGTGTGCTTACAGGCCTGTCCGAGCACCTGGGTGAGTGTCGTACATATGTGAACATGAGGTTCCGTATGCGCGTGCCGGCACGTGATGTGGGCATCTGCGTAGGTCTGGATGTGCTTCTGGCCAAGGTTGGGGACAATGATGCAACTCTTACTTTCCTATAGGCCTGGGATTTTAGCTACCATTTCTCCATCCCGAGTGAAACCTTAAAGGTCTAAGTATGTCACATTAGGCTTTGACCTCCAACTGCATCCACTCGCTGCTCACAGCCAAGCCACCCAGGGACACCTCCCCGATGGGTCCCTCTTCCAGGAGGATCCACTGATCCAACAGCCGGACGGTCCAGAAGGCAGTCTCTCGTAGTCTCCTCTCATTCCGTCCCTCGGCGAGCCGGGCCCGTGGCTGAAACTGAACAGTTCACCCTGGCTCCGCTTTGCAGGACGTCATCACAGATGTCCCAGTTTCCCACCCAGGGCCTAGAGGGGCTGGTTGGAAGGCCCAGATGATTTCCTCACTACCCTGTCATCTCTTGAAAGCTGCTTGCTCTAACAGGCCCCCTCTGCTCTGGGGCTGACACTCCTTCTTTGCTCATTTCTCTCCGCTTTTGTCTAATGAGGTACAGGAGGCTGCTGAACCTGACAATAGAATTACCTGGGATGCTAGATTCTGTCAATCTCCATTAGGAGTCCAGGGAGGGAGCAGTCAAAGCACAGGGACACCTTGGTGCTGTTATTGCAACAGGGCTCCCTGCGAGAGCAAACAAAACAAGCTTTCTCCCAGACGCTTACCCTGGGCCAGTGAGTCAACCTGGATTCCAGCCCAGACTGCAGCATCTACCTCACCGGGCAGCCGGGATGTCGGAGAGAAATTGCACGTCGCTTCGGAGGGTACTTGGACGTCAGCTGGGCTCTCACCCTTCCCCAGAAGGGCTGCCTGAAGTTGGCTCAACCACCCTTCCCCACCGTTGTGACTTGTGCCAAGTCCAAGGCCTTCCTGTAAGTTCCCGGGTGACTTTCTGTAGCCTCCAGTTCTATCAACTGCCCCAGCAAATTAATACAACCGAAGAAGGGAGTCATGGGAACCTCTGATTTCTAGCCAGTCCATCAGAAGCACAGGTAACAGTCTGGACTTGTGATTGGCACCTGAAGGGAAGGGGCAGGGGAGTCTTGCGAGAATGGCTAAAATTTTTTAAAAACTCGGACAAAACCAAGTGCCGGGAAGATTATAGAACAAGAGAAGCTCTCCCACACTCCCAGCAAGACCGCTGATGGACCGGCTACTTTGGGAAACAGTCTGGCGGCTTCCTATAAGTTAAATATACATCTCCCGTATGACCCTACGATCCCGCCTTTCTTTGCTCAAGAGAAACAGAAACTCACGTTCACACAAAAACCAGTTCATGCGTGTTTGTAGCAACTTTATTCAAAAGCCCCCCAAAACTGGAGCCTCCCACACATTCTTTAACCAGCAAGTTCATAAACAAAGTGTAGGGCTGCGAGGGAGTGGAATAGTACTCAGCAGGCGACAGGAACAAGCCACTGACTGACACACGACGTGGAGGAGTCTTAAATGCATGTTGCTAAGTGAAAGAAGCCAGATCTAGACAGCTATTGTTGTGCGATTCCACTTATATGACATTCTGGAAAAGGCACAACTCCAGGGAGAGCAAATAGACTAGTGGTTGCCAGGGTTAGAGATACAGAGAGGGGCTGACTACAAAGGAGCAGGACAAGGGAATTTGGGGAGTAATGGAATTGCTCTGTATCATGTCTGTGGGGGTGGATACACGACTCTGCATTTGTCAAGACCTATTACCTTCTATACCACAAAGAGTGAATTTTACTGTATGCAAATTTTTAAAAATCACCAGAATGTTGGGAGGACCCACGATGGAATAGAAACTAAGAGATAAACCAAACTGCATTATAAATAAATCCTCTTGGGGCGCCTGGGTGGCTCAGCCGGTAGGGCATCTGACTCTTGATTTCAGCTCAGGTCATGATCTCAAGGTTTGTGGGTTCGAGCCCTGCATCAGGCTCTGCACTGACGATGCAGAACCTGCTTGGGATTCTCTCTTTCTCTCTCTCTCAAAATAAAATAATAATAATAATAATAATAATAATAATATGAATCCTATTACCCACACTGAAGGGGATGGGAAAGAAAAGAACCAAGTAACTTTGGAAAAATAGTTTTGACTGGGCACCATTGGACTAAAGACAAAAAGAACTGTACCCAGGCTCTGTAGTCTAGTTAGTAAATTTGCTTCCCACAGGGTATGGGTTAGCCGTCCTGAAACTATGTTGTGTGTGTATACTCGGGTTTAACAAACAACTAAATTTAGTTGGTTCTCCTTATTTACAGTAGTTGTGGTCTATAAATCCCTGCAAACACTGAATTAGCAAATACTGAACCGCTGCTCCTAGGGGAAATACAGGGTTAGGTCCCTGTGAACCCCTGGCCACAATGTTTTCATTAATCAATCAATGTATAATCTTGTTGTACATGTGTTTCTGTTCAAAGACACCTTAATTTAATATATATTGTTGATTCATTAACATGGAACCCACAGCCAACAGCACTGTAACTCATGCCTGAACAAGGCTTATCTAAACACGTATTTCCTACACAAGACACATCACAGCTTTCTTGAGGCTAGAAACAGCAGACAGCACCCCAGCACCACACTTGGGGGCCATTTGAAACAGTGAAATCGCCACCACAAAGCACAAAGGTGTGGAAAATGTGGCAGTAAATAGACCATGAAACAGGCACTTATTTAGAGTATGAAAGTCAGAACAAGAAGGCAGAGGGCTCCTCCTTTGACCTCATCTGGGAACGTGCACCTTGGGCAACTCAAACTTTTCATGTTTTGCACATTTCTGTGAATGATCACCCAAGCACCCTGAGTGTTGATTTCAGTCATATAAACAAATTTTAGTGAGTAGACAAATTTGCAAATACAGAATCCACAGGTAACAAGGATCAGCTATACTTTGCAGATGCAGATAATAAGAGACGGATGAGGGGGTATCATCAACCCAACCATCCCCTGAGGTCAGTTCTGTTTCCTGAGTGCCCTCAACTTTCTGGAGGTGGCTGGAAGGGCCTTGGACCCCAAGCATCGTCCCCTCCTTTTATAGGGGAGTAGACTGAGGCCCGGGGAGGGGAAGGAACTCATCCAGCCTCTGTCCCATCTCTATTTCCTGCAGTGACACTGGGCTGCCTCTGTTCACATCTCCAGGACCTGAGGCCCTGAGAGTTTTGCTGGAGTGGGGGTAGAAGGGATAGGATGCTTGAAACCCAGGCTTCAGGTTACCCAGTTTACCTCTCCTATTCCACCAATCTGCCAGAAAGACTTTTTAATTTTTTTTTATGTTTCTTTATTTTTGAGAGAGAGAGAGAGAGAGACAGAATGTGAACAGGGGAGGGGCAGAGAGAGAGGGAGACACAGAATCTGAAGCAGGCTCCAGGCTGTGAGCTGTCACCACAGAGCCCGACGCGAAGCTCGAACTCATGAACTGTGAGATGGTGACCTGAGCCGAAGTCAGACGCTTGACCAACTGAGCCACCCAGTTGCCCCCAGAAAGACTTTTTAAGCCGCTCTGCCTTGGGGCTCAGCCTCAGACCTTTCCTAGCCACCAGCAAGCACTCCCAAAACATCTCTTCTGTTCTCATGATTATAAATGCCATCTATATGCAAATTTGTATCTCCAGCCTAGACCTCTTCTCCTGAACTCCAGCCTCCAATTTCTCCAGCCTAGACCTCTTCTCCTGAACTCCAGCCTCCAATTTCTAACTTCTTGACATCTCCACCGGGATACTTAGCAGGCATCTCAAACCTAACATCTCCAAACCAGAACTCTTATCTCTCTCTTTGCTTTTATCTGCATTCTTTCCCATCTTGGTCAAGGGTACCCCCAATTGCTCAGGCTGAAACCTTGGCCGTCATCCCTGAATCCTTTCTTTGTCTCATATTCTCCATCCAATCCAGCAACCGATTCCACTGGCTCCAAGACATGCCCTACCACATTCACTGCTACCACCCAGACCCTCTGACTCCTGCATTTGCCTCCTGAGCTGGGTTGCCTGCTTCTAGCCTTGCTCTGGCCCGTCTACCAAACAGCGGCTAGAATTAATTGTCCTTATGAAAAATCTGGGCATGTCACTGCTCTTCTCGAGCCCTCCAATGTCCTCTCTCTCACTCAGAATAAAATCCAAGACCCATAGATGATGCCCAAGGTCTTCCTGAGCCTTGATCTCTCCTCCCACACTCCCCTGGCTCCCCCAGCTCCAGCCACAGGGATCCTGGCTGTTCCCAAAGCCTGGACGTGCCCCAGCAGAGCCTGTGCTCAGTACCCTTCCCTTTGCCTGGGAAACCTCCCAGAGAGCAGGTCTGTAGGTCTTGAACCCTTCCCCCATCCCGGGTCCAGACACACGGAAGATCTGGGTCGGAAACCTTTACCTGTGGGCAGGGGGAGGCCCCAAGTCCATTTGATTCTTGGTCTGTTGTCCCTCCTGTCCTGCCACCTGCTAGCCACCCTCTGTTCCGTTCTGTTTATTCTTTTTCCACTTCAAGGTTGGATTTCCATCTCCTCTCCCCACTTTTGGAAAGTGTCCCTAATCATTGGAGAATCTAATTACCACTCCTTCTAAGAGAGCTCTCAGTCTCTGTTATGCAAATGTGACCATAATTGTGTCAAGCAGGTTTTGGTGGCGTTTTATCTTTCCTCCACCCGCATCTTCCCTCCCCCCCCCCCCCCACCGCCTCAACTTCAAACTGAAGTTTGCAGTTCTCATTTTTTTATTGTGAAGGTCCCTGAGGTCCCCAGCTCCCCCTAACCATGGAAATCACCTTGATTACCCACTCCGGATCCCAGGGGCCACAATAGGCCCGCCTCAGGGCAAACAGAAGGAAAAATTAAACAGCCTTTAGTGGAATTTGTTTTATTTCTTTGGAGATGCAAATCAGAAGGTTCCAGATGAGCTCTGGGAGTGTTCGTGTGGGGCGGGAGGAAGCTGGCTCAGGGGATGGGAGCAGAGACTGTGGGGGAGGGGGGAGAGGCGACAGGTCCCTCTGCAGCAGAGGGCCTGTGCAGATTTGATGCAGGGTGGGGGCAGGGGAGTGGGAAACAGCTCCAACCCCCAAATCCCAAACTGTTGTATTTTATCTTGTCTCTGAGCAGGGGTTATTGGGAAACTCTTGTCCCTTTCACGGACAGCCTTGGCCACAGACTGCGTGCTTCCTGGGACCCATAAGAGGGGACCAGCTCACTGCTCCTGGAATGGTCTCCGGGCCTGCTTCCTCAGGTGCCATCTCTCCTGGTGGCTAGAAGGCCATGGGGATAATGCAGTTTGGAGAAGGTAGTCAGGGAAGGGCTCTGATACAGGCACATTTGGGCAGAGCTCTGCAGAAAGCGAGCTGGACGTCCAGGCCTGACTCCACCTGGCCACCTGCCTCTTCTGCCTGTCTGGACCCAGGACTGAAAGTGTTTAAACTGGAGTCTGAGGATCTACCCTAAATTCTGTGCACAATTGACCTCTCCAAGGTCCAGCAATGCACCTGTGAAATGGGGTCTGGAGGGCGAGTTGGTGATCACACGAGAGACACCATGTAAGAATGAACAGAGGTTAAACGCGTGGGCAGTATGCTCATTTGAAAGACACCTTCCCACCTTTCCAGCCACTGTGTGGCTTCCAGTCGGGCACAAAGTTGACTCCGTGTGCGAGGTTGTAGTCTTTGTTGTAGCTGAGAAGGCAGTTCGCCCTGGAAGGGAAGGAGCTTGGCACACCCGGCCTGCATCACTGCAGACAGTGTGAGCAAAGATGGCAGGGTGGAAGGCCTAGGGGTGTTAGGGACCACCGTCTTAGATCCGGCTCTCACCCCCTCCCTCCCAATCCCCGCTTTCTCCCCTGAAGAAAGCATGCATCATGGGGGTCACCTTGAATGTACATTTGTGCATACATAAAACTCATTTGCAAATGTGGATCCCTTATCAGTAGTAACAGGTAATTTGCATTATATACCTCCAACTGACTGGGTTATGAGCTCCTTGATGAGAGGGACCAGATTTTTATTATGTTTGTTATCATGTTTAATTCCTGGCATTTGGCTCATAGTGGGTGATCAGGAAATGTTTAAAGCATGACAAGCCATTTTTGACTGTCCCTTCTTCCCCTGTGCTGTGACATCGGCCAAAGGCAGGAGACTCTTTGAAACCAGCAATCTTAAGTCTATAACAGGCATGACTCAGCAAAGGATTAAGGGATTTAGGGGACGTAATCCTTCACACGTGACTCCCGGGCAACGTTAGGCTACTGGAACCAAGGCCCCCAGTTTCCAAGAAGAGAATGATGGCAATCCCTTCTCTAAAAAGGAACAAATTCATCTCTACCTCACCTCTCATCTGGACCCCAACATTAGAAACTAATTGCTATGATTAGAGAAGAATGAGTCAACAATTGTTCTTTCACAAGGTTATGCGTGTGTGTGTTTTCGTTTAAGTTGTGGGTATGGAAGTATTTCTGCAAGTCAAGTACTAGCTGAAGCTAAGAGTTTGTGTTCAGCGGGTTGCCATGGTAACCCATCAGCTTCCTTTGCTTCTCTCTCTCCCCCTCCTCCGTTATGGAGAGACTCTTTTTTTCAAACAAGGAGGGCCAAGATTAGTGAGAGAGAAGGGGTCATGGTCCACACCAGCTTCACCTCAACGGCTCCCAGACCCCGCAGCTGAAGACGGGTTGCTGTAAAACCCGTGTGCCTGTCTGCCTGCAGCCAGGCTCAAGCTGGTACATGGACGGATGGGCTCTCTGCTCCAAGGTCACCCCTACCCCCAGATTCCTGTTCAGCCCCCGCCCCACCCCGACAGCCAGGCTGGTGCTGTGGACACAGCTGTGCCCAGGGACTTAATTACACACTTGGGATTCTGTTCTCTCCAAGACCAGGTATTAGTTTTTAAAATAGAAGGGCGGCCAGGGATTGGAAGAAAGACAGGAGCTGGGGAGAGGCAAAGATGACTAGGAAGAATGATAGACAGAGCGCTGGAAAAAGAGCACAAAAACCTTTTCCTTTTGACCTTTTTGCTATTTTGAGCCAACAACAGTCCCCAGAGATCACAGGTGGAGTGTAACAAGACAAGGACTCAGGCTCAGAACCAGTGCAGCCTTAGCCCAGACATTTCCCGGTGTGCAGGTTACTCACTTGATGGCACGAGGCAGAGGGATCCTTTATATATAAAGGATCCCACGCTTTTCTCTTGATATTTTCTGATATAGTTACCTTCTCAGAGCAAGGGGACAGATCCAAAGCATTGTAGACTTGAGGTTCTTTTTCGACTCGATCACTGCTCTCATGCTATCACATGTATTAATTAACTCATTTCATCCCTACACAAAGCCATTGATGTAGATGCTATTAAAAGCCCCCATTTTAGAGGCACCTGGGTGGCTCAGTCGGTGAAGCATTTCAACTCTTGATTTTGGCCCAGGTCATGGTCTCGAGGTTGTGGGATCTAGCCCTGTGTCAGGCTCCACACTTGCTGAGCTTGGAGACTGCTTGGAATTCTCTCTCTCCCTCTCCTTCTGCCCCTAACCCCCCACGCACACGCACATTCTCTCTCAAAAATAGATAAATAGGGGCGCCTGGGTGGTTCAGTCGGTTAAGCGTCCGACTTCGGCTCAGGTCGTGATCTCGAGGGTTCATGAGTTCAAGCCCCGCGTTGGGCTCTGTGCTGACAGCTCAGAGCCCGGAGCCTGCTTCGGATTCTGGGTCTCCCTCTCTCTCTGCCCCTCCCCCGCTCATGCTCTGTCTCTCTCTGCCTCAAGAATAAATAAACACTAAAAAATAAATAAATAAATAAACTTTAAAAAAAATTTTTAAAGCCTCCATTTTATGGAAAGGGAAATACAGGCACAAAATGGTTACAGAAATTGTCCAAGGTCACACAGCAAGCAAGTAGCAGAGCCAACGAGATTCGGACTCCAGGGTTTATGTTGGTGACCTCCGCGCTAACATGGCTCAGGAGAACTCAAGAGAACATCTTATCAAACCATCTCACTTTACCCAGAGTCAGGAAGGGACTTGCTCAAGGTCGCCGGGCTTTTATGAGCAGCATCCCGGGACAAGGGCCCAGATAACGAAGCCCGAGCGGATCCCTCCCCTCTGAGAGAGTCACCTGGGACAAAGCTCTTCCCTCCAGTCCCAGCTGCCTCCCCCTCCCGAGGCTCACAGTCCTTGCTGCCTTTGAGGTGCCCCTCCCCAGATGCCCCTGCCAGCCCTGCCAAAGGCTCACCTCCTGGGTGAACGGGGGGGGAGGGGGGCTCTGCCCAGCAGTCCTGCGAAGAGTGACAGCATCGCCCACCACCCTGTCATCTCTGCTCGCTCATCCCTGTCAGCCGCCTCCCAGCTCCCAGCTGTCTGTCAGCAGCTGCTCCGGGATATAAATAACCCGCCGTTGGCAGAGGCGCCCTGGCAGAGAGGGGCGGGGGCGGGGGGAGGAGACAGAGTGCCGTGGTGACGGGCAGGGAAGAAACTCAGGGGTATCCTGCAGGCTCAGGCCTCAGGGCTCAGATACGCTGCGCTGCCACTCGGAGGTGCCAGTCGAGGCCCCAAAGGGGACGGGGAGTTTGGGTTTAGCAGGAGGCCGCAGGGCAGAGGACTGGAGCAGGCCGGCCCTGACACACGCCTGAGGCCTTCCTTCCTTCCTTCCATCTTTTGGGGTGCCTGGTGCAGGTGACCCCCTTCTTCCCTCCCTCACGCAGTTGTTGAGGAAGTCTACAGGGGGCTCCTCTCCCCCCGCTATTTACAGGGTGTAAAGATGATAATTCTGTAAAGAGAAGGGGGGCCCCCTGAGGCCTGATGAAAGCACAGAGTGGTGCAGAAGCAAGAATGGAGAAGAGGTTTGGGCAAGACAGGGAGGACCAGAGAGCGATTTAAAATTCAGCGAACATTTATCAGGCCTCGGGCACGTGTTGGGTGCTTCCTCACGTATCACCTCATTTCCTCGTCTCTGTGATCCCAGGGCTGGGCATTATCTCTATTTCCCAGATAAGGACGGGGAGGAGCGATAAGGAGAACCAAGGATAGGCAGGCCTGGAAGAAACTTTCCGGAGCATCAGGTTCAGTGTCCACATTCTGCTGAGGAGACACGAAGAAGTTGGTGACAAGCCTAGAGACGCGCGGCAGCCATGACAGGACCTGGCAGCTGGGCGGCGCAGGCCTCCCTCCCTCAGGCTGTGTGGTTGACAGCAGGGGGACACCGCCACAGGTCACCTGAGGAAAGTCAAGTGCTCGGCCCCTGCGTGATAATGTTAGGGGAAGGGGCTCCCAGGTGGAAACATTTAACAGAACTATTCTATGGCTCAACAATGGCTGCCTTTCTAATATCTCTCGGCGGGGAGTGATGGTTCTCGCACTCTCGTGGGCACCAGAACCGCCTGGAGGGGTGCGACAATAGTGTGGAGCCCCGCCCTGGAGTTTCTGAATCAGTAGGTGTTATGTTTATATTTTTTTATTTTCTGTAGACGATGTTGTTTTGACATCTTAAAAACTTTTCTGGTTGGGGAAAGAGACTGCCCTCCTGAGAGGAACCAATTCTCAAAGGTAGAAGAGAGTTGGGGGGAGCACACATTCGACGTGCAAACTAATCCCAAGCCACCCTTCCTCTGCCTGCTCCCAGACACTCCGGCCCAGGGCTAGGTAGCGGGCGCTTAGGGCCCACCCCTCCTGCTTAGAGCTTGCCAAAATTATTCAAACCAGCCAATGGCAACCCGTTGACTCTGCCCTGCCTTGCCCTCCCCTCAGGAACCCCAATAAAGCCCGTGGGCCGGCGTCTCCCCTTTGTTCCTGCTCTTCCTGCCTCCTGACAACACTGGTGTGGCCCCGTGTGGCCCTGAACAGTGTGCTTCCTGTTTCTGGAAGCTGTGAGTATAAGAAACTTTGTTTTCCTGAGCTTCTCCTTCATCTCTTCCTGTGGCTGCATCCGACCGAACGTCACATAAAAGAACACAATGTAGGAGGTGTGGGGTGAGGCCCGAGAATTTGAATTCTAACAAGTCCCCGGGTGACGCTCATGCTGCCGGCCCAGGAGCCCCACTTTGAGAACCACTGGTAAAGGTGGCTCCAGAGTAGCCCGGGAGGAAGAGACACGTTTGCGGGGGGCCCAAGGAGCCTCTTGAAAAGAAAAGGGTCAAGACGTCAATCTCTTACTTACTCAGATTCAGTAAGTCCTGACTTTAAACACCACTGGTGGGAACAGACACCAAGGGCCCCCGAGGAAAAGGAGAATCTAGCCCTATGCAGGGTGGTCCCTGGACGGACAGCATCAGCATGGTGTGGGGCTCGTTAGAAATGCACATTCTTAAGCCCCATCCAAAACCTGCTCGGTCAGAATCTCTAGAGGCGTGGCCCCAAATCTGTACTCAAACAAGCTTTGCAGGTGATTCTCCCATACAGTCAAATTTGGGACACACTGATCTGGACCATTTGGCCTTCATACTGATGAAGTTTTGGGGTGGTGGTGAGGTGGTCCGGAGCTGACGGCCAAGAAAGAATGCTTGAAGATGTCTTTGGTGCAAAAACGTGATTTTCTTAAAGCACGGGGACAGGACTCGCGGACAGGAAGAGTTGCACTGGGGTCGTGTTGGGTAACTCATTATGTACCCTCGGGGTCAGGGATAGAGTAAGTCTCTATGGAATTTTGGAAGCAAGGCTTCCAGGACCTTGAGGGGCTAGCTGTTGCTAGGGGAACGCCATTTATCACCATTTAATAAAACCTCAGTCATGAGACCCTTTAGTTGTATATCGGGGGCCATAACCTTGGAGTATGATTGCCACATAGATCTTGGGGGAGTTGAGATAAAGGAAGTAGACTTACAGGATCCTCAAGGTTGGGATGACGCTGAGCTAAGGTTCTCTTTTGCCCCCAGCAAAGTGTCATCATCGAGGCAGCTGAGATCCCAGAGGGAGGTCACTCTGCCTGTGTCAAGGACTCGTCAGTGGGCTACAGGCGGTAAGGGAATTTAATTTTTCATTTGCCTTAGTTTCCCACATCACCATGGCAAGCACTTAAACCCCTTTCCTTTGTTCTTGGGTAGCCAGGAGTGTCCGAGGAATACCACACATGTTCCACCCGAGGCCTGTATTTTTTGCCCTCAGCTTGCCCCAAGCTCCCTCATCACTACTGGGGTCTAAAATATCTCAGTGGCAGAGTGGCTGGTTGTGGCACAGAGTGTGGCTGTGGCTAGAAACTCTCCTAGACCCAGCTACTTAGCCGGCAATCTTTGGTAACAGTGGCTGATCCTATGGGTAGATATTCATGTGCAGTTTGTCCGGGGCCCAAGACCAGAACCCTCCTAGGTGGGTCTGTGCAGGAATCTGACCAGCAACCGAAAGCTCAGCACGCTGTGTGCGACCAATGGCGACCATTGTATCATTAGCAAGGACAGGAGCATGGGCTGGTCAGGCCCTCCAAGTATCTGCTCGCAGGCCCCTTCCCACCTGCACAAGGGCTAGGCCTTTTCTAACAGGTACAGGGGCGGGAGTTGGGGAAGAAGAGAGGAACGTTGAGAAAGAGATACTGGGCTTCTCGATAAATCGGGCAGATGGATGCTTAAAGGATTAACTTAAGGATCAAAAACAGCTGACCTGATTTGTACCCTGAGCTGATAAAGCACATCACACCAGCTATCTTTTGATAATTTCATATTTTCTTTATGCTTCTGATAGAGAGTTGGTTACTGGGACTTACAATGAGATCTAATGGTAACCCAAGGGCAAGGGCTAAGAACTGTGGTCTTTGGAAGCATGGCGCATGGCCCAGCGTCTTTAGTTTGCTCCTCCCTGAAGGATGCCCATTGCCAAGCAGCTGAAAAGCATTCCCTGAAGTCCTCCTGCACCAGCCCAGAAGACAAAGGCTCACGCCACACCTGCCCTCAGAGGCCATTGCCATTTCTCCCAGCGCCCCCTGCTGGACACTATATGTACCTCTGTCAGAGCCCATACAAGTTCTACCAAATCCCCAAGGGCGGAGGTCACCCTGCCTCTCCTCTCTAGACTCAGCACCTTGCATGGTGAACAAGACAGATGCTACCCAAGTGGAGTTTATACTCAGATGCAATTTTTATGAAGTTATCCAAGTAAATGATTAAACCCTGGATGATGAGCCCTAAATGCCTGGTATTTGACCAATTAAACTACCAAGACTTTAGCACCTAATCTACTTAAGAAACACTCCTGCTCTGAGGAGCTCCCAATTTGATGGGGGAACCCAGCTCTCACCCCCGGAGAGTTCCAATCTGGTAGAGGTGACACATCCCTTGCCCTTAAGAAGTTCCCAGAATGATGGATGAATATATTAGTCATGACACTGCTTACTGCCATTTACGGGTCCCTTTTCGTGCTGTGGGAATGGTGGCCCTGGAAGCCCAAGGCTAAATTGCCCTACAGATCACAGTCCAGAGGAAGAGCCCACGTCCTAAGATCAGATCTCAGAGAAGGTACTTTGTGGCCTGACCAAGGCGCCCCTGCCACCCCCCCCCCCAACCTTGGGCAGAGGGAGCAGGGTGAAGGAGGGATGGGCTAGTGGGCTGGGCCAATAGAATGGGTTTGCCATAGGGAAGAGTTCTGGTACAGGGGTGGGGGGAGGGTGGCAAGTTGTGCCGGACACACTGCCGAGGAGGCTGGACCCACACATCTAGCCCAGAACGTAGCTGTGGACGTGTATGACAGAAGCAAGTGCAAATCAATACTCCAGAGTGCACTCAAATGCTGAGAGGGATCCTGGCACTTGAGGTCAGGTGGAGCTAAACAGGGAAAACTTATAGGGGGTGGTGAATCTTCACGGGGAATTGGAAATCAGAGGGCAACAGGTCTTGGAGGGACAGAGGAGACGGAGGGCTCCTTTCGGGTGCCCCAGGGACAGGGATGGGGTGTGTTGAGGGGATACTTGGAAACCTAAGACTTTATCATTCCCACGATCCTGGCTCAGGGCCCTTGGGCCCTCTGCTCCCAGTTACAGTGTGGGCCACCAGCCCCATCAGTGGCTGGGACCAGCTCTTGAGAACCTACAGTCTCAGAAGGACTGAGGAGAAATGTGCACAGCCTTACTCCTTCCAGAGGGACAGACGGGGGAGGGAGATTTAAGTCCCATGGAAATTAGGAATAATGGTGGTGGGGGGGAAGGGAAAGTGAGAACGATGGAGAGACAGAGACAGAGAGAGGTTTTTAGCCTGTGAAAGGAGCAGAGCATGGGGTGGAGAGAGAACAGGGGCAGCCCTCACTGTTGTCATGGCAACACAGACAAATCCAACTGTGCCCATAAACACCAGTGTGTGAGTCTTTTTCTAAGCCGAAGCTCCAGGACAGAAAGGAACGGGGGACAGCAGAGCCTGGGTTATGGGGATCACCCCCAAAGAGCTTGCACCTAGCATGGCTGGGCACTGTACAGGGGCCGAGGGCCCCCCAACAGGAGCAAGAATGGGGGATCCTTTCAGAGGTCACCTCTCCCTTGGAGCAGAGGAAAACCTCGGATGCAAAGGGCCTGAACTAATAGAAATGAATCTAATGATTATGCACAGTTTGCGCACTGGGACCGGTGGGGCTGTGGGGAGTCGGGGAGGGGTTTCCCGTCAGGAGGGCAAAAAGTTGGCACAGCTCTGCCCACCTATATCCCACACAGCTGCAGGGGCTCATCTCCAGGACCGGGACCCCGGTGAGGCCACATTCTCCCTGGGATGGGGCACTGGGCTCCAGATGAATCCCAGGATAGCAGATCCCTCCAGCTGGCTGGGGAATGGGTGACCCGGGAGGAGTCTCCACCGGCCACGAGGGAAGCTGCGCTCCCCACCTTGGCCCCCTTCCTTTTTATCCTCTGGCTCCCCTGTTCTCTGCACAACTTCCCTTTCAGCTTTTCCCTTCTTTCCTGCCTGCCCTTCCTCTCTGCCCACCTACCATGCTTTTGGCTCCTCCTCCTCTTCCCTTCTCTGCTTCAGTCTGCCTCTTGTTCCCCAGGTCCTCCCCCCACCCCACCTGCCTTCTCTATTTAAATCGATACCAAAGCCAGAGGAGTAGGTGGAAAAATACGGCGCTGGGGACAGCAGGGAGGAAGGAAGGCTTCAGTGGTAGGCTTTTTGCTTTCTGCCACAGTAGAACCACAGCAGAGATCCTGAGAGGCATTACCATGGGGATATAGGTCACCCACGCAACCCTGGCACTCACAGCCCGCACCCCAACCCAACACGGTCCCTCCCTGACCAGGAGACAAGGAAGGAGAGAGGGACCACATCCCAGCCCCATCTGGTAGGCCACACTATAGCTCATTGTGATTCTAGACCCAGGGGGAAACTGGAACTTTCCTAAGTGTGGTTCATCTTGGGTCCAGCCCCCCACAGAAATCCTAGGTATTCTGCATGTGTTGAAGCCACCCGAGAGCCCCACGGATGGAGTCGTGTACTGATGTACCCAGGAGGCAGGGAGGAGGCCTGGGTCCCTGCTCCGGAAGGGAGAGGGGGGTCCCTGCTCTGGGAAGCTCCCAGAGTTGCTGGAACACATATGCCAGGCCTGTGTGTCGGATGGCCCGACACCTGGGGCTGGGAGGGAGGACACGGGTTGTCCCAAATGTCTGGTGTGGACACGTCGGTTGAGAAAACTTCCTCCAGAACGGAAGCTGACGTGCAGTAAAAAAGAAGTCCCTTTGAGTCCCATTCTGCTAAAGTTGTAAACCCACCCAGTGAGATAGGAGCCGTTACGAAGGGCCCATAAACTCATTTCCTGAAGCTTACGGACTCTTATCTTTGGGGGGCTCACCGATGAGCCTCTCCCCAACTGGGGTAGCCACACCAGGCATAGGCTAGCCAAAGAGTGTCCCAGGATGTCACCCTGCCCCCCCCAGAGGAGCTGTTGGCCCCAGAAGACCCCACCCCCGCCCCACAATGGATCCAGATTTATATCCAGAGTCACCCAAGTGTCTCCTGGATCCTAGAGTGTGGGCTGTGGGAGGTAAGGAGTGGGGCTGTCACCCCAAGAGCTTTTACTCCTGGTCCAGGGTCCCACACTAGGGGGAAACAGGGATTCTGGGTCCCCCGATGCCCAAGGTTGGGTGTTAACGACCAGTCAGCACGTGGAGCTGCACGTGTGTGTGCATGTGTGTGTAAAGTGAACACACACACACACACACACACACACACACACAGAAGAGAGAGGATCTGACCAGCAGGCACCAGTGATGAGCACGCACACCCAGTATGGCCTGTGGAGTACTTGGCTTCCTCCTGGTGCCCATCAGCTCACAGCTGCTGCTCATAGTGGTTGTTGTGGTTGTTACCAAATTCGAGACACGCTAGCGCATTCTGACTTTTCAGCGCGCTCTCATCTAGTATCTCACTTGCTCCTCACAGCAATTTCACAGGGATCACTTTCCCAACTCCCAAGATGAACAGCTCTGAATTCAGAGAGGTTGAGTGACTTGCCCAGGGTCACACAGCTTATTAGATTTGACAGAGTACTTCCCAGATGTTTCCAGGGGGTCAGCAATGTCTTCTTTTTCACATTGCTTTGTAGCTCATTGGTCTAACATTGGCCTAATACAGCCCGGGGAATTTGCCCCTCTAAGACCTCCTGGGCTTGGGGCAGGATGGGAGGCGTGTGGGCAGCAGCCCTACAAGATGAGGCAATAAGTAAAAAACTAAAATGCCCTGAAAGAAGGCAGCGCCCACAAGACTTGTGACCCGCACGTCAATGTCACTGCGTGTGCCCACGTCCACATCGTCTGGGCGCCCTCTCCCTGGCTGCCCTGGATGTCCTCTCCCTGCCTAGCAGCCTCCTTACGTCCAGGCCTGCTCCCAGAGCAGAACCCCCGATCTAGAAGAGGGAGAAGCCCTCGTGCCTGCGCTCCAAGCTCTGCGCATGTGGGCAGGATACACACACACACACACACAATGATTGACACAGGCAAAGAAAACAAACAAATGCAGAGGAATCAGCCAGCTGTGGAAGCTTTACACAGCCATGCCAGGGGATGGATGGAATGAGCAGAGACGCATCACCGAGGGTGCTGGGTCCAAACATCTGTGTTCTGTGTTCGGGAGCTAACTCTCAGGCCAAGCTCTGGTGGGTACACGAGTCCTGAGCCCCCTCCACGTATGGTCTCCAAAGAGCACTCCTGGGAGGCAGGGGGTTGGGGGGAGGATGCTTAGACCCCCCAGGCTCTGACCCCGGTCCTGAAGCTCCCTTTGGGCCTGGAGCAGGAAGGTGAAGTGGCAAGGGGCCAGGGCAGAGAGGAGGCGCTTCCATAGAGGGCTGGGCCCAGAAAACCAGCCCTGTCCTGGGGCAGCCACAAAGCTGCACCGACACCCATCCTCGGTTCTGTTGGGTCCTTGCATGAAAACAACCGGCCCCCAGAACCAGCTGGGAGGGAGAAGCCACGGCACCAAGGGGGAAACAGAGGACACGTGGATCAGGTCACACCGCAATGACAGCCAGGCCCCTCCTTGCAGCTCTTCCTCCCTGCTGGCCTCATTTGAGAGCTTCTGGAGGTTGATTTAAATCAAGCTTTAAAAAAAAAAAAAAAAAAAATCGCTACCTTGTATCCCCTGGTTTATGTTCCCCAGGCTCCAGTTTCCTGCTTGTAATTTGGACCGCACGGAAAAGATATAAACATCTCTCTGTTTGAAGAGCCCCCTGAGGAACCGACAGTGGCTCCCTGGCCGTTCCGTGATCAGGGAAAGCGCTGGAGGTCAGAGATGCCAGCCCTCCCGGCCCTGCCTGCCCCGGGGCCTGGGGGTGCTGGCAGAGGGTGGGGTGCAGGCCTGCCTGGGGAGAGCGCGGGGAGACGCGGAGGGAGGCTCCTGTCCCTGCTTCCTGTGCCACGGCTGTTTCTGCAGTTTACAGCCGGCCACCTAATTTATAAGCTGTTTTTACTGCTGTTGTCAAACGGCCACAAACCAAAGAAATAAAGTAGCCAAAGGAACAATGTCTCCCCTCTGCCTGGGCCCTCCCAGCCTGTCTGCTGGGTCAGGGCCTCTGTCTAAGGCGCTGAGGAGCCCAGGTCCTCTGGGACAGACCCTCCCAAGCGACTCCCTCGGGCCCGGTCAGGGCAGGGAAACCAGAGCCGGCTCACGGCTGCACGGAGCACCTCAGGGAGGGCTCCCCAGCCCCCCGCGGAGAAACGAGGACAGGCCCAAACCTCGCTGCCTCCTGGCTGAGCTTATGTGGAAACTGCTCCCCGGCCCTTTATGCGGCTACCTGGCCAGCTACTCCCTGGTGCCGAGGGGACTGGGGCCAAGGATGATGTCTGGCAGAAAGAAGGGGGTGATAATGTCATCACCCCACGGCCACGTGCTATCCCCAGGGGACAGCCCAGCCATCGCTGTGCCTGCCCACGCCCTCATGGTCCATAACAGACGGCCCCCAGATTAGCCCTCGATTGTATGCTGCTGCTCCCTTGTGGGGGATTGTGTCTTCTATGAAATGATGACAGCTCTGGGGCCCCCTTCTTGTCACTTCTGGGCAGGGCCCGGGGCAAGAAGGCGGTGGATATGTATGTGAGAAAGGAAGCATATCCTTTAGGAGTTGGTCCCACTCTAGACCCTCCCACTGGACTCCGGGGAGGAAGGTAGGGGGAGCTGGTTATTTCTGTCAGCCTCTCCTCTCTGGGGGGCCTCGAACACATCAAGTGTTTGGTTAGACGTTGAGGGCCTCAGACGGCCTCTCCTGCATGTCAACGAAGAGATGTCAAGGCCTCTCGTTAATCGCGCACAGGAGCACGGAGAGGAGGGACCGCCTCTCCCGGGGCGTCCAGGAGCGTGTCACAGAGCTGAGCTTCAAAGGCTGAGTTTCCTGGCTGGAGGAGGGCCCACAGCGGTTTCAAGCCGTGGAAAGCTGGGTAGGTCATGGCAACTCAGTTGCTGAATCCTGTTTGCTCCGGTTCCTCACAGATAACCAGCTCCAGCCACAGCTCTGAGTCAAGACCACCCTCTCTCACCGTCACCCGAACCACAAGCTCACCTATAGATCCATTCAGAAATCCCTCCGGTAGAAGTGCCAGCCTAAGCGACACTGCTGTCCGCATTCTTTAACCCAGACACAGACCGACCAGAAGGAGACAGACCTCCTCCTTCTCCCTCTTGCCCAGGCCAGGCTCCCTCCGCTGGTTCAACTACACTTGGTTCCCATCTCCATCCATCACACCCCTCACTCTTTCTTTTAATAACTTTTTTTTAACATTTATTTATTATCTTTGAGAGAGAGAGAGTGCCAGCAGGGGAGGGGCAGAGAGAGGGAGAGACACAGAATCTGAAGCAGGGTCCAGGCTCCAAACTGTCAGCACAGAGCCCGACACGGGGCTTGAACCCACAAACCTGAGCCGAAGTCAGTCACTTAACTGACTGAGCCACCCAGGCGCCCTCACACCCCTCACTCTTAACCAGCATCCTCCTTTCCACTCACCCCCATAGCTCAGCTAGTCTATCGCTCAGCTAGTCTAACAAGCAGTGTGGGCCTCCTCTATGTGGGAACAATGGGAGACACCGGTGAGGGAACCTTGACTGATTTCTCATCTCTGCCCTTGACGAGCTCACAGTTGGGGAGAAAGTCCCAGCATGAGAGTCAGGGGTAAAGTCAAAGGCCACCTAGCCTGACCACCTCATTGTAAGGAAGCTGGGGAAGATCACAGAGCAAGCCAGTGGCAGAGCAAGGGCTAGAATTATATCGTAAGATATACAGATCTGGCATCAGACAGACCAGGGCTTGAGTCCCGGTTCTGCCATTGTTCTAGCTGTGTGACCTTTATAAGTTACCTGATATGCCTGAACCTTGGTCTATTTGTGTTTCAAACAAGGAGCACCAATGCGTTGCTTACAGAGTTCTCATAAAGGTCAGAGTAAGATGAGGTACAGGGCAGGACAACAGAATGAATTCAGCAGATGGTGGCGTGTAGGAGCAAAAGTCCAGCAGAAGAAGGAATGAAAGTAATGACAACTTAACGTGACTGTGGGACTGCACACGTGCTTTCTCCCACCCACCCTCTGGAGGAAGCACTTTGGCCTTTTCGTACAGTTGAAGAAAATGACACCCCAAGAAAATGAGTAACTTGCCCAGGGTTGTCTGGGTCCTGGGGTGGGGGCGAGGGGGCAAAGCACCAATGAACGTCCCACCCTGCGGTCCTGCCAGTGGCACCCCTGGCCCCTCTGCCTCATATGCAGTTCCTCTGACTCTCAGGCCAAACTCATTCAGTGATCCCCTGAGGTTTACAAAGTACCCCGGGGATATGAAGAAAATAAGGTGAAACCCTTGCCCTCTAGGAACTTAGAGTTTGGGGAGAAAGGACACAAATATGAAAAGAAAATGACAGCCCAAATCAATGCCCAATAATTCCCATGTGAGTTCTGACCCAGGAGGGATCACAGTGGGTTGGAATAATCAGGGAAGGCTTCACAGAGGAGGCAGGATTCCAGATAGGCCTTGAAGGATGGTAGGGACAGGTAGGGACAGACATTCTGGAAGGTAGAAATGGAATATACAAAGCCCCAGAGGCAGGACTAGTCTCCAGTATGGAGAGGGCACATCAAGTCCCACCCTTTTGTATCATCCTTTCATTCACTCATTCATTTCTTTATTCATTCATCCATTCAATAAATCTTTCTTGAGCACCTACTATCTGCCAGGCATTGTGCTAAACCCTGGGCATAGGGAAATGAAAAGTGCGGACACTGCTCTCAAATAACTCAGCCTAGTTGGCAAGACCAACTAGACGATGTGGAAATATTCAGGTAGACAAGCGCAGGGGCCAGGGGATCCAGAGGAGGGCGCTCCATCCGTTATCGTGCGGCCAGGCAAGGTTTTCTTTGGCAAATGCTATCTAAGCTGAAACATGAGGGACACAAATATGGAATGATTTTTTTAAGTTTATTCATTTATTTTTGAAAGAGAGAGAGTATGTGGATGCAAGAGTGGGAGGAGGGGCAGAGAGAGAGAGAGGGAGAGAGAGAATCCGGAGCAGGCTCCTCACCATCATGGTTCTTTCAGAACCTCCCCCCCCCCCATCCTGGACACCCCCTAGGCCAGGGAGCAGTAAGTATCCCATGACGACTGCAGGGTGGAGCCTCAGGTCACCAGGAGCACATGATGAGTTCAGAGAGTTGGCCCCGAAATAAAGCAACTGTATACCTGCAAGTCCTAGCCTAGGGTAATTGAATTCAGGATCCTCCTTAAACTTGAAGGTGAAGCTGATTAGGCTTAGGATAATCAAATAAACAAAATAAGTTTATAGTCCTACTGCACAGGGTAGATAATCCACTTAGAATACAATACCCCAAGAGGAGGCATAGGCTGGAAATACACAGAGCTCCCAGATGAGATTATAGTGATTCTGGGAAAATGGCTTCATTGTAGGTTAGAAGGAGAACTAAAGTATTTCAGCTACATTCCTAATATTTGGGAACGCCAAGAGGATCTGGCCCTTCCAAACGTACCCTGAGCGTCAGGCCCGAGATCAAACGGAGACCAGGGGTTGACATAGAGTGGTAACAAAATCTGCAGCTGCTTTTTTTTTTGTAACAAAAACAAAAACCAGGAAATGAACACTGGGACCCCCCATAGACCTCATGCAGATTTCAAAGGTTTCACGTGCACTCATGTGCGCGCACACGTATGTGGTTCTAGGCAATTTTATCATATGTGTCCCTTCCTGTAACCACCACCATAATCAAGACACGGGAGGGGTGCCTGGGTGGCGCAGTCGGTTAAGCGTCCGACTTCAACCAGGTCACGATCTCGCGGTCCGTTAGTTCGAGCCCCGCGTCGGGCTCTGGGCTGATGGCTCAGAGCCTGGAGCCTGTTTCCGATTCTGTGTCTCCCTCTCTCTCTGACCCTCCCCCGTTCATGCTCTGTCTCTCTCTGTCTCAAAAATAAATAAACGTTGAAAGACACGGGAACTGAGGTCCCTGGTGCTATCCCTTTATAATCCCACCATACTCCGCTTCTCTTTTTTAATCACCCCAAACTCTGGCAACCACTAATGTGTTCTCCATCTGTATAATTCTATCACTTTGAGAGTGTCATATAAATGGAATCATGCAGTATGTGACCTTTTGAAATTGGCTTTTTTCACTCAACAGAATGCCCTTGAGATCCATCCAGATTGCTTCACGTATCAAGAGTTCGTTCCCTTTTTTTTGTTGGTGGGTCTTATTCTGTGGCAAGGATGGACCACAGTTTGTCTGGTCATTCACCCAGTGAAGGACATTTGGGCTGTTTCCAATTCAGGGCTATTACAAATAAAACGACTATGGGCGTTTCTGTACAAGATTTTAAGTGGACATAAGTTTTTATTTCACTGGGACACATGCCTAGCTAAGGGAGTGCAGGATCATATAGTAAGTATATACTTAGTTTTTAAGAAACAGCAGCTGGGGGCAAATGGACAGAGACGCATCGGGAAGAGCAGGCTGGGAAGGGAACGTATACTTACTGCCCTAAAAAGACGAAGGTTGCCGGGGACCCGCCAGGAAATGGCCACAGGCAACTGGAAGGAAGAGCTATCTGAGCTCCAAAGCTATGCAAAGCAATCCAGGGAGACCTCAGAAACAGATTGTGAGCAGCAGAGTGATACTGGCCTCCAATAACCCCCTTAACCGTGCTAGAATGATGGGTTGACCAGAATGATTTTCAAGCCATGATCACATGCTGGTAAGTCAGGGCCCTGTACACAAAGAGCACAATCAGAGAGCTTAATTGTTCGCCAAGGAGTTGTGTGGTCCAGACGCAGCCACACCTGATCACAGAGGCTCTCAGGTGGAGGCCCCTGGACCGTTCACTGTCTCTCTCAACAGACATTAGCTGAGGTCCTACTATGTGCATAGCACTGTGCTAGGCTTCTGACTATACCTAAAAGAATCTGGTAGCTGAACAAGCAGCAAGCATCTAGAGGCAAAACCTAAGTCCTGCAGAACAAGAGGATGTTGAGGGCTGTCGCAGGGCACGAAGAAAATGAACATCTCCACCAGCTGCAGCTTCTGAAAAGGGCAAATTCCAGAACATGCAGATGAGGAACAATGGCTAACACTCACTGGACACCTTGTCAGGCACCCGTGTACTGTGCCAAGCACTAGAACATAATTTTTTTTAATGTTTATTTATTTTTTTGAGAGAGAGAGAGAGAGAGGGAGGGGCCGAGAGAGGGAGACACAGAATCTGAAGCAGGCTCCAGGCTCCGAGCTGTCAGCACAGAGCCCAACACAGGGCTCAAACTCACCAACTTCAAGATCTTGGCCTGAGCTGAAGTCGGACGCTCAACTGACTGAGCCACCCAGGCGCCCCACCAGATAATAATTTAATACTATAAGACTCATGCAACAGATACTTCTTGAATTTCCTACTATGTGCCAGAATGACCAAGGAAGACACTGATTTCACAGATGGGGAGAAGGACAAGAGACAAAAATGTCCTAGGATGGTCCCAGGTTGGCATAGTCAATGCTTTTCTGACTTCCTGTACTAGATATCTGGGCAATGATTCGGTGATTCTCCAGTAGGGAGGTGCAGGGAAGTTTAACCTCCAGTTTGGAACTTCAATAGAGATTGAAAAGCATGTTCGAGGGGCGCCTGGGTGGCGCAGTCGGTTAGGCGTCCGACTTCAGCCAGGTCACGATCTCGCGGTCCGTGAGTTCGAGCCCCGCGTCGGGCTCTGGGCTGATGGCTCAGAGCCTGGAACCTGTTTCCGATTCTGTGTCTCCCTCTCTCTCTGCCCCTCCCCCGTTCATGCTCTGTCTCTCTCTGTCCCAAAAATAAATAAACGTTAAAAAAAAAATTTTAAAAAAAAGAAAAAAAAAAGAAAAAAAAAAAAGAAAAGCATGTTCGAAATGACACTATAATTCTACATTTGGAAAATAACCATCCTTTTACTTTTATAGTAAAAACTAGAGTAAGTCAGGCTTAACAAAATGGTTTTAGCTAGAGCAGAGACGCAGAAAAATGATAATTCTCAAAGAGGGCAAAGTTCTGGGACAAGACACAGCAGAATCTCTGAAGGTGTGTGTGCTATTTTTATGCTCATCACAAAGAGAGTTTGAGTGGAAAAAAAAAAAAACACCACACCCCCCAGCGTTGTACCAGGGGGTTATCATCCCCACGCTGGCCCTACCCACCTTCCTACACGGAAGACCCTCTCTCAACCAAAGTTAGAAAGCGGGAGCTTTGCAGCACCAGTGGGGGGCCTTAGGCGCCTCCTGCCCCGTCTTTCTTTGATTAACAGTCTTTCCTCCAAGAAACCCTTTGTCGATGTCAAGCTGTTCCGCCTTTTCTCTAAGGTTGTCCGAGGAAGAAAGGCGTTCTCGTGCTAGAAACGGACTGGACTCAGCCCTGACTGAAAAATCCACTCTGTTGGTGAATTGGTCAGAGGGTCTGCCTGGGTAGTACAGGCCCCACAAGCCCAGCGTTCCCTTCGGGAAATCCGGCAGTTGGAAGGCAGGGAGAGCGCGTAGTGGGAGACGATAGGGTCTCCGACCCGAGGCACCCTCTAAACATCGTCTGGCAGCCCCTAGAATGTTGTAAACCTCAATCAGTGGAAAAGGAGCCAGATCAGCTTCTTCTCTTGGCCCTTAAGAAAAAAAAAAGATACATTCCAGATAATTTCACCGCGATGAAAGAGGAAAAGCCGCTGAAGTAGCAAAGGAAATAAATTAACGCCATCTCAGCTAAAATCACACACAATTAAAACCTGGATCTGAATGTACTTTTCCTGTGCAGAGAGAGCATCTTGAAAATGACGTGCATTAGTCATCCGCTCCAGCCACCCAACTCAGTGTGTGGGGACACCATCTCTGACATTGCAAGGGGGCGGAGAAGGACAGGAGCTGGGTGCCTGACCCCAGCCCTGAGGGTTCTGTCCTGCCATCTGGAGGCTGAAAATTCCACTCCTCTGTGACCAAGGCATCCAGGGTGAAAGCCACCCAACAGAGGCAGGAGCCTGGGGTCTGTGAAGGGATTTGGACCGGGAGCTACTTGTGCAGAAGCCCACGGAAGTGGCCCAAGCTCCTGGATTCTCTGCCGCGAGTCCTTGCCTGCAAGGAGCCCGGTATTTCGGGGGCCGCCTCCTCACGTCTCCCCTTCAGGAAGATCAGTCCCCCTCAGCTCAGGGACACATGCCATGACTTTATTTCCTCAGCTCTCTTCTTCCTCCCGCTTCTCTTTTTCCTCTCCTTCTAATTTTTCTTCTTCCAGAAAAGAAAAGAAAACCCCAGCAAAGGAGAGGAGTTTATAGTGCCTGAAGAAAAGCGCACAAAACATGAACCAAAAGGCCCCGGGGTCCCCACACACAGAGGCTGGTGCCCAGTGACAGGCTGTTCATCATCGCCTCGGGGGTCAGACGGGAAGAAACGTGATTCATGGCAGAAGGAGCTGTAAGGATAAAACATAAGGATGAAATTTCTGAAAGGGAACATGTTAAACCCTTTGACAAGTGGTGCCTGGGGAGCGTGGGATCTCTTTTCCAGGAGAGGCAGGGGGGGATATGGAGGGAGAAGAAAGGCAAAATAAAACCAAACAAATCCAGTGGACTTCCACCAGAGAATCTGGGCCGGCTCCTCGCCGGGAGCCCAGCCTCCGCGAGCCTCATAAGGACTAAGTGAGACATCACAGCGAACACTCACGGCCCAGAATCAGGAGCTCAGTGTCAATTTTACCCAAGCTGCTATCACGCAGGACGGCTCCTCGGGACAGAAAAATGGACCAACCTGACCTCCGCCTGAAGAACCGCTTAATCTTTCTCCCTCGGTCCATTGTAAGGCCTGGCAGTCAGCACTTAGGGCCCAGGGAGCTCGCTTTAGGCTGCCTTGCAGGGCTGGGACTAAGGTGAGGCGGGGAAGCACCCAGAGCCAAAATGTGTAAAGGTACCCACTCTCGGGACCCAGCAAGTGCAAGGTCAGCTCCTGAGAGTGCGTGCTTCCCTAAATTTTGCACCCTAGGCGCCAGCTTGCCTCGTTCTAGTTCTAGAAAGCTGTTCAGTCTTCTGCCCTTGCTGTTCGATGTGTGTCTAGACCCGAAGGATATAACAGTAGGTGATGAAGCTACAATCCCAAGGGGGTCATCTGGACTCATTCGTTTTTACCAATTCACTTCTCCCTAAACCCATAGAGGTGAGATGAAAAGGACAAAGTCAGACAGAGCCGGAATCACCCAATCAATAGTGCTGCTTGATCCAGGGAACAACTCAGACACTTACCGCTGGCCTAAAAACTGCTAGGTGGGGACCCCCACCCAGAGGCCAAGGGCCGGGAAGGGCAGGGAGGATATATGGGAGGATTCTGATAAGGGAAGTCTGCCAGGAGCAAGGTCTTACTGGGCACTCTGGGAAAACAGTAATGATTGATCAGTTCCTTGGGGGAGTTTATAATTTAATCGGGAAGGCGGGGTACTTCTCCGTACAAGTACTGAGTAACTTCTCAGACAAGGTGCAAATGATTGCAAATAAACACAAAGTGGCATAAACCAAGACTATTCCTGCGGAAGGGAAACAGTGGAGGGATCAGAATCAGGAGTGATGGGAGAAAGCTTCTGGAAGAAGTGGAATTTTCTCCATGGTTTATTAATAGCATTCTCCAAAGGGTGATCCTTAGAACCACTTGGGGAGCTCTAAAAAACGCAGTTCAGGAGCCCCACTTCAGCCCTACTCGGTGAGATCCAGGAAATACGTTTTAATCAGTTCCCCAGGTGGTTCTTTTGCACACAGAGCTTCAGAAGCATGAGTTTAGAAAGCAAAAATAGACCCAGGTGCTGGCTGCTGGGACAGACCTGAGGAATGATTTTTGGAGAGCCCTGTGAGCTCTAAGATCTATGCTGGAATTAGTCCAAATATTGGAAGTAAAACCATAAAGACTTCCTTCTCTGTGAGAAAATAAGAAGGGAAAGAGAGGGGTCAGAGACAGTACAAAGAGAAAAGGACAGGATTCAGATACATGGAGTCCCAGTTTCCTTGCCCTGTGAACCACTTCTGAAATGAAACGTTCAGAAATGAATAGAGTCTGATTGGAAAAGAAGACAACAGAAGTAATGCCAAGTAAAAAGGCTGGATTTGAGTAAATACTTTATTCTTAACACGTGAGATACCCCACGTGTATCTTATTTGCAGGCTTTGGGACGAAAAAGCCAAGATTTGATAAAGACCCATGGTAAGAAATACGCTGAATGCCGTAACTCGGTACACACATACGCTTACATGAAATGAACAAAAGTGTTAATGAAAGACATTCCTTCCTATCCCATTTCATTTTTTTAAAACTAGTTCGTGGGGCGCCTGGGTGGCGCAGTCGGTTAAGCGTCCGACTTCAGCCAGGTCACGATCTCCCGGTCCGGGAGTTCGAGCCCCGCGTCGGGCTCTGGGCTGATGGCTCAGAGCCTGGAGCCTGTTTCCGATTCTGTGTCTCCCTCTCTCTCTGCCCCTCCCCTGTTCATGCTCTGTCTCTCTCTGTCCCAAAAATAAATAAACGTCGAAAAAAAAAAATTTTTAAATAAATAAATAAATAAATAAAACTAGTTCGTATGGGGTGCCTGGGGGGCTCAGTCGGTTGAGCATCTGACGTCGGCTCAGGTGATGATCTCACCGTTCATGAGTTTGAGCCCCGCGTCAGGCTCTGTGCTGACAGCTCAGAGCCTACAGCCTGCTTCGGATTCTGTGTCTCCCTCTCTCTCTGCCCCTCCCCCGCTCATGCTCTGTCTCTCTCTCTCTGTCAAAAGTAAATAAATATTAAAAAAAAAATTTTTTTAAACAAGTTCTCATTGTAACCCACTAATGGGTCCCCACCTGTAGTTTGAAAACCACTGAACAGGACAGGAGGTGGGAAATGAACGCTTAGATACAAAGTCTTCTGACAGCCCATGGGTCATGGTGAGGTGGGTCAAAAGTCAAATGAAAATGGGGGCGCCTGGGTAGCTCAGTCAGTCGAGCATCCGACTTCAGCTCAGGTCATGATCTCACAGCTCGTGAGTTCAGGCCTTGCGCCGGGTTCTGTGCTGACAGTTCAGAGCCTGAAGCCTGCTTCGGACTCTGTCTCTCTCTCATTCTCTCTCTCTCTCTCTCTCTGCCCCTAACTCACTTGCATTCCGTCTCTGTCTCAAAAATAAATAAATGTTTAAAAAAAAAAGTGAGATGAAAATGTGTTGGGCCTCCCTGATGCTAACCTCTCAGGATACCTAACCATTTCCCGCTCCTGCCTTCAAGTATCTTCTCAAAAATGTACTCCTCCAGGGGCGCCTGGGTGGCGCAGTCGGTTAAGCGTCCGACTTCAGCCAGGTCACGATCTTGCGGTCCGTGAGTTCGAGCCCCGCGTCGGGCTCTGGGCTGATGGCTCAGAGCCTGGAGCCTGTTTCCGATTCTGTGTCTCCCTCTCTCTCTGCCCCTCCCCCGTTCATACTCTGTCTCTCTCTGTCCCAAAAATAAATAAACGTTGAAAAAAAAATTAAAAAAAAAAATGTACTCCTCCAGAAAGATCATTCCAGATCACCCTCATCCAACTTCAAGCACCCCAAGCCCTCTTAAATGTCTCCCACACATGGTGTGTGTGTAGGCGGTCCTTGACTCACACACATGCACTTCAGAATCAGCCAGGTGCACCCAGATGATGCTGCCTGGTTGGTCTCTTTTCAGAGGTGCGGGGGGGGGGGGCGGGGGGAAGGGGGGTACAAAACCCTGTCCCTCGGCTTCGGACCTCTGAGAGTCTCCCTCCTGCCTTTACAGGTTCCATGTGGAGGGAAGGGGGAGTCTCTCTGATCCTCTCCACCGCTCCCTCCTGCCCCCCAACATAACAATTCTCCTGGGAATCTTTTGTATACATTAAATTAAACAGAATGGGATTTGGTTACCATATTGCCCAGTTTAGCTGTTTTGTATACTCGGATGCAATTTTACTGAGCACAAGTGTATCATTTACAGTTGATTAAATATGGTGTTTATGGTATTTATACTTATTCCTATAAAAAGTTGGGCACCGGGACCTTGATGAGGAATGGAATTTCCATTATCACATTGTTTCTGGGCAAAAACAGATTCAACCTTCATCATTTTTACCTGCAGTGCCTTTTCCAGGAATCTGTGGAATCCCTGCTGTTCCACACAGCTCTGGCATCTGCATTGTCCTCCTGCCCTTCTGGTTTTCTGTGTTCCAAGGGTATCTGTGGATCCTGGGAGCTCCCTGAAGGCAGGGGCCAGGGAGGAGCCAGGGTTCGTGGGGGCCTCTCAAGAAAAAGAACAAATACAAAATTCAGTTTAATGGTGATATTTCTTTAGAACTAGAGAGATCACAGCAAAGTACACAAGCCTGGGAAACTCAGATCCCTTTCTTCTGATAGCTCTTCATTCAGTGGACCAGAAATGCTTACATAAAAATGCTTCCTATTTGCAAAATGGCCTCCTCTCCCCACCTAGAACACTCTACAACTCCCAGCTTTCATTGCCCCCCCCCCCGCCCGCCGTCATCCCACAAGTGAGCAACCCTAAAGTTTAAGCTTCATCAGCTTCCCCATGAACCTGCTTCTGGTAGAGACCCTCTGCTCACCTTTCAACTGTTCCCCAACAGCCAGAACTAGGGCTCTGTACTTACTGAGCCCAAGCAGGGAGCGGTCAGAAAGAAACGGGCACCTCGGGCCAGTATGTCTCAAAACAGGGCTCCTCCACTGACCTGAATCAGAATCACCCGGAGAGCTTGCCAAAATGCAGATTTCAAGAACTGCAGAATCAGACTCCGAGGAGGACCAGTGGGTCTGCATTTGCACACATGCTGTAGGTGAAGCTTAAGCCTAAGGGCCGCTGCTCTGAACCACACTCTCTCCCTACTCGGGCCGCTGGTGGGGCAACAGGCCTCTGGGACTCCAAAGGCCCCGCCCAGGGTCTCCTGAGGTGGGGGCTGGGCAGAGGCTGTCTACAGAAGCAGAGCTCCCACTGAAGGAGGTGCATCACATCGCCAGCCTTCCTGCCCTGACTCGGCTCATCTGCCAGGCTCCAGGAGGAGCCCTCCAGTCCTCACCACCCCCATGCCACCCAGCTCAGTGTCTGACCCCTACTTTAAGAGCCCAGGGAGATGAACCGAGGATCACTTGCAGAGGCGTGTGCACAGCATCCTTCTTCAGAGACACTGGTGTCACAGAGCCCCAGCCTTCCTGGCAGGGAGTTATGCATGGCTAAGCTTAGAGATTAAACTTACAGGGCGCAAGGTCAGTAACAGGGCCATTAAATCCTCGGGAGTAATTACCTAAGAGCTTCCAAATGTCGGAACCGAGTCCCCATCTTTTCCCAGCAAAGCGTCTGGCTCAGCGTGGCCACCATGGGAGCCCGGTTGAGAGGGAGAGAGAGAGAGAGACACTGCCATTTACCGAGGTGTGCTCCCTGCCAGACACGTGTAACCCCTGTTACATCTCACAACAGTCCTAGGAGGATGACTTAGTACCCTCATTGCTACCCCCATCTTGAAGAAGTGTTGCCGGGTAGCAGTTCGGTGCTTGGACTTCGCCGTCCGATCGCCCTGGGTTTCGAGCTCCGCTCTATCACTACGAGTTATGTAAATGCAAAATGTGTGTTTCCCCCTGGCTCCAGAGTCCTCGGGGTGGTGAAATTTTCAATGAGCTAATGCACAAATGCGCCTAGCATCGTGGCTTACCTGTTGGTATTCACCAAGTATCATCTGCTATTACTTGAATTAACATTGTGACACAGGAAAGAATCAGAGCTCAGAGAAGTTAAGCATTTTTCCTGAAGCGACACAAAGGAAGTGATAAATAGTTTCAAACCTCTGGCTTCAAAACCTGTGCTCTTGCCTCAGTCCCACTGAGTCCATGAAATTTAGAGTCAACTCAGGAGAACGTTGCCTCAATCTCTGCTTTACTCACCATGTGTCTCACAGGGTCTGTCGCTCAGGACCCAGCCACTTAGCAAACGTTCCTTGCTTTCACCCTATCTATTCCTCTTTTTTTTTTTTTTAATGTTTATTTATTTTGGAAACAGACAGAGAGAGAGCACGAATGGGGGAGGGGCAGAGGGGGGGGGACAGAGGATCCGAAGTGGGCTCTGCGGGAGCCCGATGCGGGGCTCGAACTCACAAACCGTGAGATGGTGACCTGAGCTGAAGTGGGGCGCTTAACCAACTGAGCCACCCAGGTGCCCCCCACCCTATCTATTCTAAGTAATCAGTTACTGAGCACCTACTTTAAGGTACTAGTCCTGACTTGACACTGTACAGGACAGTCTCAGTCCCCCAGAGGCACACGGTCTGGTTGGGAGCTGAAACACACATGACAGATATTTCGGGGGGTGGGGGGGGTGGACGCGGGATTGAGTGTTCAGGCCACTGAGAAGGTAAAGGGCAGGTAACATCTCCTTTTCACGATCCATCTGTGAATACACTGACACTGCCCCTCCAGAGGGTGAAGTGGCCCCACTGAATTGCCATGGGACCCAAACGCTCATGCTCAAAAGTCTGGAGTCAGGTTTTCACCTCTTGACTCAATGACTCTGACTCAGCGTCAGAGTTCTGCCAGATCTTCCTGACAAAGGCCCATGGTCTTTACTGTCCATGCTCACGGCTCCCTCCCCACCGCTCTCCACTGGCCTCCTCACTGGTCTCCCATCTCCCTGCCTCTTTCATCCCAAATGCCTTGTGCGCTGGGCCACAGCCAAACTGCTCAGCCTGGCAATTCAGGTTCATCAGCTGCCCCCACTCTGCATGCGGATCTCCGAGATGGTGCTACAGCCGGGGCAGCGTGTGTTTCAAGAAGAGCGTTCAAATTCTGCCTGTAGACCTTCCGCTGAGTCTCCATTCTCCTGTCTGTTAAATGGGGAGGGGAAAATGAGAGAAATGTGTGAACAGGCCTGGCATCTAATAGTAGCTCTATAAATCGCCTCTTGCCACCTACCCTCCACACAATGCATTCTACTCTGCCTGGCTCCACTTTCCTGCCTTTGCTGGTCCCCGTTTTCTCTGCCACTTCAAATCTTGCCCCGCCATCCGGACTCACCTTGAGTCTCAACTCCCTGATAAAACCCTCTGTGAATAATCCTAGCCAATAATGGCTTTCTCATTCTGTATTTCTATGACACTTCCATTGCCTTGAGATGTTAAAATTTGTTTCATATACCTCCAACTCGTCCTCCTAAGCTCCTTGAGACCATTATGCCCCACAGCAGGGGTGGAGGGTGGAGGCAGGGGGGTGGTTTAGGAGGTATAATGGGAATGTAATATGTGCTCATTGGATATACGAAGGTGAGAACCCGCTCTGTGCTTACAGAACACACAGACCTTCAAGCAGACTTTATCAAAGCCTCCAGGCATGGAATTACCACTGGCTGTGCCCTTGGAATCTAAGACAGAACCAGAAAGCTCTGTCAATGTTCCATCCGGAGCTCAGCTCACAGGAGGCATTGAGCTCGCTCAAGCCCTGAATGAAGGAAGGCAGACTGGATGGCTGTCACTTCTGGCAGGACTCCCTATACCTTGGGGTCCCCCTCACGCACCCCCCTATGATGTGTTCTGTACACTCTGGTCAAAACCCATCATGGAGCTGAGCTTGCGTGCATTCTGAGTGATCCAGGCTGAAGGCCCCACCAGGGCAAGGGCCTTAAGCAGTTGGCTCCAGCAGGAGGCCCACTCTCCTAAGCCCCGATTTCAGTGGTAGTGATCCAGCTTTTCTAAGGCACCAGGCAGGCAGCAGCCCAGCACCCACCTGCAGCATGGATCAGCCCTGCTCTCCTTTTCCCAGTGCTCATAGCACAGTCCCCAGAATGGGCATCCCCCAAAGCCGAGCCCCTGAGGGGACTTGCCAGTTCCTGCCTCACACCGATGTAGATTGACATCCTTCATGATGGGGTCTTCCAGAATGCCAGAACTGCCCAGCTCTGGAAGGGCATGAGAACTGGCGCGGGAGGGGGGGAGGGGACAGGTACCTCACTTCATTCTTTAGCATGAGAGGTGCCTGTGCCCAGGAACGCGTTCTTACCCACCACTGCATTCCTTAGTCCGCTGTTAACTTCGGGAGGGTAGTAAAAAATGTGGTCTTCGGAGCGCTATGCCCGTGAGATGCACCTGTCCTTTAAAAGCTGCCGGAATTTCCCTTCTGTCCTCCCGGCCTTGGCAAGAGGCTGAGGCAGTGTCAGAAGAGCCACCCCTTTCCCCCCCTCAGATCCAGGCGCCGCGTCCCCTTCTTCCAGCCAAGCCTAGCGTCCAAAGGCACGAGACCACCACCGGCCCCAGAGACTCCAGCCTTAACATCGGCCCCACCCTACTCCTCCCTCCCGGGTGTGCGTGTGCGTTAGGGAGAGGGGGCCTCTGGCCACTCAGGAGTTAAACTGGCAGCGGGACTGGAGGGGGGTGGGGGGTGGCGTGGCTTGCAGACGGGGAGGAGGCGACCGGAGCGGGCCGCGGAGGTTGGGGGAGCGGCGGCGAAGCGGGCGAGCAGGTTGAGCGCGAAGCCGGGAGGAGGGGCGCGCGGCAGGGCCGGGGCGCGCGAGGGCCTGCTCTGTGCACTTGCGGCCGCGCGGCGCGGAGGGAGCGCCCGCCTGTCGCCCGCCAGCCTCCGGCCACGACGCGCAGGGCGGCGCGGAGCCCGGGGCGCGGACGGTGCGGGCGGGGGCGGCGAGGACGGCGAGCCTGCCACCGCGCTCGCCCGGCTCGGGCCCAGGACCGCTCCCCGGACAACTCCGCGGCGGGGAAGGCGCCCGCGACCCTGCCCGGCCTGTGGCGGCGGCGGCGCGGAGGGAGGGCGCGCCCCGGCCTCCCCCAGCCCAGCCCGGGCCGAAGCCGGAGCCGAACGGGGCGCGGCGGCGCGGGCGGCGGACGGCGGCCCCGGGAGCCCGGACGGCGCCCGCGGGTGAGTGTGCGGCCCCGGGTTGAGCCCCGGGCGGCGCGGGGCGGGGGAGGGGGGGGGGACCGTCGGCGTGGCGGCGGGGGAGCGCCGGGCCCGGGTCCCCGCCGCCCGGTTTCCCCGCCGGGCCGGGCCGGGCGGGGGCTGGGGGAGGGGCGGGCCGCGGGGACGCCGGCCGGGGAGCTGGGGACTCGGGGAGGGAGGCGGCCGCCGGGGCAGACGGAAGCGGGGCTCGAGAATGTAAAGACGGCGGCCGACCGCGCGGGCAGCACCCGAAGCGGCGGGGGAGGGGGCGGCTGGGCCTTGATCCCCCAGGGGGGCCTTAATCGCCCCCGGGGAGGCCCGGGCCGCCCCAAACTGTTGCGTGGCAGAGCGGCGCCCGGAGATGTCGGGGAGCCGAGCGGTGGCCGAGGGGATAGGGAAAGCGGGACAGGGGCCGACTGGCGGGGTGGAAGCTCTCCGGGGCCGTGGGGACTTCCCTTTCCTTGGAGCTCGGGTGTCCGTGCGGAGGGACAAGGTGGCCTTGGTGTGTCTGTTCGAAGTATCTGGAACCAGGAGCCAGGCTTCTCCCGGGCCGGCAGGGGTCTGTCCGCAGCCTGGGATGGGACATTTGCGGTGGGGGATGGGCCGGGCTTGGGCCCAGCCTGGGGGCTCTGGGAGTGGGAAGCGGAATCGGAAGGACAGCTCTGGGCCCACCGCAGCACCCAGGAGACAGGAGGGGTTGGCCAGCCACAGGTGGTCCGTCTGTCCTGCGGGCGAAGGGCGGCGCAGGCTCTGATGCCCAGCCAGCGAGGAGCCGCTGGTTGCGTAGGGGGGAAGATGGGGGGACTGACCTCCATTCAGGGCTGAGCTGAGAAACTAAAGAGGTGCAGGAGACCTGGGCACTGGGGGTGGGCCCTAGGGGTATTGCTGTGCTCCCCCTATGTCCCTGTTCTTCCTCCCCCGCCGAAGGAGCAGGAAGGAAAATGTCAGCTGGGCTTTGTGCTCTCTTCCTCAGGCTGCCGCAGCTCCCATCTGTTGGAGCCAACGCAGCTTCTAATTGGACGACTGGCAGGGTCGGAGGGGGTGGGCCGGACACAGCATTCAGTGGCCAGCGATGGACCCGTGGGGCCGCAGCTTGAGGCCCCCAGGTGGTGGGGTCATAGACAGAACATCTGCCCCAGGTCAGAGGAAGAGAAGTGGCTCCCCACCAGCTCTGTCACCATCACTGAGATTTGGGTCTTTCCATGCACCCGGACCAACAGCAGACTCCCTCTTCCCTGTCAGCCTGGGATGGGTCCTGCCCCCCCCCCTCGTGTCTTCTTCCTGAGTGAGAAAGCCAGGATCCGTTTCCACTGCTCCCTCCTTCTTAAAAGTCCCACCAGCAAAGACCACCGGGCATGGGGTGATCAAGGGCCGTGTATAGGGCACTGAGGCCCCCCTTGCCTGTGGGCCCTGTTGTTGTTAGAAAAAAGTCCGATGTAGGTGGCCTGACCCACTTTCTCGGCTGGCCAGGTGCCCTTATGTGGGGAAGGGGGAAAGAGAAGGGCACGGCTAGGGGTCTGAGCCTTCCAGGCCCTTTTCCTGCCCCTGGGCTGGCTCACACTGAGTCTCCTCCTTCCTGCCTAGGGGGTCCTTCCGGACCTGGATGGGACCTCATTATCTGGAAGGGATGGAACTCAGGCCTCAGTGCCCTGCCGGGGGCCTGGTGGACACCCGGGATTAGGAGCATCCCCAAATCGACCCACTTGCTGGCACAGCCTAACCGGAAAGATACGGCAGAGGCAGTGGGAACCAGGGGTCTGCTGAGACAGCAGGCTTCCTCTGTAACTGTCCACACTTGCTCCCTACTTCCATTCTTTCTCCCTGTGCCTCCCTTCCTCCTCCTCTTTCTCTCCTCCCCTTCACTCTCTTTCCTCTACCCGCATCTCCATCCCCGTGTCTCCCTTTCTGTCCCCCTGCTCTCCAGGACCTCTCCCCCTCCTCCCTCCCTGATCTCTGTCTCCACCTTTGCCCCCCTTCTCTTCTGAAAACTGCAGCGTAAACCACAAGGCAGGCATGTGCGCTCCCCAACATCCTGAAGGGGGGGACACATGCACTGTTGACTTTGCTGTATTCCTTTTGCAGAGGAGGAGCCACGGCTGGCAGGCCGGGCAGCTGCATTTCCCTGGCATGCCCCCTGTAACCCTGCCATTTGCCCCTTCTAACCCCCCCCCATCTTTTTATTTGAAAGAAAAAGAAAACCCATTGCTTTAAAAAATAAATGATTCAATAATTTGTTGAGCACCTACTATGTACCTAGTACTATTTTAAGAGCTGAGGATACAGCAATGAAACAAACCTCTACGTCGAGGTCTCTGGTGGCTCAGTTAAGTGTCTGACTCTTGGTTTTGACTCAGGTCATGATCTCACGGTTTGGGAGTTCGAGCCCCGCATCAGGTTCTACACTGACAGTGTGGAGCCTGCTTGGGATTCTGTCTCTCTTCCTCTCTCTGCCCCTCCCCTGCTCATGCTGTCTCTGCCACTCTTAAAATAAATAAATACACTTTCAACAAACCTCCATATCTCAGGGCAGAACCGAACTTGTATTTGGACTTCCCACCTGATTAGTTCTGCATCCACCAGGCTTTTTCAAAGACCCGCTGCTTGGGGGAAAGGGGCGGGGGCGGGGGAGACAATTCTAGTGAATTGTCATCATCACAGTGAGTGGGTGACCTGTAGCATGAGAGGCCCGTCTCCACAACCTACCACTTACCACAAAGCTTACAGACCAGGGTCACCCTGTCCTTAAGACAATTCTGATCTGGGGCGCCTGGGTGGCGCAGTCGGTTAAGCGTCCGACTTCAGCCAGGTCACGATCTCGCGGTCCGTGAGTTCGAGCCCCGCGTCAGGCTCTGGGCTGATGGCTCAGAGCCTGGAGCCTGTTTCCGATTCTGTGTCTCCCTCTCTCGCTGCCCCTCCCCCGTTCAAGCTCTCTCTCTGTCCCAAAAATAAACGTTGAAAAAAAAAATTAAAAAAAAAAAAAAAAAAGACAATTCTGATCTGAAAGGCTGGGCCTGTTCGTATCTCACCATTTATCTGAGAGGTGGAGGAGAAGGACACTGTTTTAGACCGAGAAGGGAGAAAGAACCAAACGTGTTATTTGGCACATACCAAGCACCAATCCATCAGGACCTTTACAAAAACTATCTCATTCAATGCTCCTGACCTTCTAAGGTCTAGATTATCATCCCCTTGTTCATAGCTAGGATATTGACGACCACAGAGAATAAGCCACTGGCCCCAGGTCATATAGGTCTCTTTTAAAATCACTGATTGTCTGCAGTTCCTTTGGTCTTTATGATGTCTGTGACATCCGGTCACTTGCACAGTTACCCGAAGTTACATCGTAACCAAGTTTTTCAGAAGCATGCCTCCTCTTCTCAGTAAGAGTATTCGAATATATAAGGATTCGCTGAATGGTTGCATGAATAAACTGTCTCAAGTGATCAGGCGAGACTGTTTGGAGGAGTTGGGACCCTGAGCGAGGAGGCAGGGAGAGCAGTGGATCTTCCTTGTCCCATACAGATCCGTGACTAGCTGTAGGTAGGCAACTAACCACCCCCCCACACCTGCACCCCCACTCTGCATCCAGGTAGAATTGATGGGAAGTTGCTGTTTTCATTCAGGGTCAGGGTGTAGAGGCTTGGTCCACAGCCAGTGTAATGAGTCAATATCGCTGGGCTCTCAGCCTCCTTGGGCAAGCCTGGGCTCCATAAGCGCTCCAACGCCAAGAATGGGGGGAGGCGGCTTTGAAGCATGCAAGAGCTACTGGGAAGAACAGTGGGTGGGGGCTGGATGGGACAGGACAGGGAGAGAGTGACCAAGGAACAAAAGAGAAGCACAAAGGCAGAAGATAAACTGAGAAACAAAAAAACAGAAGGCAAATGATAAGACAGAAGCAGACAGGACAGACAAGGCTGCGGTGGGAATGCTAAGAGAAGGAGAATGGGGGGGGGGGGGGCGGCGTGCCTTTATCTTACACTTCCCTGAGGGGCTCGCTTTCTCTGTCCTGCAGCTCAGAGGCTGGAATATTCACCAGCTTAGCCTGAAGCAGGCATTTGCTTATGCAGTCAGCCCATCTTTTCTAAGCGCCTACCACGTACCTGCGCTGGGTGCTAGGGACGGAGACTAATTAGATGTCACCCCCGCCTTCCAGGAATTCACAGGAAGACTGTAGAGTCTGGAGCCGCCCGGCTGGGACTCAAATCCAGGCTCCCCCGCTTCTAGCTGGGTGACACTGGGCATGTCATCTAACCTCTCTGCGCCTCGGTTTTCTCATATATAAACAGGATAATCATAGCACCTACTTCATAGAGTTGTCATGGTGATTAAATGAGTTGATACATGTAACGGGTCAGAACAGGGCGGGGCACAGGAAGTGCTGTGTGCTGAAGTGGGCGGTCAGTCCTAGCAATAATGATGCCAGTGCTATAACACAGGGACGGGCAGCTAAAGCGGTGGCCGTCTCTGCCCACAGGTCAGGAAATGGTTCTCAGAGGACGTGACATTTGGGGCAAGGCTTGAGTCCACCAGGCACAGGTGGTGGGTCTGGGGACTGTGGTGCCGAGGGCATCTGGGACCCCGGAGTTGGGTGTGAAAAGATGTCGTGCTGTATGCGTGTTGCCTCCTATGGATATCAGGAACACCTTGGACGTGTCCCTCCTTAGCCTCTTTGTTTCCAGGGCTCAGAGCTGAGCTCCCAAGCTGGCAGGTTGCCCAGAACAGCCCCACACGTTTCAGCCTAGAACTGTTGGCCTTTGGGCAAGGGATCTGGCGCATCCCTGCTGGGACTGGTCTCAGGACCATGGTCCCTCAGATGTTCAGATGGCCTGAGGGAGCTGCCTTTTAGCGGGTGAGCTGAACCAGGTTTGGTTTAGAATTCTGTTGCTCTCTGTACATTTCTTCCACCCACACTTTCCCTGCTGATCAGCATTCGATGGACTTGGCGTCCTGAGATGAAGAGCAGAGAAGGCAGAGGGCTCCTGGGGTGACGACTGTTCCCAGCCTCTACCTGTCATACTGGAATGGCAGTAAGGACAGCAGCCAGCATTTCTTGAGCACTTACTGTGTGCCAGGCACCGTGCCAAGGGCTTTACCTACGTTATCCTACTAAATCCTCCAAAACACCCCCATTAGGTAGGTTCTTTTATTGTCTCTATTTATTTATTTACTTTTTAAACGTTTCTTTATTTTTGAGAGGAGGGAGGGGCAGAGATGGGGGGGGGGGGACAGAGGATCCAAAGCAGGCTCTGCCCTGACAGTAGCGAGCCCTGTGAGGGGCTCGAACTCACGAAACACAAGGTCACGACCTGAGCTGAAGTCAGACGCTCAACCGACGGAGCCACCCAGGCACACCTGTCTCCAGTTTAAACTCAAGGAAACCAAGACTCAGGTTCAGTAACTTGCTCAAGGACAAAGAGCTAGATAAAACAAAGGAGTTCTCTCTGACCCGAGGGCTCCTGCCCCTTATCCACTCTCAGAATCCAGTGCCCTTTGGTCCTGGAAGGTTCTCAGGGGGCATCTAGCCCATTCCCCTCCCTCCCTAGGGTGAGAAGCTCCCAAATCCTGTCCAAGCTAGGAACTGCCTGTCCCCTTTGGGGGACCTTCAGAGAGGGTCTTCTCTTCTCTTGCCTCTGTAGGTCACAGCTCTTTGAGAGCCAACATTGGTTCTCTCTGTTTCAGCTAAGTGCCTCCAGGCCACGCAGAGCCAGTGGCCTTAGGGAAGGGGGACCCTAACAGCCGGTCCTCACGGCCACAGGAGTGGGAACCAATATGAGGGTGACTTCTGGGAGATGTGAGGGTGGGGTGCAGACCCCAGATTAGGTGGGGATGGTTTGGAAATACCAGCGGGGTGCCTCTAAGTAGGGAGGCTCATGTGTCTTGGGAGGAACAAGTACAATCATTCATCTTTACAAACATCTCACAAGGTGGATCCTTCAGGAAAAAAAACACACGTAAGGAGGGGCAACAGTGTTAGACAGCCAGCATGGGTCCCCCAGGAAAAGTGGGTCTGTCTTACCTGACCCTTTCTTTTTTAAAGAAAAGAGGGGAAGAGAGAAGAAAGCAGGAAAGGTTATGTTCCTCTATAAAATGCTCTCAAAGTGAACATTCAAAGGCAGGTGATGAAGCGTCTGTCTTTGGCCTGGGAGGGCAGAGGTGGGATGTCCAGGAGAGAGAGACCCCAGAGGGGCAGCTGGTGGGCAAGCTAGAAATTTAAAAGCTGTGCATAAAGGGAGGGGAGGCACTTGACCTTGCCTGGCAGCCCCTGGCCCATCTTCTACTTCCGGACAGACCTCCCGGTGGGATGAAAGTGGCTCACACAGCTTCAGGCCTCTGAACTTCAGAAGGTGCTTCCCCAGAGTTAGTCCAGGAGTGGAATGCTGGAATCCCACTTCAAGAGGGGACATCCAGAATTTTCCTGCCCATTGTCCATCTCTGAGCACAACTGTGCCTGAGCCATCTCAGACGCAGGGTGGGACTGGGGTCTCTTCGTTCAGCAAGTAGTTATCCCAGGCACTGGGAGCACAGGCAACAGTGAGCAACCAGGGATCTCTGCCCTTGAGGAGCTTATACTTTATGGTCTGGGGAATATGGTAAAAAGAATTGTATGTTTGAGAGTGGCAAGTGCTGAAAAAAGAAAGGAAGGAAGGAAGGGAGGGAGGAAGGAAAGAAGGAAGGAGGCGGGGTAGGAGAGTCTGTGTTAGGAAGAGGAGAGTTCGTAATTTTGTACAGCGCGGGCCCGAGGTGACCTTGCTGAGAATGTGAGTAAAGAGGAAGTGGAAGCAAGATGGGAAGGTCACGCCAGGCAGAGGGAACAGCAGGTGCGGGGCTCAGAGGCAGGGCCGTGCCTGGTGGGTTTGGGCGACATTAGGAGGCCAGACCTCGGAGAGCCCTGGGGGTGGAACGAACAGTTTCTTCTTTCCTCAGACCAAGATGGGGAGGCTTTGCAGGGTTTAGGGCAGGGGTGACATGACCCGGTCTTTTAAAACCTGAGGTTTCAGCCATCCGTTTCAGCATTTCACTGGGTGGCTAGTCAGGAAGTTGTCCAGCCATCAAAGCCAAGCTAGTCAGTCCATCAGAACTTACCCACTAAGTCCCTTTTGCGTGGGTACTGTCTCCCGAGCAGTGTGGGCTGTGGTGTGGGGCGGGGCGGGGAGGCGGGGGTGGGGGGATGGTGGTGGTGTAGAATGTAAAGAAACAAAAGACGCAGTCTTTACTGTTAAAGAAACCTACCAGTCAGCTGGGGAGGCAAAACTTACACTCACAAGAAATAACGAGGGAATAATACCAGACAGTTATTTAAAACCAAGTGCTAAACTGTGTGATTTCGACTATAAATGTTATCAGAAGTGTGAGCTGTGTGTGGGAGGGTATAGGGGACGCTTCCTCCAGGAGGTGCGGCTGACTTGGGCCTGGAAAAGGGGGTAGGCTGTGGCTCTGCAGGGGGGGGGGGCCCTCCTGTTGGGAACTTACAGCTGGAGAGGGGGAGGGGTAGAAGGGGGGGGACAAGCAGGGTGGGGCGCAGCCAGGATAGAAGCTCCCCCAGGACAGGCACTTGGTCCCCGGTGCAGGCCTTTCCCCACCATCCCGGGACAGGAGAGCAGCCTTCCGGAGAATGAAAACCGGGCCGCACGGCTCTTGCCCTCTCCTACGGAGGGCCAGCATCTCG